>NC_081291.1:66640420-67265420 GCF_030435805.1 Mustela lutreola | reverse complement strand
GCACATTTTTCCATTTCTTTGTGTCTTCCTCAATTTCTTTCATGAGTAATTTATAGTTTTCTGAGTATAGATTCTGTGTCTCTTTGGTTAGGTTTATTCCTAGGTATCTTATGGTTTTGGATGCAATTGTAAATGGGATTGACTCCTTAATATCTCTTTCTTCTGTCTTGCTGTTGGTGTAGAGAAATGCAACTGATTTCTGTGCATTGATTTTATATCCTGACACTTTACTGAATTCCTGTATAAGTTCTAGCAGTTTTGGAGTGGAGTCTTTGGGGTTTTCCACATATAGTATCATATCATCTGCGAAGAGTGATAATTTGACTTCTTCTTTGCCGATTTGGATGCCTTTAATTTCCTTTTGTTGTCTGATTGCTGAGGCTAGGACCTCTAGTACGATGTTGAATAGCAGTGGTGATAATGGACATCCCTGCCGTGTTCCTGACCTTAGCGGAAAAGCTTTCAGTTTTTCTCCATTGAGAATGATATTTGCGGTGGGTTTTTCATAGATGGCTTTGATGATATTGAGGTATGCGCCCTCTATCCCTACGCTTTGAAGAGTTTTGATCAGGAAGGGATGTTGTACTTTGTCAAATGCTTTTTCAGCATCTATTGAGAGTATCATATGGTTCTTGTTCTTTCTTTTATTGATGTGTTGTATCACATTGACTGATTTAGATTTTACTTACTTACTTTTAGATTCCACATATAAGTGAGATCATTACAGTGTTTGTTTTTCTCTCTCACTTATTTCACTCAACGTAATGCCCTTGAAATCCATCCATGTTGTCACAAATAGCAAAGTTTCATTCTTTCTTATGGCTGAATGTTATTTCTCTGTGTATATGTGTAACAGTTTCTTTATCCATTCATTTGTGTGTGGATTTGATAATTTCTTTATCCATTCATCTACGGATGGACACTTAGGTTGTTCCCATATATTGGCTATTTATTATAAATAGTGCTACAGTGAACATTGGGTACCTATATCTTTTTGAGTTAGTGTTGTTGTTTCTTTGGATAAATACCCAGAAGTAGAATTGCTGGATCATATGGTAGTTCTATTTTTAATGTTTTGAGGAACTTCCACACTGTTTTCCATAGTGGCTGTACCAATTTACATTCCCATGAACAGTGCACAAAGATTCCCTTTTCTCCACATCTTTATCAGCACTCATTATTTCAATTTTTGTTTTTTTTTAAATAATAGTCATTTTAACAGCTGTGAGGAGATTGTCTCATTATGGTCTTGATTTGCATTTTTCTGGTAAGTAATGATATAGAGCATCCTTTTATGGACCTGTTGGTCTTTGGGAAAATGTTTATTTGGGTCTTCTGCCCATTTTTTTTTTTTTAAGATTTTATTTATCTATTTGACAGAGATCACAAGTAGGCATAGAGGCAGGCAGAGAGAAAGGAGGAAGAAGTCCGCCACTGAGCAGAGAGCCCGATGTGGGGCCCAATCCCAGGACCCCAGGATCATGACCTGATCCGAAGTCAGAGGCTCTAACCCACTAAGCCACCCAGGCGCCCCCTTCTGCCCATTTTTTAATATGATTTTTTTCTTTTTGCTGTTGAGTTGTATGAATTTTTTATATATTTTGGATATTAGCCCTTTATCAGATATCAGCCCTTATCAAAATACCAGATCAAATATTTTCTCTCATTTAATAGGTTGCCTTTCTAGTTTGTTAACGGTTTCCTTTGCTATCAAGAAGCTTTTTAGTTTGTTGGAGTGCCACTTGTTTATTTAGGTTTTGGTGTCAGATTCAAAACTATTGCCACATCTGTGTCAAAGAGCTTACAGCCTTTGTTTTCTTGGAGGAATTTTATGCTTTTATATCTTACATTCAGATTTTTAATCCATTTTTAAAAACGATTTTATTTGAGAGAGAGAGAGCACAAGCAGGGGGAATGGAAGTAGGGAGGCAGAAGCAGGCTCCCTGGGGAGCAGGGAGCTCTCTGTGATGTGGGGCTTGATCCCAGAACCCAGGGTCATGACCTGAATCATAGGCA
Source organism: Mustela lutreola (assembly GCF_030435805.1). Taxonomy (NCBI): domain Eukaryota; kingdom Metazoa; phylum Chordata; class Mammalia; order Carnivora; family Mustelidae; genus Mustela; species Mustela lutreola. The sequence goes on along the minus strand of NC_081291.1, from coordinate 67,263,404 downwards.
GATGCTTAAATGACTGAGCCACCCAGGCACCCCATTTTAAGTTAATTTGTATATGGTGTGTGATGGTAGTCCAGTTTCATTCTTTTGTATGTGGCTGTCCAGTTTTCTATGCACAGTTAAATGAAGAGACTGTCCTCTACCCCATTATATGTTCCTGGCTCCTTTGTTGTAAATTAATTGACCATATATGCATGGATTTATTTCTGGGCTTTATCCTGTTCCATTGATCTTCACATCTATTTTTATGCCAATACCATACTGTTTTAATTACTATAACTTTGCAAAAATAGTTTGAAATCAGGGAGTCCTCCAGCTTTATTCTTCTTTCTCATGATTGCTTTGGTTACTTGGGTTCTTTTCCAGTTCCTTACAAATTTTAGAATTATTTGTCTAGTTCTGTGAAAAATGCCCTTGGCATTTTGATAGGGATTATCTTGAATTTGTAGATTGCTTTGGGTAGGATAGACATGTGACAGTATTAATTCTACCAGTCCATAAGCACAGAGTCTCTTTACATTTATTTTGTATTTTTCAGTTTCTTTCATCCATGTTTCATAGTTTTCAGAGTACATGTCTTACTCCTCCTTGGTTATTTATTCTTATATATTCTTTTATTTTTTAAAGATTTATTTATTCATTTGAGAGAGAGAGTGCACAAACAGTGGGGGAGGGCTAGAAAGAGAGAAGGAGAATCCCAAGCAGGTTCACTGAGCATGGAACCTGATGGGGTGCTCAGTTTCATGACCCTGAGATCATGACCTGAGCCAAAACCAAGAGTTGGTTCCTTAACCGACTGCGCCACCAGGCACCTGCCCCAGTATTTTATTATTTTTAATGCAGTTGTGATTGTTGGGATTGTTTTCTTAAATTTCTGATAGTTTATTTATTGGTGTATAAGAATGCAGTAGATTTTTTTATATTGCCTTTTATCCTACAACTTATTATTTTATTGGTTCTAACAAGTTTTTGATGGAGTCTTTAGGATTTTCTATATATAATATGTACTCTCTGGATAGTGACTGTTTTACTGCTTTCTTTCCTTCTTCCCACTTTGGATGCCTTTTATTTATTTTTCTTGCCTAATTGCTCTGGCTGGGATTTCCAATTTTATGTTGAATAAAAGTGATTAGAGTGGGCATCCTTGTCTTGTTCCTGATCTTAGAAGAAAAGGTTTCAGCTTTTCTTTGTTTGCTGTGGGCTTGTCATATTTGGCCTTTTCTCTGTTGAGTTACATTCCTCTGTACCCACTTTGTTGAGAGTTTTTATTAAAAATTGTTATTGAATTTTGTGAAATGCTTTTTTGGCATGTATTGAGATAAATAATCATATGATTTCTATCCTTCATTTTGTTAGTGTGTATCACATTGACTGACCTACAAATGTTGAAACATCCTTAATCCCTGAAATAAATCCCATTTGATCATGGCATATGATCCTTTTAATGTATTACTGAATTTGGTCTGCTATACCTTGTTGAGAATTTTTCTCTTTATGTTTATTAGGCTATGGCCTGTATTTTTTGCATATGTGTGTGGTGTCTTTGTTTGGTTTTGGTGTCAGGGTGATGCTGGCCTTTTAAACGGAGTTTGGAATAGCTCATTCTGTTTTTGGAAGAGTTTAAGAAAGGTTGGCATTTTTCTTTGAATGTGCAGTATATTCAGTGAAGCTGTCTGGTCCTGGACTTTTGTTTATTGGGAGGTTTTTGATTACTGATTAAATCTCATTACCAGTAATTGGTCTGTTCAGATTTTCTACTTCATCATGATTTAGTGTTGGTAGGTTGAATGTTTTTAGGAATGTTTCTGCTGGGTTCTCCAATTTGTTAATAGTTTTTCATTATAGTGTCTTAATGATTCTTGTATTTCTGTGCTGTCATTTATAACTTCCTTTTGATTTCTGATATCATTTATTTGAATCCTCTTTATTTATTTCTCAGTGAGTCTAGATAAAGATTTGTCAATTTTGTATATCTTTTTAGGGAACCAGCTCTTAGTTTCATTGATCATTTTTCTATTGTGTTTTTAATCTTTATATCATTTATTTTAGTTCTAATCTGTTACTTCCTTTCTTCTGCTAACATTGGACTTCATTCACTCATTTTCTAGTTCCTTGGGGTATGTGTAAACTCAGGCTGTTTATTTGAGAATTTTCACATTTCCTGAAGTAAGCATTTATTGCTATGAACTTCCCTCTTAAAACTGCTTTTGCTGCATCCTATAAATTTTAGTATGTTCTATTTCCATTTTTATTTGTCTCCAGATCTTTAAAATTTTTCTTTTGATTTCTGTTTTGACCCATTGGTTGTTCAGTAGCATGTTGTTTAATCTCCACATACTTGTGAATTTTCCAGTTTTCTTTGTGTGTGGGGAGGGGTGAGGTTTTTAAAAATTATTTAAATTTTGTTTACATACAGTTGACACAATGCTACATTAGTTTCAGGTATATACCATAGTGATTCAGCTTCTCTATATGTTATGCTACACCCACCATAGTGTAGCTGCCATCTATCAACATACAATGCCATTGTTGACTATATTCCTGGTGCTATCTGTGCCTTCCAGTTTTCTTCGTGTAATTAATTTCTAGTTTCATACTGTTGTCCTTGGAAAAGGTGCTTGATATGATTTCAGTCTCCTAACTCTATTAAGACTTGTTTTGTGGCCTAATATATGATCTATGTTGGAAAATATTCTGTGTGCACTTAAGAAGAATGTGTATTCTGTTGCTTTGCAAGGAATGTTCTGTATATTTCTGTTAAGTTCATTTGGTCTAAGATGTCATTTAAGGCCATTGTTTCCTTACTGATTTTCTGTCTGGGTGATCTATCCATTGGTGTGAGTAGGGTTTAGAGTCCCTTACTATTATTATATTGCTGTCTCTTATTCCTTTTAGGTCTGTTATATTGGGTGCATAAGTTGGGTGCATAAATATTTTTAAATGTTTTTTGTCTTTTTTTATTGGGTTGACCTCCTTATCATTATTATGTAATATCCTTCTTTGTCTCTTTTTTTACAGTCTTTGTTTTCAAGTCTTACTTTGATAAAAGTATTGCTACCCTGGCTTTTTTGTTTGTTTGTTTCCATTTGCATGGAATATCTTTTTTCATCCTTTTACTTGCAGTGTGTGTGTCCTTACATCTAACTGAGTCTCTTGCAGGTGGCATATAGATGGGTATTGTTTTTAACTTATTTAGCCATTCTGAATCTCTTGATTGGAAAATTTAGTCCATTTACATTTAAAGTAGTTACTGATAAATATGTGCTTTTTGCCATTTTGTTCATTGTTTTCTGGCTGTTTTTGTTTCTTTCTGTTCGATTCTTCTTTTCCTGTTTTCTTTATATTTCGATGACATTCTTTGGTGGTGTGCTTATCTTTATCTTTTGTATATTTATTATAGTTTTTGCTTTGTGGTTACCATGGGGCTTACATAGAACAACTTATAACAGTCTTTTTTAAGTCGATAACAGTTTCAGTTTGATCCCGTTGTAAAGCTCAACATTACAATCACTCCTTGACATTTTATATTTTTTGTTTTTTTTTTAAAGATTTATTTATTTATTTGATAGAGAGACAGTGAGAGAGGGAACACAAGCTGGGGGTGTGGAAGAGGGAGAAGCAGGCTTCCCGCCAAGCAGGGAGCCTGATGCGGGGCTCAGTCCCAGGACCCTGGGATCATGACCTGAGCTGAAGGCAACCACTTAACCGGCTAAGCCACCCAGTCACCCCTATCTTGTGTATTCCTTAATTCATTATTGTAATCATAATTATTTTTACTACTTTTGTCTAACTTCCATCTAGCTTTATAAGTGATTATACAGTAAATGCAACAGCCATCTCTCTCAGTCTTGAAGGATTGGCCTCATGTAGGAGATAAGCCTTATTGTTCAACCCTGCCTCAGCTTTTGGTTGTCTCTTAAACCTTTATGCTTGTCCAATCAACATATTATGTTTTTAATAGTTTGCAGTAGTTGAGGTTGTGCTACCAACCTGTCAGTAGTTCAGAAGGAAGGATCTCAGCACCTAGATTCATGCTGATTGGAAGCCAGACCCTCAGGCATCAGCTTTTAAAAATATGCAAACATATATAGTCTTGTGGGATTGCAAGCTAGTGTATGCCCTGCAGGCCACCAGAGGCAGGGAGTCTGGAAGTGTACCTTGAATGGTGGTCACAAAAATCAGGGTTCCAAATGAAAGTGTGAGCTCTTTTCTGGGTGATACTGGCAAGCTAGAGCAAGGCAGAGGAAGGGCGAGCTCCATGGTGGCATTCACTGCCTTTGTTCCCTGAGAGCAGCTCCACAGACCACAAAACTTGTGCCAAACCTGAAGCCTGCCCCTCAGGCCAAGTTCCAAGACAAGCAAAGAGGCCTCCTTTACAGAAAGATTGGGGGGACGTTACACTTCAATCCACTGTCTATGTAGTACTCCAGGGGTTGGTAGTCTGCCAAGAACCATCTCTCCAATTGCCATAGTCCTGTGGGATCCAGGAATACAAACTGTTTTGGCCACCAAGGCCAGGTGATCAAGGGGTGTCTCTTGGGCAGTAAGTGGCAAAAATCAGGACACGGGATATGGGTAAAGTTCCCCTCCAGGAGACACTGATGCTCTGGAGTATGGCAGAGGGTGAGCTCAAAGACGACTTGAGGAAAGGATTACATTCTGCATTTAGGTGCATGTTTAAGTAGCAGCCTTCCCCTTAGGCCAGTCATGATGATTAACCAATAGGTCTCCTTCACACAAAGTCTGAACTCCTGTGTCTATTGTCTCTTGCTGTGCCCTTGGGGGTGGTTAGCTATTTAAGAACCTTTTCTCTGTTGGTTACAGCCCTATGGGATCCTTGTGCACTGTCCACGAGAGCCAGTATAGCTGTGTTCCCTGGCAGCAGTTACAAAAATTGGGACAGCAGATGGAGATTTGAGCTCCTTTCTGGGTGATATTATTACTTACAGTCTCATGGGTCTAGGAACACAAGCTCCCCTGACCTCCAGAGCCATGTGGTTAAGAGGTGTACCCCTAGATGGCAGCTGCAAAAATCAGGGCACCAAATGACTAAAAGCTCCCTTCTGGGAGATACTAGTGCTCTGGAATGTGTCAAAAGGAGCATGCAAAATGGCACCCACCAGTCTGTGTCCCCAGAGAAGGCAGGCTCCTAGGTGTGTGTGTTAAATTAGATGTCTGCTCTTCAGACCAATGCTTTAATAGAACAGGTGAGTTTCCTTCACTTGAAGTCTGGATGCAGTTGGCCACCTCTTTGCTGGGCCCTGGTGTGGTTGAATCCAGGCACAGGAACCCTTTAAGAGTGGCTTCTCAGGGGGTGCCTGAGTGGTTCAATAGGTTAAGGCCTTTGCCTTTGGCTCAGGTCATGATCCCAGGGTTTTGGGATCGAGCCCCACATTGGGCTCTCTGCTCAGCAGGGAGCCTGCTTCCCCCTTCTGTCTCTCTGCCTGCCTCTCTGCCTACTTGTGGTCTGTTTTTCATATAAATAAATAAAATCTTAAAAAAAAAAAAAGAGTGGCTTCTCAGATTAGTGATCTGATTAGTGTTTTGTGGGTATCAAGATGTGAACCTTTTGGCTTTCAAAGTTAAATGTCTGGGGGGCTTGCTCTCAAGTATGTATGTCTTAAAAGTTGGGATGCTCAATGTGGCTTTCAAACTTTTCGGTCCTCAGAAATTCTGGGTTTGAGGTTCCTCTCAGTTGTTGGTTGTCATGCTGGGGATGGGATTTATGAGAAGGTAGTATCTTAGCATTTCCTACCCACTTCATTGTGGTTTTTTCTCTCATTTGCCTGATGTGTAGCTGTCACTCAGCCAGGCTTTTTTGTTTTTTATTTTTAAGAGGAAATTGTTCCATATTTAGACTCAGTGTGTCCATGGGTGGAGGTGAGTTCAGAAGTATTGCCACCTTGAGCCAGAAATCAATGATTAGTTTCTTTCGTGATATTGCAGTATCTTATGTAAACAGATACAAAAATGTAACGTGTTCTACTTTTTCACTTTTCTACTCAAAAGTTTGCTTTTTGAATATTCTTTTCTGTATCATATTGTTTTAACATACAGTTTTTTTTTAGAACCCCTTAAATATTAATTGCACCTAAGTTCTTTTGGTACTCATCTGTATTCATTACTTCACTTATAACATGAATTTTTGTCATATATGCATATGTGTGTAGGGAAATATTAATGTGTATGTCCTTTCTCCTAGATTGTAAGCATCTGGCAGGCAGGGATTTCGTTATTCATCTCTAGTCTTGAAGACCTAGCCATATACTTGGCCCATACTAAACACTGGTAAATTTGAGGGAGGTGACATGTAGGGCAGGGAAGAATCCAGTTGGGAAGAGGGAGTGATGACATCTCAAAGGAAGAGCTGAGTACTCATGTAAGTGAATTTAAGTAATAGCCTGGTCGCAACTCAGAGCAGTCCCACTGGGAGGAAGTAGCTTGCTACATTAGATACAAAACTGGTTTCCTTTGACAATGACTATATTTTAGTGATTTGGCTTTGGCATAATAACTAGTTTTTCAAACATGATTTCTATGGATGTGCATTAACATTCAGATTAACTGGTTTTCCTTATTGTTTTTACGTTGAAGTAAACAATACTGTTTTTTTTTTTTTTCTCCTCCAAGAAGAACAACAAAGGAATTTACAAAAGTGTTTCTTAAATTGGAAGTAATGAAGAAGGGATTTTTTTTCCTAATTCTTAGCAGGCTTGATTTAGATGGTATCCCACAACTGTCAAAGGAAATGCCAGATATAGCTAACTGTCAGTTAAAATCTGGGCCTAAGCACACCAGGTGGTTCAGTTTGGTTAAGTATCTGCCTCTTGATTTTGGTTTGGGTCATGATTCCAGGGTTGTGAAATTGAACCTCATGTCTGGCTTCCTGCTCAGTATGGAGTCTGTTTAAGATTCTCTTTCTCCCTCTGCCCCCTGCCCTCCACCCCTGGCTCTCTCACCAATCAATCAGTCAATCAATCAATCAGTAGAAAGAAAGAAAAAGAAAGAAAGAGAGAAAGAAAGAAAGAAAGAAAGAAAGAAAGAAAGAAAGAAAAAAAGAAAGAAAATGGGATAGAATAAAATAAAATAATATAAAATTTGGGCCTAGTTGAATAAGTATAGAGGTGATCCTTTCAAAGGTGCCTAAACCACATTGACAAGACATCCACACAAGATATTCCATGGTAGACTGAAAACTGTAAACCAAGACTGTGGGCAGTAGCATATTTACAAGAGTTTGAGGTTGATGGTGTTTTAGGAATGGAGGCTGGGTACAAGTGGGCCTCAACAGGGACATGGCTCCAAGTGAGCCTCAGCGGGGAGATGTCTAAGGAGGCTGGTTACTAGACATCTTTGCTTTGCTTATGTTGCCAGAAAGAGTTTGTTCTTTTTCAGTTGGTCTAAGTTTCATGACCAGTGGTATTTCAAAGTATATTTTCCAAGTGTCCTTACGGTTCATTGCCTTATTTTGTGTCATTGGGCCTCTCTCTATTTGTTTTTTGAGGATCATGTTTCTTGGTTCTGTCAAGTCAGCATCTGTTAAATCAGATACTCATTTGTTGCTGTTTTTCCTGTTCAGTCTCTTACTCAGCAAACACTTGTCCTGTCTTCATTACTCAATCTGATCAATATTCCAATTCCAAATGTTCTTATAGCACAAAGGTTATTACAAGATTTATAAGAGCAAGAAGAGGTCTGGATTGCTCTGTATAATAAATCATGGCAGTTACTAAGATAAATGAAGAAATGTAAAATGGGCAATGGCCTTTACTAGGGCAGTCAAAACAGAAGAGAGAAATGATTTGTATACCAAATTTTCTAAGTAGGATTTTTGGACCAATAAGTCACATATACTTTTGCAGGCTTGTCCTTTTTTTTTTTTTCCGCAAAGTTCAGGGCAAATGGAGAGATTACATGGTTTTTAATACATTACACAATAATTTTTTTTTTTTCAAAAATAGAGTTTAGTTGAACATTTTACCTTAAAGAACCACTGGTGTGGTTTGGGGACAGATGTATAGATGTTCAGGTTTGCTGAGCCAGGACAAAGAATCATTTCCTCAGTTACACAGCTTATCTGAAGGGTTGAGATAAACCTCCACAATGTCTTGTGATCAGTAAGTTGCAGGCTGGTTGATCAGTGCTGTGCCTAACAGTATCTCCTACTTTGTATTAATGGATATTTTCTGGAAATCAAATCCTAATGTAGAGAAGGGCAGAGTCCCTAACACACAGGCTCTGTGCCAAGTTCTGTCACCACACTGTTACATACCTGATGGTCAAGCCTGGAAACCCTAGCGTAAGGGAGAAGAAACTGCTTGATGGACTTTATGGGGTGGGGACAGACTTGGGGAGGGAGCAGTAGTATGGTGGGAACAGCGGCCTTATGTTAAAAGTGGGACATGAAGGAAGGTGTTTGAGCATAGTCGCAAACGGCAATAGAAACAGTGGTTTGTGTCTCCAGAAATATTTAGGTATTTGTTTCTCCTTCAGAGGTAGTTTTCTCAACACTCTATTGGGTCTATGATGTTCTTTTTGCTATGTTCATTAGCACTTTTTCTTTTTTTATCCTAAAGGCTCGTGAAGAAGAAATGACTGCTAAAGTAATGGACCTGCAGACTCAGCTGGAGGAGCTACGGAATAAGTACCAGGAAAGGCTGCAGCAGGAGGAGAGCCCTGGCAATGATAAAGTGAGAGGAATTGGACTCTGAAATCTTATCACTCTCTTAAGACTAAAACACTTAAATTTTTATTTTCTTGTTATTTCATTTTAATCCTTTTTATTGTTTCTTATAGACTTTAGTGTAGTATATACTCATTTTTTTTCTTTTCCCTTTTCAGATAACAATTATGGAATTACAGGTAAGTCATTGAATTTGACTGAAAACAGTATATTTTCAGGAGTATTTTGTAGGGGTTTTTTTCTTAAAGATTTTATTTATTTGAGAGAGAGCACAAGTGGGGGGTGGGATAGGGGCAGAGGTCCAAGCAGACTCCATTGAGCAGGAAGTGCAATGTGGGGCTCAATTCCAGGATCCTGAAATCATGACATGATCCGAAGTCAGGTGCTTTACCACCTGAGCCACCCAGGTGCCCCAGGAGTATTTTGTGTTTTAAAAGTTAAAAACAGGGCGCCTGGGTGGCTCAGTTGGTTAAGCAACCGCCTTTGGCTCAAGTCACGGTCCCGGAGTCCCGGGATCGAGTCCCACATCAGGCTCCCAGCTCCATGGGGAGTCTGCTTCTCCCTCTGACCTTCTCGCCTCTCATGCTCTCTCTCACTGTCTCTCTCTCAAATAAATAAATTTAAAAAAAATTATAAAAGTTAAAAACAAAGATAATTTACCAGGCAATGATGAAATCCATATGCATTTCACATCTGACTTCTTGTTTTTTTAGACACAACTAGCACAGAAGACTACTCTAATCAGTGATTCAAAGTTGAAAGAGCAAGAGTTCAGAGAACAGGTACAGGTTTAATTGGTGCCTTTTATTTTGAACTGACTTAATTTATGTTCTTATGTACTTGGATCTCATTTAGCTAATTTTTAAAAATGAACTGATAGAATACTCATTTAATAGCTGGCTTTGCAGTTTTGTCTTATACAAGAAATTTTATTTCCAAATCTGAAGTTGCTGGAGGATATCTCTTAAATTCATGATCACATGTATTTAAACAAGAACATTTGCATCTTATTATTTCTAGTGTTTAACATCTTGGATAAAATTTTGTGTTTATTTGTAATAACTTAAGTTTTAAAAAAAGATGCTTTTGTTTTTATCAGAGGGAAAATCTGTTGACATAATCTTTACTACTTTTTCTTAGTAATTAAATTGTCTTATATAATAAATTTTATCCATATATTATCCAGTAATTAGATTTAAATAGTACTGTATTTATATGTCTAGAAGGATGCATAAGCATGAAAAGACCAGTATGTGAATCTGTGGTGCATCATCTTCAGTAGTCTTTTTTTCCAAATTCTGGAAGAATAGTGATACAAGTCAGCAGGCTCTTTGAAGGTTACATCTCTAGGGATTTTCCAGTTTTTGTTTTGTTTTGTTTTAAAAATTATTTATTTGAGAGAGAGAGAGCACACATGCAAGCAGGGGAGGGACAAAGGGAGAAGGAAAGGGAATCTCAGGCAGCTTTCCCACTTAGTGCAGAGCCCAACATGGGGCTTGATCTCACAGTCCTGAGATCATGACCGGGGCTGAAATCTAGAGTCAAGTGCTTAACTGACTCAGGCACCCAGGTGCCCTAATTTTCCAGTTTTCTTAAAAAAGTCATACATACAAAAATCTTGACAGTTGTTGAAATTAGGTAATGGATAGATATATATGGGTATGGATTGTACTGTATTCTCTATGGTCAATTATGTTTGAAAACTTTTACTATATATATATTTTTTAAATCATAAAAATAGATGCTAAGTCCCAATGCTACTTTATTTTTTTCTATTTCCCAGTGGTTTATCTTTTCTCATTTATTCTCAAGGCTACTGCTTTAAAACTCCCTTCTTATAGCATCCTCAAATCTTCAAACTGTGCTTGGATGGCAATTTTTGTATTAGTTATTTTTGTGGTCGTGAAATACACATAAAATTGACCATTTTGACCAATTTAAACTGCACAGTTCATTGACATGTAGTTCATTCACAATGTTTTGAAAATTATTATCTAGTTCCAGAACATTTCATCATACCCTATAAGGAAACCTCATACCTGTGAAGCGATACTCCCCATTACCTCCTGGCAACCACTAATCTATTCCTGCATCTACAAATTTGCCTCTTACAAGTATTTTACATAAATAAAATCACATAAAACATAAACTTTCTTATCTGGCTTATTTTACTTAGCACAGTGTTTTTAAGGTTCATCAGTGTAGCATGTATCAGTACTTTATTCCTTTTTATGGCTGAATATTATTTCATTATAAGGATATACCTCTATACTTCATTCATCAGTTTATGAATGTTTGGATTATTTCTACCTTTTGGGTATTACATATAGTGCTGTCAGGAACATTTTGTACAAGTTTTTATTTGACTACCTATTTGCAGTTCTTTGGGGTATATACCCAGGAATGGAACTGTTAGATCATTTGTAATTTTATCTTCAGCTTTTCTGATGAACCACCAAAATACATAGTGGCACCATTTTACATTCCCACCAACAATTTCATATAAGGATTCTTGTTTTTCCACATCCTCACCAACAAGTTGGTATGAACTATCTCATGGTTTTAATTTGCATTTTTCTAATGACTAAAGTTGGACATCTTAATATCTGCTTGTTAGTCATTTGTATGTCTTATTTGGAGCAACTCTGTTTAAGCCCTTTGCTCATTTTTTAGTTGGGTTATTTGGTTTCTTGTTCAGTTGTATTCTTTTTCTATTCTGAGTACAAGTCCCTTATGAGATAAGGAATTTGCAAGTATTTTGTCCATTCTGTGGGTGGTCTTTTCATTTTCTGATAATATCATTTGGGGCACAAAAGTTTTACTTTTGATAAAGACTATTTTGTATATTTTCTCTTTATTCTCTGTGCTTTTAGTGTCATATCTAAGAAATCATTTATATTAATTATATATGCCTGTATTCTGTCTTTTAGGTATGAAAGAATCTATAGCTATAGCAGTACTTTCTTTTACATATGGTTTCCATATTAATCTTATGAAATGATTTGAATATTGATTACTTTTAGATTCACAATTTAGAAGACCGTTTGAAGAAATATGAAAAGAATGTATATGCAACAACTGTGGGGACACCGTACAAAGGTATGAGTGATCTCTCGTGTTATCCATGGTTATCTCTTATTGCTGGATTTATGGAGGAGTTTTATTTTTGTTTTTGCTAATCTGCTCTTTACAATGAGTATATTTTACTTTTGTAATTTACCAATAACAGCTAGTTTTAAGGAAAGAATGATAGTAATCTAAAACAAAAATAACTCATATTTGTTACCAAAAAAAAAAAAAAATCAAAACAATGCTGCAGTATGTAAGTGGAACTGCAGGTTCCCACTTTATTCTGTACTCTCCAGATGGAAGCAATCTTTTTGTGTATTTTTCCAGACTCTTCTGTATGTTTGCAAATACATAATCTACAACATGTAATCATACAGTTATATCTTTAAATGATTCTGTTTTTTACTATTACCGTAATGCTATAATTACTGATATTAAACTCAGATGAAGGAGAAGATGATTCCATAAAAATTCTTATATTCAAGGTAGTAGAGGGTGATTTGGAAACATTCTCTTGCTTGAAATAATATATGCCACTTACAAAGGATTTTAAAGATGAGCCTGAGTGTGTATATAGTTGTTCCCTTGAGATAACCATGATCTTTGAATAATCTCATAACAATTTTCCCCTCTGTTTTGCTGCTTCACTTCATTAAGAATAGTTTTATTTTGTTAAATGTTTTGTAAAGCTTTCTGCTTTTTCAGGGGAGCACTAGGGCATAAATCTAAATCATTTTACATTGTGTTTTTGAAAGCTCTTATTGCAGTGAAATAACACAAGATATTATACAATTTTTAATTAAATTAAACAAGGACTTGCTTTGGATTCTCTCCTGAATGCTCTTTAAAAACAAGAGAAAACCAGCTTGGAAGTGTCCCATGGCTCATTGCAGAGAAGACTCGGCTATAAGGAATGTTGGCCATATCTAAGTCAGCACATACGATTGTCAGCTCAACTGTTGACTCAGTGCTTAGTACTACATAGAGAATATTGATTCTTTTCATTTATCTCAACTTAAGATTTTTATAATTTTCTTTTTTGGGCAGTTTTGAATTGTAAAATGAACACATGTGTACAGTGTATTTATTAACACTATGCAAGTCTCCTCTACCATCCAAAAGTAGAGCATTCCTGTGATACCTTTCATAAGCGGAAATGGTGTAAAGCAAAGAAGCAATTACAGTTAGTTTATATGGAAAAAATTTTAGCATTCCTAGACCCCAAAAATACCCTCTCTTAGGCTTTTTGGATACTTTAGGACACATCTTACTAACAGATGTGCAGAATAAGTCGAGATAAAACACAAATGTTTACGTACACAGTTCAGAGCTCTGACAGCTTGAAACTGAGTGTGGTTCCTGGGGAAGGAGCTTGGTGGAGCCACTCCTGTTGCTGGAGGTGTATGCTGCCTCCCTAATGGCTTGCCACGAAACAAATGCTGAACACTATTTTCACTTTTTGCCTTTTTCATAAAAGCCAAAAACCTCTTCAGTTTTTTTCAGTTACCAAAGACAGGTACTAATGTAGGTTTTTGTAAAAGCGTAACATGAATTTTCGGAAGGCAGGGGATACCTGAATAGAACTAAGTGCCAGGTCTTGTTTTGTATGTTGGCTCTTTTAATTCTCTCACCAATCTGGGCAGTGTAATTGAATATGCACATTAATCTCTTCACCATGCTTCCTTTTTAAAGAGTAGAGTAGAATGAGCATCCACCAGGCAGGAAGAAATAAAAAGTTTTCAAAAAAATAAAAGTTCTTCAAAACCTCTGTGTAGGCCTCTGCAATAATAGCTTTATTCCTCTCCTCCACTGGCTTTTTTTTTTTTTTTTTCCTGACTGTATGTTAACTGTTCTCTTGTTCTTTATTGTTTACCACCTACATATATATTGCTAAGCAATATTTTGTTTAGCTTTTGCTTGTTTTGGAACTTTACATAATAGAATCAAACTGTATGCTTGTATTTTTTCTTTTGCTTAAGTTTTGAGGTGCATCCATGTTGTGTGTAGCTCTGGTTCACTCATTTCCATTTACTAATTTTGTACATTCTTGTACATGTCTCATGTGGAAGATTTCCTCTGTACAACTAAGACTGGAATTGCTGAGTCATCGGATATGTACATTCTTGTGCACATCCTATCCCAGGTTGGCCAAACTAGATACAATTTGAAGATAATGTAGGAAACTGTTTTCTATATTTTTTTGTACTAATTTTCATTCTCACCAGCAGTGGATAAGAGCTCTCGTCACTCTAGCTCCTTAGCAGTACTGGATTTATTGAGGCCATTTAATGCTTTACTGATTAAATTCTGTGCTGTGACTTGTAATTTTAATTACATCTCTCTTATTCGTAATCAGGTTGAACATCTTATTTGATTGTTCTTTTTTAGAAAAAGATTTTATTTATTTATTTGAGAGTGAGCGAGCATGCACAGATGTGGGAGGGGCAGAGGAGGAGGGAGAGGGAGAGAACCTCAAGCAGATTCTGTGCCAAGTGAGGAGCCTGACGTGGGAATCAGTCCCACGACCTTGAGATCAAGACCTGAGCTGAAACCAAGATGTGGACTCTCAACTGACTGAGCCATCTAGGCACCCCAGTAGTTCATTTTTTAGTCACTCATTTTAGCTGTGTGTATTTCTTTTGTGAAGTTCCTCTCCATTTCTTTTTGTTTGTTTGTTTCTAGAATTATCTATCATTTTCTCATTGGTTTGCAGGAATTTTTTAAAAATTCTGAATATTAATCCTTGTTTATATATGTATACATATATACATATTATAAAAATAAGGATTAATATTCAGAATATAATACATACACCTATATAGCATATACACACACACACACATATATAAAATAAAGATATTGTACTTGTTGCTGTTTTCTTTATTGTCTTCTGTTCAAATTTTTTATTATGGAATTTTTTTAGACATATAAAAATAATGAATATGGCGTATAATGAGCACACATGTCCACATCAGCCACCCTCCAGAATTATCAAGCCATAGCTAATCTTGGTTCATCTCTACCCCAACCTTTCCTATTCTTAGTCATTGGATTATTTTAAAGTAAGTCCTGGATATTATATCTTATTTCATATGTAAACTTTTCAGTATATATCTATACAGAGGATTCCTTAGAAATAACCATGGTACTAATATCACACTTAAAAATTTCACAGTAACTCCTTAATCAAATAACCAGTCAGTGTTCAGACTTACCTGTTTAGGTAAGTCTGTTTTCCTGTTTACTGTTCAGACTTTCATAAATGTTTTCTGGTAGTGGTGGTGGGAAACAGCTGATTTATTTGAATCAGTAGCCAGGTAGTACCCTTACTGCTTTGATTGAGAAATCACTTAAATCTCTTTTTAAAACTCTAGATTCGGGGCGCCTGGGTGGCTCAGTGGGTTAAGCCGCTGCCTTCTGCTCAGGTCATGATCTCAGGGTCCTGGGATCGAGGCCCACATCGGGCTCTCTGCTCAGCAGGGAGCCTGCTTCCCTCTCTCTCTCTCTGCCTACTTCTCCATCTACTTGTGATTTCTTTCTGTCAAATAAATAAATAAAATCTTTAAAAAAAAAATAAATAAAACTCTAGATTCCTTGTCCCTCTCCCTTTCCCTTTCTCTTTCCTCTTGTTATTTATTTGTTAAAGAGACCAAATTAACTAGTGCGTAAATTTAAGGCCTTCTGAATTCTTTTTTTTTTTTTTTTTTTTTTTTTTTTTTTTTTTTTTTTTTTAAAGATTTTATTTATTTACTTGAGAGAGAGACAGTGAGAGAGAGCATGAACGAGGAGAAGGTCAGAGAGAGAAGCAGACTCCCCATGGAGCTGGGAGCCCGATGCGGGACTCGATCCCGGGACTCCAGGATCATGACCTGAGCCGAAGGCAGTCGTCCAACCAACTGAGCCACCCAGGCGTCCCAAGGCCTTCTGAATTCTTAGTGCTCCATCCCCTAGTAGTTAGAATGAAGGGCTTGGTCAGATTTAGATTTGTGTCACTGGCAATAGTACCTCCCAAAGGGAGCCGAACTGCATGTTGTTTCACATCAAAAGACACATGTTTTTTTTTGTAACTACTTTTACACAGTAACACGTGTCATCAGTCTGACTCATCACCTTTCACCTTAGATTTTAGCACCCGGTGGGGACTGTTTGCCAAGATCTGTTGTTTCACTAGTCATTGTGTAATTGTGATATTCACATTCTCCCATTTCTTGTGCAGATATTAACTGAAATTCTTCTGTAAATGGAAATTTTCCCACATTATCTATGTGGTTACCTTGAAGTATAGCTCATACAGGGAAAGCAGAATAAGTTCTTTTTGCCCGACTTAGTTATTCCATGTATTTTTTTAAAGATTTATTTATTTATTTTTCAGTGTCTGTTTTAGCAGCTTTAGTCTGCTAGATTTGTCTATGCCTGCTCTAATACTTCACTCTATTAATTATGATGACTTAATAGCCTATCTTGCTGTTTGGCTGGGGAAGCCATCCCACTTTATGTTTTTCAAGAGTATCTTAGCTATCCTTAGCTCTTTGAATGTCCATTTAAGTTTTAGAATCAGATTGTCAAGTTATACTCAAAACACACACCCAGAACTGAGAGGATTTTTATTAGAATTGCATTGAATGTGTAGAAAAATTGAAGAGAATTTACACTTCTATGGTATTGAGTCTCCAATCCATAATCATGATATCTTTCAACATTTACTTAGGTCTTCTTTAATTTCTGTCAATAATGTTTATTATTCTGAGTAGTTCTCTTGTACCTCTTTTGTTACATTTATTCTTAGGTGTCTGTAAAAGTAGTTTTTTATTTTTATTTTCCAATTAAATAAATGCATGTACAGTTTTAAAGAAAATCTGAGCCAAGTCTGCTTTTAACTAAAATTATCTGTAATGCACTCAGTTGATTACAATTGTGTTAAGTATAGTTAAATGGATTTTCCAGTTGCACATTTTGGGATTGAGCCTACGTAATGTACTGTATTAAAAATGCTGAGTAGGAAAAAAAATGCTGAGTAGGGGTGCCTGGGTGGCTCAGTGGGTTAAACCACTGCCTTTAATTCAGGTCATGATCCCAGAGTTCTGGGGATCCAGTCCCATATCAGGCTTCCCCTGCTCTGTAGGGAGCCTGCTTCTCCCTCTCCCTCTGCCTCTTCCCCTGCTTGTGCTCTCTCTCTATGTCAAATAAGTAAATAAAATCGTTTTTTTTAAATTTTATGATACTTTTGCACATTTTTTTAAAATTTTTAATTTTTTATAAACATATAATATATTTTTATCCCCAGGGGTACAGGTCTGTGAATCGCCAGGTTTACACACTTGACAGCACTCACCAAAGCACATACCCTCCCCAATGTCCATAATTCCACCTCCCTTCTCCCAACCCCCCTCCCCCCAGCAATCCTCAGTTTGTTTTGTGAGATTAAGAGTCACTTATGGTTTGTCTCCCTCCCAATCCCATCTTGTTTCATTTATTCTTCTCCTACCCACTTAAGCCCCCATGTTGCATCACCACTTCCTCATATCAGGGAGATCATATGATAGTTGTCTTTCTCTGCTTGACTTATTTTGCTAAGCATGATACACTATAGTTCAACCCACGTTGTCACAAATGGCAAGATTTCATTTCTTTTGATGGCTGCATAGTATTCCATTGTGTATATATATATAAAAAAATAAATAAAATCTTTAAAAAAAGTGCTGAGTAGGGCGCCAGGGTGGCTCAGTGGGTTAAGCCATTGCCTTTGGCCCTGGTCATGACCTCAGGGTCCTGGGATCGAGTCCCACATTGGGCTCTCTGCTCCTCAGGGAGCCTGCTTCCCCCTCTCTCTCTGCCTGCCTCTCTATCTACTTGTGATTTCCCTCTCTCTGTCAAATAAATAAATAAAATCTTTAGGAAAAAAAAGAGATGGGTAGACAATCTGGCAAGCACCTTTATTTAAATAACTGATTTCCATTCTCATTGCTTAAAACCCAAAGTAATAATGAGAAGAGGAAGAAATCTCTTTTATATGACACTCTTAGGGAGAAGACAAGAAAAAGGGTACTTGCATTGAAAAACAGTATTAATTACTTGTCCAGGAAAATGGCTATACATAAGTAATCTACATGTTTATAATGACAAAATCAATTATTTTCTGAAAAGGGCACAACATTGTAAACTGTTGCATTTGCATCAATCTAAGGGAATGAAACACTTAAGTATGATATATAGATAAATGGCTTTTGAAGAGGAAATAGTACATTACCAGTATTCAGTTCTGGTTGCTCTGTATTTGCAAAGTGTGGTTTGAGTGAACTGGGACTCTAAAAAAGTGTACATTTTTAAAAAATGAAATATTCCAAACATACAAATGCATGCAAAGTAAATATCACGTGTGAGGGTTGGTTAACACCTATGAATTCACCCTCTAGAACATTGCCAATGCTCCTTGTGCTGCTTTTAAGTCTCCCGTCTCTGTTCTCTCCCAAGGGTAACCAATGTTAACATGCTACAGCATGTATACAGTTCCCTAAAACAATTGACTTTAATGTTTTACATGTTTGGGGCTGTATAGAAATTATAGACTATGTATATTCTGCATATTCCTGCCCTTTTTTCAACCAGCATTATGATTTTGAATTTCATTCTAGATGCTATAATTTAACCATTTTGAATGCTGAATTTAGTAATAATACATTATATCTATATACCATATTTTATTTATTCTCCTGTTGGTGAAACTTTGAATTGTCTCAGTTTTACTTTTTTTTTTTTTTTTTTAAAGATTTTATTTATTTGACAGACAGAGATCACAAGTAGACAGAGAGGCAGGCAGAGAGGGGGGGGGCGGGGAAGCAGGCTCCCTGCGGAGCAGAGAGCCCGATGCGGGGCTCGATCCCAGGACCCTGAGATCATGACCCGAGCCGAAGGCAGCAGCCCAACCCACTGAGCCACCCAGGCGCCCCTCAGTTTTACTTTTATAAACAGTGTAACTGTGAACATTGACTTCTGGTGTACATGTGAAGCACTTCTCTAGGATGTATTGGTAGGACTTGAATTTTTGCATCATAGAATATGCTCGTCTTCCACTTTATGAAGTTCTGCTAAGGAGTGCCAGGTTGTTGTCTGTAGTAGTTGTGTCCATTCACACTCCACAGGCAGTGCACAGCAATTTCCATTGTTCTGCAAAATCACCAGTGCTTGATGTTATCTGACTGTTAGGATTTTACTAATCTTGTATGTGTCAGTAATACTCCATGAAGTTTCATTTGTTTCTTTTTATTGAACAAATGGTGGTTTGAATTCTAAGCCAAAAGAAATGTAAAGTTATAATGAAAGGTCACTTTCAGCTTTGGCATTTAGAGGTTTAGGTATAGTTCATCGTCCAACAGTAGAAGCCTTATTATATTATCTTGCTGCATAGTGTGATTTCCTGTATTCAGTTTTTAAAAAATCCTCTGTTATCAAGGTATAAATTTACACATAATATTCAGTGTGATTTCATATACCTAAACTGTATTTATTGTTTACTTTTAGGCTGAAATGGGCCTTGGTTAACAGATGGACTATAACTTTTTATGACAGGCTTTAAGATATTGAACCAAAATATTTGAAAACCACTAAAATGGCCTTCATATTTCATGCATTTTCAAGTTATTTTATCTGCCCTATGTATCCAAAAAGTTTTGAAAACTTGAAAACTTAAGTGCTTTTAGATTTGGAATACTAGAAAAACTGGAATTCTTTTCTGAGATACTAAGTTCTTAATAAATAAAAATGATTATTAATTTTAGTCATCGTGGAAAATCTGAAGTCCACCATTTAATACTGAGAAGAGAAATACCAGTTTTAAGGAATCTTTGTATTCCCTAAGTATAATCTTTTAAAATTTCCATGCCAAAAGGAGGAAGAGGAGGAATTAAATTTGAGAAGTTAAAATTGAGAAATAAAATTGCGTAATAATTCTTATTTTCTCTCCCATCAGAAAAATCCTAATTGGAATGCTTTATGTATGTATGTGTAATACCATACAGTATAATACAATCAATATAAGGGCGATGCCTCCTTTTATTCCTTTAATCTTTAGTTTTCCTAGTGTTTAAGTAATAAGGAGCTTATCTGGCTTTTCTTTACAATTTGGTCTGGTTTTTTTTATTTGACAGGTGGCAATTTGTACCACACTGATGTCTCGCTCCTTGGAGAACCTACCGAGTTTGAGTATTTGCGAAAAGTGCTTTTTGAGTATATGATGGGTCGTGAGACTAAGGTATAATTCATTTCTGATGATTTGGCATGTGGCTTAATTTAAAAGGCAATGTGCCTGCTTTTAGTACATTAATACACCTATTTATTGTTGGCAGACCATACATGCTAATAATAGATAATAGGTAATTTTGTTATTGTTCTTAGCTTACAAAATTTTATTGACAGATTCTGCTTTTATTTGTTACAGTTATAAAATATTAATTTAAAAAATACTGTTGGAAGATGCTGAATACTAAAAATTGAAATTTCATTAACTTAGTACTTTGTGAAACATGTGGCTGTTTTTATTTTTGACCTCAAATCTTTAGATTTCATTTTCATGGAAACTTTCAGGGTAAGGTAAAAGTATTGGGAATGGTTATAATTAAGAATTAAGTAATAGACCAGAGAATTAAGTAGTCACTTAGAGATATTTAGAAATACTGTACGTTAGTCACTGAGAGAAAATCATTCCTATACATATGGAATATCGATCTTTAAAATTACTACATTATATAAGTAATAGTGTTTGGCTAAATATGTTTTCTGGAATGTTAAATTTATTGTAAGGTTTTTGAGTATATACTTTTGTCTTATTCTTGTTTGCCTCCCCTGCAGTGTTTTTAAAAGAGCCTTATATTGGACTTTTGATAAATGTATCTTTTTTTTTTTTTTAGAAGATTTTATTTACTTATTTGACAGAGAGAGCACAAGTAGGTAGAGCAGGAGGCAGAGGGAGAGGGAGAAGCAGGCTCCCTGCTGAGCAGAGAGCCCAATGTGGGACTCGATCCCAGGACCCTGAGATAATGACCTGAGTCGAAGGCAAAGACTTAACCCACTGAGCCACCCAGGCACCCTGATAAATGTATCTTGAATTGAACTGAATGTATTTAGGGAAATTCATGAGCCTTTTCTCAAAATTTTACATTTGAAGCAATATATTTTCTGACAGTACTTCAACTTTTTACCTTCATAAACTTCTACATTGTCCATATACCTTGGCTGAGAATGGGGTCATGAGTTTTCCATTTTTAGAAGCAATCAGTGTCTTAACTTATGGGTCAAAGAGTCAAAGAGTGCTAAACCAGTTCAGGGATGAGTTTGGCAGATATATTTAAAGCCTAAAAAGTAAGGGTATAAGGGCATAAGAAAATCTCTTAAAAGAATATTATGAATTTATGGATTATAGATTCAGCCAAACACTAGGAGTTATAGGGCTCCAAGTCAATTGAATCCTTAATATCAATAGAAATCTCACTTCATTGTATCAAATAGTTTCAAATTAAAGTAATGTCTAGTGTGATCCTGAACATGTACACAGGAAGGTATGTAAATTCATAGTAATTCGGGTTCTTTTTCTTAAAGGAATTTTTTTTTTTTTAAATTCTAAGAATAGCTAAGGCTGATTTTCTGCTTTTTAAAGCTAAGGAAATATAACGATCTCTCTTTTTTTTTTTTTTAAAGATTTTATTTATTTATTTGACAGAGAGAAATCACAAGTAGGCAGAGAGGCAGGCAGAGAGAGAGAGAGAGGAGGAAGCAGGCTCCCTGCTGAGCAGAGAGCCCGATGCGGGACTCGATCCCAGGACCCTGAGATCATGACCTGAGCCGAAGGCAGCGGCTTAACCACTGAGCCACCCAGGCGCCCTAACGATCTCTTTTTAAGTCTTTATCTGAGGTGGGGTAGATAATTTAATGTTACCTTGTTATTGCAGGGAGGGAAGAGGGGTGTATCTTTAAAAAAACTGTAAATACAGTTCTCAGAACTTTAGCTCTATTGGTTCATTTGTGAATCTAAAGCTGTGATGCAGTTTTGCTAAATAAATTATTTAACCTTTTCTTGGTCTGTGAAATGAAGAGACTGACTGCCTCAAACTGTCTTCTGGAGGTTGCTAACTGAGGAGGATGAAATCTCTACAGAGTCTGAGTCCTCTTGAAGGAAGAGCCAGTCAGAGCATAGGTGTGTTTGGGACCAGTGCCTGTCAGCCATGTGCTTGTGCTTTTGGGGTTGAGCAGCTTGTTTTAGGCTGTGACTTAGGAAATAGCGGGAAGGGGTGTCTTCGGAGCACAGGCAGCCCTGTCTAATACCTGACCAGGAATCTGTGTGGCAGATTGCTCTCTCTGGTCTTTAATCTTCAGCATTCAGTGCATCTGGTTACTACAGATGATTAGTCTGTCATTGTGCTGTCACATTTTACAGGTGTAAATACAGAAAATTGGCAATAGATACTATTGGGCTCAATTTACTGCTTATTTATTGAGCACTTGCTACATGTGGCCCATTGTTTTATCACCATGATGGGTAGAAAGATGAAATTTGACACTATCACTAAAGGTTTTTTTTTTTTTAACACCATCCCTAATTTTAAGTAGTTTATTATATAGTAAGAAAGTGGACCTGTTTGCAGTTAAGCATAAAATGATCCAGAATGTTGTCGGGGCTGTTAAGAGAGGCACAGAGTTCTGCTGTTGACTCATGGGAAGGTCAAGAAGGACATTGTGGAGAAGCATGTATGTCTGCTGGGCTTTAAAGTCAGGTGGGGGGTTTGTGGGGCTGGTTAGGTTTTAATAGATGAACTCAGGACAGGAGGGAAAGCCTAGACAAGAGGTCCAAGGCAGGAAATTGAGTGTGGGTTTTGGAATGACAAGTAGTCTGGTCCAACTGAAACACTGGATCTGTAGTGGAAGTGACTCCTTTTGGAGTGGCACAGAGTGTGGAAGGCATGGAATGTTTTCAGAGTGTTACCTGTAGGGATGGAGGAGGGTGGCGGGAGGGTAGTTAGCCCTTGGGCAGAGATTGATAAGAGCTCATTTTAGATGTATCTCTTACTGATTTGCTTAATTTCTACACATGAACAAAGAATTTGAACTGGAGACCAGGTTGTGGTTTTCAAGTGAGCCAGAGTGTATTGTGGCCTTTGTGATTTGATTCTCATCTGCAGTTGTATCTCGTCCCGCAGGATGTGTATGTCATCCCACCTGTGTTTCTTCATCTGCTTTTGTACACAGTGTTCCTTATTTTATGAGGCAGATGATTTATTTAGGAAAACCATATGTAGGACACACATTCTTATAGTATGAGGCTAAGTAAGTGTCCCTTCTTTTTTATGGCCTTCACTTTCTTTTTCTTGGGTTTTGATCCTCCATGCTAAATTCAGCCTGTTTTCCTTTTCAGTAGAAAGTGTTTCTCATCCTAACCTTTATTAAAGCTCCTCCCTCAAGAACACCTGCCAGGCGATGCCACCTCTAAACCAGGTGGCGCATTTGAACTTTTCCTTACTTCCCAGGGCCTGAGGATATTGTGTATAGAATAGACAGTCTGAGTTCTTTTCCCAGGGTGTGGCAGAGAGCCCGGGCTTCTCCGTTTAAGTTTTCTGGCAAGCCAGGAAAAGAGCTTTAAATTTTTACTGGGTAATCTGCAGTTTCAGGATCACTGATGAATTTAGAGGAGGGTTTCTCATTAGCATTGTCTACAAATATGAACAGACAACTAGCGACAGTTTGGGGTTTACTCGTAGACATGTTTGTGCATGTATGTAGTTTCAGAGCGAATATAAGTGGACTTTTGGGTACTTTGAATCTTACCAGCTGTTGAAATTAATTCCTAAAAACAGTCTTCATAGACAGTATACCAAAAACCATTAAAAAATTGCTTCAGAGTGTTAATGAAAAGAATATTGAAACAATCACTACTTCATATTTCTCTTGTTGTTTCATGCCATGTATGCTTAGTTTCTAGACTGGTTTTGCATGGAAGATTCCATTCCATCTAGGCAATGCAATGTAAAGGATGAAAGTTTTGTAAAATGCCTTTAGAATTCTCCAAGAACTGTGTTGTTTTAAATGGTATTTTCTTGATACTCAAAATGGCAGAGGTAAAGATGAAAGGAAGGAAGGGGGCTGAAATCTTGCTGCGTATGGGGTTTGTGGTGGACGAACACTACTAGTTGAAATAAGTATTAGAAGTATCTAGAGTGCCTTACCTAAGCTTGGCACATAATAAG
The DNA here is from genome assembly GCF_030435805.1 of Mustela lutreola. Taxonomy (NCBI): domain Eukaryota; kingdom Metazoa; phylum Chordata; class Mammalia; order Carnivora; family Mustelidae; genus Mustela; species Mustela lutreola. Next base: position 67,239,425 of record NC_081291.1, on the reverse strand, counting down.
AATTTTAAGAACATTAATTTCTTTCCTTCCTGGAAATAATTTTACATTATATGTGATGGGAGTTTGTAAAATTTTTGGTTAACTGTTATGTCATCTTTTTCCTCAGTGACCTTCTCTAGTCCCCAGCCTTCACACACACACACACACACACACACACACACACACAGTCTGTTTAACTGTGAACCAAGAGTGTAGAGTGAGTTCTCTAGGTGACCCTGCCATCCTCTGTGGGAATCCTCAGGGGAGAGCACTAGCACCTGAATTTGTATGTAAGCACTGAACTTTGTTGTCCTACTTATTTCGTGAGTGTATCTTATTTCATAAGGTATCTTCTTTCCTCTCTGTCTCCCTCAAAACATCTCATCTTGATACAAAATAGGGAATTTCCACCTTTGAGGAGAATTTTCCACGAACTTTTGGGTGACAGTCTGACTTACGGTATATTCATTTAGATCTGCACAATTTATGATCTTGTTTTGCAAGCCACCATGTGTAATGTTTTGATTCATCATGTTTTCTACCAAACAAAACATCTTGTGTTTATTTAAAATGTAATTGTATTTCTATTAGGCTGATGTGCTGCATGTTGTAAAAAATACCTACTAAGCATGTTCATGTTCATGCAGTAGCCCATGTTTATGAGATATATGATGTGATTTAGTTAAAGCTGAACTCGGGATTATCTAATTCTGATTATTTAGAGCATATGTTTGGCAATACATCAGTTACTAGATAGATTTCTACAAATAAAAAGCTTAATAAAATGAATGAGTTATAAAGTTTCATCTTAATTAAGACAAAGGGCCAAGAGCATTAGAACTTTATATAGCTTCATGCTATTGTAATTGCATCTTCTTGAAATAATACCAACGCAGACATTGTGAGGAGTCTTTTTAAATCGAAATTCTAGTGTTGACTGCTATTTCCTTGACTAATACCTTCACATCATACTTCTTTGGTCGTGGCTTCCATTGAGAGCACTAAAGAATCCCACCGCAGAACATGTCAGAATGGGGTGAGACTTCGTCTGCTTCATTGTCTATTAGTGATCATCTCTTGTTGTTTTTCTTGTAGACTATGGCAAAGGTTATAACCACTGTACTGAAGTTCCCTGATGATCAGACTCAGAAAATTTTGGAAAGAGAAGATGCTCGGCTTATGGTAAGCTTTAAAAGTAGGCTACAGATAGAAGAGGACTTTATCCTATCTTTTTGTAAAGACTTTGAGTTGGTAAAGATATTTTAAATGTTTAGTTTTTATTGTACCTAGCCTAAAAAGTGAGAGTGAATCTACATTAGGAGAGTTGCATCAAGGGCAAATATGAATTGGTGTCCTCAACGAAGGAACAGTCTTCTTCAAGAGCGTGTATGAGGTTGACACCCTTATATGCTGTATGTGGGATTTCCAGAACTTGGGCTATTTATGGAAAGTACAGAAAAGGCATTTGTTTTGGTATCTCCAGTAATAATTTTTTTTTTAAAGATTTTATTTATTTATTTATTTGACAGAGAGAGAGAGAGGGAGAGAACAAGCACAAGCAGGGGAAGGCAGAGGGAGAAGCAGGCTTCCTGTCGAGCAGGGAGCCCAATGCGGGCTCAGTTCTGAGAACCCTGGGATCATGACCCAAGCCAAAGGCAGCCACTTAACTGACTGAGCCACCCAGATGCCCCTCCCGTAATAATTTTTAAAACCAGTTTACACCATGATGTTTGATGTCCTATAGATTAGATCTCTCTTTCCTACTTTAGTTATTTTCAAATACAATAATTCTGAGTGAAGAATTTAAGCATTTTTTAGTTCTTGACATAACCAGCAAGGGAAATGTGGATAACTGAATTAATTAGGAACCTTTGTGTGTAGTCAGCTGTAATTGAAATGAAGCAAATACACATTTTATAAATTATGCAGAATTATTCCCATGCCTAACTTTTTGCCCTGAGCCAGTAATTCAGTAAGAAGATCCATTCTAAGCAGAGTGTGAAATTTGTGAAGTCTTAGGTCCTGCCCCAGCTTTCTCTTTCTGCTTCCTTTTCTTGTCTTGCTGGTACCCTACAGCACTGTTCACATCCTCCTGTTTCTTGTTTCATGATCCCAGCACCACTGTTCTCTTCTCTATCCTCGCTAAAGCAAGCAAAGATTTTCTCCTTTATGATGGGTTAATCTATGTCTGAATATCTCCAGTAAGAAGGGCTAAGTCAGTAAACCTCTCGAAGCATCCCATTTTATCTCAACAGAGTATGTGTCTTATAAAAGTTCTTGCTTATCTTCCTTCCTGAAGTAGTTACCAATTTGTTTTGTTTCTAACCCATGGAACTCAACCAAAAATCTGGGGATAGCCTGAGTGGAGGACTTTTCCTCTCCAGTCCAGACACCCTGCACCTGTCAGCCATTTCTTTCTTTCTTTTTTTAATTTGCTCATTTTATTTATTTTCTTTTAAAGTTAGGCTCCATGCATGATGTGGCACCTGAACTCATAGCCCTGAGATCAAGAATTGTATTCTGGAGCACCTGGCAGGCTCAGTTGGTAGAGCATGTGACTCTTGATCTCAGAGTCAGGAGTTCAAGTCCTGTGTTGGGCATGGAGCATACTTAACAATAAAGAAAGAAAAAGTTGCATCCCTGCCGACTGAGCCAGCCAGGTGTGATGCTTCTCTCCTCTGATGCATTGCACAGGGCCAGTCGTGAAGGAATCCCAGTGCCTCAGGCACATCCTGACCTCCTCTTCTTGCGTTCTGTAAAGTTATCCCAGCATCCCTGACTCTTGTCCCAGTACTCCATTGCATATTATATCATATACCTTTTGTATATTTTCTGAGACAGTTGCAATTATTTTGGTTAGCATTTAAGTATTTTTTGGAAAGCATTCCTCCCTATAATTAGTGGCCTGAAAAACATTGTTATACCTCTATAGTTATTTCTGGTGACAAATATTTTTTACAAGAAGTATATCAATATAATGTATGCCCTTGGTCAATAGAATATTGTTTTAAATTATTGCAAACGTTAATTCTAAAACCATGTAGTTACTCGGAGTAGTTTTCCTCCTCATTGAATAAAACAGCTGTGTCTTTGTGAAAATAAAACTCTCCAGTGCAATTGGAACCTGTCACCACGATTCTGTCATTATGGCCCAGTTTAAGAAAATATTTTTAAATGATCTAAAATAGCTCTGTTCATTCTCCCATGGCCTCTTTATCATTTTGATGTTAGGGTATGGCAGTCTCTTCTCTTACTGTTGGGCTACATTTTATCATGGCTTTGGCAATATGGTGGGAAATAGTCCCCTTCAAGTTATACTCACATGCAGTCTTAAATTGGTTTGTCTTGAAGGAAATGAATTGAATTGATAAATAGTGAACCTTGTAAAGAAAAACCCTTTAAAGCAGATGGAAATTCTTTTTTTTTTTTTTTTTTTTTTTTTTGCTTGACTGAAAAGAAATCTTTGAAAAACATTTTGCTCTTTATTCCTGGATCAAGTGATGCTCATTCTAGGTAGGGATGAAGTGGTGACTGTTCATTTCTTCCTGAAATAATCTTCCCTTGTCCCAAAAGCTGACCTGCCCAGGAAGAAAGTCCCACTCTTTCCACTGCTGCTTCAGGCAGAGTCTTATCCATCATTAGCTTTTTCTTAATGAATGAGTTCAGTCAGCAGTTACCTATTCTTCTGTTCGTTGTGGCAGGTATAGGAAAATTGGAGATATGGAAGAGAATTGTTGTTGACCTTGTGGGAGCCTTTAGTTTTAGGGGGAAGAGGTAGCACACATTCATTATGCACAAATAAAAGATATGTCTAGTAATATAATTCAAATAATAAAAATAGATGCTTATCTGTGTTATCTAGGAAATATGAAATAATGTATAATAAGCATGAAGTGAGGCCCAAAGATGGCTTGTAGATAATTTGAGTCACCTTTTGTTGGTTTGAGATTCTTGATACTTGAGAATGATTCATGGTTGGTTTTTACATTAGATGAGAAATTCAGATTGTTGATTGAGAAAGTTGAACCAAAAAACATATTAGCATATAAGATTGCTACCGTTCATAAAATGAGCAGTAAGACCCATTGTCTTTGAACAGGTCTCTTGAAATTATAACTTAGTTTTTACTCCTGTCCAATGAGCTGTAGCTGATTAGAATAAAACACTGCAAAACAGACTGAATTCTGTTTTCCTTTTCTTTTTTTAAAAAAGATTTTATTTATTTATTTGAGAGAGAGAGCACAAGCACAGGGGATGCAGAGTGAGAGGGAGAAGCAGGTCTCTGCTGAGCAGGGAGCCCGATGCAAGACTTGATCCCAGAACCCTGGGATCATGACCTGAGCTGGAGGCAGATGCTTAACTGACTGAGCCACTCAGGTGTACCAATTATTTATTGACTTTTCTTCTTATAATAGATAATTAAGATATTCAATAGAAAGATATTTATATCTTTTCAATGTAAATATATAAGATATCTTTCTTAACCATATAGAAAACAGGTTTTTTTTTAGGAGCTTATTAAATGAGCATTTAAAAACTGTTTAGTGGGTGCCAGGGTGGCTCAGTGGGTTAAGCCTCTGCCTTTGGCTCAGGTCATGATGTCAGGGTCCTGGGATCGAGTCCCACATCAGGCTCTCTGCTCAGCCGTGAGCCTGCTTCCCTCTCTCTCTCTGCCTGCCTCTTTGCCTACTGGTGATCTCTCTCTGTCTAATAAATAAATAAAATCTTAAAAAAAAAAATAACTGCTTAGTGACATTAGCTTTAAATGTGAGTTCCAGTTGGATGTTTTCTGTAATTTGTTATAAATGTGCAGTACAGTTTCCATTGTATTTAAAATCAGCACCTTGAGTACTTTGTTATTTTAGCTTTGGAGGCTGAAAAGCTGGTAAAAGTAAACCAAAACAAACCCAAGCACATTGCAGAGCTGCCTTCCCACCCATTAATTTTGGGGATGCTCAAGAGAGAGTGTGGACTGCACTTTGTGCTGACAGTGCACGGCCACGCCAGTGTTTGCATTATTTAGTGGGTGTTGTAGGAGGAATGCAGTCTAAAACTTTGCTTTGTGACTCAGATGATTATGTATTTGCTTTTTGGCATTGATCAAAGAATTTCTGTAACTGCTGATAAGGTATTTCTCAATATACCTCTTTTTACTCTATCTCTTCTCCCCTCTCAGTTAGTTTTACACTCTGTATTTGAAAACCCCATTACAGAAAACAACAGTTATTACTTAATAAGAGCTTTCAGAGTTTAACCCAATTTCAAGATTATATTTTGTAGATGAGAAATTGTTATCTGTCAATGTTAAATTGTACAGCATAATTAAATTCTGGCTTCTTTGAGGGCTGTGATATGTAGAGAAGGAATCCTGTTCCTTCACTGACAAGTCTCAGAGCCTCTGTTTCTTGACAAAACAAACATCCCCTTATTAGGGTTGTCGGAAGACCGGAGTTTAGTGCTTGCCCTAGGTTTTTGGGATGATGGTACAGGGGGCAGTGATGGTCACTTAGCCACTACATGGCAATACTTGTGTGTGGAATGTCTTTCCTAGATAAGGAGACTTAGAAAGGTCAGTTAATATTAATGTGTATAAAATCAGCCATTAAAGATGTCAGGAGGACAGTGAGGTCATTTCGCAGCAATGATACCAGCTCAGAAAATGTCCCCGTGTCCACTCCAGTGCCTTAGAGTGCCAGCCATAAGCAGCACCGCTGTGGTGAGAGACTGCGTCTCACCAGCCTAGCCTGGCTAGCCCTTGAGCAAGCCCCTTCCATGTTTCATGTTTCTGGTCTGCGCCAGTGAAATGAGCTTGTAGGATTATTCTATTTCTAAATTTCTTTCTCTCTTAAGTGCTGAATTATTTGTAGATTTTCAAGTTTTAGATTTGTTTCAAGTGGGAAAAAATTGCCTTATGTACAACAGGCAGAAGTTCAAAAGAAAACTCACATAGTATATGCACACAGTTTTTGGTGAGAGCAGTCTTTTTCTTTCTCTTAGCTTTTCAGCTTACTGTGCTGGATACTCCATTTTGTGGTGGTTTAAGCAGTTTAGATGGCCAGAGTAGACTAGATACTTGAGTAACAGGGTAGGAGCTAGAGTACATACAAAAGTCTTTGACTTGTCTATTTTTTTATTTAGGATAATTTTATTAAGAAAGTTTCTTTCAGTCAGGTGCTAGCTCATCTCTTAGAATTGATAGGTTCTTTTGTTATATAGACATCTCTTTTAAAAAGTGTTCTTAGAAATGCATTTTTCTTTTTCGGATGCTAGCAAATTGAATGACATGTTTCACCTAGATGGCTATTCTCTTGATGACTCCATTGAAGAAAAAAAATTTTTTTTCTCTTCTGTTGAAGAAAACTTGGCTTATTTTCATCCCCCATCCACTCTTGTCATTTTTAAAAATTTGATTTCAACTTTATTTTTGCTTTTCTTTCACACTGATCCTTTGTGTTGCATCAAGTTCTTGATCAGTCCTTGCCCTCAACTAGTCTTGTACTTAAGTAAATGTTTCTCACTTTTCCCCTTCAGTTGGAATTTTAAGAATCTCTTCTGAGTTAATAATTCATCTGAGGTTTTCAAGCATTGTTAGATCTAGAAGTTTTCTATCCCAGAAGAGACTTACCTTTGCTATTGTGTGGGCTCAGTAGATGCATGGAAGGTGGATCAGGAAACAGATGCAAATAGATACTGATGGCAAAGTGAAAAATACTGTACAGACAAAGTATGTATTTATTGTCTCAGGTGGTTTTGATTCTTGATTTTGTTAGAATTATATAATATGTGGTCATTGCAAAAGAAAACATTGCAAACAATTCAGAATCATATTACACAGAGAGGGAGACCTTCATGTTTTTAGCTTCCCAATACTTTCTCCACCATGCTGTGATTATCTCTGTTAATAGTCTGGTGAATATCCCCAGGCTTTTTTATAATTTATAAATATATATTTATAATTACATTTTTAATCACAAGTATTTTATAGAAGTGGCAGAATGCAACAGCTTGCTTTTTTTACTTAACATATTTCTGTTTTATTCCACCACATTACAAATTGGTGTACCTTATACTTTTTACTGGCTGATTGTATGATTATATGGATGTCCTACAATTTAGTTCACCAGTTTGTCATTGATGGACACGTAAGCCATTTCCAATTTTTCAATACTTACAAACACAGACACAGGGAGCATCTATATCCATATATATATTATATATATATATAATATATAATATATATATAAATTTTTGCCTACTTCTGCAACTTTTTCAATAGGATACTGACCTTATTGTGTTGTGTGTGTTGCAAATATTATTTTCTTGTTTGTCTTTTGATTTTGCTGCTTCTTACTAACTGCACCATTAAATATAACAGATAAGTAAAATTATTCTTCTGAGGTTACACTAAAAACAGACTCAGATTTTATAAATAACCTCTTTTTTTTCTGATGCTATTTTAAAGCTAACTGGAAAGCTAATTAATACTTTTAGATAGGACAAAGAATTTAAGAAGGTTGTACAGTAAAAAGTGTGTTTGAGATTGGGTCCCTTTGAATGGAAATTTTGGTTTTGGTCAGCATTCCTAAAACCATTCTTGACAATGTACTGTTGAATTACAAGAGGGTTATTTAGTGAGAAAACAGACAAATATTAGGAATGACAGTTCAGCATATAGACATACTGTATTCACACCCAACAACATTTTCCCTCAAATTTTTGATGGTAAATTGAGCTCATATAAATCAAATTTTAACATGTACTTGAATGGAATTATGAAAGAAATCTTTTTATAAAGCAAATAATCATACCCAATCAATCTACTATATATTTACTTAAAGTGTGAAGTAACTTTAAGTACATTGTTCAAATTTTTAAAGTGAAGTTGCAAATGAAAGCTACATAATATAGTTACTTAGGATGGGAGGGAGGTATTACAGATTCCTTATATTTAGCCTATGCTCCCTTGATTTGGGGAGATTTGAGAAAATGTTAAGTACATTCTGTTTAATCCTTTGAAATTCATATACACATATAGTCTCTGTGTTATATATTAAGTCTTAAAACTAACCCAATAAGCTTTTTTTCTTCCTGGCTTGTAGTATACTTCACCTCGCAGTGGTATCTTCTGAGTAAACCATCAGTCTGTGCTTAGTTAGCATGTGGTGAGTGAAGAATAATGTCTTGTGTCTTTTGTGCAAAAATCAAATGTATTGCATGATACTAACCATTTCGCTGGAATTCTTTTGCTCTGTTGTTTAATGAATATATGATTATGCCATGGGTTAATATAGGTATTTTCTGTTAATTCTGTTTTATAGATTAATAATATATAGATTAATAATCACCACCACCAGTAAGAGTTATATAATTTTAGGAAATTTTGCTTCTTTAAATAATAATTGAAAGTTTAAAAATTCCTCTTTAAAATTTTATTAATTGAAAAAAATTTATTTTATCATCTTTTTTGTGTTTTTTTTTCCCCAAGAATGGTCTTGGTAATTAAATTAATAAAGATTGTGAAAGAGAAATGAAAAATCATTTTATAGATAGAGGTGAAATGATATATTTCACAAAACCAGAATTTAAAATACTGTAAGGCCCACTTATCAAAGCCAACCTGAAGTAATGAAAAACTAGTAAAGTTGATTTAAAATAAATGCAGTTTTATTACTTCCTGGGATCATATTGTACAACAAGGACACCTCTGTCCCGAGGAGACCTTTAAGCAGCCTGCTTTGATTGAATGTGGCTGTTTGTAGTTAGCATATTGTTATGAGGAAGTGAAGGCATCTATACTGTCTTCACCATTTAAACACCCCTGCCATCAGCTCCATGTATTAGTCATGCTGGTGGCTTGAGTTGGCAAGAACCTAACATTTAGGATACATCTTTACCTCTGACTTTGCTGCTATTTTTACAAATGAGAAATAAGTTGGATTGCAGTTAATAGAGCTTTGTTGAATTAAGATAAAGATTCTCTGTGACTGTTAATTCGGCTAGGATTCAGCTAATGGTATCAGGGTTTCAAATGCCAAATATACAGTTTTTCTTTTTTAATCTTTTCGCTTTAAAAATCATATATGATTGCATTTGAGTCTCATTTTGATTTTAGTGTATATCAGTTTACTTGCTTTAGTGCTTATCTAGAACTATCGTTAGTCTTTAAGTCCCTTAAATTTTCCTTTTTTCATGGTATTATAAATACTGCATCATGCTTGTCTTTGTATCATTTAAATACTATCATTTATCACAGGAATTGTGTACTATGTAGCATTTTATCGATTGATTAATTGATTGTCTCTTCAACTTTTATTTTGAAAAATTTCAAACATAAGATTTTTAAAAATGGTGCAGTGAACACATATATACCCTTCACCTATATTCACCAATTCTTAACCTTTTGCAAGATTTCCTCACTTGTTTTCTCGCTCTTGCTCTTTCTACATATATATCTTCCCCCTCTTAGCACTTGACCATTGCTTGCAAACAGTTGTGCTTGCAAACATTTGACAATTACTTGCAAACTTGCAAAATAAATACTTGAGCAGATATCTTTAAGAACAAGAGCATTTTCCTACAAACTCAACAATACAATTAACCACTCTGAGGAAATTTGGTATTAACATAGTACTGTTACCTAATACTAGTAAATATTCATATTTTTCCTGTTTTTCAAATAATGTTTTTGATAATTTTTTAAGTTCCAGGATCCACTCAGAGATTGCACATTGCATGTCATTGTTATGTTTTTCTAGTTTCCTTTAAACTAGAAAAGGTCTCTCAGCCTTTTTCTTTTTTTTTTTTTTTTGGTCTTTCATGACATTGACATTGTGCAGCATTATTGAATCATGCATGAATGTCTTTTTTCACAACAGTACAAGCTAAGGGTTCAAAATAATAACTGACACAGAAACTTAAATATGATAGAAGATCTTTCTCTCATCTTCTCTAGGTTTCCAGGACCAACATGATTATTGAGCAAGTTTTATAAATAATACACTATTGGATGTACATCATGAATATCAGTGGATTATATTTTTCACTTATAAATTGTAAAGACCTTCAGACTTTAAAACTTTTTCTTTCCATTAAATATGTATTAAAAGTTTCTATTAATTTTATTTAGTAATTTATTTTTGTGGCATTTTAAATTAATCTGGCTACTGGCTTTTAGCATTTTAATCAGAGAAACCTTGTTAGGTTTCTCATTAGCATCATTTCTCTTAGCATTTTCAGGTTTTTAAAATTGAGTTTGTTAATTTCTGATGAGGCATAGTTTTTTTACACCAAAATGCTGTTTGTCCTTTGCTGCCATGCATTTCATCCTGGGAGAATTGCAATATGTAGAAAAGCCAGCACATTAGAGAAAAGGAAAGAACTCTCTAACCTGTTTAAATCTAAATAGCCACGTCCTTGTGAGGTTCTGCCAAGTCAGCACACGTACTCCTGGCTTCTCCAGCTATGACCAGTAGCCTTCAGGACAGGTGAAAGGTGGCAATTCCAGATGTCACTGAAACGTCCTGTCTTTCAGGATTGCTGATCTGTAGGATCTATAGGTCAGAAGAACATTAATTTTTAGATTTTCTTTTTTGGATTTAATATTTAGAGAATATTTCTACTTTAATCCCTAGACCATAGAATATAATTTTATTTTAACTTGAAAAAAGCCAATCTCCCAAAAAGTTGGCTTAAAAATTTTTTTCTTTATCCTTTTTTCCTTATTCTTTTCCAGTCATGGCTCCGATCGTCGTCTTGAAGAAACAGGGTGGTGGTGTGGGGCAGGCATGGAGCACTGTCTGCGTTTGTCCTTTTGAGAAGAGCAAGCTGTTATTCAGGGCCCGTTACAGAGCCAAAGACCAAGATAAACCTGACATTGGCCTGCAGATATATTGCAGAATACCTTTCAGATCGAATACATCAGCGGAGAGATGGTGATAGTTTTTTTTCTTTTTTGTTGGGAGGAGTTTATGTTGTTTTAAAGATATTTTGAATAACTCAACCTGACTTATGGGCTCATTTAATGTTCCTTTTTTCCATTCTTTTTGTCCCTCTTTTTAAAGAACTGCTTGCCTTTCCTATTTATTTTTAGGGTGATTTCTTTTTAAAGACTTGTGCAATACATTTTGAGGTGAAACTTAGTAGATTTTTTTCTGATAAACTAGAACATTTAATTGAGTATTTTATCCAGATTGATTTGTTGAATATTTGCTAAAGACTAGTTCTTTAAGCTATACATATGATAAATCCAAACAGCAGTACCTCATTGTTTACTTAGCTTTTGTACTTATATTTTTCAGAGGAAAAAATACTACTGTAAATTGTAAATAGTCAATATTGTATTGTATGCATACTGTATTGTATGCAGATCGTGACTGTTGGCAGTGTCATCTTGGAAGAACAGATAAATAAAGTTTATTTACTATATAAAATTTGATTACTGTGCTTTTTTACTGTGTTGGAATGTACAAAATAGGTAAATAATGTTCTATCTGGGTGAATATTTTGAGGAACTGTTTGTCAAGATCGCTAAACCCTAACCATTTGGAAAGATTTTTTATGTTCAAAATTAGCATGACCAAGTTAGAAGAAGTATGGAAACAAAAAATACTTCATGATGTGTGTTTCAGGAGTCTGCCAACTTGGGGATGCCTCCTGTCTCTGGAGTAGACCATACTTTGATTCTTTTTAAACTTAATGAGAGAGCATCTCTTGGACAGGAAGATGGGAACTGTTCAGAGGGTTTCACACACCCTTCATATTCTGGCAAACACAGTACTCAGTATGTGGGTATACCTAACCTCTGCCTCAAGATGGGGTCTCAATTATCCAGACAATGTGGACCTTCGCATTACTGGTTTATCTTATAGTGTGATAAAGAATGGGCAGCTCGGAGGGGTAATGACCGGTGGGTCTTCCTAGCTAACCCACAGCTGATTCCTTTGAGGACTACTGTTTTAGCAAGGGGAGGGCGTCTTCTTACCCACCCCTCTTTGTTTAAATCAGGATTCACTTAAGGGGCAAAATTTTGTGCCACCAGAGGGCTTATGACAACAGTCATGACTTCTTTTTAATACATCTTTTCCTAAGGTAGAAATTGTGGACTCCTCTGAAAGTTATATACAACTTGCTACTGATGTGGTTATGGAGCTAAGCATATCAGCACCCTTTTCCTAGAAAGGGTCAGAGTCAGATAGTATTTGCTTTAAAGGCCAAACAGTCTAGGCCACAAGCCATGCTACCCCCGCTCCCACCCCGTCACTGGAGTACAAATACAATCCTAGGTAATATATAAATTAATGACCATAGCCATGTTTCAGTAAAACTTCATTTGTAAAAGCAGGTGGCAGGCTGGATTTGGCTCACAGGCTTTGGTTTGCCAATCCTTGAGGAAGTAAACAAGCTGGATCTTAAACATCAAATTTGGGGAAGGGTGCCCATTGGTTAAATCAGGGGTTGCTTGTTTTTCCTCAGTGCAGGTTTTTAGCCTCTCTTTCAGAAGAAACTACAACAAATTCAGTTTGCTTTGATTAAGAATGATGATGACATTTTCTCAATGACTTGTTTCAGCAAGAAGTTTCAAGTCTTACATTGAACCCAGTGTCAGGGTCTCAGACCCACCTGGGACCTTTTCTTGAAAACCCCCCTATAACTGAGTCTGATTAATGCCTGGGGAAATGAGAATTTTCCAGAAATACTTACAGGATGTGTTTGCATCACAGACTGCTGAGTACTTTGCCCTCTACTCGGATTGTTACTTGTAGACAAAGAAGGAGGTTTGTGATGGCTGAGGGTCAGCCCAAGGTTGCAGAGAGAGAGCTGTGATCCCCATACTTAGATCCTGACCCTGGGCTCTGAACCCAAGACTTACTCCAAGACCTCATGACTGCAGCACATGAAAAGGTTGATGGAGTAAATTTATTGCCAGGAAACTAGCATTTCACTTTGAAAGGTGTTAGATGCTAGAAAGATGTTGCATTCGCAAGTTTTTGGTAAAAATTTCACTTGTAGCTCTAGGAATTAATTTTATACCCACTTTGTTTAGGTCAGATGCATGTGAATCTTGGTAGACAACTACCTGTATGTTGATGTCTATCTTAGTCTCTTCACGCTGCTATAACAAGAATTCCACCAAACTGGGTGGCTTATAAACATTGAACATTTATTTCTCACAGGTCCATGGTCTGAGAAGTCCAAGATCGTGGCACTGGCATATTTGGTGTCTGGTGAGGGCCCACTTCCTAGTTCATAGACGGCTTTTCACTCTGGCCTCACATGGAAGGAAGGCAGGAGCTTGGTTTCTCTGGCCCCTTTTATAAGGGCATTTATCCCATTCATGAGGGCTCCACCTTCATGACCTGATCACCTCCCAGAGGCCCCACTTCCAAACACCATCACACTGGGGGATAGGTTTTAACCTGAATTTTGGGGGGACACAGACATTCAATCTGTAACAATTTGAAAATTTTTGAATTAGGCATTTATAAATTAAAGGACTGGAACATCATTTATGGGTTTTTTTGTTGCGTGTTTCCTTCTCTTCTTACAAAAATTCACTGGCCAGAAAAACTGCCTGTGGAGAAAGAAGGGCACAGACACTAGAAGCATGCTTATGCCTTTCTCTTGGTGCAGGGCTCAGAGGATGGGGATGGCTTCCTTGTAGCTTCCTTAACCCTCCATAGTAAGCAGGGATCCGAGGCTGAAGGAGAAAATAATGTGTTGGGACTGAAATTCCTTTAAACAGGAAAGAACTTTTCATTATATTTTCTTTCTGATTCTGAAAAATTTAGGTTCATTGTGGACAATTTGGAGAATACATTTTAAAAAGATAAAATAATCTTTCAGAATCCCCCACCAAGAAAACACCACCATGGGGCACCTGGGTGGCTCAGTTGGTTAAGCTTCTGCCTTTGGCTCAGGTCAGGATCCCAGGGTCCTGGGATTGAGCCCCGCTTCAGGACCCCTGCTCAGCGGGGAACCTGTTTCTCCCTCTCTGCTGCTCTCCCTCATGCTCTCACTCTCTCACACATGAATAAATAAAGTCTTAAAAAAAAAAAAACAACCACTATTACTACTTTGGTGCCTTTATTTCTATTCTTCTTATTATTATTATATTTTTTGGTGTCTTTCATGACTATTTTTCTAAGGTGTGAATGGATGTATGGAAGCACAGGCCGTGTGTGTGTGTGTGTGTGTGTGTGTGTGTGTGTGTGTACATACATGCCTACATTTATATGTCTATTTACATTCAGGGCCATTAAAGTTTCTTTGAAACTATTTCTAATTGCTGCATATTTTATTCAATGGATGCATCATTGTTTAATCCCTTTTTCTCCTGTTGAACATTTAGTTCAGGTGTAGTTAGTCACTTTCATTTAATACTCCAAGGTGATCTTCCTGTCCATACTGTAAGCACACTTGAAAGAAACAGTCCAGGACCAACCTGTCTTTCTCTCAACAGCCCTTAGTTTCCAAACAAGGAGACACATTTTACATAACTGTGTGCCCCATTTGTCTGGCATCACTTCCCCTAACATTCCAAAGACGTGATGCACGGGGGAACATTCTGAGTTCGTACAGTCTTAGAATAGTACATGTCAAAACTGGGCTTCACCCAAATTGGAAGTATCAAAGATGAAATGGCAGTGCCTAGAGCACACTCTCCATGGTAGTGTGGAGGGTTGGGTACAGTGGAGGTACAGGCAAGGCAGCAAGTGGCTTTCCTTTCATCCTTGAGCCATTTGTTTCTATAGTAGTAACAATTTCTTGGGCTTTGATTTAGCGCTCTCTTTAGTTAGGTTTTGTTGTTATGTTCTTTAAAAGTGTTCAAACACTGAACCTATGTATACCTTTCCTCAATGACACAGTAAACAGTACAGCCATTTTAAAATCCAAATATTTTCCCCTAAATCAGCCTAAAATGCAGCTATGGGTACATATCTTACACTTCCCCACTTACTCATTCCCCCCGCTGCAGGAAGACTGCCTCTTGGTTACCCCACACCTGGATTAGGCAGCCTTCCCCTTTTAAATTGGGACTATTTCATGTTTTCCTGTCCCTCTTGCTCTCTCACTACTATCCGTTAAGACTGGGTAGACAGATGATTTGTCTTTTTTACTCATAGGTCTCCAGGAGATGTTGACACAAGGTCTGGTGTGGATCCTGAGATCCTGGCCATAATGTCTGATGCAATGATTGGATGAGACTTCTGGGATGCCTTTTGGGAGGAGGCTCAGTGTATTTTATGGGCAGTCAGGAAGGAAATGAATATTTATGATCCAGTGAGAGGATTGGATGACTGTTTCCAAGTCTTCACATACTTTGTCATCTGACTTTATAGTACCTCCTGTCAGAGTTGGCACAGTGCATTTCTCCACCAGCACTGAGTATGGCCGTGTGACTGTGGTCTGTGGGTTTTGAGCGGACATGCTATATGCCACACGTGAGCAGCAGTTTTAGGAGCTCTTGCGTAGGTCAGTTATTGCACTTGACCTCTGCCATGAGTTTGAGATGTGGTTGCTCCTTCAGCCTGGGCCCTGGGATAGTGAAGACACATCAACTAGACATGTAACATGAGGGAGAAACATTTATTGTTTAAGTCACAATGATTTGGGGATCATTTTTTATAGTAGCATAACCTAGCATAAGCTGACTACTATATCACAAAGGGGAAAAAAAAAAGCAAAGCAAGTTGCAGGATAGTGTGTTTAGTTTCTAGAAGTTCGACTTTATTTCTTGGTGTAGATTTCTTCAGGTTTATCCTCTTTGGGGTTTTCCCAGTTTCTTGAATCTACAGGTTTATCTTTTGTCAGATTTGGGAAGTTTTCATCCACTATTTCTTTGAGTATTTTTTCAGCCATATCCTCTTTCTCCACCCCCTCCTCTCCTTCTGGGACTCCAGTGTCTTCATATTAGATCTTTCATTGTGGTCCCAGGAGTGCCTGAGGCTCTATTCATTTCTTTTTTCAGGTGTTTTCTCTCTCTCACTCAGACTGAGTAATTTCTGTTGTTCTATCTCAAGTTCATTGACTCTTCCCTCTGTCTCCTCCATTCTGCTGTTGAATTGAGTTTTTAATTTCAGCTATTGTATTTTTCAGTTCTAAAATTCTCACTTGGATCTTTATATCCTCTATTTCTTTCCTGAGATATTCTGTTTCCTTCCTGAGATTTTGTTTTCTTGTTTGTTTCAATCTTGTTTGTAATTGCTCGTTGAAGCAATGTATGTATAACAGCTACTTTCAAATCTTTGTCAGATAATTCTAACATCTCTGTCATTGTGATGCTAACATTCATTATCTTTTTTTACTCACTTTGAGATTTTCTTGGTTTCTGGTATGTCTAGTGACTTTCAGTAGAATCCTGGACATTATGAGACTCTGGAACTTAATTTAAACCTGTTTAGTTGGTCTCCTCTGAGCCTGCTCTGGCAGGGTAAGGGCTGGGGCAGTGCCAGATGGGTATAGAAGTCTAGATTCTCTTACTTGCCCTTCACTGACACCCAAGGTGGGGAGGGTCTCCTCATTACTGCTGGGAAGGGGTGTAGAATTACAGATCCCATATAGAACTCATACATTGTGTGAGTGCCTCTTTACTCTTCCCCAGGTGGCCCCCTCTGACCCCCAGGAGAACTGATGGGAAGAGTGACCTCTTTTCTTTTGGGTAGTAGTGAAAGTCTGACCCTCCTCCACTAGGTCTCCTCTTACACCCCTTACACCCCTTACATTCCACCCAAACAGGGAGTGGGAGGGGCCCTTTTGCTGCTGGCAGGGGTGGAAGTCCAGGCTTCTCCACTGACATGGGGATGAGATGGGATGGGAAAAGCACATTGCCATCCACCAAGGGTGGAAGTCCTTGCTACCTGTTCAGTCTTCTCTAACAGCGCTCTGACATGAGTTTGGGGTGCCTCCTTACAGCCTGGTGGTGTTAGAGTTCTAGGCTTCCTACTGGGCCTTTGCTGGCAGGGTGGGGATAGGGCTATGGCATTTTTTGGTATTTGGGTAGAGTCCGGTGACAGTTGTCTAAAAACTCTCTTACCTGACTGAGTCTGGTGACAGTTGTCTAAAAGCTCTCTTACCTGACTGGTCCTTTCCCAGTCCTCCAGCTAGAGAGAGCATTGAACATTTCCAGGCAGCCAGAAACTTCAGCCCCAGTTCTGCCTACATGCATGAGGCTGAGAAACCCTCAGAAACTCACAGCATGCCATTCCTCAGGTCCCAGGGCCCCCAGCCAGCCTGCCACCTTTCCCCCACCTTCAGGGTCTTCTCAAGTTTGTCTTCTATGAAATTCCCTGGGATTTTAGTGGGAGAAACAGGGAGGAGTGCATCTATCCATGCTCCTAGAGATGGAAGTCTCCTACACAATTTTATTCAGCTATCTCTTATGTATTATTTGAGTTAAAGAATTCTACGAATTGTTCCAGATGCATATACTTTTTAAAAAAGATTTTATTTATTTATTTGACAGACAGAGGTCACAAGTAGGCAGAGAGGCAGGCAGAGAGAGAGGAGGAAACAGGCTCCCCTCGGAGCAGAGAGCCTAACGCGGGGCTCGATCCCAGGACCCTGGGATCATGACCTGAGCCGAAGGTAGAGGCTTTAACCCACTGAGCCACCCGGGCGCCCCGGATGCATAAACTTTTATAAATGTATGAATATATACACCAGATGGGCATACAGTTCATTTACAATAGTGGCTAAAACTGGTCTTCCCTGATCACCCCTACCCTGTCTCTATTTCCTCACCTTTTTAGCTTTTTTCACTGGCATCTAGCTTCGCCTGCCCTCAGGAAACATGGTACTAGAATAAAAACTCTAAGAGGGCAGGTGCATTATGTATCTTGTCCACTGTTGTATTGTTAGAATATGTAGTAAGCACTCAATAAGCATTTATTGAATGAATGAATGAGTGAATGAGCAAGTAAATTAAGAAAGAGGATAAATTGTACCAGCACTTTATCTGTAATTAAAAGCAATTTTTAAAAAAGATGAACATATTTTAAAGACCTCTTTAAAAGGAAGAAGCATTGGGAAGGCACCTGGGAATGCAGGGGAGGAAGAGGAACACAATCGCGGTAGAACCCGGACTTCACTTTCACTTGTTTAGTAAGTCAGTTAGTTACAAAGATTGATATTTTAAGAAGCCAAATCCTGGGAACACACCTCAGGACATACCAGTGGGATGAGTACCACTGGAAAGAATCCCTTCCCTAGTGTTTTCATTCCTAATTTCTTAGACTTTTTCTTTCAAGATTGAGCCATGTTAGATTCGAAATTTGCTTAGGCCCAGGGAAAGAATCCATCCAAACATTAATTTTTCCTAATCTCTGGAGGAAGCAACATTGCATGCTGGCTAGGAGTGCAGGCTCTGGAACCTGATGGCCAGGGTTCAAGGCCTGGCTTGGCCATTCACTCACTAAGCGAGGGACCTAACATGTAAACCTCAGTTTCTTCATGTGTAAAATGGGTATAACAATAACAATAACAATAACAATAATAGCATCTATGTCTTAGATTGAATTACTACTTATAAAAATGCCTAGAATGGTATCTCAAACATGGTAAGAGCTAGAGAACAACTGGTTATTGCTGGTCTATAGTAAATAACTATGACACTGAAATTAACTATCAGTAGGCAAGGGTGCCAGGGAAGGAACAAGTCGAACAAAATCAGAGGCACAAGTCCTTGCAGATGTCCATTATGACAAGCAAGATGTATTAACAGTGACTGTGGTCACTGCCACCCAGAACCAGAACTTTGAGCTCAGGAAGACCTCAAAGAGAATGGGCTCAAGCAAGACAAGTGCCCAAATCCTGCCAGAAGTAGGCAAAGAAGAGTCCCAGTGAAGACTGTGAGGACGGGTATCCCCGATCTGGGTGGTCACCAGAGCCTGCTCTCCTCACATGTTGCCCAGCCTCAAGAGCAGCATTTCCTTTCCTTTCCCTCTCAGCTCTCAAGGCACCCACCCAGAGTTGATAAGGTCTATACTGCATCGTTTTTGCCCTCATCCTGTAGGGATCTTTGAGAATCTCTGTCACTTGGCGAGGCCAGGAATTCCTTGGGTGCTGGCCTGGAGGGGAGCTGAGAAGAGAGCCAGCCCCTCTTTTAAACTTGGCTCCGTGTCTGTTGAAGACTCAGGATTTCCCGGGCCTACAAACCAGTATTACCATTAGGTGTTCTATTTGTCCTGGAGGTGACGACCTTCCTGGGCCAGTCAGGACCTGTACAGCTCTGCCTGAGGTCTTCAGGATGACCAGCTGCCCAGGCCACCTACTGCCAGTATTTACCTTATTCCTGTCTGTGCCAACGGTGACCAGATCTGCAGCCCTTTCTTTTTGCCTCAACTCTGCTCAGTCTCACACTTGCCCTTCTGTCTGGACCCTTGATTACATTCTCATAGCTAACCCTAATTTCTGGCCCCCAGGGCTCCTCAATATCACTCCCAACTGCCCCTGGGGCCTGATGCCAGCTGCCCCAGGAAATCTCCCGTGTGGTCCAGACCTGGGCCCTGGGCCCTGTCCCATCACAGGCCCTCGAGGCTCCTGGAGAGGAAATGAACTGGCTCTTGGGGCCTGGCTTATATGCTTAGGTATAAAGTGGACCGAAGTCGACATGGAACTGTCTATTCCTGCCATGGCTGAATCAGGTGGGAGCCCAGGAGGATGAGAGTAAACACCAAACCCCTGTGAGATAGGGGCTATGACCTGAACTTCCTGCATAAAGCTGGGAGCCTCTGAAGATTGTCCACCCATGGAACCGGAAGTAGAAAAAGCCTGCTGTGTGGCCTGGGAGAGCAGGGCTGGAGCTGCCCAGGAGAGCACATGGAAGAAGCCTTGTCTGACAGTGACTTGAGGCTGGGCCTGCACCATGTGGCTGGGTGATGGTCAGCTTCCCACCACTCAAGTGACGCTGGAACAGGGTCACGCCAGAATGCCAAGCAAGGAAAGGAAGAGAAACACAGCTTAGAAGTCTCTGAACCCCAGCACCAGCCAGTCAGAAGCTGCTCTGCAGGGAGGCCTGCACACCCCAGGTGCTGGAACCCCGACCAAGAATCAGCAGAAGTGGCAGGTCCCTTCAAGGGGGTGGTGGCAGATAACAGACTCCCCCTACCACCCCAGCAAGATAAGAAAACCCCGAACTGAGTCTAGTACATATGACACCAGGCCTGAGTCCCCAGAGGAACAGCAAGAATCAGCCAGGGAAGGTGGGGAGACCTCCACAGCAGGACAGTGGAGGCACAGGGGTCAGGGACAGTGGGTGCGGGTGTGACCCCGCAGCAAGTGGGAGCCGCTGGCGTGAGGTGAGAGGCTGGCGCGGCAACAAGGGTGGAGGCCACATACCCCGTGCTCAGTTCTTAGACTTCATCCTGAGCAGGAATAAGAGAGCTGCATGACAGTCTGGATGTTTTCAGCTCAGGGCAATTTATCTTCTTCCTTGAAAGTTCAGGGCCAAGGCTGTAGCCAGGAATCTTGCAAAAGCAGTTTTTGCCAGTATTTGCTCTAAAAAATGAAATGCACATGGGGTGTTCCATTGCTCAAGCCCAATGTAATGCACTGAGTGATCTGGGTGGGGTGGGGGAGGAGATGTTTGAAGGCAGGTTTGTTTATTGGTGCTATGGGCACCCAATTGCTCGCTCTCTGGGCCCAGGAAAATGAGGCTACAGCCAGCTGGCCTTTGTCACCAAGGCCCCCAGTCTGAACAGCTTCATAGGCAAAGATTTAGATGGACTCCTGGCCCCTTGGCCCACCACTCAGCCGGCGCAGGGGGCTCCCCCTCTCAAGATGGGGAGCCTGTTCCACAGCCAGCTGAAGGTGCGAATGACTAAAACCAAGCCAAATGAGTGACTGGAGAACGATCTAAAGGGAAGGAGGGAGTTGTGTGTGCCTTTGGAGAGTGAAATCTGCTCTCCCCCCCTCTCCAGTTTTGGACTACGGAATGACTGTGCCGAAGCAGGTGCCTGGCCCTACCTCAGCTGCGCCCGGGACTTTCCCAGCCTCTCACACTGTGGCCAGGAGTGAACTCACCTTCAGGCTCTGCCACCGGCCAGGGGATCTCAGGGGACTGTCTGATGCTGGGCCTTCGTCCGCAGCACATGATGGCTGGGGACACCAGGGATGGTAGGGGTGAGGATCGTGGTCTGAAGCCCCTCTGGCGCCATGCCAGACACAACTATCAACCCTTGTCTCAGTTACCGGCTCCCAGGATCATGCGGGGGGGGGGGGGCGGGGGGGCGGTGAGCACACTACACGGAATGCGGTGGCTTAACCTCAGCCTCTCTTTAGCTCCAGGCCATGTGCAGGTCAGTGATTCAGGCTGGACCGTGCGGGCCTCGGGCGGGCCCCCTCCGGGAGGCGGGGGCAGGCGGGCTGTCGGCCAGCAGCTCAGCTGGGGAAATTTGGCTCTGCTGTCTCTTCCTCCTGCTTCCAGCCGCTGGCAGGTCACATTCTCCTGAGAAGGGGCAGAGGCTAGAGCAGAAATGGCCACCTGCAGATGCTTTTGAACCTTCTGCGGGCATCGCGACCTGGGCCCAAACTGTAAGGAAGGCAGGAAGTCACATTCTAAGGGAGTGTACCAAAAGAGGTAAGGGCGCGACGACTGGGAACCCTTCTCATCTCGGAGTTCCCCAGCCACTGCCGATCCGTGTGCATACGTGACCCCAAACCGGCTTGCGGTCACGGCTGTGAAGGCGGGGTCTCCAAACTGGGTTTCGTAGAGCCCTTCGCTTGGAGACAGGGGGCTCCTGGGAACTCTGCAGGGGCACCGGGCGTACCAAAAGGCAGGGCTCTAGGCCCTTCTCCGCGCTCGGAGCCGCTCCACTTCGATGTGGTTCAGATTTTTTTTTTTTTTTTAAAGGTCCTGCAGTCAAAAGACTTAGAAAAGTGTCCTCTCCTTGAATGTATTCGGACTAACAGGAAGTGCGCGGTTAGCACAGAGTTCCCTGAAGAGCCAGCATCTTGCTCCACTGCTCCCCAGGCTCTCCTCAACGGCCACTGGGGAGAAAGAGCTTCAGGGAATCAGTGATTGCGTGTTCTTTACAGCTCTTTTACGAGAGTCTCCGTGTGCAAGGTGTTCATGTCACAGCCAAGTGCAGGTCAAAGTTTTGGCGTATTTTCTCTTCTGGGCAGTGAAGACTGTTTTATGGATCCCGTGACACATCGTTGTTTTCACCTCAATCACCTGGAAGCTGGGTGCCAAATTCAGACCACAAGTTTACATAACTCCTACAGCTAGAACGGCCCAAGGAGCTTTTAGAATACAGATTCCGAGGCTTCAGCTGCGGAGATCCTGTCCCGGCCGGAGGCAGGAGCTGCCCGCATGACTTCATTATCTCTGTTCTTTTCCCTACCCCGGGCTTGCCCTCTGATGCTGTTGTACACCTGCTCTGACATGGACTGCTCTTCTGTACAAGGCAGTCAATTTTTTAAAAGATTTTATTTTTTTATTTGATAGAGAGCAACAGGGGGAGAAGCAGACTCCCTGCTGAGGAGGGAGCCTAGCACAGGACTTGATCCAAAGGCAGACGCTTAACTGACTGAGCCACTCAGTCCAATTTTACTAGAATCAAACTGACTGTGAGGCGCCGGCTGCTGGCAAGTGCTGGCGAAGGCAGTGCCCAGCCGGAGAAGGACAGATGGATCCTCAGCAGAGGAGCAGGGAGAGGCACCAGGGTCTTCCAGGTCTGTGGGGTTGTGAATCCCAATGTGGTTTCCCCAGCCGCAGTCCAGGGGGAGGCCTGATATGGTGGTGGGTCTAGGCCTGAGGGCTGGGATCCAAAATACTCTTGGACTCTCAGAGATGCAGGACCCACGCTGAGACAGGACCACCGCCCACCCTCTCCCCTGTCCTGAGCACCTGCTCCCAGGGGGCTCCACACTGAAATTTTTCAGCCCTTGGGCACCCCTAAATTTAGGCTAATTCAAATATTCAGGCTTGACCTTCCTTGTTTGGGAGAATATGGTCATTCTCTAGGATGATTGTGAATTTAGAACCAAAGATAAATGTCAAAGTAAAACCAATCTATTGTCCTAATCTTTTGAGGTTATTTGTATTTTTAAGATAATTTGGCATGTTAAATTACTAGCAAATGAGCCTTGGATTTTCTTTATGGTACTGTGCTCCCTGATGCCTGGCAGTCCTTGGTCAGCCAGTGAAGGACAAGGTACATTGCTTTTATGGCTGGAATGAGTTTCCTTTGCATTGTGTTTTAAAGATTTTATGTATTTATTTGACAGAGAGAGCATGAGCAGGGAAAGGGGCAAAGGGAGAGGGTGAAGCACTGACTCCCCACTGAGCTGGGAATCCTACATAGAACTCCATCCCAAAGACCCTGGGACCATGACCTGAGCAGAAGGCGGATGCTTAACCAGCTGAGCCACCCAGGAGCCCACCCTTTGCGTTTTTTTAGATCCGTTTGCCAGGCAAGTCTGTCCTTGAATGGAAGAGCCACCTTTGCCTCCCCTGTATGGGGGGGGGGGCTGTTGACAGGTTTGAGTCTCTGTCTCTGTCTCTTTGTCTCTGTCCCTGCTTCGCTCTCTTTCTGTCCTTAGAGAATTTGAGTCTTCTCTTTTACACAGGCTACCACCATATTTGCCTGAGGGCCCCCACAGAGGGCTCTCCTCTCTTCCAGGAAGGAAGACTGAGAAGGAGAAGTGGGCTCTCAAGTGACATCTCCTCTCTCCAAGAAACGAGTGAGGGAGCCAGGCACAATGGCTCCCGTAAGTAAGCCCTCAGGGGATGTTGGCTCAGTTGTCCCATTTTACTAATTAGGATTCACTTTCAGCCGTACTAAAAGTTCATCTTAAAAGTTGAAACTGGGTTTTACTCTGCCACGACAGGAACTGAAGCTTAAACCGGTACTCAAGTCTCAGAACCGGTACTCAAGTCTCAGAGACTGTGGGGTGCCTGTGGTCTTGTGATAATACACACTTGATTCTTTCCTTGGGGGGAGAGGACTGCGTTAGAGCTGCATAAGCAGAGGGGGTAGGGAGAGGAGGAGAGGGGTGTGGGGAGAGGGAAGGAGTTCTTGTTGAAGACAGCTGATCAGAGGGCCATTGAACCACGTGAAGCATCAGAAGCTGGAGTAGAAATGGCAGATGTCGGATGGCAAGGGATTGGCCCTGGCTGACTGTCACTTCATGCCAGGTGCTTTGCATGATTTGTTCTGTTTTTCTCTTTAGCAACAATGAAAAGCTTCTTAAAAATTTTTAATTTTAACCCCCTGGGGCTCTCATTGCACCAAGTACCCTCCTTAATTCCCATCCCCACCCCCACTGACTACCAGTCAGTTTATTCTCTCCCCTGAAGGGTCTGTTTGCATGCTTTGTTGGAATTTTCCTGACAAGCACAGGTGAGGAATGTAAGTCACCTGGAGGTCAAGAAGTATGACGAAAGCTACGTGGCCACTAACCCAGAAGGTAGGATCTAAACTCTGAGCTCTGCTTCGTGATCCCAGACCTTCCACTGGGTCTTCGAAAATTCATGCTCCATCTGCTCTGAAGTCTCCTTCTTTCTTGAGTAAGTAAGCAAAACACTTACTCTCCTGTGGGGACTCTGACTCCCCTGCAACTTTCTCCGGCTTGTGTGTATGGAGGAAGGGGGCCATTTTTCCTCATGCCCCTTGCATCGCTGTCTACCTTGTCCCTCCTTGTATCCCCCCCCCCCCCCCAGCCTGTGTCTCTCCCCTTCTCTGACTCCTCTTGCCATCTGTAACCGTGATGTTATTTTTCAGGCCTCCCATTCTTCCATCAATGGCCACCTCTGTTGGCACACCTCCAAGATTATCCCAGAGTACACACCTAGCCTGAGACCCACCGATTCTACCTCTCTTCTTCCCCCAACCTCATCCCTATCATTTCTTCCCTTATTCTTTGCCCTGCCAGCCTCAGCCTGGGATCCATGGCCCAGCATGGTGGTCACGCATCATCAGCACCCATCTTGTTCTCTTTATTAAACTCATGTGGCAAACCCCCTATCTTGGTTCTGTTGATTTCCACCCACCCCTGCACCCGGGGTCTGCACCCTGGCAGCTGGGCCTGGGGAAGCTTGCTGAACCACGCTCACTTGCTCTTCCAAGATTCAGGACCACCCATGTCAGACGGGCCCTTTGTGCTCTTCCGGTCCCACCTCATTCCCCTGTGGCTCCCCAGCCCTACCTGGCACGTCCCCCTCCTCACCCTGCCGAGGCCTGAGCTTCCTGCTTCACAAGCGACCGTAGAGCTGCCTCGTTCTCCCCACCACTTCGACAGCCCACATCCACGTGTCTCACCAACTCTGCCTTTGTGCCCCTCGTGATGGTTGAGCCCAGTTCTCTCATCTGAAGCCAATGCCTCTGCTTTTGCATGGAGCCCGTGCCATCGTGCCTCCTCAAGGATAAAGCTCCCCTCTGCTGGAAAGGGTGGGTCCTCTTGGCCGGATTCTCCCATCCCACCAGCCCCTGAAGACACTGTAGAAGCTCCCATCTTCAGAAACAAAGCCAAATGCATGTCAATGAATTGCTGCTGTGTCATCATCATCTCTCTCTCTCTCTAAAGATTTAATTAATTAATTAATTAATTTGAGAGCAAGAAAGAGCATGAGCAGGGGGAGGGGGAGAGGGAGAAGCAGGCTCCCTGCTGAGCAGAGAGCCCAATGCAGGGCTCCATTCCAGGACCTGGGCAGCATGACCTGAGCTACAGGCAGAGACTCCAAACCAAGGGAGCCACCCAGGTGCCCCTCAAATTCTTTTGGTTCAAACCACTGAGATCAGGGATTTCTCCACCATTGCACCAGGACAACTCTTTCCAAGGTCGCAAGTGACCCCCAAGAAGTCCAATCTGATGGTTGATTCTCAGTGCTTATCTTGTTTAAACTATCAACAGCAGGGGATGTTGGTGGCCATTCTCTCCTCTTGGCTTCTGGGACATCCCTCTCTTGCTTCTCACCTCACTCCACTGGCCAACTCTCTCTCTCAGTCTCATTCCCCAGCCTCTTTAAAGGACCTAAGGATCATTGCTGCAACCACTTTCCCTCTCCACCCGTACTCATTCCCTAGCTGAACTCATTTGGCCTCTGGCTTCGGACATCGTTCAAGTGCTTGACAACACCTGAATACACTTTTCCAACCCAGCACTTGGCCACCAAACTCCAGACTTGTAGATCAAACTCCTCGCTCAGCATCTCCACTTAGATGTTGTATTAGACCACCATAACAAAATACCATAGACGGGGGGGCTTCAACAACAAAAATTGTTTTCTCAGGATTCTGGGGGTGAAGTGGGTTTCTCCTGATGCTTGTCTTCTTGGCTTGCAAACTTCTCCCTGTGTCCTCACATGACCTTTCCTCTGTGTATGTGTAGAGAGGGAGAGAACTCTGCTGTCTCTTCCTCTTCTTAAAAGGACACCAGTGTTCACAGATTAGGGCCCCATCCTATGACCTCACTTAACCCTAATTATGTCCTCACAGGTCCTGTCTCCAAATACAGTCACACTGGGGTTTAAGCCTTCAACACATGAATTTGGATGCGACACAGTTCAGTACATAGCAGATGCACAGTGAACATCTCAAATTTAATGTATCTATCACTAAGCTCTTATTCTTCCCTCCAAAACCTGTTCCCCATCGTAGCCTTTGCCTTTTTGGTGAATGGGGACTCTGTCCTAATTGCTCAGCCCCAAACCTCACCATGACCCTTGACTCCTCTCTTTCACTCACATTGCACATTTCAAATCTATCAGCAAATCCTATAGTCTCTACTTTCAAAATGTGTCTGGATTCTAAACTACCTTTCCCACCCCCCACAGCCATTACTCTGATCTAAATTATCATCATTTTTAAACTGAATTATGACAGTGGCCTCCTACACTGCCTCCTGTCTGTGCCTTTGGCCTCTAACATCCTTTTTCAACATGGCAGTTAGAATGGTTCTCCTAAAATAGAAGTCAGACCTTTTCACACTCTGCTTAACTCCCTTCTCCCAGTAGGTCCTGTAGCACTCCAGAATAAGTGTCCATTTGGTGGCCAGCAAGGCCTACACCATCACCATTTTGACCTCTTAGCATTCTGCTGCTTACTCCCTCTGCCTCAGCCACACTGCCTTCCTTGTGGCTGTTCCTATCCCAGGGCCTTTACATTTGTTGTTCTCTCCAGCTGAAATATTCTTTCACTGGAAATCATATGTTATCCTTTCCTTTGTCTTCATCTGGTGTCTGCTCAAACTTGAAATTTCAGAGGGGTCTTCTTTGAGTATCTTACAAAAAATAGGGTTCCCACTCCTGCCAGACAAATTCTGTCTCCCTTACTCTGTTCTGTGTATCCCCACAGCAGTCAACCCCATACAACTCTCTCTCTAAAGTTTTTCTTGGGCATTCGTTTATTGTCGCCTTCTCTCCTTACCAGACTGTGGCTCCCTGAAGACAGAGACTTCGTCTGTTTTGTTCACTGGGGTATCTTCAGAACCCAGAACTTGCCGAGAAAAAGTTTCCAGGACTTAGGTCAATAAATTGCTGCTGTGTTGTCATTAGGAGGAATGATGAATTAATGACTATCTTTGGTGCAAGGAAGGTTGGGATATGTAGTCTTTTAGCTGGGCACATGTCCACGCCACATGTATGGATACTGTATGCATAGGGAAGAAGGGCAGAAAAATGTTGGGTAAACAGCTCAGGCTATTTCCCAAAACACAAGGGAGTCATGTTGAGTTCTGGATTGTCTTCCTTGGGCCACAGCCTTGGAATGCATTCTGTGCAGAACCAACCTCATGAGAGGGTGTTTGTGGATGGAAGAGGGACCATCCTGGCTAGACTCTAGACTCTGGTAAATGGAGCCTGTGACCTCTTGAGGAGGGGAAATCTGGGGTTGCACTGGTTTATGTGAGCTCCAGAAAGGTCCTTCCTCAAGGCCTGTAAAGTCTGGTCACTGTGTGTTGGGGCTGGTGGACAGAAGCTACACACTCAGGGTGTGGTAGAAAGGGATGCCTGGGTGTGCCTCTGGACACATTCCAATCTTCCTGCTTCTTTCCTTGGGGCTTTACCTGTTGTTCCCACACCCGGCCACAGCGCAGACTCACTTGTGACAATATAAAAAACTGAAGAATTCTTCTCTAAAGATATGTTGTAAACCGGCAGGGACTGAATTCTACCCGGTCACCTGTGGACCAATTAGTTGGATGCACAAGTCACTGTTTGCTGCTAAAGATAGCAACCACTTATTGAACTCACAACTCGGTGGATTGGCCATTTGGGCTGGGATCAGCTGAGGGGTTCTTCTGATCTCAGCTGAGATCACTCATGCAACCGGTGTTAAGTGCGGGGTTCTCGGAGCCTGGCCTTTCTAGGGATCGGGATGACTAGTCTCTGCTCTGCGTCATCCCCCAGAGTCCAGAAGTTATCCCGGGCTTCTACCTTCACATGGCAGAGGGTGCAGTGGCCAAGTGCAAGCATGCAGAGCTTCTTGAGGCTTGGACTCAGAGTTGGATTCCATTGCTCCTACTACATTCTGTTGGTCAACACAAAACAAGGTCAGCCCAGATTCAAGTCTTGGGGACACAGACTCCACTTCTTTCTCTCTCTCTTTTTCTTATTTGAGTATAGTTGACATACAACTTTCTATTAGTTGCAGGTGTATGACATAGTGATTCAACAAGTCTCTGTGTTACCCTATGCTCACAAGTATGGCTCCCATCTGTCACCATACAGTGCAATTATGGTACCATTGACTAGATTCCCTGTGCAGTGCCTTTCGTCTCCACACCTTAACATTCCATAACTGAAGTCCTGTACCTCCCCCTCCCTTTCACCCATTGTGTCCCCCCCCACCCTCATGATAATCAGTTCTTTGTACTTATAGGTCTCATTCTGTTTTTTGTTGTTCATTTTTCTTAAAGTTCCCACTTAAGAGTGAAATTGTATGGCATTATTCTCTGTCTGACATTTTTCACTTAGCGTAATACCTTCTAGGTCTAGCCATGTTGTCTCAAATGGCATAGTCTCATCCTTTTTTATGGCTGCATAATATTCCTGTGTGTGTGTGTGTGTACACACCATGTCTTCCTTACACATTTGTCTATTGGTGAACACTTAGTTTGGTTCCATATCTTGGCTATTGTAAGTAATGCTGCTAGAAATACTGAGGTGCATATATCTTTCTGAATTTGTGTTTTTGTTTCCTGTGGGTAAATACCCAGTACTGGAATTACTGGATCTTAGGGTAGTTTTATTTTTAATTTTTTGAGGAACTTCTATACTGTTTTGTACAGCGGCTATACCAGTTTGCATTTTCACCAAAATTATAAAGAAATCATACAACTTCTTTGGTGAAGGTTCCTTTTTATCTACATCCTCACCCACACTTATTATTTTTGTCTTTTTGGTTTTAGCCATTCCCACAGGTGTGGGGTGATAGGTCATTGTGGTTTTGATTTGCATTACCCTGATGATGAGTGACACGGAGCATCCTTTCATGTGTCTGTTGGCCCTCTGGTTGTCTTCTTTGGAGAAATGTCTATTCTGATCCTTTGCCCATTTTTTTAATCAGATAGTTTGTGTTTTTGGTATTGAGTTGTATGATTTCTTTATAATTTTGGAATATAACCTCTTATTGGCTATGTCATTTGCAAATATCTTCTTCTATTGAGTAGGTTGCCTTTTATCTTACTGTTAGTTTCCTATGCTGGGCAAAAGCTTTTTATTTTGATGTAGTCCCAATGGTTTAGTTTTGCTTTTGTTTCCCTTGACTTAGGAGACATTATCTAGAAGAATATTGCTATGGCTGATGTCAGAGGAATTACTTCCTGTGTTTTTTAAAGGATTTTTATATTTTTATAGTGTCAGGTCTCATATTTAGGTCTTTAATCCATTTTGAGTTTATTTTTGTGAATGATAGTGGTCCAGTTTCTTTTTTTTTTTTTTTTTTTTTTTTTTGCATGGAGCAGCCATTTGTTGAAATGACTGTCTTTCTCCATTGGACTGTCTTGCCTCCTTTGTCATGGGTTAGTTGGCCATGTAAGTGTGGGTTTATTTCTGGGCTCTCTATTCTGTTCCACTGATCTGTGTGACAGACTCCACCCTTTCATGAGAGGAATTGCAAAGTGACATTGTGGCGGGGTGTAGGTAGAGGCAGGGGGAAAACTTTGGCCGTGTTTATAAACCATGTACCACAGAGGGCTAGTGGGCAGATCCCACAGGTGTGAGCAAGAAAAGGGAGAGATGTCCTTTCATCCACAGGCCCTCACATTTTCTGGTTTCTTCATTTTTTTTACTCTGTTTTTGTTTTGTTTTAGATTTTATCTATTTATTTGACAGAGAGAGACACAGCGAGCAAAAGAGAGAACACAACAGGGGGAGTGGGAGAGGGAGAAGCAGGCTTCTAGCTGAGCAGGGAGCCATCCCGATGTGGGGCTCGATCCCAGGATCCTGGAATCATGACCTGAGCCGAAGGCAGAGGCTTAACCCACTGAGCCACCCAGGCACCCCCCACTTTCTGTTTTTTATAGGCCCTTCGTGTGCTGCTCTGATCACAGGGGGTGCCAGGTTCTGTGGGGGTCCTCTATTCTCTGACCTTGGGCTCAATGGCAGCATATGTGAGCTGTGTGACTGCTCTCTGATAGGCTTCGTGGAAGCTCTCAGTGGCATGCTTGTGCGTAAAAGCCTCCTGACTTTCCCGGTTAGCTGTCAGAGCTGGAGTAGTTGGCAAGGCTTGTAACATTCTTATCTAATCCTGTGCACTGATTAATGGAGGTGGTTTCACTTTAATTGTCCCTCTGAGGCCGCCTGTCTCCTGGCGGCCCTGGGCAGAAGCTGCTGGCAGGTCTCTGGCCATTTATGGGCAGAGCCAGAGCCCTGAGGTGCTCACTAGGAAACACGGTGGGCTTGGAGGCGTGGGGCACATCCTGCCTGGTGACCCTGGCAAGTCACCATTCCAGCCTCCCCCAGATGCGTCCCGAAGTGTCAGTTCCTTCATCTTATAAATTATATAATAACACCCCTCTCTCGCCATCATATTTCTCCCTCTCTACTGGATCATGACCATCTGCAAACAAACATGCTTTATGACCCTGACCTTAAAATGCAAGGCTGTCTGGACTCCACCCACCCCCCATCTGTTACTCCTTTGCTCTACTCTTCAGAGAACTCTTCAGAAACAGATAGCTGCATACCTGAAACTAATAGAACACCATATGTTAACTATACTCAGCCCGCCTCAGGAGCCACCTTTGCTGGGTCAGCTGCTCTGATCAGTGGCCGCTCTCCATCTCCCTCTGTAAGGCCGGAGGTGGTCCCTTTCTCCCCCGAGAAACCCTCCCCTCACTTGGCTTCCAGGGCACCGCTCCTGCTTCTCTTCCCCACTGCTGGCAGGTACATACTTGTTCCCCCGACCCCAACCACAGGGCCCTAATGTTCAGGCTCCAGGCCTTTCCTATTTCTTATCTACATCCCCTCAGTGATCTCATCCTGTCTCGTGGTTTGAAACACCAGCTACAAGCCGGTGAGGCTCACGTCTCTATCTGCAGCTAGACCTCCTCCCTGGGCCCCAGGCTCTCACAAAGTGCCTGTTCAGTGTCTCTGCCTGGATGCTTCATGAACATCTCCAACTTAGCACATTCGAGACTGGGTCCCAATGGACCCCCAGACCTGTTCCTCCTGCTGCTGCCCCCAAATCAGCTAAGGCTGCATCCTCTTTCCAGTGTCTTGTGTGCCTTCCTGGGTCTTGCCTAACACATTTCACGGTCACTGAACCCTCCTAACACTACCTTCAGTTTGGGGGTTTTCACTTTTCCCCTTTCTGTTTTAAGTTTATTTTTGAATATGTAAAGCGTAATCTGGTTCAAAGTCAAAATATTAAAAGGCATCCTTGCCCTCTCTATATTCTTTACCCCATTTTCAGTGTTTCTTTTGGCAAAAATATTTATTACTCCCTTTTTCTTAAACAGAAGTTGGCATACTGTAATGCATTGTTCTGTATTTTGCTTTTTTTTTTTTTTTTCATTTAACGATATATTCGGGAGATCATTCCAGTTCACAGAGAACACTTCCTCATTCTTAGTACAGCTGCATCAGAATTTCATTGTATGGATGTAATTTATTCGAATAGACCCCGACGGATGAACATTTGATTTGTTCCCAGTCTTTTGTTATTAAAAATGTGGCTGCAATTATGACCTTGTGCATATGTCGTTTTGTGCTTTGGAAGGATATCTTGAGGGTAGTTTTTTGGGATGGTGGTTGGAGGAAGCCATCAGTAGAATCTGGGAAGTTGCACGGGGTTTTGTGTCCTAGAGCAGCCCCCAGTGAGGGCATATTCTCCAATACCCAAATTTAGATCTGGCCAAGGAGAGGAGTGGAGAAAGAAGAATCTCCCAGAACAGGGACCAACAGACAGAAAAAAAAAAAAAAAAATTCCCAGGGACCAGAACAGGGACCTATTCACAGAGAACTCCCTACCTCCTGACTGGGAGGCCCTTTCCTGGGCTGCTCATCAGAATTTCCGTATTGCTCCAGAGTGGCCCCTGCTCTGTGTCCTCTGTTCCCTTTTAGAATTGACCTCTTGGTGCTCTGGAGCTCAGCTGTGTCCTTACTGATTTTCTGCCTGCTGGATCTGTCCATTTCTGATAAGAGGGTGTTGAAGTCTCCAACTACAATAGTGGATTCATCTGTTACCTTTGGTTTTCTGCAGTTAAATATGATATGCCTGGGTGTAGGGTTTGGGGCATTGATCCTGCTTGGTGTTCTCTGAGCTTCCTGGGTCTGTGCTTTCATATCTTTTATAAACTGGGAGGACATCTCAGTCCTTATTCCTTCAAATATTTCTTCTTTTCCTTCTTCTTCTGCTGTTCGCAGTATGCACGTGTTGCATCTTTTGTAGTGCCATGGTTCCTGGATATTCTGTTCCATTTTTTCCCGTCTTCGTTCTTTGGCTTTTCAGTTTGGGGAGTTTCCACGGACATATCTACAAGCTCAGAGGGTCTTTCCTAAGCCATGTCCTGTCTACTAAATGAACCCCTCAGAAGCAGTCTTCATTTCCGTTACAGTAATTTTGATCTCTGGCATTTAAAAAATATTTCTTAGAGTTTCCATCTCTCTAATTACCTTACCCACCTGTAGTTGTTTCCTGTCCACTTTTTCCACTAGAGCCTTTAACATAGTAATCAGAGTTATTTAAACCCCTGGTCTAGTCATTCCTACATCCCTGCCACATCTGAGTCTGGTTCTGATGCCCATTCACCCTTTCTCTTCAAATTGTGTGATTTGCTTTTTAGTGTACTTTGTAATTTGTGTTTAAAGCCAGGCACATATTGCATGCATGGTGGGTTCAGACAACTCATCTTTTTGGTTCGTAGGTCTTCGGATCAAGAGAAGCCTCAATACACCTGACACAGAGACAAGTCATCCCTAGATGGACTTGGAGTTTGATGTCATGATTGACTTCTTCTGCCTTGGGGAGAGGGTGAGTATATTTTGTCTGTCTATTAGACTATCAGAAAGATAGACCGTGTGTTATTGGGTTTGTCCTCCCACCATTTTTAGCTCTCTACCACAGAGACACTTGGTAAATTGTATTCCTTCATCCTCCATGGTTGGTGGGTCACATGACCAGTTCTACACAGGAGTTGTGAGTAGAGCCCAAGCCCAGATCAGAACTTTTTTATCATCAAAGAATAAAATGCATCAAAAAATAAAATAAAAAAAGCAGAAATCTTTCTCTGCTTTCCACGACAACCAGCAATGTCTCCTCAGTGGGCTACTAAGTGAAGGTAGGTGGAGCAAGGTCCCTTCGAACCTGCAATGGCATGTAGTTTCAGTGGGCAAGAAGTCTCTAAGCCATGATGATCTGGGGGTTATTCATTAACTTAGATACCACAGCTTGACCTGATAATCCCCCTTTCAGGTCTTGATTCACATTACCTTTTCCTCCAGGACTTCTTGGATCCTGATATAAAATAGCAGCCCCACACCCATCCTGGTGTTCTCCTCTCTTCTATATATCTCTCGAACAACCATCTCCGTCAAACATTATAGAGTTTGCTCAGTTAGTCTGTTTACTGTGTGTCTCCCTCTGCCACCAGAATGTGAGTCCGTGAAGGCAGGGATAGTCTGAGTCTGGGCTCCACTGAAAGTAGACCATGCGACAAGGGCTTCGGTGCCAGTTGTTCATTTGGGAGGCGACTCCAAGGAGCCCAAGAGAGAGGGTTGGGGAAGAGAGACAAGGAAGGGGGAAAAGCCAGTAAGGGATGCATTAATCTGCTCATTACTGCTCTGGCAACTGGGGCTCAACCCGTTTGAGATCTTCTGAGAAGCCCTGTTAAACCAGCCCCAGAGATTTCCTACCTAGAGATAAAAACAAAAACAAAAACAAACCAAAAAAAACCTGGAGTATTTGTCCCCAGCTCCTGTCCTTTGTTGGCTTCCGGTTGCTCTGAGGACATCCAGGCAGCCATGCACCAAGCTGAACAAGTTTCCAGGGCCAGAAAAAGTCTTCAGGGGGAAAAGCAGAGAGATGCACACAGTCTGCCTGAGGGGGAATGGTCCACCACCCATTGCAGGTGGGTCAAGGGGGTATGGGGTGGAGGGCAGGTGCGGACATTGACCACAGGAATTTTTGTTTCTTTATTCCCTAATGTATCATCACCTAAATTTATTTAATAGATGTGTCTTTTGTAATAGACACTTGTGAGTGTATGCCCAGCACCCAGTTTTGTTTTTCTTATGAACTTCTTTTCTGTTTTCCTTTGAGAAACCTCTTTTCCCAATTTCTCAGCATGGGGCTTTGGTTGGGATTGTCCTCACCACTAGTTCCCAGGTATGGGCCACTCCCCTACCCCAAAGGCTTAATCCAGTCAACTGGTCTTACTCACTTCTTTTGCTCTCCCCCACTACAGTCATCTGTTCAGGGACAGACACATACCTCATTTGGGACCAGTGTGAGAGAGTGAATTAATTCCAGGGCTTGTTCTCTCTCTGAGTGATGTGGTGGGAAGGTGTGAGGTCCAGGACAACTGCAGCCATTTTGCCACCATGGGAAAGCCTGAAACTTCTGGACTGACTTCATGAAGGCCAAAGAGAAAGCCCATAAGAAAGCAGGGAGGGGAAGGAGAGAATCTGAGCCTCTGGAGACATCTTCTGAAGCTGCTGGATCAAGTCTCACTTGAAGCTAAGATTAAATCTAGGTTTTTAATTGACAGACCCAATAAAAAGTCCTTCAGATATAAGTCAGTTTGAGGTGAATTTTCTGTCACTTGTGACTGTGTGTGAATCTATACTTGACTCACAGGCATGTTTTGAGATTTAAATAAAACAGCATTCTGGTGTGCCTAGCTGGTTCAGTATGTAGAGCATGTGACTTTTGATCTTAGGGTCATGAGTTCAAGCCCCGTGTTGAGTATAGAGATTACTTTAAAAAAATAACATTTAGTAAAGCATAGAGTACAAATGATTTGCAATGAATTGTAACCAGTATTGTTTTTATGATATATTTATTTTTATAGTTATATGCACTTTTTATTCTATATCCTAACATTGGCTTGTTTCTATTTATCTTTTTGGTATTATTCAATGACTACCCCCAAAGTAGAGAGGCTGAGGGAAGGCGTGGACCAGCTCTGGCTCCTGAACACCAGCTTGAACCTCGATGAACAACACAGAGCCCACACAGTGCAGTTCTAATTCCTCTGACATCCCATTTTTATTCTTTGATGATATTTGTCTGTTTTCAGCTTACACATAAATGTTTCTAGTAGAGTGCTCCCAATGTCTTTTTCAGAAATCTGAGCCACATGAAAACAATGGCAACAAGAAAAAGGTGTAAACTTTCCAGAACACGCCCAGACTTTGAAAATGTGATAAAGAGGTTATTGTGTGTCCGAACTTTTCACACAAGAATCAGAGGAGATTTAACACCAGGAATAATAAACAGAGGAAGACCAGCTAATGCAGAGCAGATGGGCCTGCAAGGCAATGCTAAATATTTCAACATCTTTCCCCTTGGACCTTTGGACTCAAGCTGACTGAATGCTAGTTTCTTTAGTTGAAAATAAAGTTAATGCAATTGGGGAATCCCATAAATAGAGCTGGCTTGATTTCTGGGATAGTTAGTGGACTAAAGTTTTTAAGAACCTAGGATGTGGCAGCCCTTCAAAATTCACTTCTTAAATCCTGACCACAGCTCTGTTTTACAGAAAAGAAAACTGAGGCTCTGAAAGTGTAACTCAATTACTGAAGGGTATACAGCCAGTAAGAGAGTAAAGCCACGATCAGTCCTAGGTCTGTCTCTGCATATGCCATGTTTCTGAAAACTGGGGTAATAGGTGAGCAGGGAAAAATGGGTCATGGTCAAATAAATTTTTAGAAATACTGAGATACATATATGTTTATTTATATATAATATCTCTTTATATAGAGACATATTTGTATGCTGCCTGTATATATATGATATATATATTTATATCATAACAGTATTATTGAGGCACAATTGCTATATAATAAATTATACATACTTAAACCATGCAGTATGATAAATTTTGACATGTTCATGACCTATGAAACCATCACCATAATCAAGATAGTGAGCATATTCATTTCTCTCCATATTCATTTCTCATGCCCCTTTGTAATTCCTTCCTCGTGTTCCTCCCACCCTTAATCCCACACAACGACTGATCTGTCATTATAGATTAACTGCATTTTCTAGAGTTTTATATAAATGGAGTCATATAGGATATATTCTTTTTTGCCTGTTTTCTTTAACTCAGCATGATAAATAATCATTTGAGATTCATTCATATTATTTTTTTGTATTTTTTAAGTTAACATATAATATTATTTTCTTCAGGGTTACAGGTCTGTGAATCAGTAGTCTTACACAATTCACAGCACCCACCCTACGACATACCCTCCCCAATGTCCATCACCCAGCCACCCTCAGTTTGGCCTCCTCAGATTAAGAGTCTCTTATACTTTGTCTCCCTCTCCAGTCCCATCTTGTTTCATTTTTTCCCTTCCTACTCCCCCACAACCTCCTGCCCTCCCTCTCAAATTCCTCATATCAGAGAGATCATATGGTATCTGTCTTTCTCTGATTGACTTATTTCACTTAGCATAAAACCCTCTAGTTCCATCCATATCATTGTAAATGGCAAGATTTTGGTTTTTTTCATGGCTACGTAGTATTCCATTGTATATATACACCACATCTTCTTTATCCATTCATTCTTCTGTTGTTGGACATTGAGGTTCTTTTGTAGTCAATAGTTTGGCTATTGTGGACATTACTGCTACAAACATTTGAGTGCACATGCTCCTTTGAATCAATACATTTATAACTGTAGGGTAAATACTCAGTAGTGCGATTGCTGGGTCATAGGGTAGCTCTATTTTCAACTTTTTGAGGAACCTTGATACTGTTTTCCAGAGTGGCTGCACCAGCTTGCATTCCCACCAACAGCGTAGGAGGGTTCCCCTTTCTCCACATCCTTGCTAGCATCTGTCATTTCCTCACTTGTTAATTTTAGCCATTCTGACTAGTGTGAGATGGTATCTCACTGTGGGTTTGATTTGTATTTCCCTGATACCGAGTGATGTTGAACACTTTTTCATGTGTCGGTTGGCTATTTGGATGCCTTCCTTGCAGAAATGTCTGTTCATGTCTTCTGCTCATTTCTTAATTGGATTATTTGTTCTTTGGGTGTTGAGTTTAATAAGTTCTTTATAGATTTTGGATACTAGCCCTTTATCTGAGATGTCATCTGCAAATATATTCTCCTATTCTGTCAGTTGTCTTTTGGTTTTGTTGACTGTTTCCTTTGCTGTGAAAAAGCTTTTGATCTTTATGAAGTGCCAATAGTTCATTTTTGCCCTTGCTTTCCTTATCTTTGGAGATGTCTCTAGGAAGAAGTTGCTGTGGCTGAGGTGGAAGAGGTTGCTGCCTGTGTTCTCCTCAAGGATTCTGATGGATTCCCGTCTCACATTGAGGTCTTTCATCCATTTGGAGTCTATTTTTGTGTGTGGTATAAGGAAATGGTCCAGTTTCATTTTTTTTGCATGTGGCTGTCCAATCTTCCCAACATCATTTGTTGAAGAGACTGTCTTTTTTTCCACTGGACATTCTTTCCTGCTTTGTAGAAGATTAATTGACCATAGAGTTGAGGGTCCGTTTCTGGGCTCTATATTCTGTTCCATTGATCTATGTGTCTCTTTTTGTGCCAGTACCACACTATCTTGATGATTACAGCTTTGTAATAGAGCTTGAAGTCTGGAATTGTGATGCTGCCAACTTTGGTTTTCTTTTTCTACATTCCTCTGGCTATTTGGGGTCTTTTCTGGTTCCATATAAATTTTAGGATTATTTGTTCCATTTCTTTGAAAAAAATGGATGGGATTTGATAGGGATTACATTAAATGTGTAGATTTCTTTAGCTAGCATAGATATTTTCACAATATTTGTTCTTCCAATTCATGAGTATGGAATGTTTTTCCATTTCCTTGTGTCTTCCTTGATTTCTTTCATGAATACTTTATAGTTTTCTGAGTACAGATTCTTTGCCTCTTTGGTTAGGTTTATTTCTAGGTATCTTATGGTTTTGGGTGCAATTGTAAATGGGATTCACTCCCTAATTTCTCAATCTTCAGGCTTTCAGTTGGTTTATAGAAAGCAACTGATTTCTGTGCATTGATTTTATATCTTGACACATTACTGAATTCCTGTATGAGTTCTAGCAATTTTGGAGTGGAGTCTTTGGGTTTTCCACATAAAGTATCATATCATCTGCAAAGAGTGAGTGTTTGACTTTTTTTTTTTTTTTTTTGCCTTTTATTTCTTTTTGTTGTCTGATTGCCGGGGCTAAGACTTCTAGTACTATGTTGGATAGCATGACATCCCTGCCATGTTCCTGGTCTGAGGGGAAAAACTCTCAGTTTTTCCCCATTGAGAATGATATTTGCTGTGGGTTTTTCATGGATGGCTTTTATATTGAGGTATGTACCCTCTATCCTTACACTGTGATAAATTTGATCAATAAAGGATGCTGTACTTTGTCAAATGCTTTTTCAGCATCTATTGAGAGTGTCATATGGTTCTTGTTCTTTCTTTTATTAATGTATTGTATCGCACTGATTGATGTGCAGATGTTGAACCAACCTTGCAGCCCAGAAATAAATCCCACTTGGTCGTGGTGAATAATCCTTTTAATGTAGTGTTGGATCCTATTGGCTAGTATTTTGGTGAGAATTTTTGCAGCTGTGTTCATCAGGCATATTGGTCTGTAATTCTCCTTTTAGATGGGGTTTTTGTCTGGTTTAGGGATCAAGGTGATTCTGGCCTCATAAAATGAGTTTGGAAGTTTTCCTTCCATTTCTATTTTTTGGAACAGTTTCAGGAGAATAGGTATTATTTCTCCTTTAAATGTTTGGTAGAATTCCCCTGGGAAGCATCTGGCCCTGGGCTCTTGTTTGTTGGGAGATTTTTGATGACTGCTTCAATCTCCTTATTGGTTATGGGTCTGTTCAGATTTTCTATTTCTTCCTGGTTCAGTTTTGGTAGTTTATTTATCTCCAGGAATGCATCCATTTCTTCCAGATTGTCAATTTTGCTGGCGTATAGTTGCTCATAATATGTTCTTATAATTGTTTGTATTTCTTTGGTGTTGATTGTGATCTCTCCTCTTCCATCATGATTTTATTAATTTGGGTCCTTTCTCTTTTTGATAAGTCTGGTCAGGGGTTTATCAATCTTATTAATTCTTTCAAGGAATCAGCTCCTAGTTTCATTGATCTGTTCTACTGTTCTTTTGGTTTCTATTTCGTTGATTTCTGCTCTGATCTTTATGATTTCTCTTCTCCTGCTGGGGAGAAGTGTGAGTGTTTGCTGTTCTTTCTCCAACTCCTTTAAGTGTAGGGTTAGGTTGTGTACTTGAGACCTTTCTTGTTTCTTGAGAAAGGCTTGTATTGCTATGTACTTTCCTCTCAGGACTGCCTTTGCTGTGTCCCAAAGATTTTGAACAGTTGTGTTTTCATTTTTATTTGTTTCCATGAATTTTTTTTTAATCTATTTGACAGAGAGAGAGAGAGAGAGAGAGAGAGGAGACCACAAGTAGGCAGAGCAGCAGGCAGAGAGAGAGGGAAGCAGGCTCTCCACGGAGCAGAGAGCCCAATGCGGGGCTTGATCCCAGGACCCTGAGATCATGACCTGAGCCAAAGGCAGAGGATTAACCCACTGAGGCCCCCAGGCGCCCCTGTTTCAATGAATTTTTTAAAAATTTATTTTCAGTGTAACAGTATTCATTGTTTTTGCACCACACCCAGTGCTCTATGCAATCCGTGCCCTGTCCAATATCCACCACCTGGTTCCCCCAACCTCCCACCCCCTGCCCCTTCAAAACCCTCAGATTGTTTTTCAGAGTTCATAGTCTCTCATGAATTTTTAAAAAAATTCTTCTTTAATTTCCTGGTTGACTCATTCATTCTTTAGTAGGATGATCTTTAGCCTGCATGTATTTGAGTTCTTTCCAACTTTTCTCTTGTGGTTGAGTTCTGGTTTCAAAGTATTGTGGCCTGAAAATATGCAGGAAATGATCCCAATCTTTTGGTACCAGACTTGATTTGTGACCCAAGATGTGATCGATTCTGGCAAATTCTCCATGTGCACTAGAGGTGAATGTGTATTCTGTTGCTTTGGGATGCAATGTTCTTAATATATCTGTGATGTCTATCTTGTCCAGTGTATCATTTAAAGCCTTTATTTCCTTGTTGATCTTTTGCTTACATGATCTGTCCATTTCAGTGAGGGGGAGTGTTAAAGTCCCCTACTATTATTATTGTATTAATGTCAATGTGTTCCTTTGATTTTGCTATTAATTGGTTTATATAATTGGCTACTCCTATGTTAGAGGCATAGATATTTAAAATTGTTAGATCTTCTCATTGGACAGACCTTTTCAGTATGATATAGTGTCCTTCCTTATCTCTTATTATGGTCTTTGGCTTAAAGTCTAATTTATCTGGTATAAGGATTGCCACACTAGCTTTCTTTTGATGTCCATTAGCATGGTAGATAGTTTTCCACCCCCTCACTTTAAATCTGGAGGTGTCTTTGGATGTAAAATGCATTTCTTGCAGATGGCATATCAATGAGTCTTTTTGTTTGTTTGTTTTTTGTTTTTGTTTTGTTTTAAATCTGTTCTGATACCCTGTGTCTTTTGACTGGGGCATTTAGTCTATTAGCATTCAGAGTAACTATTGAAAGATATGAATTTAGTGCCATTGTATGGCCTGTATACAGGTGACTGCTACTGTATATTGTGTCTGTTCCTTTCTGGTCTGTTACTTTTAGGCTCTCTCTTTGCTTAGAGGACCTCTTTCAATATTTCCTGTAGGGCTGGTTTGGTGTTTGTAAATTCTTAAAATTTTGTTTGTCCTGGAAGCTTTTTATCTCTCTTTCTATTTTCAGTGACAGCCTAGCTGGATATAGTATTCTTGGGTGCAGATTTTTTTCTTTTAGTGCTCTGAATATACCATGCTAGTCCTTTCTGACCCAGGAGATCTCTATGGATGGGTCTGCTGCTAATCTAATATTTCTACCATTGTATGTTACAGACCTCTTGTCCCAAGCTACTTTCAGGATTTTCTCTTTGTCACTGAGTCTTGTAAGTTTTACTATTAGATGATGGGGTTTTGACCTAATTTTATTGATTTTGAGGAGGGTTGTCTGTGCCTCCTGGATTTTGATGCTTGTTCCCTTTGCCAAATTAGGTAAATTATATGCTATAATTTGCTCCAATATACCTTCTGCCCCCCTCTCTCTTTCTTCTTCTTCTGGAATCCCAATTATTCTAATATTGTTTCATCTTATGATATCACTTACCTCTCGAATTCTCCCCTCATTGTCCAGTAGTTGTTTATCTCTCTTTTTCTCGGCTTTTTTATTCTCCATCATTTGGTCTTCCATATAACTGATTCTTCCTTCTGCCTCATTTATCCTAGCAGTAAGAACCTCCATTTTTATTGTACCTTATTAATAGCTTTTAAAATTTCAACTTGGTTAGATTTTAGTTCTTTTATTTCTCCAGAAAGGGATTCTCTAGCATCTTCCATGCTTTTTTGGAGTCTAGCTAGTCCTTTGATAATCATCATTCTGAACTCTAGTTCTAACATCTTACTAACGTCCATATTGATTAAGTCCCTAGCATTTGGTACTGCCCCTTGTTCTTTTTTCTTTTCTTTTTCTTTTTTTTTTTTTTTGAGGTGAGTTTTTCCACCTTGTTATTTTATCCAGATGAGAATAGATGAATGATAGAACAAAAATACTAAAAGGGTAGCAACAACCCCAGAAAAATATACAGTAACCAAATCGGAAGAGACCTGAAAGGAGGGGAAAAAATTATATATATATATATATATGTATATATATACATATATATATATATTTGATAGATATTTGATATATTGATATATTTACATATATCAATATATATTTGATATATATGTATGTATACATATATATATATGTATGACTGGTGAATAGAACAGAGCCACACACTTGATTTGGGGTGTATTTTGGTCTGTTAGAAGAAACTGTCTCCCAAAATTTTAAAGAAAGAAAAACCTATATATATACAAAAATAAGGGTAAACATGATGAAGGGATGGAATATGACCATAATGAAAATTTAAAAATATTCTATAAAAGGAATTGACAAGATAAGAAGATGGTTAAAGAAAAGGGGGGGGGAGAATGGGAATAGGGTGGAGACCAGAACAAAGTCATGTGCTAGATTTAGGGTATATTTTGATCTGTTAGAAGAAACTGTATCCCAAAATTTTAAAGAAAGAAAAACCTATATGTAAACAAAAAATATGATTAAATACAATAGAGGGATAGACTATCACTACAAAAATGAAAATTAAAAAAAGATTTTAAAAAACATATTGATAAGATAAAATAGTTAAAAACGTTAAACTAGGATAGAGGAAAAATTTTTTAAAAAATAGAATAAGGAAAAAGAAATTAAAAAAAATTAACTCTGAAAGACTAAAGTATCATGGGGAAAAAGCCATGAACTCTATGCCCTGTTTTCCCATAGCTCTGAAGTTTTGCAGTTCTCATTGATCAGTGAACTTGGTCTTGCCTAGATGTCAATATCCTGGGAGAAGGCCCTGTTGGCAGTGATTATCAAATGTCTTTTCTGGAGGCGGAATTGTACCACCCTTGCCAGGGGCCAGGCTAAATGATCTACTCAGGTTCACTCTTTAGAGCTTTTGTTCCCTGAGCACTTTCTGTAAATCTTTGGAGGACAGGAATAAAGATGGTGGCCTCCCAACCTCTGGCCTGGAGGAGCCGAGAGCTCAGGGCCCCACTCCTCAGTGTGTCCTCAGAGAAAAGCAGTCAATCCCTCCTGTCTCCCTGGTCTCTGGTTACATTCCATGCTTTCCTGGCTTGTGAATGAGTGTTTCTATCTCTGGTGCATGGCCATGTTTGGAGTTTCCAAACCCAGCTGATTCCTGCCACACACTCCCATGCCACTCCTCCCAGAGGAGGAAGGTGAGTTTTCCCAGATTTGCCATGTGTGGTGTCCCTGCTCGAAGAGCAGTGGCCAACTGTGCCTTGGATCATGGTTTAAGGTAACTCCGAGCTGAGAGCCCCTCTTTGGCTCTGTCTCTGAGGCTGGCTTCCCTGCTCTGATACCTAGCAGCTCTGCCACACTCAGATACCCCGGTCTTTCTGTGACCCCATCGGTCCTGTTGCAGCGAGGACTCCCCTCCTTCTCACCCAGCTTAGCCTGTGGAATGACATTCCTCAGTGGAGCAGACTTCTAAAGATCCAGTTTTGTGCTCTGCTGCTCTCTCACCTGCCAGGAGCTGGTCTTTCTTCTCGTATACGGCCTCTGATTCACTTCTCTGCAATCCTACCTTCCAGAAAGTGGTCGATTTTCTGTTCCTAGAATTGCTGCTCTTCTTTTCTTCAATCTTCTGTTGAGTTTGTAGCTGTTCAGAATGGTTTGATAGCTATCTAGCTACACTCCTGGGACCCCATGATATTTAGGTCTCCTCCTCCTCCTCCATATTGCTCTTCCAGGATTCATTCACATTATTACACATTTGTTCCTTTATGCTACTGAATAGCATTCCATTGTATGAATATGCCACACTTTGTCTATTCATCTATAGAGGGACTTTTACATTGTTTCCAGTTTGGGGCTAATACAAATGAAGATGATATGTACATTTGTGGTCAAGTCTTCCTAAGACATAAGCTCTCTTTTCTCTTGGATAAATACCTAAGGGTGGAAAGGTTAGGTCATATAGTGTGTGTATGTTTAACTTTTAAAGAAACTACCAAACTGTTTTCCAAAGTGGTTGCATCTTATATTACTACCAGCAGTGTAAAGGGGTTTTACTTCCTCCTCACCAGCACTATACAGCTTTATTTTACTTTATTTTTTAGTGTTTTAATTTAATTTTTTATTTTTAAACTTTTTTATTTAAATTCAATTAGTTAACATATAGTATATCATTAGTTTATAGCAGCAATGTCCACAACATCCAAACTATGGAAAGACCCCAGATGTCCATTGACAGATGAATGGATAAAGATGTGGTGTATATCTATATCTATATCTATATCTATATATATATATATATATATAATGCATATACATATATATATGATGGATAATTACTGTTGGCAGTGATTATCAAGTGTCTTTTATATATACATATATATTTATTTTATTATATATATTTTATATATACATATATATATGTAATATACATGTATATCATGTATATATAATATATATGTATAATATACATATAATATATGTATATTATATAATATATAATATAATAATATACATATAATATGTATAATATACATATTATATATAATATATATATGATGGATAATTAGTTAGCTATCAAAAAGGTTGAAGTCTTACCATTTACATCAACATGGGCAGAACTGGAGGATATTATGCTGAGGGAATAAATCAATAAGAGAAAGACGATTATATGGTTTCACTCATAT
Source organism: Mustela lutreola (assembly GCF_030435805.1). Lineage (NCBI taxonomy): Eukaryota > Metazoa > Chordata > Mammalia > Carnivora > Mustelidae > Mustela > Mustela lutreola. Next base: position 67,194,466 of record NC_081291.1, on the reverse strand, counting down.
GGGGAATTTAAGAAATTGTTTTAATTTTAATTCTGGTATAGTTAACATACAATGTTGTATTAGTTTCAGGCATAGAATTTCGTGATTCATCACTTACATACAATACACAGTGCTCATCACAAGGAACCTCCTTAATACCCATTACCCATTTAAACCATCCCCCTACCCATCTCCCCTCTATCAACCCTCAGTTTGCTCTCTATGGTTAAGAGTCTGTTTCTTGGTTTCTCTCTCTGTCTTTTTTCTTGGCTTGTTTGTTTTGTTTCTTAAATTCCACATATGAGTGAATTCATATGGTGTTTGTCTTTCTCTAACTTATTACACTTAGCATTATGCTCTCTAGCTCCATTTGGGTCATTGCAAATGGCAAAATCTCATTTTATTTTATTATGGCTGAGTATTATTCCATTGTATATCTATATACCACCTCTTCTTTATCCTTTCTTCTATCAAAGGACCCTTGGGCTGCTTCTATAATTTGGCAGTCTTTTTAAAGTTTTGCCATTCTAGTAGGTATGTAGTTGTATCAGTGTTTCCTGTGGTTTTACTTTGCTTTTCTCTAATAAGCAATGATTTTGAGGATATTTTCATGTGCTTGGTTACCATCTATGATCTTCTTCATTAAGTGTTTCTTCAAATGCTTTGCATATATTTATTTGATTTGTTTCTCTTCCTATCATTGAGTTTTTAGAGTTCTTACTGTATTGTGGATACAATCTTTTTTTTAAAAAAAGATTTTATTTATTTATTTGACAGGGAGAGAAAGGAAGAGGACAAGCAAGGGGAGCATCAGGCAGAGGGAGAGAGAAAAGCAGGCTCCTCAGTCAGCAAAGAGCCTGAAGGGGGGCTCAGTCCCAGTACCTTGGGATCATGACCTGAACCAAAGGCAGATGCTTAATGAGCTGAGCCACCCAGGTGCCCCTGGATACAAATATTTTAATAAATATATGTTTTGTAAAGATTTTCTCCAAGTCTGGTTTTGTATTTTTATTTTCTTAACCATGTCTCTTGAAAAACGTGTTTTCAATACTGGTGAAGTCTAATAAGAATCCCACATCTCTTAACTTCTATTTCATATTTTTAAAAATCTTCAGTACATTCTGGAAGATTCCTTTGGATTAACTTTACAAGTGACAAAAATTGGTCTTTGGCAACGTATTCTACTATTCAGGCTATATGTTGAATTATTATCAATTATAAGACTTTAAAAATAAAAATCATCTCCCTGAGACTATCAATTATTCAGTACTACTCAGTCTATGATCTCTATTTCCCTGGATGTAAATTCTGCACTTACTAAGAGGGTAATATTGGTAATGTTGGCAAGAGGGTCAGAGGGCAAATTTCTTACACAGAGCTCGATTTTTCACAGTTTCTTGGTGGTTCTTAGCTGAGGGATCATTTATTTGAGGACTTCTGTTGGCTGGTCTTTGTTTATTGCAACCTGCCTCCAGGATGAGGTGTGAGATTCAGACATAGTCTGGCCAGGAGAGGCTTTCTTGGGTGAGAAACTTCTCATTCCTCCCTGGTATGTCCTGGCCCTAGGATTCTGTCATGGCTTTCTGTTTAGGCGCTCATGTTCTTTCTTCCTACATGCAGGCAGATACCTCTATAGGTGCTGCCCAGTCTAAAGGGCTATGGGTACAGGGAATGTTGGCCTGATAGTTCCAGCTTATTCCCCGCCAGGCACTCGGACCTGCTCCTCTTCTTCTCTCTGGTACCTTTAGGCTTCAGGCATCCTTGGAGCCATATCCACTCTCCACTTTTATGTTACAAGTCTTCTCCCATGTGGCCCTCAATATAGGGATCCTTTAAAAATCTGATTAGACTACCTTCCATATTTCAAGGATTTTTCAAATTTTCATATCCATAAGAAAACCCCTTCTAATTTCTCAACATTATTATAGATCAAACACCATTTCCTCTCATTTCTGGGCTTTTAGTGGAAAGGGAGGCTGTACTTGATGCTCAGTCTTCCATCCTGAACTGGACCTGTGGGCAATCATCACATCTGTGGAAGAATCTCTTGATATTTGAAGGCCCCTGAGTTCAGACCCCATATGCCAAATGTCATGATGGTTGGTGGCAACTTTGGCATCTGCATTTCATTTGGGAAAATTTACTGGGGCGTACCTGCAGAGGGGAAAGAATGACCGTTTTTAGAAATGAAAATCTGAACATTATCAAATCTCCCTTATGAGAGTGTTTTTACCAGAGAGGCCTATGTCTGTGCAGTAACTGACAGCCCAGCCAGGCCTAGCCATTCAGCCTTTCCCACTAAGGTGCCAGACATGTGAGCAAAGCCATCTTGGACCTTCCAGAGAAGCCCAGCCACCAGCAGAGCAGCACTGACTAACCTCATTTGATGTCACATGAAACAGAAGCAAAAAATTGCCCAGCCCAACCCTGTCCAAATTGCTGACCCACAAAAGTGTGAGATACAACATAATGACTATTTTCAACCATTAAGTCCTGGGGCAGCTTGTTAGGCAGCAGTAGATGACCAAAATGCTTGGCATGTAATAAATGCTCAATATATGTAAGCCAGAGTATTTTAATATGAAATTCCATTTGCCTTGAGAAATATGTAAAAATGGCCTGGTTTGAGAGACTCCTGTGCTGACCCTGCCTTCTCTGCCTTTCTCCAACAGCACCTGATTCCTGGGCAACTGGGACTCACTTCCCCATCTCTAGTATAGTAGACCTTCATCTGAAAACCTCCTGTGAGTCTGTGTTAATTTTTATGCACAGTTTTCTGCATAAAAGACACTACACCAAACAGCCCTAAAACCATGTCTTCGTCTTCTTCTTCTTCTTCTTCTTCTTCTTCTTCTTCTTCTTCTTCTTCTTCTTCTTCTTTTTTTAAAGAGAGAGAGAGAGAGAGATGCAGGGAGGGGACGAGGGGAAGGGAGAGAGAGAATCCTCAGCAGACTACACGTTCAGCGTGGACTCCATCTCACAACCCCAAGATCGTGGCCTGAGCCAAAATCAAGAGTTTGCTCAATTAAATGATTGAGCCAGACCCAGGAACCCCATCAAGCCACTTCTAATTCAACCTCTGCCACCATCTCCATGGATAATATTGAACCTGCATCCTGGGCAAAATTCTCCCCATTTTAATTTTTTATTTTATTTTATTTTAAATTTTATTTTATTTTTTCAGTGTTCCAAGATTCAATTTTTATGTACCACACCCAGTGCTCCATACAATATGTGCCCTCCTTAATACTCACCACCAGGCCCTCCTAATCCCCACCCCCATCCCCATCCCCTCCAACACCCTCAGTTTTTTTCTCAGGGTCCACAGTCTCTCTTGCTTTGTCTCCCCCTCCAATTTCCCCCAACTCACTTCACCTCTCCAACTCCCAATGTCTTCCATGTTATTCCTTGTGCTCCACAAGTAAGTGAAATCATATGATACTTGACTCTCTCTGCTTGAGTTATTTCACTCAGCATAATCTCTTCCAGTCCCGTCCATGTTGATACAAAAGTTGGGTATTCATCCTTTTTGATGGAAGCATAATACTCCATTATATATATGCCTATATATAGACATAATACTCCACATCTTCTTTATCCATTTGTCTGTTGAAGGGCATCTTGGCTCTTTCCACAGTTTGGTGATTGTGGCTACTGCTGCTATGAACATTGGCATTCTTTCCATTTTTAAACTAAACAGACACTTTCCAAGGGCACGTCCTGTTTCTGACACAGCTACACGTATGTTGCCCTCACCCTGGGCTTCTTTACAGCTTTCATCCTCATGGTATTTCCTTTCTTCCTTTGTCCTTTTTTCTTCCCTCCATTGTTTAAGTTTGCCCGAGTGTCCCCCACAATTTGAAATATCTTCCCTAGATCTCACGTATTCCTCCCATGACCGTCTCATTTATCCCCCTGTCCCACCTGCGCTATGCCCCTCTTTACCTGTCCCACTCTCAGCTCTTCGAGTCTCAACTGAGAAGCCCTTTGAGGAAAGCCATTAGGGCCACCCCCACCAAGGACCCTTCCTCTGTACTTCTAAACACTCTCTACCAACCATCTCCTCCCATTTGGGCTACTTCCATGTTGTAACTAAGCAGCTAGTCATCAGCATGCCTTTACCAGACTGCTCTCTGGAAAGGCATGCCAAGTTCAGGGCTATGCTTAAGCACTTAGCAGCCTTGGGTGTGGAGACATCGATCTCTGAGGCCTCCCTCACACAGGCAGACAACTTCTACTGCCACCACCAATATGGTGGAGGTGTCCTACATGCAAGGAATTGTTCTAACCATTCTACACGAATCTTTCAATTCTGCATAGGTACTTACTATTATCATTTAACATTGCATTTTTGAGGACATGGAATCTCAGAGAGATTAAGTAACTTGGGTGTTTTGTTTTGTTTTGACTACTGTAATTGTTGGAGCTCAGATTCAAACTCAGGAGGCTACCTCCTGGGTCAGTGACTGGAAAAGACTTCAGCTTTGGGCTTTGACTTTTGTCTTTTATCTTGAGCAAGAAATGAGTCTTATACATGCAGGTTGTTCTCCTTCCCTAAGTTCTCTCTCCCGAATGTGATTGTTGGTATATCTTGGTGGCTCAGGGGTGCCCCCAGCCCCCCACATGGATGACCTGCTGCACCAAGCACTCCCACCCTCCCTGACACCTTTCTTCACCACAGACACCCTCAGCACCCTGCCGAGAGAAGTCAGCTCTGGCAGAAGGGGTGTATCTGAGCATCGTTGGCCTCACAAGCTGGCTGTGAATTCCTGACATTTGGCTCTCACTGCTTTATGGACAGGGAGCCCGGGCTTCTGATGGATGCACCTCCATCTGAACCAGAGTGGTTGGGTCACGTAGGACAAAAGAAAACACTCCCTTCAAAAGACAAAAACAAATTCAAACCAAGAAAAAAAGAAAGCAAATAAAAGGCAAACAATGACACAGAGAAGGAGGATGGCGAGTTAGTTCCTGGAGGACACACAGACATTTCCACCTTAAAATACAGAAACAAAGACCTGGCCAGTTTTCTTAGCATTGGATAGGGCCTTCCGGCCAGTATTTCTCAGACGTCCAGTAGCCAAGGGCAACGGAACTGGTGTTTGAGGAGCCAGCAGACCACCAAGTTTAGGTAAGTGTTTGTTTGTTTGTTTGTTTGTTTCTGTAAGATTTTATTTATTTATTAGAGAGAGAGAGAGCATGAGTGGGGGTAGGGACAGAGGGAGAAGCAGACTCTCTGCTGAGCAGGGAGCAGGATGAGGGACTTGATCCCAGGACCCTGAGATCATGACCTGAGCCCAAGGCAGATGCTTAACTGACTGAGCAATCCAGGCATTCCTACGTACATGTTTTTTAAAAAACTCATCAAAAGTTTAGAAATAAAAATAAAACAATATATTAAAATTATTATTATTTATTATTATTTCACATCAGTAAGGGGGAAACACTATTTGTAGGTAATTGTTACAAGTTCTATATCTGGGCCTAGAAGAGATATCTAGTTCACAACAGACTTTTAGGTTCTTTCCACACTTTTTATTTTTATAGACTCTAACTTATAATTATAGGTGGTTGTGAGTGAGTAAATGAGTAAATGTGGGTCAGCAGATGAGCCTCTGGGAGAAACCCGTATTGTTATCACCCCACACTGAGCAATCAGCCATCATGAGCAGGCACCAAACAGCAAATGTTCAGTGGCGATCTAAGGTCGATCTGGGTATTTAGGGTGAAGATAATACCCAAGTCATGTTGTGAGTTCATATGGAACATTAATTTAAGCATTCGCCAGATGCCCCATTGACAAGCCCAACTTTTTTTCCAGAAGAGTGGATAGTTCGACTGTGGGGATCGTGGAGAGGAGATTCTGCTATGTCTTGTTCTCCATCAATGTGGTTAAACTGGAGCTAAGTTTCCCAGAGCCTCCTTCCCTGTATATTTTCAAGCTGTACTTTGTCAAAAGGGGAATTCACACAAGCTTTGGAAGGCAAAAGAGAAGTGGTGCCCAACACTCTCTCTGAAGATTGTTGTCACTGGATGTGATGACAGACAGGAGCGGGGACGCTGGCGGGTTTCATTTGTCCTTGTTCCTCTCTTGCTGACATGATAGTCTTCTCAACTGATGATCTTGTTAACCTATGGTGGCCCCAGGTCCACCATTATTTATCCCTGCGTCTCCAGTGCATGGCACAGGTCCTGTCATACAGGTGCTCATTGCCTGAAGGGCACACTGAGTAAATGCATACATGGGGTGGTGTCACCATGAAGACATAGTCTCCCAGCGCTAGTCCAGGGAGTAAGCCTGCTTCTAGGAAGGATGGCCATCTCACCTCATGAACTCAGAGTCACTGTTCTCTGCTGACCCCACTGCTGTGCCTGGGCTGATCACCTTGCTTTTATGACAGTTTCCTGTCATAGGGTTCCGCTATGGATTGTCCCAGCCTAACTACATATTTCCCCCTTCACATCGCTGAAAAAATTGATGCATTCAGAAGATAGAACATGTCTATTTTGCAGCTGTAGGCACTTCTAGCATGAAGTCCTAGGCTCTGAAAACAAGGACTAGAATCCTTGTCCAACAACCTACCTTTCCCTGAAGACATTTGCAGCCACCTAGAGTTTGGGGTAAGCTGAGGCTGCCTGAAAGAAGACACAGAAGGGGCTACAAGTGCCCTCCTATTTCTCTGGAAGTTTCACCCACCCCCTTCCTCACTCCCAAGTCTCTATTCCTTGTTTTTAGACACCTGCACTGGTTTTTAGCCAACTTCTTTATGGGCAATTCTGGACACAGTTTGTGGATGTCCCATCACAACCAAATGATCTCTCTCTCTCTCACACACACACACACACGCACACACGCACACACACACACACACACACACATACACACCAAGGGCCACAACTTACCACCCCACTTCATTTAAACCAGGAAAACAGTGGGTGGGTGGGAACTTGAGAAAATCACTAAGGAAAGCATTTCAGAAGTTTCTGATGATAGTTCACATCTGGAAACTGGTGAGATGTGGCTTGGACAACTCACCAAATTGATTATAGAGGGATCCCTGAGAAAGGAGCCCAGCTGGTTTGGGCCACTGACAAGCGGGATGAGGTCATGGCTTTTCAGAGGTCATTTACTTCCTTGCTCTTCATGAGGTGCCCCAGAAGCACTGGGAGCATGAGGTCTTGACCTTTTAAGCCAAAGAAGGTTCTAGGATAACTCACTTCAAATGAGTCACTTAGGTCACCTAGGGACACCTATGTGGCTCAGGCGGTTGAAGGGTTCAGGGCTGACTCTTGGTTTTGTCCCAGGTCATGATCTCACAGGTCACGAGCTTGAGCCGCACATAGGCTCCACGCTCCGCAGGGAGTCTGCTTGAGATTCTCTTCCTCTCCTCCTCCCCCTCCCCTAACCTGCACATGCACCCGTGCTCTCTAAAATAAATAAATCTTTTTTAAAAAATGAAGCCACTTTAATAATACTTTGAATTTTTTGTCTTTTACTCCAAACAAAAATACATGTTGTTAAGAGTGAAACAAATAGCACAGTAATAATAGTATTAAATTTTGTAATGTGTATCAGTTTCTTCCCCTGGGCCAGATACTCTGTAATGGGCTTTTTGTGACTTATCTCATTTAATCTTCACAACAAACCTCTGAGAATGATCTCCTTTTTACAAACTGCAGCTTTGAGGGGTTAAATAATTTCTCAAGGTCACATACCTGAGGTTATGGACTGAATATACGTGTCCCCCCAAATTCTTCTGTTGAAGTCCTAACCCCTGTGTGGCTATGTTTGGAGCAAGGAAGTAATGAAGGTGAAATGAGGTAAAGGTGGGTCCAAACTCATTCGTGTCCTTCAGAAAGGGGATGCCTGTGAGCTTGCTCTCCGCACATGAGCACCGGGAAGAGGTCATAAGAGCACCCAGGGAGAAAGCGTCTGTCTGCCCCCTGAGGGGAGAACTCTCACCAGGTAACAACCCTTCTGGCACCTTGAGATTGGACCTCCACGCTCCAGAACTGTGAGGAAACCCATTTCTGTTGTTGCAGCCACCCGGTCTGTGGTACGCTGTCATGGTGGCCCCAGCTGACGAAGACCCCGGACGGCCCACTGCACTGGGATTACAAGCTCCAGAGCCTTCACTCTTCACTCTAAACTGCCTCCTAGGAATATCATCATTTAAACATTTTTATGTTTCGACAAGTGTCATGTTAGTTTTGATAGTTCAGTTCAGGTGAGAAATGTTTTAAAAACTTGGCGCGATGGCATACAGATGTCTTCGAACATTGATGGCTGCGTGAAGCCGTTTCACTAAATTTGGATGTCTGGAAAAGTAATTTTTTTGAGCATGGAAGCAGGTTGGAAATGTTGCACCCAGTAATAACAGTTGGACTTTTGGCTTATGAAATACTTCAGTGGGAAAGTATTTGCTTCAGTCTCTGCCTGCTATTACAGTTGAAGGTTTGTGATAGTAATTGCCCTTCCCCTGAACTTTCTGAATTTAAAAACCATGTGGAAGTGTCGTTTGTCTTGTATAAAAAATAAGGCCAGGCGAGGTTTGAAGAACTGACACTAAGAAGTGCATTTAGCGAGGTATCAGTCATTTAGAGAATGATTATCTGGTGTGCGAATGATCTAGCCCCTTCTTATTTCTCTCTCCCTCCCTCGAACATACTGTAAGGACACATCTGGCTTTGACCACTTTCTTCTGCATGCTGGCCAGTATCCTCCTCACCGCTTCTGGCCAAACCCCTTCATGGAAAGCGGCTGTCAGCCCCTCAATATGCCTGCCCTGTACATAGCAGGGGCTCTTCAATGGTTAGGCAATGAGGGCTGCCTCTGGCTCCACTTTTGTTCCCTATTGCATGAAGGTCAAGTATCCTTCTCTCTTTTTTTTTATTAAAAAAAAAAGATTTTATTTTATTTATTTGACAGACAGAGATCACAAGGGGGGGAGGGGAAGCAGGCTCCCTGCTGAGCAGAGAGCCCGATGTGGGGCTCTATCCCAGGACCCTGGGATCAGGGCCTGGGCTGAAGGCAGAGGCTTTAATTCACTGAGCCACTCAGGCGCCCCTCAAGTTTCTTTCTTATCTGAGGGAGTGACTGTTTCACATGCACGGCTTCTAATCCGCTTTTCTGTCTCTTACAGACTTTCTCTTTTGACTAGTAAATTTGGCCTTTGGGCATATTCTTCTACATCCATGCTGGCTCTCTTAGATAATTCAAATAGTTTGAAAGGACAAGTAGGTAGATGGATCAGCAAAAACAGCCCACAATCTCCGCCATACCCGTTACTAACAGCTGACATAAACTTCCAGGCCTCTTTTGATGTGCAGGTATACATTTAGATATCTGAAAATTACATATTTCAGATCACGCTGGAAAGGTGTTAAGGAGCCTGAGTTTTCCCCTTCGTGGACTCTGGATGTCTTTCCTTGTCAGTATGTGCAGTTGTCTGCTATCCTTTTGTTACAGGCTTGTGTGAGTGCGATCAACCAGATGACGGCAAGAATAAAGCCTGTGCTCTTTGAAGAGCCAAATCAAGTTCTTTAGGACTAACTCCAAGGAGGACCTGACTGTTAGCAGGAGATGCCACGTGCCCCAAGATCTAGGCACGGTAAACTCTGCAGGTCTTACATTTGGTGGGGGGGCACTGGGAGGGGGTGCAATGTCCATGAAGATGATTTCTTCTTTTCTTACTGTTCCCTTGGGGGAGGACTGAGGGAGGGATGCTTACTGGATTTTCCCCCCTCAAATCTATGGAAGGTGCCCTCGATATAACTGGTCATAAAATTTCTAGGTGACTATAAGTAGGAGGGGCTGGTGTCCTGTCCCTTATGCTCAGTAACCAGGTTCGAGCTGAGGGCAATGGTAGGGAAGGAATAGGAACGCACTGGAAAGTAGAGCAGCCACAGTAGAGGGCAGTTATCGCCCCTCTGAGGCTCCATCCCCTGAGACTTATGGGTGTCTCTGTTACCTTGCTGGATCCAGGTTGGGTGGCAGAGGGCAGTCGGAAGGTGCAACAGGGGCTCATGGGAGACCACTGTCGCGTGGGCACATCAGACACTGTGGAGTGAAGCCACCAGCTGGGTGACAACAGAGCCAGGTCTCACAGGGAATTGACAGTGCCTGCAGGGCTGCTTGGGATTAAGCCGCTCAACATCAAGGTGTCCTGGGGTCTCACCCATCTGTCCAGTCTGCAGTGAGTGTGCTGTCTTGCTGTGAAAGTGTTGTTAACAACAGAAAGTGGGCAGCAAACGCCAGCTCTCCCAGGCAGTCAAGCCATGGGATTCCTTTTCATGCTCCCTCACCTCCACTCCACTCCAACACTAGAGGGGTAGGCAAAGAGACAAGAGTGTGTGTGACAGAATAGGTGTCCTCCCATGTGTGAACACATGCACGCGCATGCACACATGCACACGTGTGCACATCATCAGCCTTCAAGTCCTCATAGCCATTGAGCTGGGATTAAGGTGACAGCTTTGAAACAAATGATTTCGAGGTTTTTTTTTGTTGTTGTTTTGCTTTTGCAGGGGGAGTGAGAGTACTTGAATTAGGGAGTAGGGGGAGGGGCAGAGAGAGGGGGAGAGAGAGGATCTCAAGCAGACTCCACACAGAACCTGATGTGGGTCTGGATCCTAGGGCCCTGAGATCATGACCTGAGCTGAAACCCAAGCGGGGGATGCTTAATCTACTGAGCCACCCAGGCGCCCCTAAACTGCCATGAAAATCTTTATCTAAACATGTAAAAATCTTTTTTTAGAAAAAGATTTTATTAATTGAGAGAGAAAAAGTAAGGGACAGTCAGGGAGGGAGAGAGAGAGCAAGAAAGAAAGCATGAGCAGGGGGTAGGGAGATGGAGAGGGAGAGGGAGAGGCAGACTCCCTGCTGCACAGGGAGACTGATACAGGGCTCGATCCCAGGATCCTGGGATCATGACCTGAGCCAAAGGCAGAGGCTTAACTTCCTGAGCCACCTAGGTGCCCCCCGACATTTAAAAATCTTATATCCAATTATTTTTTTCCTGATAAATTCCTAAGAGGTGACTGCTAGGGAGGATAGGATTTTATAATATAAGCAGATTGTTAATATCTGAGGTTCATTTGTGGCACCAAGTAGAAGTGGAGTGGGGAAAAGGAAGTATATAGACTTAGATTTATTGTCTAAGGAACCATTTTCAATTGACTGGCAATCAGTAAGTATTAAAATCATAAAGTATTTAAAAAATAAAACATTATTACTTTTACATATTAATTTAAATGTAATTTCCCAGTTATACATCTATGAAGAGGTATAAGGCACATAACTAGAGGTGCCTCCACAGGGTGCGGCCCAGAATAAAGATGGCGCCAGCTTGCCATCTCTTCCGGCCAACAAGGCGCCAATTTCACAGTTTCGGTTCCTGAAACCTATGGCACTTCCTCCTCTCGCCCGATCTTATTGGCTCTTCCCCCTCTGTCCTCACGTCCCTTCTGCTGCTCTATATAAGGTGTACCCCCGCACAATAAAGTGAGATCCTGCTTCGACAGATCCCCGAGCCTGGTGTCGTCCGTTGGTGCGTCCGGGTTCGCGACACTCACCATCCCGCTCAGCCCCGGGAAGGGGCCTCCGGCTGGTCTGGTCGCCTCCACCCCTCCGAGGGAACCCCAACAACTGGTGCCCCGTGTGAGGAACCTCGCTCTTCTCGCTGATGGGCCAATCGGTCAACGGGTGAGTGTACCCCCATAAGTTATGGGGCAGTCCTCTTCTAAAAACGACCCCCCTGTTAAACCAAAGAGGTTCTACCCCTCGCTAGACCCCTTTGACGCGGCTCCTTGGCCCCCGGACCTCCAACCCAGATCCCTGGCTGAGGGCCCCCCTGCGCGCCCCCCTTCCACTAACCCCTTTATTCAACCGTCAGTGCCCACTCCTCCGCCTCCTTATTGCCCCCCCTCCAGAGCATACCTCCCCTGAGCCCTCCAGTTGTTCTCTCTTCCCTGTTAATGTTAACCCAGGAGGCAACCGTCCAGCTCCATGGTACCCATGGGAGCCTGGGGACCTTAAGGAGCTCAAAAAGGCAGTGTTGGAGGATGGGCCCAACGCCCCCTGGACAGAAACCATCCTCTGAGGTCTGGCCCATTCCCCATGTACGGCGGCTGACTGGCGGTCACTAGCTAGGGCCGTTCTTCCGGGGGCCCTATATATAAAGTGGACAGCCTTATATAAAGAGGAATGTCAGCAGATTGCAGAAAGAAATGCCTGAGCCAATCCAGCCATCCCTATAACTATGGGAATGCTTGCTGGGACTAATGGCCAGTATGCCTCCGGAACCCAACAGGCAGCCATCCCCCCCCCACCCCCTTACCAGGACCAGATCCGAGCCGCTGGGCTCGCGGCTTGGAGCAAACTTGAGGAGGGGCCTTCTGAGTCACCAATAGCAGGGTTACACCAAAAAACTAACGAAGATTTGCCCTCTTTCATTGATCGGGTGGAGAAATCCGTTAAGAAAAAGATGCCCCCTGAGGATCTCAGAGACCATTTCGTCAGAATGGCAGTATGGGAAGGAATGACCCGAGATTATAAGATGGCCTGTGCTGGCCTAAAAGAAAGATCTATGGACCGCTGGGTTATTGCTACAAAAGACATTGGGTCCACATCGCATCAGGCGCGAGCTATGGCAGCAGCCTTAAGAGAGCATCAACAGGACAGCCTTGAGACGCTAGTGTGTGTAATGCAGCAGGCATCATTGCAGCCCCACCAGGCCAACCTTCCCCGCCTGTGCTTTGGCTGTGGGCAAGAGGGGCATTTTAAGAGAAACTGCCCCCTAGGGCGCAAACCAAGCTCCCTACAACCTGTTGATACGCCCCGAACACCATGTCCTAAATGTAGGAAGGGGTTCCATTGGGCCAAGGATTGTAGATCTAAGTTTGATATCCAAGGCAAACCTTTAAACTCCAATCGGGGCAATCCCCAGCCCCGTTAAACAAGGGGAAAACACCTGTCAAGGCTCATTGGACAGTTCCTTTGGTCCCAGGCCTCCGCCCCAAAATGCGTCTTACCATCGGAGACAAGTCCTTTAAATGTCTCATTGATACAGGTGCTGAACGCACTGTCCTCAGGCAAGAGGAAGTCCCCCCTTCTTGGAAACTTGTCCCCGGCCCTCCCCTACTGGGGGTAGGAGGCCAGTCCAGCTCTTATGAGACTGCTAACCCGTTATGTTGGGTAGATCCAGATGGCAACAGAGGACAGATTCGCCCCCTAGTGGCCCCTGGCCTCACCGCTAACCTACTTGGTCAAGGGGCAACGGAGGCCTTCATTACTACTGACCATAAGGCCTTCTTTGATGATGTACTAGATGAGGAAGAATACCAACAGCAGTTCCAGGAAGGAAGGGACTCCCATCCTAATTACCGAGAGGACCCCTATCTTGAGAGCATTAGGCAAAGGTATCAGTCCCCCCAATCCTAAAGGCCACTGCCCTGCCCCAGGTCCCTAAGATTACCTGGAAAGAGGGACCTCCCATTTGGGGGGAGCAGTGGCCTCTCCCTTCCCACAAACTACAACAACTCCATATCTTAGTGCAGCAACAGCTCGACCTAGGACATATACACCAGTCCCTTAGCCCTTGGAACTCACCCATTTTCGTTATCAAAAAACCCAATGGTACATGGAGATTACTACAGGACCTGCGACAGGTCAACAATAAAATGGTCCCCTTTGGAACCCCCCAAAGGGGACTTCCATGGATTCCAGCCATTCCATCCAACCATTTTATTACCACCATTGATATAAAGGATTGTTTCTTCTCCATTCCCCTCCACCCTGATGATATGGAAAAGTTCGCCTTTTTCCTGCCCGCTCTTAATTTCTCCGGGCCCGATCAGAGGTTTGAATGGACGGTCCTCCCCCAGGGGATGGCTAATAGCCCATCAATCTGCCAGAACATATTAGCCCAGATTTTTACATCATTTTTCAGAAACCCATACCTCCTCACTACCGAGTGCCTCTCTATTTTGGCCCACCATAATTTCAAGGTGGCCCCTGAAAAGATCCAAAGGATCCCCCCTTTTAGATTCAACCCTCGTACACCCTACCTCAGTTACAAAAACTACTTGGTGAAATAAATTGGATGAGGCCATGGATCTCTATTTCTACTGAGAAACTCACCCCTCTATTTGACCTACTCAAGGGCTCAAATCTTTCGTCTGATATCATTCTAAACACAGAACATATCCACTCAATGAGGTCCAACGGGCCATTGATAAATCTACCTTAAAGCGATTCACTCCCTCCGTACCCTTAATTCTATATGTTTTCCCTGGGGAATCCCTAATGACAGCGCTATTAGCCCAACAAGGAGAACCCATTCAATGGATCCACCTTTCAGTGGGGGGCACCCCGCGAGTATACGCGGCGACTGACCAACTCGCTGACTGCATCACGAAAGGGAGAAACAATTCGCTCCATTTATTTGGACAGGATCCAAGTAGCATTGTTATTCCCTACCGAACTCAGGACTTCACATGGCTCCAACGCAATAATGCTAGGGTGGCCATAGCCTTAGAAGGATTCTCCGGAAATATAGATTGCCATTATGGGCCTTATAAATGGATGAATTCCTTCGGTAAGCTGCAGTGGAAGATCCCCATGCTATTCATCACCCAAGCAGATCCATCCTTTCATACAGCCTTTACAGATGGAGGAAAAGTAGGAGTTTCAGTAGTGATCTCCCCCCCTCACTCTGATACTGATAGAACCCCTACCCCTCAGAAATCTCTCATCCACCTGGTCCAGGGGTCCGCACAATTTAAAGAGCTTTTCCCCACTCCAGGGGCCGGGGTGCAATCCTAGGGGGCTACACACCAATCACCTCTGGCAAACAGATGTAACCCATTACCCTTCCTTTGGTAAACTTAAATTTGTTTTCGTGTCCGTTGACACATGTTCACATGCTTTCTGGGCAACTGCCCATGCCGGTGAAAAGACTAAACATGCTGTCAGCCATTTCTTACAATGTTTTGCCACTCTAGGACTCCCCAAACAAATTAAAACTGATAATGGTCCTTGCTTTACTAGCACAACCTTTAAAACCTTCCTCTCAGAATGGAACATCTCCCACTCCACCGGCATTCCTTATAACCCTCGAGGACAAGCCATTGTGGAAAGACAAAACCGTACCCTCAAAGACCAATTACAAAAACAAAAGGGGGAATCCCTTCCCCCACATGATCAACTCAAAAGGGCACTGTTCACCCTTAATATTTTAAATTTTTCAAAATACGATCATTTGACAGTGTTCCAAAGACATTTGTTGGAATGCTCCCAGAACCGTCCCTACATCACAAGGAAAACCTGGGCCTTGCCCATGCTCCACATTCCATCCCTCACTCCACACTGCTTGCTACACAGACACCGCCCAACAATGCTCTTTTGATAACAAAACATACTGGTACACAAAGCGGGGGACAAACTCACCCAGCGATACGGGGGCCGGCAGCAACTCCATGCCATCCCCTTGTTAGGCACCCCAGGGCAGGATGTCTGC
The DNA here is from genome assembly GCF_030435805.1 of Mustela lutreola. Classification (NCBI taxonomy): domain Eukaryota; kingdom Metazoa; phylum Chordata; class Mammalia; order Carnivora; family Mustelidae; genus Mustela; species Mustela lutreola. The sequence continues at coordinate 67,178,969 of NC_081291.1, read as the reverse complement.
TTCAACTCCGTGGCGCCCATAGGAGTATCTGCTGGGGGCGGGCCCCAAGGTCAAACCCGCAATGCAATTGTATCGTGCAGGATTGAAATTATGATCAAGAGCCAAGAACCTCCTGTCTATCACCCCCTAATCTTACCTGAGAACCGGGGAGTGCTACAGCTTGACCCCGAAACCGAAAGTATTCTAAACACTGTCTTTGCTCTCATAAACTCCTCCAACCCCTCTCTCGCCCAGAACTGCTGGCTATGCCTTAAGAATGGGCCTCTTCTGGCCCAGGCCATTTTAGTCAACAATATCTCATTATCCCTACTCCCCTCATCATGTCAGCTTCTACCGCCCCGACCCAACATATATATTTCCCCCCTCTCCCCTAATACCTCCTGTCTTTGGGTGCCACCCCTTGCTGATAATTCCTCTAACCTAGATCTCGGACGCATTGACGATGTTTTCTGCAGTAATAACTGCCAAAAAGGGAGGCATCTGCTTGTTTTTGCAGGAGGAATGCTGCTTCTATGCCAACAAATCGGGCATAGTTCAAGATAAAATTAGAAAACTACAAGAAGACCTGGAAAAGAGGCGTCGCGAGATGTGGAACAGTCCATTCAGGACTGGCTTCGGTGGCCTTCTCCCATACGTCCCCCCTCTTCTGGGCCCCCTCTTTATTCTGCTCCTTGTCATTTCCTTTGGCCCCTGCCTTATCAATAAGCTAACTCAATTTATACAAAAAAGGATGGAAGCCATTCAGTTAATGAATGTTCAAGTACATTACCAGAGACTGGCCACCCATGATGAAGAAATCTATCATTAATCTTTATTGGCCAATGACGGGTAAGACCCCATATCGGTTGGGGCAACCTAAGACAGGCCTTAAAGGAGATGACCCCCCGTAGCAGCATGATATTCAGTGACGGGTAAGACCAATGAGAGACACAGAGCAACCTAAGACAGAGGACATACCTATGCTGTATGACCCTCAATGACGGGTAAGCCTGTTGTCTTGTCACTGGCAACCTAAGACAGAAGTCATGCCTACAAAAACAAAAGGGGGAAATATAAGGCACATAACTAGAGGTGCCTCCACAGGGTGCGGCCCAGAATAAAGATGGCGCCAGCTTGCCGTCTCTTCCGGCCAACAAGGCGCCAATTTCACAGTTTCGGTTCCTGAAACCTATGGCACTTCCTCCTCTCGCCAGATCTTATTGGCTCTTCCCCCTCTGTCCTCACTTCCCTTCTGCTGCTCTATATAAGGTGTACCCCCGCACAATAAAGTGAGATCCTGCTTCGACAGATCCCCCGAGCCTGGTGTCGTCCGTTGGTGTGTCCGGGTTCGCGACACTCGCCATCCCGCTCAGCCCCGGGAAGGGGCCTCCGGCTGGTCCGGTCGCCTCCACCCCTCCGAGGGAACCCCAACAAAGAGGTATTCCTATGTTGAATAATAGGCATAATACATACTACACATTCCTATAGAGGCTTTCTGATGAATTCAATTAACTGCAGAAGTGTTAACACAGTAAAAGAGTAAGAATATATGAAGGAGATTTCAGAAGAGCCTTCAGAAGCAGGTATTTTCACTGGATTCCACTGGGCTTGTTTTGTTGGCCTGGCGATTTGATAACATCCATAACAATTAAAACATAACACTCCCCCTGTTGAAGGACTTTACCTTTAGGAGTTTGTTCTACAGAAATACTTACCTATGGCCAAAGGATCTACATGCCTGAATGTTTCCAGCCATAGTATGTCTGAAGTCATCAATGTCCACCTACTGGTAGAGGAGAGGTTGCTTAAATCAATTGTATTTCATCCATATGATGGCAATCTACGCAGCCATTAGAAAAATAAATCACAGGGGCGCCTGGGTGGCTCAGTGCGTTGGGCCTCTGCCTTCGGCTCGGGTCATGATCACAGGGTCCTGGGATGGAGCCCCATATTGGGCTCTCTGCTCAGCAGGGAACCTGCTTTCCTCTCTCTCTCTGCCTGCCTCTCTGCCTACTTGTGATCTCTGTCTGTCAAATAAATAAATAAAAACTTAAAAAAAAAAAGAAAAGAAAAACAAATCACATCGGTATGGAATGTTTCTAACATATTGCTACATTTTAAAAAGACAAGGCACAACACAATATGCGGGATGTGCTAAGTGCCAGTAAAAAGGCCTTTTCCTTGAAGGGGCACAGAATAGTTCTAGAAGTACCCTGAGAAACTGTTTGCAGTGGTTGTCTCTAGAAACAGCAGGCTTGCAGGAAAGGAATGGAAGCAAAGCTTGTTTTTTTACTCTTTTTCCTGTTTGAAAAAGTTGAAACTAATGAATGAATAATTCAAATAAATTTGTGCAACAAAGTAAACAACCACACACATAAAAGCCTTTACCTGTCAACCTCTTCTGTCCTCTGGTAAATGTCCTGCTCTTGTTACAGCTGATCTTGCAGCACTAAAGGCCAAAGATGCCAAGTAAGTCATTTCATTCCAGAGCATCTTGCCCGAGTGGCAAAAGCCAGTCTTTACACTGTACTGACCCTCAAATTCCAGGGTCCTACATTTATCCTGGCTCCTCTTTAAGGATTTGAAATAACATGAAACCTCTTATAAAAAAAAAAGTTTCAAAAACATGATTAGGTCATTATTGTTACTCATTTATTATTAAATTATTCTTTAGTGACTTAAAAACTAGTGAGGTTTCCTTTCTGGCAATATGGTAGGATAAATGGTAGATATCTGGGAGTCTTTCCTGGTACCAAACACCTAAAATTTCTGAACAATATATAAAAATGAATAATGGTCTGCTAAGCTGGCAAGAAATAAATGTTCAGAGGCCAGAAATAATAAAACAAATTCTAATATAGGGGAAAAAGTGAGTGCTGGTGTCAGCATTCACCCTGAGTATATCTGGATTTAAGTGGCTCTCACACATGCCAGGGATAGCAAGCCAAGACTGGAACCCAAGCCTCTGTGTAGTCAATTTGGAGACCTCAAATGAAGCTGAACCCCTTTGGTGGGTAAACTAGGATAACACCTGCTCACAGACAGGGATTATAGGAAGTCTTTCCTGTCTCGGTCCCCTTGGCTCTTGGTGGAATGAAAAAAAGAAGAGGAAAAACTATCCCCTGAACACAATGAATCATAGCCTGTGCTATGCCTCATGTAGCAGAAAAAAAATCCCAGCAGAAATTTAGGTTAAAGTAGTGGTGAAGCAGCAGCACCCCGGGCAACTCACAGGAGCAAACATAAACCATTCATGGAGGAAGATATTCCAAACAAAGATAAATTTCCAAGGAACATGAGCTTAAAAGCAAAGATTACATAATGCACAAGGAAACAAGCCACCATGAGAGAATAAGCAGACTGCAGAAGCAAATGTATGGAATGCAGATATAGAATAGTCAGAAACAGAATATTAACCAACACATTTAATTTATTTAAGGAAATGAAGATGTTGGAAGAACAATTAAGGAGCAAGACATCATCAAACTGGTTAGGCAGTTTTTCAAAGAAGGACCATGAGAACTTTAACTTTTATTAACTTAATTTAATTTATTCTTTTTTTTTTGAAAGCCTAAGTTTAATAGAATGTTATAATGAAAATTACAAATTCAAAGGACTGGTAAAACAATGGATTATACTGAAGAGAGAATGAGTGATCTGGAAAACACAGCTAAGGAAATTAATCAGAATGTAGCCTAAAGGGCAAAAAGATGGTGAACATGAGGCTTATACCCATGGATGATAGAGAAAGAAGGTCTAAAAAAAATATAGCAAGTTAAAGTTCCAGAAGAAGAGAATACATAAAACCAAAGGGGTCACATTCAAAGAATAATAACTAAGACCTTTCTAGAACTGAGAAAAGATACCAATCTTCAGAGGTGGGAAGACTGGTGAATTCTAAGCAGGGAAGAAGAATTACTGAGAAATATACAAAATCCTTTCTTGGCCTGCCTATATATATATATCTTATTATAATAAGAATAACTAAAATAGACATCGTAAAATATCCCTTCTTAATGGCTTCTTCCAGACTGTCTGATTTAAAATTGCTACTCTTGGGCACCTGGGTTGCTCAGTGGGTTAAGCCGCTGCTTTCAGCTCAGGTCATGATCTCAGGGTCCTGGGATCGAGTCCCGCATTGGGCTCTCTGCTCAGCAGGGAGCCTGCTTCCCTCTCTCTCTCTGCCTGCCTCTCTGCCTGCTTGTGATTTCTGTCAAATAAATAAATAAAATCTTTAAAATTGCTACTCTTGCCTCCACTATCTCTTCCCTGCTTTATTTTTTTCCATAAAACTTAACACTGTCTGATACCCTTTCTATAATTACTTATATACTTTATTTACTGTTTATCAGTAGAAAGTAAGCTCGATGAGAGAATACACTTTTAGTATTTTGTTCATTCTTAAATCCCCAGAGCCTTGCACAGTGTCTTACACATAGAATGTACCCAAATATTTGTCAAAATAATAAATGGGAACTAGCTCATATTTACAGAGAATTTCTTGTTTAATAGAAAACTTTTAAGAGTGTCACTAATATCTATATTTTCCCTAACCTCTTTCTGCCTCATATTTCCCATGTGTAAAATGAGGATGGGGTGGGAAAGCAGATTTTCAATCCTAAATATTAAAAAAAAAAAAAAAACCTCAGAAAACTGAATGTTTCTCAAAAATAATTTGGTGGCAAAACCTCACCCCAAATGATACATTACTACAGTATATCAGTTTCTTGTTGCTTCTGTAACAAATTACTACAAATCTAGTGGCTTACCACAATACAGATTTATAATCTTACAGTTTGGGAGGTCAGAAGTGTAAATGAGTCAGCAAGGCTGCCTTCCATCTGGAATCTCTAAGGGAGACTCATTTCTCTGCCCTCTTTTCCAGCTTCTAAGGCTGCCTGCTTCCCTGGGCTGGTGGCCCCATCATCCCACCCACTACTTCTGCGACCCTATCATCTTCTTGGGCTCTGCCTCTCCTTCTTTCTCTTAAAAAGACCCTTGGGATTATACTGGGCCCACCTGGATAATATAGAGATCCTCTCCATATCAATATCCTGAATTTAGGGCACCTGGGTTGCTCAGTCAGTTAAATGTTTGCCTTTGGCTCAGGTCATGATCTTAGGATCCTGGAATCGAGTTCCATCTCGGGTTCCCTGCTCAGCATGGAGTTGGCTTTTTCCTCTCCCCTTCCCACTTCATTGTGCTCTCTCTCTCTAATAAATAAATAAATAAAACTTAAAAAAAAAATCCTGAACTTAATCACTTCTGCAAAGTCCCTTTTGCAGAAAGTAAGATATTCACAGGTTTTGGAGACTAAGGCATCCTTGGGGCCACTATTCTGCCAATCACAGTGTGATTCATACATTTTGCTGCTTAATTATATGTTTGATTTATGTGCTAGGAGTATAACATATGGTGATTAGGCTATATATCTTATAAACTCTGGAAAAAAAAAAACTGAATTCAGAAACATACCCCAGCAGTTTGGTAATTGAGATCAAGCCTTAGCTGGCATCTTCCTAATTGGATCACTATGTGGTTTAAGTGAGATTAAAGGGTCAGTGAAATGCTTGGTGCAGTGTTAGAGGCATAGTAAATGCACCTGCTTTAGGGCTGGCTGTACCATCAGCTTACAGCAGGGTCTGTCCTGCTCATTGTCTGCACTCCCATCAGCACTTTGCAAAACAGCACCCGTAATCCCTGCTGCGGACTGGACCTCCTCACCCTCTTAGCACCTTGCTATGGTACACCAGAAGTGTGAACGGTCACCAGGAGGGGCCGAGGGAGATGCTCCAGAGTCCTGTTTGGATCACTCCAGCAGGAAGGAATCAGTATTTCCCATCAGAGACCAGGGAGTTCATTCCAGGAAAAGAGATCCTGGGCAAAGGTATGGCTCAAAATAGGGCCTGAAAATACTTGGCTTTTCTTTTCAACTAGAAGAACTATGTGTATTTTTTTGTCATAATTGAAGGTTTTGTAATGAAAAAAATCATATTCCAAATGTGGAGATTACTGAGTCTGTTAGCTTGTAATAAAAGCCTACAAAAAAGTACCTAACTTTAGATCTAGTATTTACACAGTTAGGAAATAATGAATTTATAAGAAAAAAAAAAATGGAAGAGAAAAGAAGAGGAGAAATAGACCCATAAATCTTCCGACTTTTCAAAGTTTAGGAGAAATCGATGTTTCCATTGGGACGTTTAATCATATCAGTACATTATTCCTCTGTGTCTGGATCAGGGAGGGAGTGAGGGCAAACCGTTTTGTTGTTGTTGTTTGTTTGTTTGTTTGTTTTTGCATTGTTGTGATATGGATGTTCTCAAGTTTTCTGAAGCTCTGGGAGGAAGCCAAGTTTGCCTTAGAGAAATTGATGGCAGAGTGTGGAAAAAGCTAATGATAGGTAAGCTGATCATTTGTTGTTCAGTTTGTAAGCACCAGAGTGAACGGAGAAGTTTTCACAGATCAGTTCTTGAAGTGAGAGGGTAAAAAGGAAGGAAGAGCAGCCAGTTGTCATTTCACTTGGAAAATTTGACAAGAGTTTCCACTTTCCAAGAGACACACCCCCATGTAGCAAATATCTGCATTCTGTATGGCCAGGTTTGAAACATTCTGTCCCCCAATAGTCATCCTATAGACTCATCCTTCAGATCAAGTCTCTGTAGGAAAGCTCGTTCTGGCAACCAGGAAATTGAGGTCATGCTTGATGTCAGATTATATGAATAACAAATGTTAAGACTTTACAGTTAGACAATAATGTCCCAAGAAGCCCATCCAGAGGTTATTCATTTATTAGCTTGCCTGCTTCATTGACCTACGAAGATTACAGCTGGTCAAACCTGAGATTTAAATCCTCAACATGTGAAGCCAAATTCTGTTTTTTTTCTCCTGTCCTATGATGGAGTCACACGTTCAGAATTCAGCAGAATTCTGAATCTCTTGTAGGATCTTGCTTCCCAAACCTGGCTACTTGGTAAATCTTCTGAGAGGTATTTGAAATGCAGATTCCTGGGCCTCACCTCTAGACTGGACTCAGTAGTATTTGTAAATCTTTTTTCAATGGTTGCTTAGGGGGTCTGATGTGCAAACAGGCTTGGGAAGTGGTGTTTTGTGGATGACTACTGCTACAATTTTTAAAAAATTTAGTTTATAGAGGTTGAAATCAGTGTGGTTTGGATCAGTGGTTTCTGACCTTCTAAAAAGTACCTTGGGGGGACTGAATGGGTCAGTCAGTTAAGCATTTGCCTTTGGCTCAAGTCATGATCTCGGGGTCCTGGGACGAGCCCCGTGTCGGGCTCCCTGCTCAGCTGCATTCTTTCCTTCAGGGCCCCATTTGTGCTGTCTCTCTCTTCTCTCAAATAAATAACATCTTAAAAACCACAACTACTGTGCCTTTCTTTTAAACTGAAGTATAATTGTCATAATATATTAGCTTCAAGTATATAACATAATGATTTGGTATTTGTATATATTGTGAAATGATCACCCCAATAAGTCTAGTTGACATGGGGTTACAGATATTTTTTGTTGTGATGAGAACTTTGAAGATTTACCCTCTCAGCAGCTTTCAAATATACAATAATGAAGCAGGAGAGCCAGGCTCTTATCTCATGGAGTTGAAGAATGAATCTCATGGACAAAGGAGAGTGAGCAAGGAGATGGAATTTCATTAAGCAGGGATACAGAGAAAGCTCTCAAGAGTGAGAGGGGTCCAAAATGGGTGGCCAAGGTGGGCCTCCACCCACAGTCTTTTCTTTAGAACTGACCAGGGAGCTTGTGGCCTTATCACTCTTGTGCTGTCTTGGTTTGAGTAAGGACTGGTGATAACATCTTTAATGGCTTACTTCTTCTTTGGGGTCTGGTCATTCTTTTTGAGTCACCCCGTGACTGCCATCAAAAGACCCCACCTCTGATGCCCAGGGAAGGGTGGTCTGGTTTCTTCTCTTATCTTTGGTTTCCTTAAGCCTTAGCATTTCTGGGATTTTTGATCCCATAGCCCCCATGTAAACCTAGTCACATAGTGACTTATCTCTCCCTACCTACTTATCTCTCCCTACCAAGCCCCACCCGTCCCCGACTCAATAAAATATTAGGAGTGACAGTCACCATGCTGTCCACGACATCCTCAGGACTTATTTTATAAATGGAAGTTTAGGCTATATTCCATTTTAGGAATTTTTTGAAATCTATGGATCTTTCCTTAAGAAACACACATACCAACACACACCTCCACACACCCACACATACCCTTTTGCATACAATTTCACTGGGTGTATTAGTTTTCTATTGCTGCTATAACACAGTACCACAAACTCAGTGGCTTAAAACAACACAATTACTATCTTACAGTTTTGAGGTCTGAAATCTGACACGGGTCTCACCAGACTATCTTTGAGGTGTTGCTGGGCTACTATTCTTTCTGGATGCTCTGGGGGAACAACCCATTTTCACCTTTTCCAGCTTCCAGCCCACATTTCTTAGTTCGTGGACCCCTGCTTCCATTTTCAAAGCCAGCAATGTAGTATCCCCCTGTCCTTATTTGAATGGTCACATCTTTTTATTTGACTTCCAGGAAAGGTTCTCTACTTAGAAGTGTTCAAATGATTAGATCAGGCCCTTGCAGATAATCCAGGAAAATCTTGCTCTCTCAAATCCTTAACTGGAAGCATGTCTGCAAAATCCCCTTTGCCATGTAAGGAAACATATCCACACTTTTTGGGGATAAAGATGTGAACATATTTGTGTGTGGGGGCATGCGGGACATTATTCTGCTAACCACAGGGCTCTCAGAACCTCTGAACTACATGTAGAGCTGTGTGAACCCTAGGTTAGGGGCATCTGGTCTGGGAACTGTTCATTCTAGTGTTGAGTTAGCTACAAATAACCAAATCCTCAGAAGTAGTGACTCCTATGAATTGGTGTTTAATTCTTATATAATAAGAAGTCCTGAGGAAGGCAGCCCAGCTCAAGGGTGGCAGCTGGGGGATGATGGAACTGAGCTCTCTGCAATCTTATGGTCTTTCCTTTAAGGTGGTTCTGAAGATGGTTGCTGCATCTCCGGCTGTGACCTCTGCCTGTGATGCAGGCAAGAGAGAAGGCCACAGGGTGAAAGCCATAGGCCATTTGAGTCGGCTCCTCTTTAAAAAAATCTTTCCGGAAGCCCCACCTCTCACAAAGTACATTTGTATCTCATTGGCCAGACACTGTTACATAGCCTCCCTTTTCTGCAAGAGAGACCGGGAAACACAGTTTCATTTATTTATTTATTTATTTTTTTTTTTATTTTTTATTTTTTATAAACATATATTTTTTATATACATATATTTTTATCCCCAGGTCTGTGAATCACCAGGTTTACACACTTCACAGCACTCACCAAATCACATACCCTCCCCAATGTCCATAATCCCACCCCCTTCTCCCCAACCCCCTCCCCCCGGCAACCCTCAGTTTGTTTTGTGAGATTAAGAGTCACTTATGGTTTGTCTCCCTCCCAATCCCATCTTGTTTCATTTATTCTTCTACCCACTTAAGCCTCCATGTTGCATCACCACTTCCTCATATCAGGGAGATCATATGATAGTTGTCTTTCTCTGCTTGACTTATTTCGCTAAGCATGATACGCTCTAGTTCCATCCATGTTGTTGCAAATGGCAAGATTTCATTTCTTTTGATGGCTGCATAGTATTCCATTGTGTATATATACCACATCTTCTTGATCCATTCATCTGTTGATGGACATCTAGGTTCTTTCCATAGTTTGGCTATTGTGGACATTGCTGCTATAAACATTCGGGTGCATGTGTCCCTTTGGATCACTACATTTGTATCTTTAGGGTAAATACCCAATAGTGCAATTGCTGGGTCATAGGGCAGTTCTATTTTCAACATTTTGAGGAACCTCCATGCTGTTTTCCAGAGTGGCTGCACCAGCTTGCATTCCCACCAACAGTGTAGGAGGGTTCCCCTTTCTCCGCATCCTCGCCAGCATCTGTCATTTCCTGACTTGTTGATTTTAGCCATTCTGACTGGTGTGAGGTGATATCTCATTGTGGTTTTGATTTGTATTTCCCTGATGCCAAGTGATATGGAGCACTTTTTCATGTGTCTGTTGGCCATCTGGATGTCTTCTTTGCAGAAATGTCTGTTCATGTCTTCTGCCCATTTCTTGATTGGATTATTTGTTCTTTGGGTGTTGAGTTTGCTAAGTTCTTTATAGATTTTGGACACTAGTCCTTTATCTGATATGTCGTTTGCAAATATCTTCTCCCATTCTGTCAGTTGTCTTTTGATTTTGTTAACTGTTTCCTTTGCTGTGCAAAAGCTTTTGATCTTGATGAAATCCCAGTAGTTCATTTTTTCCCTTGCTTCCCTTGCCTTTTGCGTTGTTCCTAGGAAGATGTTGCTGCGGCAGAGGTCGAAGAGGTTGCTGCCCGTGTTCTCCTCAAGGATTTTGATGGATTCCTTTCGTACATTGAGGTCCTTCATCCATTTTGAGTCTATTTTTGTGTGTGGTGTAAGGAAATGGTCCAATTTCATTTTTCTGCATGTGGCTGTCCAATTTTCCCAGCACCATTTATTGAAAAGGCTGTCTTTTTTCCATTGGACATTCTTTCCTGCTTTGTCGAAGATTAGTTGACCATAGAGTTGAGGGTCTATTTCTGGGCTCTCTATTCTGTTCCATTGATCTATGTGTCTGTTTTTGTGCCAGTACCATGCTGTCTTGATGATGACAGCTTTGTAATAGAGCTTGAAGTCCGGAATTGTGATGCCACCAACGTTGGCTTTCTTTTTCAATATCCCTTTGGCTATTCGAGGTCTTTTCTGGTTCCATATAAATTTTAGAATTATTTGTTCCATTTCTTTGAAAAAGATGGATGGTACTTTGATAGGAATTGCATTAAATGTGTAGATTGCTTTAGGTAGCATAGACATTTTCACAATATTTATTCTTCCAATCCAGGAGCATGGAACATTTTTCCATTTCTTTGTGTCTTCCTCAATTTCTTTCATGAGTACTTTATAGTTTTCTGAGTATAGATTCTGTGTCTCTTTGGTTAGGTTTATTCCTAGGTATCTTATGGTTTTGGATGCAATTGTAAATGGGATTGACTCCTTAATATCTCTTTCTTCTGTCTTGCTGTTGGTGTAGAGAAATGCAACTGATTTCTGTGCATTGATTTTATATCCTGACACTTTACTGAATTCCTGTATAAGTTCTAGCAGTTTTGGAGTGGAGTCTTTTGGGTTTTCCACATATAGTATCATATCATCTGCGAAGAGTGATAATTTGACTTCTTCTTTGCCGATTTGGATGCCTTTAATTTCCTTTTGTTGTCTGATTGCTGAGGCTAGGACCTCTAGTACGATGTTGAATAGCAGTGGTGATAATGGACATCCCTGCCGTGTTCCTGACCTTAGCGGAAAAGCTTTCAGTTTTTCTCCATTGAGAATGATATTTGCGGTGGGTTTTTCATAGATGGCTTTGATGATATTGAGGTATGTGCCCTCTATCCCTACACTTTGAAGAGTTTTGATCAGGAAGGGATGTTGTACTTTGTCAAATGCTTTTTCAGCATCTATTGAGAGTATCATATGGTTCTTGTTCTTACTTTTATTGATGTGTTGTATCACATTGACTGATTTGCGGATGTTGAACCAACCTTGCAGCCCTGGAATAAATCCCACTTGGTCGTGGTGAATAATCTTTTTAATGTACTGTTGAATCCGATTGGCTAGTATTTTGTTGAGTATTTTCGCATCTGTGTTCATCAAGGATATCGGTCTATAGCTCTCTTTTTTGGTGGGATCCTTGTCTGGTTTTGGGATCAAGGTGATGCTGGCCTCATAAAATGAGTTTGGAAGTTTTCCTTCCATTTCTATTTTTTGGAACAGTTTCAGGAGAATAGGAATTAGTTCTTCTTTAAATGTTTGGTAGAATTCCCCCGGGAAGCCGTCTGGCCCTGGGCTTTTGTTTGTTTGGAGATTTTTAATGACTGTTTCAATCTCCTTACTGGTTATGGGTCTGTTCAGGCTTTCTATTTCTTCATGGTTCAGTTGTGGTAGTTTATATGTTTCTAGGAATGCATCCATTTCTTCCAGATTGTCAAATTTATTGCCGTAGAGTTGCTCATAGTATGTTCTTATAATAGTTTGTATTTCCTTGGTGTTAGTTGTGATCTCTCCTCTTTCATTCATGATTTTATTTATTTGGGTCCTTTCTCTTTTCTTTTTGATAAGTCGGGCCAGGGGTTTATCAATTTTATTAATTCTTTCAAAGAACCAGCTCCTAGTTTCGTTGATTTGTTCTATTGTTTTTTTGGTTTCTATTTCATTGATTTCTGCTCTGATCTTTATGATTTCTCTTCTCCTGCTGGGCTTAGGGTTTCTTTCTTGTTCCTTCTCCAGCTCCTTTAGGTGTAGGGTTAGGTTGTGTACCTGAGACCTTTCTTGTTTCTTGAGAAAGGCTTGTACCGCTATATATTTTCCTCTCAGGACTGCCTTTGTTGTGTCCCACAGATTTTGAACCGTTGTATTTTCATTATCATTTGTTTCCATGATTTTTTTCAATTCTTCTTTAATTTCCCGGTTGACCCATTCATTCTTTAGAAGGATACTCTTTAGTCTCCATGTATTTGGGTTCTTTCCAAACTTCCTTTTGTGGTTGAGTTCTAGCTTTAGAGCATTGTGGTCTGAAAATATGCAGGGAATGATCCCAATCTTTTGATACCGGTTGAGTCCTGATTTAGGACCGAGGATGTGATCTATTCTGGAGAATGTACCATGTGCACTAGAGAAGAATGTGTATTCTGTTGCTTTGGGATGAAATATTCTGAATATATCTGTGATGTCCATCTGGTCCAGTGTGTCATTTAAGGCCTTTATTTCCTTGCTGATCTTTTGCTTGGATGACCTGTCCATTTCAGTGAGGGGAATATTAAAGTCCCCTACTATTATTGTATTGTTGTTTATGTGTTTCTTTGATTTTGTTATTAATTGGTTTATATAGTTGGCTGCTCCCACGTTGGGGGCATAGATATTTAAAATTGTTAAATCTTCTTGTTGGACAGACCCTTTGAGTATGATATAGTGTCCTTCCTCATCTCTTATTACAGTCTTTGGATTAAAATCTAATTGATCTGATATAAGGATTGCCACTCCTGCTTTCTTCTGATGTCCATTAGCATGGTAAATTCTTTTCCACCCCCTCACTTTAAATCTGGAGGTGTCTTCGGGCTTAAAATGTGTTTCTTGGAGGCAACATATAGATGGGTTTTGTTTTTTTATCCATTCTGATACCCTGTGTCTTTTGACAGGGGCATTTAGCCCATTCACATTCAGGGTAACTATTGAGAGATATGAATTTAGTGCCATTGTATTGCCTGTAAGGTGACTGTTACTGTATATGGTCTCTGTTCCTTTCTGATCTACCACTTGTAGGCTCTCTCTTTGCTTAGAGGACCCCTTTCAAGATTTCCTGTAGAGCTGGTTTGGTATTTGCAAATTCTTTCAGTTGTTGTTTGTCCTGGAAGCTTTTAATCTCTCCTTCTATTTTCAATGATAGCCTAGCTGGATATAGTATTCTTGGCTGCATGTTTTTCTCGTTTAGTGCTCTGAAAATATCATGCCAGCTCTTTCTGGCCTGCCAGGTCTCTGTGGATAAGTCAGCTGCCAATCTAATATTTTTACCATTGTATGTTACAGACTTCTTTTCCCGGGCTGCTTTCAGGATTTTCTCTTTGTCATTGAGACTTGTAAATTTTACTATTATGTGACGGGGTGTGGGCCTATTCTTATTTATTTTGAGGGGCATTCTCTGAACCTCCTGAATTTTGATGCTTGTTCCCTTTGCCATATTGGGGAAATTCTCCCCAATAATTCTCTCCAGTATACCTTCTGCTCCCCTCTCACTTTCTTCTTCTTCTGGAATCCCAATTATTCTAATGTTGTTTCGTCTTATGGTGTCACTTATTTCTCGAATTCTCCCCTCGTGGTCCAGTAGCTGTTTGTCCCTCTTTTGATCAGCTTCTTTATTCTCTGTCATTTGGTCTTCTATATCACTAATTCTTTCTTCTGCCTCATTTATCCTAGCAGTGAGAGCCTCCATTTTTGATTGCACCTCATTAATAGCTTTTTTGATTTCAACTTGGTTAGATTTTAGTTCTTTTATTTCTCCAGAAAGGGCTTTTATATCTCTCGAGAGGGTTTCTCTAATATCTTCCATGCCTTTTTCGAGCCCGGCTAGAACCTTGAGAATTGTCATTCTGAACTCTAGATCTGACATATTACCGATGTCTGTATTGATTAGGTCCCTAGCCTTCGGTACTGCCTCTTGTTCTTTTTTTTGTGGTGAATTTTTACGTCTTGTCATTTTGTCCAGATAAGAGTAAATGAAGGGGCAAGTAAAATACTAAAAGGGTGGCAACAACCTCAGGAAAATATGCTTTAGCCAAATTAGAAGAGATCCAAAATCGTGAGTGGGGAGAAAGGGGATAAAAAGAGGTTCAAAAAGGAAGAAAGAAAAAAGAAAAAAAAAAAAAAAAAAAAAAAAAAAAAAGAAAAGAATTTTTTTTTAAAAAAGAAAACACCTAAGAAAAATGTAAAAAAATATATATATATATTAGATAAACTAGTAAAAAATCGTTAAAAAAGAAAAAGGTAACAGTTAAAAAAAAAAAAAAAAATTTTACCCGAAGGCGAGAAAAAAAAAAAAAAAAATGAAAAAGAAAAAATTAAATTAACTGCAAGACTAAAAAAAATCACAGGAAAAAAGCCATGAGTTCCGTGCTTGGCTTTCTCCTCCTCTGGAATTCTGCTGCTCTCCTTGGTATTGAAACCGCACTCCTTGGTAGGTGAGCTTGGTCTCGGCTGGATTTCTTGTTGATCTTCTGGGAGAGGGGCCTGTTGTAGTGATTTTCAAGTGTCTTTGCCCCAGGCGGAATTACACCGCCCTTACCCGGGGCCGGGGTGAGTAATCCGCTCGGGTTTGCTTTCAGGAGCTTTTGTTCCCTGAGCGCTTTCCGTAGAGTTCCAGAGGACGGGAATACAAATGGCGGCCTCCTGGTCTCCGGCCCGGAGGAGCCGAGAGCCCAGGGCCCCACTCCTCAGTGCGCCCTCAGAGAACAGCGCCCAGTTACTCCCGTCTGCCTGACCTCCGGCCGCGCTCCGAGCTCACCGAGCCTGCGACCGGTTCAAGGTAACACGGAGCTGCGAGCTTACTGTCGGCTCTGTCTCTGTAGCCGGCTTTCCCGTTCCAATACCCGCAAGCTCTGCGACACTCAGACACCCCCGATCCTTCTGTGACCCTGCGGGACCTGAGGCCACGCTGACCCCGCGTGGGCTTCGCTCCGGTTTAGCCTCTGGAGCGATGTCCCTCCGCGGAACAGACTTTTAAAAGTCCTGATTTTGTGCGCGGTTGCTCCGCCGCTTGCCGGGAGCCGGCCCCTCCCCCCGGGGTCTATCTTCCCGTCGCTTTGGATTCACTTCTCCGCCGGTCCTACCTTTCAGAAAGTGGTTGTTTTTCTGTTTCCAGAATTGCTGTTCTTCTTCTCTTCGATCTGCCGATGGATTTTCAGGTGTTTGCAATCTTTAGATAAGCTATCTAGCTGATCTCCGGCTAGCTGAAGCAGTCTCAGCTTGCTACTTCTCCACCATCTTGACTCCTCCCGATCCATTTATTTATTTTTTAAGGTAATGCTCTGATAATTCTAAGCTCTGTAAGTTAGGAAAATGGGAAGTATTGATATTGGAAATTTACTGGCAATCAATGGCAACTTGGGTTTTGTTTCCTAAAAGTAGAAATGCCATTTTTATCCTCACAACCAAAACTCAGAGAAAGTTAAAACTCTCCTTCAGAGTCTCTCCCAAAGGGTTTTATCTATTTTTTAAAAAGGTCTTCTTTATTTGTTTGAGAGAGAGAGAGAGAGAATGTTAGAGTGGAGAGATGGGCAGAGAAAGAGGGAGAGAGAATAGCAGACGCCTTCAAACATGGAGTCCAATGCCGGGCTTTACAGGCGTTTGATCTCATGAGAGATAATCATGAGATCATGTCCTGAGTTGGAATCAAGAGTTGATGCTCAACTGACTGAGCCATGTAGGTGTCCCGAAGGGCTTTCTCTTTTTACTCAGCTTGCTTTTCTTTAAGCAGTTCATTCTTTCAACAGTGTTTAATTATCTACCTATGGCCAGCACTGAGCTGGGCCTTGGGAATACAAAGATAACTAAGATATTTTTTTTTTTTATGTAGAGAATCTTACAGTCTAGAAGAAACAGAGAGCCAAAAATATGATTAAAATATGATATTATAAGTGTTGAAATGCAGGCATGTGAACACTGCTGTGGGAGCTCAGAGGAGAAAGGGGCAGAGGAAGGGTCCCATAAAGGGTGGGACAAGAACTGGACCAAAATATTAGGATCGGTGGGATTCTGCCAGTTGGATAAGAGGGTGGGACATTTCAGGAAGAAAGAACACCTTGGAGAAGGCACCGAGGTCTGAAAACCTCTGATGGGTGTGTTTAGGGAACAGACAGAAGTTGAGTGTCAAAGCTTTGGAGGGTTCATGGCAGTGAGGCAGATGGGGGCACTGGATGGGGCTGGAAATAAGGGTAGAGACCCCCCCCCCACCCTGCTTTCAGTCTTGTTAAGGAGTCCTGGCTCCAACCTGCAGGAGTAGGGAGGCAACAAGAGGTTTCAAACCATTATGTAGTTTCTGTTGTGGAGGGAAAAGGTAAGAACAAGAGAGCACAGGTGGGGAAATCACTGGTCAAACTTCATTGACAATAAAAAAGCCAATTCAGTATGAATCTTAAATTTGTATCTAAAACAAGCTCTCAATTACGTAAGAAAGAACTGACAGAACTTAATTAGAAATAGTCAAATTCACCATTGTAGATGGAGATTTTTAATTTATCTCCTTGAGTCACTTACAGAATACGCAAACAAAATATAAATAAGGATATATAAATTTTGAGCCACATGATTCACAAACTTGACCTAACTGATATATAGAGAACAATAGTTCTAACAACGTGTTCTACATTCTCTTTTTCAAGAATTTATTTTTTTATTTTTTATTTTTTTAAAAGATTTTTATTTATTTATTTATTTATTTACTTATTTGACAGACAGAGATCACAAGTAGGCAGAGAGGCAGGCAGAGAGAGAGAGAGGGAAGCAGGCTCCCTGCTGAGCAGAGAGCCCGATGCGGGACTCTGATGCTTAACCCACTGAGCCACCCAGGCGCCCTTCAAGAATTTATTTTTAAGTAATCTCCATACCTTATGTGGGACTCGAACTCACAATGCTGAGATCAAGAGTCTCATGCTCCATTGACAGAGCCAGCCAGGTGCCCCTAGATTCTTTTCAAGTGCACATGAAAAATTCACCAAAATTGACCGTATGCTGGGTCATAACCCATATCTCAAAGAATTTCAAAGGGTTGAAAACATACAGAGTAGGGGCGCCCGGGTGGCTCAGTGGGTTAAAGCCTCTCTGCTTTCGGCTCAGGTCATGATCCCAGGGTCCTGGGATCAAGCCCCGCATCGGGCTCTCTGCTCAGCAGGGAGTCTGCTTTCCTTCCTCTCTCTCTGCCTGCCTCTCTGCCTACTTGTGATCTCTGTCTGTCAAATAAATTAAAAAAAAAATTAAAAAAAACAAAAAACAAAAAACATATAGAGTATGTTCTATGACCATAATGGAATTAAGAAATCAGTAACAAAGCACCCTGGATGGCTCAGTGGGTTAAGTGTCTGACTCTTGATTTCAGCTCAGGTCATGATCTCAGGGTTGTGGGATGGAGCCCTGAGTGGGGCTCCTCACTCAGTGGGGAGGCTGCTTGAGCTTCTCTCCCTCTCCCTCTGCCCCACCCTCACACACACACACACACACACACACACACACACACTCTCTCTCTCTCTCTCTTTTAAATAAGTAAGCAAATCTGTAAAAAAAAATAAAAAAAAATCAGTAACAAAAAGAAAGAAAATCTCCCATGACTTGGAAATTAAGGAACACATTTTCCATGGACCAAGGAGAACTAAACTGCAATTAGAAAATATTTTGGGAGCGTCTGGGTGGCTCAGTCATTTAAGTGTCCAACTCTTGATTTCTGCTCTAGTCATGTTCTCATGATTGTAAGATCATGCTCCCAGGATTGTAAGATCAAGCCCTGCATTGGGCTCTGCGCTGGGCATGGAGCCTGTTTAACATTCTTTCTCTCTCTCTAATAAATAAACAAATAATAAGTAAATAAATATTTTGAACTGATTGATAATACAATATATCAGCAGAACTTGTGGAAAGTTCAAACAGTTGTTGCAAGGAAATTTATTGTGTGTGTGTATACAAACACATATATATTATAAAGAATATATTACATATTATAAAATGCATATATTAGAAAAGAATTAGAAAAATAATAAGGTAAAAAATCCAAGCACCTGTCTCAAGAAGCTAGAAAAATATATTACAAATTAAATCCAAAGAAATTATTAGAAATAGTAAAGAAGGCAATAGAGATCAAATAAAATCTTAAAGTAAAAAAGGGGAAGGTGTTATAAAAAACAATCACCCAAGTCAAAAGTTGTTTCTTTAAAAAGATTAATAAAATTAGTAATTCCTGCAGTGACTGGGTGACTGAGTGGGTTAAGCATCTGCCTTAGGTCATGATCCCAGGGTCCTGGGATCCAGTCCGGCATCAGGCTCCTTGCTCAGCAGGGAATCGTCTTCTCCTTCTGCCCCCTCCACTGCTTATGCTCTCTCTCACACGTGCACACACCCTCTCTTTCTCTCTCTCTCTCAAATAAATAAATTAAATCTTTAAAAAAATTAGTAGCTCCTACCAAGACAAGTAAAAACAGAAGTTACCTATAACAAGCATGACAAGGGGAACATTACTACAGATCTGTAATAATTATATAATTATAATTATATCCATATATTAAATATAATTATTATAAACATATATAATATTATATACAATTATATAATATAATGTCATAATAATTATGACACTGTGGTCAAGGACAC
The DNA here is from genome assembly GCF_030435805.1 of Mustela lutreola. NCBI lineage: Eukaryota > Metazoa > Chordata > Mammalia > Carnivora > Mustelidae > Mustela > Mustela lutreola. The sequence goes on along the minus strand of NC_081291.1, from coordinate 67,159,967 downwards.
AAGGGCTTGACCCAAAGCCTAGGCAGTAGAGATGAGAACGAGGTGATGGGTTTAATATCTTGAGGGGTTCGAATAAGCAGAACTGGTTGAACTGGGTGTGGGAGACAAATAGATACAGAATTTTGTGTTGGGTTCTCATCTTAGGTGACTGCGTGGCCAGGGGTGTTACTGGTGAGTCTGGGCACCTCAGATGGAGAAACAAGCTTGGGGAGATGGGATGAAAATCAACTTTTTCTCTGTTTAATTTTGTGGCTTTTTTTTTTTTTTTTTAAAGGTACTTACTTTCTGAGATGTGGAAACTATTTGTTCGAGCTGGGAAGTCTAAATATTGTGCCATAAAGAACTGAGGTTCAAATTCCAATTCAGCTACTCAAAATTGTATGTTTTATGGTAGTTAATTCCCATGTCCCCATCTTACTTTCCTCATCTGTAAAATGGGAGATAGCAGTACTTATTTTAAAGGGATGTTGAAAGAATGAAATAAAATAATATGTGTCAAGTATTTGGTATATAGTAGGTGCTCAATAAATGATAGTGTTCCTTTCTTTCCTCTCACTCTTTCCTGCAATCATTGGGGTCCTTGGGACCCTGGGTCGATTCTGATATGTGTTTAAGCAGCTGGGAGCATGTGGTTAAAGAGGGGGAGCTCTCATTTTGTTTTCCTTGGGGAGCCTTTATTGTAACTTAGGGATTTTTTGGAACATGGGTTCATTAACAACTAGGCTTTCTAATGGTTTGCAGGGCATAGGTGCTTGAGGAAAATAAAGGTGTGTCAATATTGATATGGTATTAATGTGGTATTGATATGGTATGATTCTCAAACTTTAGCACCCATCAAAATCATACATCGTTAAACACAGTCTTTTGCTAAATGGGCAAAAGACTTGAGCAGACATTTCTTCATAAGATATACGAATGGCCAACAAGCACAGGAAAAGATGCTCAACACCACTAATCATTAGGGAAATGCAAATCAAAGACACAGTGAGATACCACTTCACACCCATTAGAATGATTACTACATACATATTTCCCAAAACAAACAAACAAAAAACACCCAGACAATAACAATTGTTAAGATCACATAGAGAAGTTAGACTTGTGTGCTGTTTGTAGGATGTAAAATGATCAGCAATTGTGGAAAACATTATGGCGGGTCCCCAAAAAATTAAACACGGAACTACCACATGATCCAGTAAGCCTATTTCTGGGCAATTACCCTAAAGACCTGAAGACAGTTATGTCTAACAGGTAAATGTACCCATACATTCGTTCATAGCAGTATTCACATATTTACAAGAACCGAAAGGTGGAACCAACCCAAATGGCCACAAAGGGATCAATAGATAAAGGAAACATGTATTACGGTATTATTCAGGCTTAAAAAAGGAAGTACTGATACCTGTTACAACATAAATGAACCTTGAGGGCGTTGTGGAAAAAGTGGAAAAAGAGCTAAGTGCTAAGTGGAAAAAGTCAGCCACATATGATTCCACTCCCAAATATTTAGGAGGGCAATTCATAGAAAGTAGAATGGCAGTTGTCAAGGACTGGGGGTGGGGAGAAATGGGGAGTTATTGTTTAATGGATACAGAGTTTCAGTTTTGCAAGACAGAAAAGGTCTAGAGATGGGTGGTGGTCGCTGCACAACAATCTACACGTACTTAATGGCATTAAACTTAAAGATGGTCAAGAAGGTAAGTCTTATATTATGTGCATTTTATCACACTTTCACCTGTCTCCCCACGTACAGCTGGGCGCCAACCCTCAGAGCTTCTGATTCGTCGGATCTGGAGAGGGACCTATAGGTGTGCGCTTCCTACAGGATCCCAGGTGATGGGGATGTTGCTGGGGTGGATCAATGCTGTAGGAGACCAGGTGAGTGGAATAGGGAAGGGTGCTGGGTTCACTCCCGCATGGATCTGGTTGTCATCAACGACTGCCAGGTGGCAATCGTTGAGCGCTTCTTCTCTAGGTTGGCTCGCAACCCAGTCAAGGGGCTGCACGTGGGCAGCGCTAGAATATAAACTCAATCCTTAACCCGGCTTCCTTTGGTCCTTGGGGTGGGTGTGAGACCGAGAGGGAACGGGAGACCCCGCGACCCCTGCAGGGTGGCCAAACACGCAGCTGCGGGGAGGATTCTGGAAACCTCTCCCGGCTGGGGCCCCGGGACTTGGTGGGAGGTGCGGCAGTCCCGGCCCCCCCCTTCGCCCCTCCTCCCCATCCCCCCCGCCCCCGCCGGCGGGTCTACGACTCCTGCGGTCCGCGCGGGCAGTTCACGGGATGGGCTGGCGGCCGGCAGAGGGCGCCGGCGCGCCGTCCCAGCGCCAGCCTCCGGGCCGCCCACCCCGCGGGCGCGCCTCTCTGCAGTCCAGCACCGCCCGGGCCGGGACCGCTAGCTCCGAGCGCGCAGACTTCTCGGCCGTACTGAGGACGCCGCCCGCCCCTGGCCGCCCCTGCGCTCGCCTTCCGCGTCCGCTCGGCCTACCGCCCCCGGGCCGGCGCCGCTTCCAGCCAGCGTCGGAGCGCAGAGCTCCCGCCCCTGGGAGCCTCCCGGCCGTCGGCGGACCCCGCGGCCCCGGCGCCCGCGCGCTCGGCGCGCTGCTCGCGGGGGCACAGCGGAGGGCGGCGGCCGGCTGGGGATGGGCGGCCCGGCGGCGCGGAGGGGCGCCGGGGGGCTCCGCGCGCTGCTCCTGGCGCTGGTGGCCGCGGGGACGCCCGCGGGCGCCTACAACCTCGACCCGCAGCGCCCCGTGCGCTTCCAGGGGCCCGCCGGTTCCTTCTTCGGCTACGCGGTGCTGGAGCACTTCCACGACAACACGCGCTGGTGAGTGCCCCCCGCAACCCCGGCCCGGCCGCCGCCCCCGCCTCGGTCCCCCGCCGGCCGCCTCTGCCTTTTCCGGCCGCCTCCAAGCCGCCGTCCCGAGGGAGAAATTGGGATGTCTCGGCGGCGCGCAGCTCGGCCGCTGACGACAGGCGGCCAGGGCGCGGGACGCCGGTCTCCCGTCCGGCAGACGTCGCGGTGGGCGCCTGGGGTTGGAGGCGGCGGGGCCGGCGCTTCCCCGCGGTCCCAGCCCGGCCTGCGCGGGGAGAACCCCGAGAGCGGTCCTCTCGGCCTCCCAGCCGGAGGAGACTTGGCTCTCTCGCTCGCTCAGAAACTTGGCCCCTCTGCCCCCGGGGCCCTCAGCCGAATGCCCCAGGCCCGAAGAGACCGGGCACGCAGACTCCTCAGTGTCTGGGAGCTCTTAGTGACACCCCACCCTCCGTTCCGCGGCGCCGAGGAAGTGCAGTGACTCCGAGACCTGAGACTTGAGGGGGACAGGCTGTGTATGTAGGGAGGTGTGGAGCTTCCCAGAGGTGAGTGTCAGGCAGCCCGAGGGGCACACTGTGGTCCAGAAGCCTCCTCCTTCCTTACAATACCTTCCTGAGGAAGTGAGGGGAGAGGGTCCAGGATGCTGGAAGGGAGGATGGTCCAGGACCCTGAGTGACAAGCCTGGTGCGTGACCTCTGGGACAGCCTGGGCCTCATTTCACCTGGGTCCTCTGACCTGGAGACAAGCACCTGAAGTTTTAACAGAGGGATGTGGTTTTGTAACGTCAAGGAATCTAGTTGCTCCCCAAGCATCCCAAAGTTTGGGAGTTCTTCCCATTAAGGGCCATCAGCTAAGAGGCACGGGCTGTGTCCCCAGCCCCTGAGGAGAAGCTCTGAGATGAGCTTGGTCCCTCTTTGACCCTTTCCCTGGGCAAGTGGGAATCCCACAGCACACAAGGGTGACCTCCTCATCAGAGAGTTAGGCCGTGGACAGTTCCCTTGTCCAAGGTCATGTCCCAGTGAGCGCAGGGTGACAACTAGTCTGGAGTCGGTTTTGTTGTGTGGTCACCAGTGTGGGTGTCCTTAGGGGATGCACGTTAGGAAGGCGAGGTCTGTAATGTGTGCCCTCAGCATGCAGCTGGGTGAGACAGTCACTGCTCTGAATGGAACAGAGGCGGATGGAAAGGGTAAGTTTGTAGAACTGAGTTGTGAAGCATTGCTGGAAGTGGGTACGGTATGGGACACTCTGTGACTGGCCAGCCCATTAGCAATCCTTTGTTGAGGAGAACTGCCTCCAAGAGAACCAGTTTGTAAAGTCCTGTGTAGCCCCTGTCCAGTTCTACATCTCCTTCCCTACCATTTCTCCCCGTTGCCGAGTTTAAGGCCAGACTGTCTTTTTCTGCCTTGCTAAATCCCCTTTTTAAAGCAAAGCAGGCTGAACACCTTTTCCATGTCCAGCCTGCTCAGAGTTCACTGTGGGCTTTGGATTTGGTAGACAATGCAGCCGGAATGGTTGGAGAACGCATCCCAGAATCATCCCCGCCCTCACCCCGCCCCGGGCTCCTGGACTGTGTGACCTTGGCATAAAGTATGTTGGGCGAGTGGGTCAGGAATAGAAGGGCTTCTCTGGGCGGGGGGCTCTGTAGGAAAAGGCAGGCAGTGCAGCTGGAGCACTGTGTGGGATCTGTAGCTGCACGGGCTAGGGCGCCTCTGGGCTCTATGATGTGGCTCAGCTCACAGGAAAAGTGCCACGACCCGATCACCTGGATTTGGACAGGCCACACGTCAAAGCTGTTCTAAGTGGGGAACAACTGGGGGTGGGAGGTGGGAAAGGCAAGAGCGAGTTTGACATAGGAAAAAAGTAGAATCTGCTTTGTTTCAAAAGGGAGATGAGGAAAAGCTGCGTGACTGGTATAGGTTCGGCAATTGTAAGAAACGACCGACTGGCCTTCAGCTTGGCACCCGGGGTATCCAGGGAGGCGGGGTGTGCAACTGGAAGGTAATGCTGATATGTGGCCTTGGTGCCAGTGGAGATGTGGGGCAGATATCTCCAGGGCCCAAAGGGACCCATCACAGCCAGGGTGCTGGTTCAGAAGTACCCTCTCCAGTCTCAATATGAGCATTTGAGCATGTTAGTCTTCCCATTTCAGGACTTGTCCCGACAGTTTTCCAGGGGCCGACCAAACTCGATGGAAATCTTTTTAAAGCAACTTTTTTTTCTTTTTTGGCCCCACATTGTCTTAATTTTCATTATAGTTTTTGCTGTGTCCTTGCTATCTGTGCTCTTGCTGCTTTTTCTAAGTATTTTCCTCCGTATCCTTTTCTCTTCTCTCCCTTCCCCCCAATATTTTTTGTCTTAGACCTTGAATGTTATTCTCAGCTGATACACTGCCCAGACTTGTAAGGTGCAGCTCTTGAAGCAGTAGATGTCCAGCCTCACCTCCTTTCTCTTTATTTTCTCTTTCTCAAGATTAGACTTACCACAGAGCTAATGAAACTTCCACTAAAGGCCTCTTACTCACATGGGCCCCTACCAAGACCCTGTGCTGAATTTTGTAGTCCTAATTTTGTATTTTCTTAAACATAGTCACCCTGTATTTACAAGACTTAGGCTCAGTGGAGTCTGGATCTACCCTCTGTCTCTACTCTAATTTTAGCTCAAGGACTGTTTGATTGACTTAGCGACTGATTGTCAGTCTCTTCCTAACAGGCAGTCCCAGGGCCCTGCATCTTTTAGCCCTGCTTGAGGGACACGTAGGTTGTTTCCAATTATCCATGATTATAAACAACAGCAGGGGTAAACATCCTTGTAACTAAAGCCTTGCGGACATCCTTAATTATTTCCTTCGAATAAATTCCTGGGCTTAGAATTGCTGGGTCAGAGAGAGGGGGAGGTTTTGAGGTGTTTTGTATGCATTTACTAAGTGCCAGTGAAGTTAACACGTGTACTTTAGAGAAATGCATTAATTCAGGCCCTGAAGTTTGAGTGATTTGCTAAGGGGCTAATCCAATGCCTGAGAGGAGCTTAGCTGTCTATGTAAGGGGAACTAAAAAGATCATGAATGTAGTCAGAATGGAAGTAAGTGATCGACATGAAAAGGAAAAGTAACACACTGAAACTTTGAAAAGAAAATGTTAATTAAACCTTGTATCTGGTGTCTTTCTTCTCTGGAAATTACTCTTTAGCTTAATTCAGTATTAGTGGTTTAATAAGTTGGCTTCCTGCTTTTTCCAGGTAAAGGGATTTGTTGTAGGCAGGGTAAGGAACAAGAAGAATGTGCTGACGGGGACGGGGATAGAGCCCAGGCAGCAGGGTCAGCATGGGCTCTGCGGAGTGGAGGGAGGGGGTGGTCTGTGGCATTAACATGGAACCCAGGTACACCTCACAGAGCATGTGTGTGCACCCTGCCGGGAGAGCCAGCATTTCTTCTTGAATCCCATAAGCATACCTGTCAGTGCCTTTTTTCAGCCAAAATTGTCACAGGTCAGAAAGTTCGAGATTTCAGTAAGAGCAGGGGGTGACCTTGCTTTTATAAACCCTGGGGCTTGAACACAGCTCCTGCACTGTTGCATACTGAGCATTTGGTGCTCAGACCCTCTTCCTGGTCCCTCTGTTGTTCCCCTCTAGGCGGTGTGAGTTGTCACTGTGGCCAGGTGGACTGGACTATCCTGGACAGTGTTACAGATGTCATTTGTATCTGTTTGGATGCAAGCGTGCACGTGACTCAGTTTCGTCTTTTTCCAACAACACTCAGAGGGTGTCTTCCTGCCAGAGCTGGCTTCCTCGCCTGTACCTCTCCCCACCACCCCCTACCCGGGTCTTCTTGCACCCTTTGAGCAAGGGCAGTAGGTGCCAGGGAACATGGACAAAGCCGATGTCTGTCCCCTTTGCTTACACGCGTACCCGTTCTTCAGCTGCGGGGCAGACAACTGTAACACCCTGTGATATAAATAAATGAGACCGGCTAGCGTCCAGCCCCCAAAGTGGGTTTCTTTCACACCCCTCCCCGCCGCCTTCCTCTCTGCCCCAGACGCCCTGGAGTCTGAGGTGGTTGGGTGCACTGGCTTCCTCTCTGGCGACGTGCTTCCTGCCCCATCTCCCGGGACACATCCAGACAGCTGTGCTCAGGCGCAGAGCAAGTGCTCGGAAATGGAAGACGCGCCGGCTCTCTGCTCTGTTAGGGCTGTCAGAGCATCGTTCGGTGAGAGGTAGGAGGTAATTCAGGGCCCAGGAGAACATAACATTCTCTGCTCACATTAAGGCTGAGAATTAAAACGAGCTAGACGGTTCTGCACTGCCAGTGCCGTTGCCATTAGCCAGATGGATTGCTATTTAAATAAAAATTAATTATGACCACATAAAATCAAGAATTCAGTTTCTCAGTCATACGGGCCATGTTTTAAGTGCTCAGTCTCCACCTGTGGCTGGTGGCCATCACACCGGACAGCACGCAAGACACTCATTGCAGAGAGTTCTGGACAGTGCAGGTTTAGAGCAATGAATTAAGGCTTAAAGGGCTAGACCAAGATCTGATGAGGGTAGAAGGAAAAGGAAAAGCCAACCCTTGGCACATTTGTGTATCAGAACAAGTGGAGGCGCTTAGAGTGAGCTCCGGATTAATAATGGCTTGTGGTTCACAAGGTACCAGGAATGAGGTCCTGCTGCTCCCTCTGGTAGGGAGGGAATTAATCAATTAATTAATCCATTAGTTAGGATTAATAGTGGACTGCCAGAGAGGCTGACGACTTTGCCTTTTCCCTTGTCAGACAGCGAAGAGCCTTGTCTGCTAAGGTAGAAGGTTCAGGAATGAAGACGCCACTCACATCCGACACATGAAGGGATTGTAGGGTCCTAGTTTGATGTCCCAGGCAAAAACTAAGCTGTCGGCTCCGATGGGGGATAAGCTTGTCCTTGGGCAGGCACAGTTCAGAGGGGAAGAGGGGGAGACCCCTGCCCCGTAAAGGTAAAACCTGTAGAAGGGGGACCCTGGGATCATGGGCCCTGCTGTCCCCAGCTACCCGTCTTTGTGAGGCGACATCCGGAAATGGCAGTGAGCGCTCTCCTAACCTGCACGGTGGGTGTCTTTGCTGAGTTCTTCAGGCCTGTGCCAGGCCTTCAGGTGGAATTGTGGTTGCACTTGCCCATCTGGATTTTTGGAAGTGGCATTTTCAGACCTTATTCCTGGTTCTTATCTCCCTGCAGAGCCTGATTTCTCAAGCTGTCAGGAAGGCATGGCATGTATGTGAGACCTGAGCTCTAAGGGGCTCCAGAGAGTGTCTCTTGGGGTCTCCAGGGTTTTTCCCTGAGGATCTGGAGAAGCTGGCAAGGGTGCTGTTTCCTGAGCTAGTGCTGAAAGCTGGCAGGGGCAGAGGCCGCTGTCTTGCCCAGGGGAGACCCTTCTGGGGCAAGAAGACAACTCTTCTCAGCCAGTCACTCACAGCTCTGGGTGTGAGGGTGTGAAGAGCTGGGTCCCAGCCAGCTCCGACTCCCCGCTGACTTGCAGCTGGTCTGGAAATGGTCTTTTTCTGATAACTCTTACTGTGCTTTGTCTAGGGAAACTGTTGTTTTCGTGTGTATTAAAAGCAGCCATCATGTTCTCAGAAATCCACGGAGGAAGCTGTAACTTTAAGAAATAAAAAATTGATAATCCCATGGGATAGTATTTGCTGGGCATCTGTCTACAAGAGGTCAAGGCTTTCACAGGCATCCTAGTCTTTAGCTGAGTCTTTGGGACAAGCTGGTGAGTGGTTTCCAGTTTGCTGGTTGGAGAACTGAAGCTTGGAGTTACCTTGTGTACAGCTTGCCCTAGCCTAGGTGATCAGTGCACAATGACTGGGGACTTGTATCCGGGGGGTGTCCTCTGGGATGCTCAGGTAGACATAGGAGTACAAGAGAAGTGTTGGGGTGGGGGGGCTATGAAAGTTAGGGGGCAGGGAGCAGGACTGGCTAGGGAGAGCCTCAGACTGTGCTGTAGAGCTGATTAGGGTGTCCATCAACTAGACAGGGAACTTCCCCCTCACCAAAATCGTAATCAGTCGTTGGCTATGCCTGCCTGGGAGGAGTGTGGCCTCAGCTTGATTGCTCTGGCCATCCTGAAGGGACTGTGGCTGGGAACTGTCAGCTGACTGCCCCCTTGCAGCTGACTGGCAGGTGGCACATGGAGCCCATCATTTGTGAGTTGCTGTTAGGAACGTATGAGATGTGCTCCTTGGCCAGCAGTCGTGGCTGGGATTATCTGTGCCTTTGCTTGTTACACTGGGTCAGCATGGATTCTGGAATTAGGATTCTGGCCTCAAGTAGACTCCAGAGCATTCTAGCTGCCAGCTGATACCCAGGGTGCCTCTTCCTGATTTCAGGAATTTCACAGGTAAAGGATGGAGGAGGGAGAGAGTCCTCCCCCTTACCTTGAACCATCAGGTAGCTGATGAGCTGCTGACCAGAGGGAGCCGCAGGACCTCATTCCTGGTACCCTGTGAACCACAGACCAGTAAGCCAGGTGGATTGGTGACCAACCAAAGCAGAAGAAAGTATTTTATCACGACTTTCCATTTATTTATGTATGTATGTGGTATGCATGATGCCAGAGGGAGTCTTAGAAAGTGAAAGTGAATCCAAGATTGGGAAAAATCTAGAGTCTTTGAAGCCACAGGCTCCCTGGGTCCCCAGTTTCTGCTTTGTGGGAGAGCAGAAAGATCTTCTCTTGTGAGTTTCCATTCACAGCTGAAGCAACATGGTGGCAGCAGCCAGGCCTGTTGAGTACTTAGCACCTGCTGAGTACTGTTCCACACGCTTTAGATGCATCAGCTCATTTAATGTTCCGGAGGTTCAGCTTGTTGTCATTCTGGTCCCATTCACAGAGGGGAACACTAACACATGGACGTGTTGTTTGCCTAGTCACATGGCCAAAGTGGCAGAGCTGGGGTGTCTGCCTTTGCTTCTCACAGAGTCAGGAGTCTGAATTTGGGGCTTCAAGGTATCCAAGCATTTGTCTCATGAGGTTCTGTCCTGCCTGGCTTTGTAGGAAAAGTTTTGGATTTATTACAGTGGCAGCTTCCCTGTGGGGTACTCATGTGTGACTCACTGGCCACCTGTGAGGGGATACCGGGGCTCTGCTTTCCAGAGATGCTTGATCACCGAGGAAACAGGGACCCAGAGATTCCACTAGGGACATTTGTAGAGCCTGCTCTCATACTACGTCTGTGTAAGGGTAAGACAGAGTGTCCTAGGAAAGATGGCACATTCTGGAATATTCCATGTATCCATCCTAACCTCTCTGGGCTACTTTTGTTACCATATCTTCATCCCCATTTAAGAAGTTCTATTTAGAGAGGGGATGGGGAAGGTAGCTGTGGCGGCCAGTGTTCAGGACTCTTCCCTGGATTTATAACTTTGTCAAAGAAACCCACATAGTCCGACTTTGTGCACCAATGTGTGAGAGAGGATGCTTTGTGTCCCCCAAAACCTGAACCTAAAAACCACAAAACCAATTTTGTTGGTTTCCATGTCCACACATCTCTTGGTGCGTTGAAGCCCGGTGGCCCTTCCTACACTGTCTGGACTGCCTGGTGTTCCGAAGCTGCAATGTGTGCAAAGCCTAGAGCACAGATGGCCTTGTACAGGATATTCCAAAATGTGGGACTGCACTTCTTACCCACCCCGGTGGGTCCTAGGGGGTGGATGTTCCAGACCCAGGGAGTTGGGTCCTTCCTGGCTCTGCCTTCATTGTGGCCCCTGATTTCCCAGCAACAACCAAACCTATGGTTTCTTGGTCTTAAAGGGGGGGCTGCCGAGATGCATAAGTGCATGGTGGTCCCTGCAGGTAGGCTTGCCCTGCCCCCGTTTAGCTGTTTCAGCCTCAAGGACGTTTGTCAGGCCTCCAGGCCCAGCAGTTTGAGTCTGGTTCGGCTCACTGGAAGAGAGGAATAATAGTTTCTCCCTCATCTCATTCTTGCCTTAAATGAGGGGATGTCTGCAAAGCCTGGAACACCACCTCCAGCACATAGGAAGCCCTTGAAAATACCAGTAGTTCTTTTTCTTTGATCTGGCCTTGTGAACTAAGGGTCGTCTTCATCCCGACTTGAGATGCTACAGGAGTGCTTTCAATATATTTGTTGATGCCTCTGTTCATTTGCCAAAATTGGAATGTCCATACTCAATACAGGCATGGATGAGAGTTCTCTGTGAGATGCACATGTTCTGTGTGGTCTCTGACATATTGGTCATGCTCTCCATAAATCTGCATTTACATCCTATCTGCTTCCAGAAAGGCTCTGAGATGGCTCCTTTAATTGGAGACCTGTGGGATTTTATATCCCAGAGCTTTGCATGCTGCTTTCTTTCAGCAGGTGGGAGGCCACCCCTGTTGTGGGGAGCCCTGGCCCTCATCCCCGGCCATGTAAATCTGAGCGGTAAGTCTATAGTTCTAAGGTCGGGGGTGGTGGTGAGAATTTTAGTCCAAAAGGATAAAGGTAAAAGTGTTGACCTGCTCTTCTTGGAGAAGAAGATTATCACAAGAAAGCACCCATGGTTTTAACTCCAGTATCTCGGAGGTCTGTAGCTTGCCTCTCTTGGATTTTATTGTTTGATGCTCTCAGTTGGGGAAGGAGAACATTGGCCCTTTCAAAATGCTTCCTTCTCCAGCTGCTGCTTCTCAGTGCATCTGCTAGGACCCAAGGCCCTGGCCAGGGCAGCAGCTCTGAGGATACTGGATACTTCAGTCCCTGACAGGGCTGCCAGCAGGCTCATGCCTCTCCAAGGAGGAGGACCCTGCCCGTGCTGCTGCTCTTTCCCTGTTGGGCATGGAAACTACCTGTTTCATTCTCTAATTCAGCACTTGGATTATACCCTTCTCCCTCCCTCCCTTTCTTTCTTTCTTTTTTTTTTTTTATTAAAGATTTTATTTATTTATTTGACAGAGAGACATCCCAAGTAGGCAGAGAGGCAGGCAGAGAGAAAGAGAGGGAGAAGCAGGCTCCCCACTGAACAGAGAGCCCAAAGCAGGACTCGATCCCAGGACCCTGGGATCATGACCTGAGCCGAAGGCACAGGCTTAACCCAGTGAGCCACCCAGGTGCCCCTCCCTCCCTTTCTTTACTCCAACCTAAAGTTCCCAGAATAAAAATACTATTGCTAGCCCTTGGGAGTACTTTCTATCCCAGAGGAGGCATGTTCATGGTCACTCTGAGGCAGTGGGGCTGCTCTGAGGTGCAGAAGCCAAATCCAAGGTTACTCAGCAAGTAAATTGCAGAGTGGGGATTTGGACCCAGGTGGACTTAATGCTTGTCTGGCTATTCTCAGGGTCAGCCTTGCTGCTGCCCCCTCCCCCATCAAGCCCCTGTCCAGGGTATCCATTTCCTAAGGAAGAAGGAATAGTGCCCCCAGGCTTTTTCTGGGAGCATTTCTGTCCTTGGCCTTGGCAGGTAGAAACCCCTACCTGTTCTCAAAAGTTGGGCCATCCTGGATTCACCCCCTCCCCCAACACCCTGCCATTTGCCATTCCTTTTTGTGCCTCACTGCTGTCCTGGGAAAGGGACTGTGCATTTGTATTATCTTGTAAGGATGCAGGGGAGGGGGCTGAGTGGCCAGGGGACTTGCCCAAGGTCACGGAGCTGCAGAGGAGGTGACACACTCTTCATGGCTATTTCTGCCACCCCACCTGGCCTTTCCCATATCAGCGCCCTGAGTAAAAGTTCGTCATCCTGGTTGGCAGTAAGATTCTTTGGGGGAAGGAAAGGAGACCGGGGAGCTGGAGAAGCAGTAGCAGTGGTTCTCAGGGGCAGAGCTAGGTCAGCGGGCTGGACTCTGGGGTAGCTGGTGGACAGTGGAGGAGCCACAGCCCAGGTCCCTTCAGAAGGGGTCTGTCCTACTATGATGACATATCTGTTTTCTGTGACATACCACCTGAGGCCTCAGTGTCCTAAACCAGTCACCACGTCTTCGTTTGTGAATCTGTAGTTGGCAGTTTAGGCTGGGCTCAGCTGGTGGTTCTTCTCTCAGCTGGGCTCATGCATGTGTCTGCTGTCAGCTTCTGGGTGGGCTGGTTGGCCGGCTGGTCTAGGATGACTTCAGTTGGGATGTCTCATCTCCACGTGTCTTTTATCCCCCAGCAGCGGGGGCTTGCACACGTGGTGGCTGGGCTAGGGTGCCAAGAGAGCACTCAGAAGGATGCATGGTCTCTTGAAAGCAAAGCTAGAAGTCAAACCATGCCCCCCTCTGTCACACTCATTTGGCTAATACAAGTTACGGGGCCCAACCCCATTCAGGGGGTTGGAGGATGGAAATAGACTGAACATCCTGATGGAAGAAGCTGCAGGGCCCCATGGAGAAGGACGTGGATGCAGGAAGGATGGAGAATCATGGCTACTTTTGTCATCTGCTGCTAGTGGTAAGAGTGTCTTAATCATTCCAGGATTCCTATGAGCTCGGCAGAGGGTCTGAAGAAATTCCTGGTTCTGAGGAGCTCCTGGGAGTGTTGCCAAGTGGGGGAGCTGGAACGAGTTGGGTGCTAAGGTGTTTGGCCTCGTCTCACCAGTCTCCTGTTTCACCAAGCACCAATGCTGTATCAAGCACTGTGCTAGCTACTTCATAAACATTAAACCTTGCAAGAACCCTTACTGGGTGTATTTTGATTCTTCCTGTTTTACAGAGGAAGAAACCTGAGGCCCAGAGTAGTTAAGCTATGTGACCTCAGATAAGTTTCTTAGTAGTTGTGGAAGAACTTGAACCCCACGTTAGCCCTGTGCTTCTTGCACTTTACCCCCCTGAGTAACTTGCCCTCACAGCTTAGAATTCAAGTGGAACTGTTAGTTTAAAACCCCTAAAATGAGTGAGTATCCCGTGGTTTGAGTCAGAGTCTCAGTTTTCCCAACTGTAAAGAGTGGAGCTTCTGAGTCCCTCCAGGTTCACCAGCTCCAGGTGGTGAACACTGGCCCGGGAGCGTCTCTCCTCTCTGGGAGTGAAGGGTTGCATGTGGTCAGACGTGACTTCCTGGCACCAACCAGCCCTCTCTCTGTTCAAGTCTTGGCTGCTTTTTGCCCACTAAGGGAGGTGAAGGGATTCCTGGGATTTCCAGGCAGTGCGATGGGACACGCAGTGATTGAATTCCACTCCCGTCACTGACACATGAGTGTCTGTGAAGCTTTGGCTTGGGTTCAAATGCACGAAAGTAAAGTTAATGCATTTAAGGTTTTCAGTGCCCACTTGCTTTCCTGGATCACACTGTAATTTCACCCCTAGGAACCATGGCTGTGGTATTTGTGGGTAGGATGGGAGCCTTCCCTAGGGAGGCATCGTGGTCCTTTTCTGTCACCTGCTAGCCGGGGAATTTACCTGCTGTTTGTTCTACTGCTGTGAGGAATTGGTTCAAACCAGATGGGTGGTGGGTGTGGAGTCTCTGTAGCCAGCCTGCCCACACACTTGCCCACCAAAGAGGTGGTCATGTTGGAAAAATCGATGGTGTTTAAACTGCCATAAGAGGAGGGAGTTTGGAGGACTGGAAAGAGGACACCCTTGGACGTGGATGCCCAGGGTTTAAATCCAAGCTCTGCTGCTTACCAGTGGTGTGACTCATGATCTCTTAGTAAAAGGTGCACGAGAAGCTGCCCAGAAGGGTTACCTTGAGCAAGAAATGGGACCACCAGTGAGCGTGACTGGTGCGGGCTGATGAACAGGTGGGCCCCCATCTCCAGACAAGTGTGCGAGAGGGGCAAACCTCTGGGCATCATGGTGTCAGCAATGTACCCATTTTAGAAAAGCAAGAAGCTGATCAATATGCAGCCTGATGTGGAAGAGTGAAGGGATTCTTTCTATTTTAAACCCCAGTCCTTTGCATGACAGAAATTCCCAATCAAAGTTCTAACCCGGGAGCCATCTGCAGAGCCTCATGAGGGCTTTTTCTGGCAAGATCACATGGGGTGGCTGGCAGCAGGGGCTGGTCACTTCACACTTGCTGGTTCTTGTTTCCTGCTTTCTGGCTACTGTGGGGTAGGCAGAATAGGGGCGTGGACACTGCACGCGACTGTTGGGGTGCGTGTTGCCTTGTGGCACCTCACCGTGCTTTGTGGGCCTGGGGGTGTTGTTCCATGTCGGCCCTTGGCCACCTGCTTCTTCATCTGTAAAATGGGCATAATAGTGCCTTCCATGGGATTGCTCTGAATATTAAATGCAATTCTGCCTTGAAGGAGCCTCACCCAGCATGTGCACACTCCAAGTGCCTGATACACCCTGGCTGTCCTTATAATTGGAAAGCTAGATTTGTGAATTAAGGAGAGAGCTCTGAAAAGTCTTCGCAGTGTGAGAGCAGCATTAACTGGGGCTGGGATAGGAGGAGAGTCTCACTTCTGGAGGGTCATCCGTCCACACTGGCCCCAAAGGGAACACAACGATTGGTAATCAGCGTAAGTGGTTATATTGTGCTTCTCAGGCGGCATGTCGTCCCGAGAGCTGGTACACGTGCATTCTGACTCTGTGGGCTGAGACCCGAGATTCCGTATCTCCCTCAGGCTCCCAGGTGTTCTCCAAGCTGCCGGACCAAGGACCACACTCGAAGTAGCCCTCCAAGGTTTGAATCAGCCTGATGATTTATTGATGGGAGCCTGTTGGTGGGCCACCCGGGCCCTTTTATATGCTAACTGTGCAAAGGAAGGAAACATCTAGTGTCCTGTCCAGGGTACCAGGGAAGATTTGGGTGGGGGGGAGCAGATCTTGGAAGTGGCTGGGCTGTCTCGATATAACTCAGAACGATGAGAGAAAAGGCAGACGGCATCTTCATGGTGGTTTGTCCTGAACTCTGGGCGGTTGCATGCTCTCATCTCTTGGGATCGGCCTGGCAGAGAGCCAGCTGAACTCACTTCAGAGGAGACGGGCTGGTTGGCTGGCCGGCTGGCCTGCCGCCGCGGTCTTGCTGGAGGGAGGCCTGGGTAAAGAACCGCTCCAGGCTGCGGAGGAAGCCACAGCCCTCTGTGAACACAGAGATACAAGCTCCTGTTCCACTGTGCCACCCCAGGGAGCACATATGTGCGTGCACACACCCCCTTATCTCTTGCTTCATTTCCCACTACAAAGGATTTGGGAGAAACCTTCTCGTGCGACCCGCTGATGAAGAGTTGGACCCCGAGCGCTGTGATCCGTGCCCAGTCAGCCATTGGTCGAACCCCTGAGGACCTCGGGTCTGGAAGGGAATAGCGATTCTGTGGATCCTTTTGCCACCTTAGGTTTTGGTCTAAGCTTTGCCCCTGTGGGTCTCAGCTCTGGTCTGGAAGGAGCATCGCCTGGTATTTCAGCGCTCCATGGTCCCTTCCCTGGATAATTTGTGAGCCTGGGTCAGTGAATTTAGTGCAGTGGGCTGTCTGTCAGGATCAGGATTCCAGTGCCTTTTGCGGGGTTGGGATAAAAAAACTAGCTTGTTTCTTGCAGCTGTTTCTCTCCCTTGCTATGTGAATAGTTCTCCCCCTTTGTCTAATTTTTGTGATATTTACAAAATGAATTGCAAGTGGCATTTATTCGCTGTGCTAATGTAAATTAGGCATTTGTGGGAACTTTTGGACCCAGCCCCGTCCCGCTGGGGTTTTTCTAGTGCAGAAGGCATTTTATGTTCCTCGGCTCCTACAACCTGACATGTGGAAAGGCCGTGGATGTTTCGGGCGTTTAGACCTGTCAGACTGCTAATTCTTCTCACCTGTGAAAACATAACTGGCATTATCGAGGGCAACCCTTGGCTTGCCCTGGTGGTTCTGAAGCTCAGCCCCAGAAGCCAGGGGGGGAATTGATCCCTTAATGTGGCTTTCTTCTCACTGGAGTTTCGTTTTGCGTGTCATGGTGCATTTGAGTTAGAGCAGCCAAGAGCCCGCTGAGCTGCCCTAGTCTGGTCCGTGTGGGAAAGTGCCTGCTGGGATTCCCGAAGGCTGTGGGTTCCAGCCCCGCTGCCTGGGGGTTCTGCAGCTGGGGCCCACTGTGCGAGGCCGCAGGAGTGGGAGCTGACGTGTGACTGAGGGGCCTGTGCTCTTCAGAATCAAGTACAGACTCTCAAGAGCAGACTGATCTGGAAAGAAACATGCCACTAAGGGTTGGTTTCCCTGGCCCCATGTGTCCTCAGTGATCCTTTGTGTTCTGGGCATTGAGGAACTGGGCTTGGAGGCAGCGGGAGTTAAGATGGGATCCATGTGTCTTTTCATGAACCTCATACCATGTCTCTGAGTCCGATTAGTGTGGCTGTTCAGCCTTTGCGGCGGGTCCATCCGAAGGTGCCAGACTTCTGTTGTCTGAGGGCTAGATTTTCACTCGTTTCAGCCAGGGTGCTGGGGAGGGAGCAGTATCACGCTGCAGCTAGGTTGGGGGTGAAGGTCATGGTGCCATTATGTGACAGCTAGATCTCCACTCCTTTCAGCGAGGGAGCTGGGTAGGAAGCATGTCATGCTGCAGCTAAGTTGGGGGTGAAGGTCATGATCCCAAGGTGAAGGTAGCTTTCAGGACGGAGTGCAGGAAACCTGGGCCAGCTTCCCATGTCTCTGGGGAGGCTGTCCGGGGTCATTCTAGCTTCTGCTAGATTGCTTTCCCACAGACACATAGTGGATAGTGCCTTCTATGCTAGGGCCAGTAGGGGCTAGTTTATTGCACAATGTGCCTGGTACCTTTCCAGGAGAATTGCTTCCCCTTTCCAGGCTGCCAGACGGAAGGAGCAGTGGCTTGGAATTTCCTACTCTGTGGACACAGGTGTAGATCTTGTTCAGAGTCTCACCTTACAAGCCCTTTTCCACATGGCAGTGGCTCAGCACACACTGTGCGTGACACTACTGTTAGTGTTCTCCACTTTAGCTCTGCGCTTGACTGCTCTCTGGGAATGATACATGAACATGTAGGGCACAAGTGTTTCTGTAACATTGGCGGGGAAGCCTGTGGCCACTTCCTGCCATGTCCTGTGTCCACACAGCCCCGAATGCATCTCTTCTGTTCTCTTAGCATTCTTAACTCCTGTCCTCTGGTGGGGAGGGGCCCTGTGAGGGAGAGCCCATCCCCACAGCAGCCTCCCGGTCAAGACGAAGGGCTTCATTCTTGTCCCCGTTTGTATGGGAATGCTTCTGCCTCTGGCTGGCATTGGGGTAGAGGAAGTGGTTTGTAATTCTACCCTCCTGATATTTCTTTCTTATATCTCCCTAAATATACATGCTTTGTGTGTGGTGGGGAGCAAGGGGAAGAGGGGGACATAGAAGAGAAATGACATCTCCAAATTTCCCCCTTTTTATTCTTTTTTTTTTTTAACTGAAGTATCACACACATCCAGGCAAGTGCCCATGTCATGTACACAATTCAGGGAATCATCACCTTTGTGCAGATACTATTCAGGTTGCCAACAGAGCATCATAAGCACCCCTGGAAGTCCCCTCTCCCTAGCTGCAGCCTCCCCCCACTCCCCCTTCTCCCCAGAGGTAACCCATAGAGCGACCTCTAGCGCCAGCTAAATTCCACCCGCTTCGGACTTGAGACGAGTGGGATCAGACAGTGAGAGCCCGCCGGGCCTGAGTCTGTTGCTCAGTGCTGTATTCCGGAGCTTCCTCGAGTGGCCACCGTTGCACGCTCGTTGATTTTCATCACTGTGCAGAATGCTGTTGTGTTTCTGTGCCGTCACCTACCTGTGCGCTCTGGCACAGGGAGACCCTCTGAGTCTCCTCTAGTGTTCGGCCACAACGTTTTTAGCTGGGAACATTTTTAGACCATGTCACCTGGTAGACCCACATATACATTTCTGTGGGGTATGGGAAATGGGACCTCCGGGTCCTCTGGTAAGGCCCATGGTCCACTTTCTTAGGCATTTAGGCAGGTTCTCTAAGTGGTCCCCAGCAGTGGATGAGGGTTCCAGTTCCTCCATATCCTTGCCAGCCCCTGGTGTTTGAGGTCTTTTTGATGTCACCTAGTAGGCGTGAAGTGGTATCTCACTTGAATTTCTCTGATAACTAATGTCCTTAAGCATCCTGTCATATGTTTATTGGCCGTTTGGTTATCTTCTTTCATCAAATATCTGGCCCACTATTCTGTTGGCTCTCTGTATTTTCCTACACATCTATAGGACTGTTATAGGTTCTAGATATGAACCCTTTGGTTGTATGTGCTCCCAGCCAGTCTTGAGCTTTAAACGTGCCTGGAGAACATCTGACAGGTTCACTGCAGGAGGCTGTGCCCCTGGGCCACGAAGCCCAGGATAATGCTGGGGTGTGGCTTGTCAGGGAGCACTCAGGCAGCATCCCCCGGCTGGGTGAGGGTTTAACCACCAACCAGCCTCCTCTTTCCTGGTACTGGCTTGTGACAGAATGTTCTTTTTTCTGGATGTGCAGGGTTCTTGTGGGCGCACCAAAGGCAGAGTCCAAGTACAGCGCTTCAGTGAGGTCCCCTGGGGCTGTGTTTAAGTGTCGTGTCCATACCAACCCTGACCGGAGATGCACCGAACTGGACATGGCTCGAGGTAGGTGGATGTCACTGGTAGGTTCCACACCCTCACACGTCCTCTTTGTCTTCTCAGAGCGGCCTGGTGGTTCAGCTCCTCTTCCTCCCTCTCTCCCTCCCTCACATCCATCCACCCGTCTACCCATCCATTATGTGTCAAGTACCTATTACTGCACAGAGATCTACTGGTGAACAAAGCCAAGAGCTTGCCCTCCTGCGCCTTATAAGTTACTGGACTGAGAGGCATGAAGATGAATAGTTGAGTGCAAGAAGACCAGAGGGGAGGTGGGTACTTGATCTACACATGAAAAGATTCACACTGGCTAGCTGGGCAGCGACGGGAGGCAGAACTTCCCAGCCGAGGAAAGCACGTCCTCGCTTACTGAGTGAGGACGGTGTAGCTGGAGTGCTGAGTGGGAGAGTGGAAACAAAGGGGTTGACCGGGTAGGCTGGGGCTGCCTCACATGGGCCCCAGCAGGCTGGGGTAAGGTGTGAAGATTTTATGCTTTGCACTAAGGGGGAAGCCATTAAAATCAATCTTAGGCTTTATATTTTAAGTAGGAAAAGATATGATGGATGGAGGTCTTAATAAACTCACTTCAGTCCAGTGGAAAATACATGACGCATCATATTTGGAGTCGGGGGATTCTGCCCAGGTTCAGAGTCCAGCTCTGCCTGTTACTAGTTGGGACTTACTGGCAAAGCCCCATAGCCTTCTTGGCCTCAGTTGCCTTGCCTGTAAAGTCAGGACTAAGATACCTTCCAAAGGTTAAGAAGAGAGATGATACATAGATCTGTGCTTGGCACATAATGGGAGCTATTTTATTACAATCCCTTTAGGGCCTCACTTTCTCCAAAGTTCTTCCCCAGCAAGAGCTTCTGGTTGTATTTTTTTTGAACAAAGAATTGTTCTGATCTTCAGCTGAAAGGGAGAGATATCCGCAGTGTTCTTTTAGCACTACTCAAAATGACGGGTTTGTGAACCGCTTATTCCCGGTAGGTACATAACAGATCATGGAGCTAGCTTCAGATCTCAAAGCCCCGCACCACTTCCTTTATAGAGCAGGTCCTGCATGAGAAAAATAATTGGCTCAAATAAACAGCCAGCAGGACACCGTGATGGAGTTGATTTACACTTTGCTCCAAGTTCCTTATTTTCTCACTGGCAGGTGACCAGCATTTGGACTGTATGTAGAAAACCCTTTGAAAATCAGTCCACAGGACATCGTTTCTCAAAGCATGTCTGGCTTTTCTCTTTCTCATCTAGGGAAGAATCGGGGCATGCCATGTGGAAAGACCTGCCGGGAAGACCGGGATGATGAGTGGATGGGGGTGAGCCTGGCCCGGCAGCCCAAGGCGGATGGCCTCGTGCTGGTAAGGCCTCCTGGGGGTGCTGTGGGGAGGGGGTGGCACTCTGAGGACAAATGGCTCTGTGATCCCCTAGGTAGGCTGGATGGCACAGTGACAAGGGCATGGCCTTGGGGTTTGCTGGCTCCGGACTACTGCTTGGACCAGTGATGGATCTTTTTATTTTTGTTATCTGTCGGATGTTTAATGTCTGTTCCAGGGTGTAGAGATATGGTTGTTTTAATAAGACAAAATGTGTGTAAACTGTGCTTTGGAAATCTTGTTCATTACATAAGCATTTTTGTGAGTGTGTGTTTTTTTTGAGGTATACGGTGCATGGAATGCACAGAATTAAGATTACAGTTTGGCTTTTGACCATGGCACACTCCTGTGTAATCCCCCTGCCCCCTTCCAGTTAGAGAGTATTTCTCCCGTCCCCAAAAAGTTCTCTTGTGTTCCTTTCTAGTCCATTCCTCTCACCCCAAGGCAACCACTGTTATGATTCGTACTACTGAGGATTACCTTTTATACTTCCAGAACTTCGTATAAATGGAAACCTACCATGTGTGTTCTTTTGTGCAAGGCTTCTTTCACTCAGAATGCTTTTGAGATTAACCCATGTTGTATCAGTAGTTTATTTCTACATAGGATTATATAGTAGGGAATCCAGGTTATTTTTCATGCTTTACAGTTGACTGTTGAACAACACAGGTTGGAACTGCATGAGTCCACTTATAGGTGGATTTTCTGTAAATGTATTTTCTCTTCCATAGGATTTTCTTAGTATTTTCTTTCCTCTTGCTGACTTTATTGTAGGAGTATCAGGTCTAGTACATATAACATGCAAAGTACATTCAAAGTTAAGTTCTTGATAAGGCTTCAGGTCAATAGACTATTAAGTTGGGAGGAGTCAAAAGTTATATGCAGATTTCCAAGTGCATGAGAGGTCAGTGCCACTAACCACCACATTGTTTGAGAGTCAACTCTATTTGGCTTCCAAAGTGCATATGAGGTACTCAGCCTCCTTAGGTGCCTTGAGGAGGTACAAAGAAAATAGTCTTTATACCCTTGGCACTTGTGATACCCTACAGCTATGCCCTCTGGTGAAGTAGCTGCCCCCCGCATGGAGTCCATACACTTTAAATTTATCTAAATTAAAAATTCAGTTTTTCAGTCCCACTAGCCCCATTTCAAGTGAGCAGTAGCAGCCCATGGCTCCTGGCTACTGTGCTGGACAGCACACAGAGACAACACTTCCATCACTCCAGAAGGTTTTATTGGACTCCACAAAAAAGGAATTGGGAACTGCCTCAGAAGTTTTGTCTCCTTTTTTCCTTTGCTTTTACTCTTTCCTGTTACAGTAGAACACTAAAGTACTTACGCAGGCTGATGTGATCAGCTTGGTGGGGTTTTCATATCCACATGCATGCATGCCTGTTGCTAATCCCATAATGTTCCCTCGTGGCCCTCTCCACTGAGATAACCAGTATTTGACTTCATACCCCTTTTCTTTTCATTGGCTTTATCTTGGAAGCTCTATGAAGATTTTTCTTCTAAAAGCATAAGATCAAGGAGGGAAAACATTACCAGCTGCCATTCATTGAAGGCTTCCTTTGGGCCACATGCTGTCAACTTGAGGGTTTCACATATTTATTATATTTTATCCCCAGGGGGATATAGGATTCTGAATGCATCTAGGCAAAACGTCTCCTTCTCCTCTTTGAGGAGCCTACTTTCGCGTTAAACTTCTCCACAGCAGATTCTCCTCTTGTGAATGCAGCCTGCCTCCTCACCACGAGCATAGTGTCTGCCCCTTGCTGGGCCCCTGGGGGAGGGAGGAAGCAGCTGGATGCCATCACCAGTGTGGAGAAGCCTCCCGACTGGAATCACTGGGGATCCGCGAGGGCCCCCGGCCCCCGCTGTTTGTCCAGTGCTTTAATCACTGTTGCGGGCTTTCTGGAACTTCTCCAAGCCTCGGCATTCCTCCAGACGTAGTGGCCCAACCCTTACCAGACCACGCGGCCCCAGGAGGCCTGGAAGGCTTGTCTGCCGTCCTCTGGAAAGGAGGGAAGGCGCCGCTCCATCTGCAAATCCGGGCGGCCTGAGCTTGAAATTCAGAGCAGCGGAGTTGGTGGTCTGGGGGACGCCCGGCCCAAGAGGCCCACGAGCATGTGGAGCCTAGATCCGGAGGTTGTCCTGTGGAAATGTTTCCTCCGCCCACAGAAGGAGAACCTCTGTGTGGCCAGGAACTTGCTCCCAGAGGGTCCTGTGTCACCGTAAATCCGTAAATCCGTCAGAGGAGAGAGCTGTTTCCCGGGACGTGAACGGCAGTGAGGACCACAGGGACCAGTTAGCAAAGGAAGCCAGGGAAGGCAGTGCTGGGGCTTCGTGGAGATGGTGCTTGGGCATGATAGCCCTGCCCTGATGCACCCCACGCAGGGCTGTCGTTCTCTTATTTTGCACAGTTACTGCATCATCCACTCAGTGGGCACCCCTGGGAGTGCTGGAGAAGGAGGGGCTTGTGACTGCATCCATTTTCCTCATGACTTTTTTTTTTTTTTTTTTTTACTGTAGTCAAAGACGCAATGTAATATTTATCATTTTAACCATTTTTTTTTTTTTTAAAGATTTTGTTTATCTGACAGCACAAGCAGGATGAGCGGCAGGCAGGGGCAGGGGGAGAAGCAGGCTCTCTGCTGAGCAGGGAGCCTGATGTGGGATCCCAGGAGCCTGGGATCGTGACCTGAGTCAAAGGCAGATGCTTAACTGACTGAGCCGCTGAGATGCCCTGTCTTAACCATTTTTAAATGTGCAGTACAGTGACATTGCCTGTGTGCCTCTTGTTGGGCGGCAGGACTCTGAGATTTTTCATCTTGTAAAACAAGCTCTGCACCCATTGAACACTTGCGCCCTTCCTGCTGGCCCTAGCCTCTGACAACCACCATTCCTCTGCTTCTAAGAGTTTGACTCTATTGGATAACTCACGTAAGTGGAATCATGCAGTATTTGTTTTGTGACTGGCTTATTTCACTTGGCATTATGTCCTCAAGGTTCGTCCACATTGTAGCGTATCACAGTACTTCCTTCTTTTTTTTCAAATTTAAATTTTAATTTTTTTAGAGCCTGCACACATGCAAGGGGAGAGGAGCAGAGAGAGAGCGGGAGAGAGAGAGAGAAGTGGGGGGAGGGATCCTAATCAGGCTTCAGGCCCAGCGTGGGGCCTGATGTGGAGTTCGATCCCATGACCCTGAGATCATGACCTGCGCCAAAATCAACAGTCAGATGCACTCAACTGACTGAGCCACCTGGGAACCCCATTTCTTTCTTTTTTTAGGGCTGAATACTATTCTTCTGTATATATGTACCATATTTTGTTTACCCATTGATGGATATTTGGGTTGCTTCTACCTCTTGGGTATTGCAAATAATGCTGCTATGAACATAGGTGTGCAAATAGCTCTTCAAGATTCTGTGTTCAATTATTTTGTATATATATCTAGAAGTAGGATTGCTAAACTCTATGGTAATTGTATTTTTTAATTTTTGGAGGAACTGTCATACTATTTTCTCACCATGGCTACACCATTTTACATTCCCACCAACAGTGCACCAGAGAAGGGTCCCAATTTCTCCACATCACTGCCCACACATTTCCATTCCTTTACTAGTGGCCACCCTAGTGGGTGCAACATGGTATTTCAAATTTCCCTAATGATTAGTGATATTGAGCATATTTACACGGGCTTGATGGCCATTTGTGTATCTTCTTTGGAGAAATGTCTGTTCTACTCCTTTGCACATTTTTAAATTGGATTGTTTTGCTGTGGTTGAGTTAGTCCCTATGGGTTTTTTGCACATATGCCATCTCTCTAGAAAAGGCCTGCCCTAGGTCCTCTCCGTTCCCAGCCCCCCTCTCCTCCCTAGTTTAGAGTCAGCTTCCTCCTTGAAGCTGGTCCTTTGGTGACCGTGCTTTCTGGAATGAGCTTCGCATCTTTTAAGTCATTAAGAACCGAGCATCATGTAGTTACCTTTGAATGTATAACTTACCCTGTGTGTACATCTCCTTTTTTATGGAAGTTGCTTGAGGGAGAGGCTGCATCTTTTACCCTTTTTACTGTCAGTACTTGGAGACAATCTCTCTAAGGAGGGGGGTCTAAAAGTGTGCTTGAGTAAGATGAGGGCTGAGTGTCCCTGTTAAAGCAATTAGAAAGCAAATCAGTTGCCATCCCATCTTGGTTGCTGTCTGAGTGATGGCTAGAGCCATGAGGTAAAATACTCTAACATGGTCCTAGAGGTGACAGGTGAAAGTAAGGTACAGGGATTGGTAACGTCATCCATGTTTACATTTTATTTATTGTTATTATTTTTTACTTATTTGACAGAGAGATCACAAGTAGGCAGAGGGGCAGGCAGAGAGAGAGGGGAGAGAGAGCAGAGAGCCCGATGCGGGGCTTGATCCCAGGACTCTGGGATCACCACCTGAGCTGAAGGCAGAGGCTTAACCCACTGAGCCACCCAGGCACCCCCATGTTTACATTTTAGAGGACTTGTATCCACTTGCTTTTTCTTTAATGTGTCAAGTCCTCTTGTCAAGGCTTTCTGCGAGGCAAGTATTTATTTGAAAATTAAACACAGGAAGACAGGTGTTGTTCAAACACCTTTGAACCCTCAGGAGGTAGCTGGGGTGTGAGCATGGGACCTGTATCCCCAAGGAACATAATGTTGGATTCCAGGGTAGGTTTGAAGAGGGGGAGGTGGGCTGTGTTTTTTGCATACAGCATCTGGTGCTGATTCAGAGTAAAGAACAGATGGAGAATTTGAAAGCTGTGTCAGGGCGTGAAGTGTCTCATTGACCAATGACGTTTTCTCTGCCTGGAACCCAGCAACCAGCTCTGGTGGGCTGACTTCGGCTTTGTATAGGCCAGTCTTGTCACAGGTGTTGTGGTTCCTTCATGTTCTCTTCCAGCAAACAGATGATACCAGGAGCAGACGCAGAGTCAGCATTAAGGGCAAGCCCCTCGCCTTCCCACACTGTCCCCCAGCACTGCTCGTGTGCAGATGACAGTTTAAGAAGTAGAGAAAAAGAAATCATTTCTTACCGTAAACACCTAGCCCACCTGGCATAGGCACAGACTCTTTTCTTTAATTTGGGAGGGCATCTAAAAATGGTCAAGTCTGGTGGTTCTGCTTTTCAGTCATCTCCAAGGCTCAGATGACAAATAATGGAAACATCTGGATTGTTTCTGGTGGCAGCGGTGTTCTTGGCTCTAGGTCACATCCTTTCCAAATGCCAGGGCAGTCCCTGTCTATTCATTGCTTCTCATCTGTCTGCTGTTTCAAAGCTGCAGGGTCCATTTCTGCATTTACTTCTATTGCTGTGTTTCCTGGTTGTTGTTGTTTAGAGAATTTTTAATGAGCTAAAACATATGCAAGAAAGTATAGAAATAATTTGTGTCACTTTGATGATTGTCATTGGGTCAACATTCTCAGAATGGACTTTCCCAGTACCTCAGAAGCCCCTTCCTGTGCCTCCCAGGCTACTCCCTCCTCCCTTGGAGCAGGAGGCGGGGGGTGGGGGCACTTACTTGCTGGGTAGGGGAGATCTGTGGCATCGTGGTCCTGACCCCCTCCACCCACTGTTCCCGGTGGCCCAGGGCCTGGCCCTGACTGTGCAGGGTGGACCTGAGGCGTGGTCATAGCTCTGGCCATCTGTGTAAGAGGGTGGGGTGGGGACCTACGTGCCTTTGTGGCTGAGCCATTGGGAGAGGCCCAGGATCCACTCCCTCTCCCCCTGCCCCCCACACACTGCCTGCCCAGGAAGGACATGCTATTTCCATACAACAAATAAGACTTTTGAAATAAAACTTGCTCATTTTCTCCTTTTATTTTTTGGAAGTAAAAAAAAAAAAAAGGCACAACCATCCTTATAACTGGAAAGATGTCAGATTCTAAGATTTGGGGTGATGGTAGACCCTCCTCCCCTTTCTTAGGATTATTTGGAATCTGAGTTTGGCTGGTCTTTCTGGTATTTTTTTTTTTTTTTTTAGAGAATGCTCTTTTTTTCCTGTTCTTCCCTGATCTGCCCCCCTTCCTCCCTCACAGCCGAACTCATTTAGAGAGATTGATGGGGTTAGTAATCCTTTGGAGACAGTCCCTAGGAATTTTTTTTTAACCTAGGAGTCAGATTGACGTGTGTGTGTGTGTGTGTGTGTGTGTATATATATAATGATAATCAGGGATAAACAGTGTTTTCTTTCTATAATTTATATTCAGAAATACTCTTTGTTTTCCTACATGCATACTGGCTTTGACACTTTGATCTCTGACCTCACAGAATGCCTTAATTTTAGTTTAGTTTACTGTGAAATGCAGTATTTAGATTTTCTAGGAATTCTTCAAGATCCCTTCTTAAACAGTTTATGGCACTTAAAAAACAAACAAATGAGGAGACAATAAACTAGACATTAAATGCAGAATATCCTTCCTTAGAAAAGTCAGCAGGCCTCATGGTAAACATCCGCCTCTTTTTACTGTCCCTCCGGCCCAGAGATACAATAAAATGCAGTAAGCCCTGGAAGCCAAGGGCTTTCC
This sequence comes from Mustela lutreola, assembly GCF_030435805.1. Lineage (NCBI taxonomy): Eukaryota > Metazoa > Chordata > Mammalia > Carnivora > Mustelidae > Mustela > Mustela lutreola. Next base: position 67,132,783 of record NC_081291.1, on the reverse strand, counting down.
TGAGTCTATAAGCTAAAATAGGAGTCACAGGAGCCAGCCAGCTAGATGGCTTGCAAGCAAAGGGAATTGAGTCAGAACTAAACATTGAAAAAATCAACTGCTTGGTGGAGTGGAGAGATTATGGGCTTTGTGACGGATTTGTACAGGTCCTTGAGAAAACTGCAGTGAGCACAAGTATCAAGTGCGGAGGTATGACACTTTGCAATATAAGGAATAATAAGAAATTTGTTTTGTGTAGTTTAATGTCCTAGGGCAAGAGCCAGTGAGTGTGTGGACAAATTCACCTTTCCAGTAGTTTCGCCTGTGGGCAGAGTGGTCTTGTTGGAGGGGGCCGGGCTGTGGGCTGTTGCTTTGAAGGAAGAGAGGTTGGCAGGCTGTGACTTTCATCAGAGGACAGTCTGAGGGCCCCAAAGAGGCCCTTCTCACTGGGTGCCCTGAGTATTTCACTTGGCCCTAGAGTGGTCATTTCAAGGGTATTGGTGCCTGTGGATAAGGCTGGGAACCCAACAGTCACCAGAGCGATCTCAGGCAGTGGGTTTGATGGCTCCTCAAGCAAGAAATTGGAGTTTTCTTTTTTTTTGAAAGATTTTACTTATTTATTTGACAGAGAGATCACAAGTAGGCAGAGAGGCAGACAGAGAAAGGAGGAAGCAGACTCCCTGCTGAGCAGAGAGCCCGATGTGGGGCTTAATCCCAGGACCCTGAGATCATGACCTGAGCCGAAGGCAGAGGCTTAACCCACTAAGTCACCCAGGCACCCCAGGAAGTAGAAGTTTTAAATGGAAAATGGAAAGTGTTTTCTAATGAGACAAGGAGGGCCCTAAAAGGATGAGTTCCAGTCCTGTTTGTAGCACTTGCTGGTTCTGAGCCCATTTAGGGTTCCCACGTGTGAAGCAGGAATTCTGCATTCCTGTGCTCACCCCCAGTGTGGCAGAAGTCAAACATGGGCCATAGAAATGCCGAACATTGTGGCCTGTTGTACATTTGAAGGAGAGAAACCAAGAAGTTAAAAACTCTGATTATTTTAAAATGTGGTATTTTAAGGCAATACATTTGTAGGCCAGACTGAAGTGGCTAGAGAATGGAAGTGAGTGGCACATGTGCACGAGAACCTGGCACACCCTGGGAGTGAGCAGGTCGGACCCCGACCAAACTTGTGGATGCTTGGACATGTGTGGTCATACATGGAGTGGGCAGTTATGACCAAATATGAGGCTGGGGGTGTCTTTGGTGGGTGGGGAAGGATGTGCCCAGGCCACGTTCCTGCTGCGGGCTCCCATTCCAAGGTCTGTTGGACCCAGGTGGTGAGAGGCTGTCAGAGAGCTAATTAGGGCATCTGTCTGTCCATCTAATGGCCTCATCTCACATAGGCCAAGCGATAGCCCACCTCAGATCCCTCTGCCTTGAACCTCCTCCCAGGTGTCCTCCTAGCCATTCCTTTGATTTCTCAGGCTCTGCTCAGATGGCCCCTCCTCAGAGTAGCCCTCCCTGACCTGCCTGTGGAAACCAACCATGTTCTGGCATGAGGGAACATTGGGGTGAGAAGGAAATGTTCTATATCTTGTTTATGGGCTGTGTACATGAGTGTACACCTTTGTCAAAGCTCATTAAATGGTGTACTTGGGATTTGAGCATTTGCTCTATGTTCATCTACTTTGAAAAAAGAGCCATCAACATCTACTTCTTGTTAATGGCGCACATGCTGAAATCTTTCTGTAGGCAGAAACAGTCAAATATGGACGGTGGTTCAACCTGCTACTTTGCCCTGAACCAGCTCAAAACAGGAACTCCCCACATGTGTCCTGCCATCCAGCAGCCTTGTGAGGGCTGGAGTTCTGTCTCGCCCACCAGGCTGACCCAGTTCTCTGACTGTTCATTGCTGTATCGTCAGGGCCTAGCAGAGAGCCTTGCACACAGTAGGTGCTCAATAAATACTCGATGGGTGACTACTCAATGGGTGACTACTGATGGGTGAATACTCGATGCTCCTGTGAGGCACGCCTAGCATACTCATCTGGCCTGAGGGCCTCAAGGATGTGTGTTGCGGGTTGTCTTCTCTTGACCTGGTTCCCTTTTCTTTGCCTTTCTTGCTCTCTGTCACTGTGGTGGTTCCCCAGGGCCCATCGGCTCTACCCCCAGCTTGCACCCTGAAGCCATCCCCTCCTTTCCTCCCCACTGCCCCCATCCCAGGCCTGGCCAGCATCCATTCTCACCCGGACATTCATGTCTACTCCCCACCTGTGGTCTCCACACAGTGGCTGTGTTGTCTTTCTACACTGTAAGGCAGATCATGCCACTCACCCGTGTGAGACTCTGTCAACTTCCTCTGCACGTCCACCAAAGTCCTAGTCGTCAAGGTCTGCAGGACCCCTTGCTTTGAAGGAATGAAGAGCAGAGAGGCTGGCAGGCTGACCTCTTTCTTGCCACTACAGTCCAGACCAGCCCACCAACGACCTTCGTTTCCCTTGAACCTCCAAGCCTTTCTCACATGCTTCCTCAGCACCCGATGACTGCACCCTTGAGTGTAGCTGGCGTTCTCTCCCTGAACTCTGTCCTTCCCACCCCCAGAGTCTCTGTCCCATAACCCCGGGTTTTTCCTTCCCAGGCCTTAGCACTAGGGACAACCCCTATTTGTTTATGTGTTTGTTTCGTTTTTCTTCCTAGTAGCTTCCCAGGGGCATGTTTGTGTTTGTATGGGTTGCTGATGTCCCAGACAGTACCTGGAGCCAAGTTGTGGCTGGGCCGGAGGGAGGATGGCTTTCTGGCCCCTCTGCCCCCTCCTCTTGTGGAACCACTTGGCATTGCTAATGCTCTGCTTTGGGACCTCCTGGGGCTGAGTTTCCTGCTCTGACCCCCTCTCTGTCCTTTAGGCCTGTGCCCACCGCTGGAAGAACATCTACTACGAAACAGACCACATCTTGCCCCACGGCTTCTGTTACATCATCCCGTCCAACCTCCAGGCCAAAGGCAGGACGCTGATCCCTTGCTATGAAGGTGAGCACTTCTGATCCCCCTACCCCCCACCCCTACCCCACACCTGCTGTGGCACCCTGAACAACTCCCATCATCTCCGTTTCCCGCAGCTTTCCAAACTCTAACTGGAGGGCAGCACTGGGTCCGCAGTTGGCCTCTTGGCACCCATGGCCCTGCCCAGGAATGGGGGTAAGCAGGGGCTGTCGTTTCAGACCCCGCCTAGCCCCAGCCCTGCCCCAGAGCCCATGGTGTGCACTGAGCTATATGAAGTCTCAGTCTAAAATTCACCAAGCCTCAGCCAAGCCTTCGGGCAGAAGTTGGTTTTCTGGCACTGCCACATGCTGTGCAGCCTTAGGAGAGCTGCTTTCTCTTCTGGGCCTCGATGTCCTCGCCTGAAAATTCAGAGGTTGGCTCGATGGTCTCCACGGTCCAAGCTCCCAGATGGTCTTAAGGCTCCTGAGACAGTTTTGTGGACAAATGTCCTGAGACAGTGGGAATCCCGAAACCCGGGATTCGGTCATTCCCTAACATCACAAGGCTCTTTTCTTCCCATCTGTTCCACATACTGTCATGACAGTTTGAGGACCTCTTTGCCAGGGGCACTTGGGATCTTGGAGGGAAATGTATTTTCCAGTCTCCCTGCTTAAAACCTCCAAACACCACTGAGCTGATCATTATGTTTTTTTTTTTTTAATTAAAAAATGTTTTTTGTGCTGATCATTATTTAGCTCAGTTGAACTTGAGGTTTAAGGATCCAGGAAACGCTCACCTTTTTATTGGTTTTAGAGTTTGGACACTGGTTTTCTTTGCCTAATTCTGAGGGAGCTAGCACTTGTTCCCTCTCTAAGTGCTGTGCTATTGATATTTTAATCCTCCTTCTAATTTACTTGCTTGGACTGAAGTCTTCACCAGCCTGTGTCCACGTTTCCTCTGGGCCTCCCTGGGGTTTCCCAGGCTTCAAATTTTGAGGCCACCAAAGATGGTTCTGAGAACTGCTCTCTGGACACATGCATTTTTCTGCCTCCTGGAGGACCCTCCAGGGCCCTGAAGGGAACTTGGGTGCCCTGAGCAGGTGTTCTGTGCAGCAGTCCCATGGAAGAACTGGCAAGACTCCTGTACGGGGCATGAATGCTGACCTGTGAGGACGAGCCTTGTTCTTTTCCTCTGTGTCCACATTTGATCAACTGTGGCTGGACCATGTGGGGAAATTGAACTCCAGCCCTGTTTATCTCTGTATTGCCCCCGTCAGAAGAAAAACTTCTGAAAAATGGACATAATGTAGTCTGCCACAGAGACGGACAGATAGTATAAATAAATCAATAAGGGGTCAAGGCTGTGTTTTGACTACCCCAGCTTACTCCTCACTCCCACCCCCCTGTCCACCCCAGGAAGAAAAGGGGAAGCTCCTGGCACAACTCTGTGGGTAGCTCATTGGCCTGGGGAGAGGAGAGGGAATCTATACGAGTACCGGAAACAAAGATGATTGAATCCAAACCAGTTGTGCAAGAAGAGCAGGATGTTGGTTTTCCCAGAAGACATATTGTGAAATAGGGATATGTTGCTGCCCCTGGTGTTTGCTCTGTATCCCACTGTAAGCACTGGAATGCGGAAGGACAGACCTCTGAAGAGGTGGGAGCTTGTGGCCACCGTGGCTCACACTTGTGCACAATGTGTTGTTTTAAGTAGCTGTGAGCTCAGCACTGGGCCAGTGTTGGTTTGGGGGACTTGACACCCTCTCTCATGTCATCTTTACAACTCTTCACTTGGGTTTTGAATATGTGTAGTTTTCTGGAGGTCATTCCAGAAGACCCCAGTGGGGCTATTGGGAGGCAAGAAGAGGGAGGGAAGACAGCCCATGAGAGATGCTACCTACAAGTTACCATCATGGGCAGCTGGGGCATGAGCTCTGGGGAGCTCTGGGGTTAGCAGAGAACACACCTTGGGATTACCCACCTGAGGTGTGTAGGGGCTGGAGTCTTTCCACCATTCTGTCCTGCTGTGTGTGGGAGCAGGGAAGGCCCCCCAGCAGGTGATGTGGGTGCTAGCCTCTAGGCTGCATCCTGGGAATGGTGAGGATGGCAGAGTGTGGGTGGGGCCCCTCATGCTTGACAGGAAGGTGGAAGCCCACGTGAGCCAAGGAGGAGCCACAGCAGAGCCCAGTGTCCTCTCGGTTCAGGGCTGCTCTGCACATCCCTCATTCACAAGGGGGGCCTTAGGAAATCTCATATGTTTCTTCCCCCTCTGGGTGGTTGTGACCCTCACCATGGAATGTGCCCCCTAGGGCTCACTGGCCCAGAAGAGCTACGTGTGGAACAGACCTGCTCTGAACCTGCAGCCGGAGCCCAACTGACCTGTGGGAGTTGGAGTGGGAAGGGAACCGCTTGTTACTTGTCACAGACATTTCATGGTCATTAGGCAGTCATAGCTGACATGGGGCTCGACTCATGATCCCAGATTCCTCACACAGCAGTGGATGGACCATCAGCCCAGGCTGCCAGGGTTGTTCTTGGACTATTCCTTGACTTAATGATGGCCAAATGGAGCCAGCAAAGAAATGGCAAAAATGGTGGTACCCCTGCCTAGTCCTCCTTCTCCAATGGGCACACACACACTTCCGTGTGCTAACTCATTCATGGGGCTGGGGAGTGTTGGGTTCTAAGAGCAGCCCCTAGAACAATGGGGCACTGAGGAGAATGCTTCTGTGGTTTTAGTTCCTGTAGGAGGCAAGGGGTGGCCGATGTTCAGATATCTCTAAAAGACTGGCTTGGCAAGATGAAGGATGTTGTCCCCACTTAGAGACCCTTGCCTGTGCTGTGCTGGCTTTGGGGATGTCTGCCTCCCATTCTTGGGCACTTGGGTTTTAAAGCAACTGTATTTTTTCTTAATGTGGAAAAACTTGGTGTCCCAAGCTCTCTGTTCCAAGTGAGGGATCACATGACAGCTAAGTACAATACAACAGAAGTATTTCAGAATTTGATAAGATTTTTGAATATCATCTTGATGAGCCTTCTTTCCTGAGGTCTAGAGATGTGTGGCTTGCTCAAGGCTAGGTTTTTCTTTTCATTCTCTTATTCATGTACCATGCGATGGAGAGGAAATGTAGCACGGTGGCAAAAGCCATAGGCTCTGGACCCCAACAGCCAGAATTCAAGTCCTGGCTCCACCCTGGTGAATGTGCCTCAGCTACCTCGGGGGTCTGTGAAGAGGATGAAGTGGGTTAAAACTTGTCCATTCTTAGACTAGTGCCCAATGTGTGTGTGTGTGTGTGTGTGCGCGCACACACTAAGCACATGTATATACACTGATACTCCATATTATGTGCTAATATACTATATGCCAGGCAAATGTGTGTTAGTCACTGCGGGGTGATTAATTTGTCTGCTAGGAACAGAGTCCACATAATCTTAAGTGCCTCATCAATAAAACCCAAATGACAGCCCCAGCTCTCGAGAAGTTCCCCAGCTGCAGGGGAAAACAGAGGAAATAGGATGTTTCCCACGCGGGAGAGCTGTGTGGGGAGAGAAGTTCATGCCAGTGTGTTCCGCAGGGCACTTCTCCCCAAAGACCTAAGCGGCAGCCAAGCTCTACGTGGTATGAAGACAGCTTATTTCGTGTGACACCTGGAGAAATGGATGCCACTTTGAGTCTGCAGCTGAGGAGGTGCCCTGGAAGAGAAGCATGGTGGGAATCTGCTGTTGGTCATGGCAGTGGGTGCTGGAAAGGGAGGAAGGGGCCCTGCTTCCTCTGAGTGTGTCCACTGTGGAGTAGCAGAAGGACCACTGAGGAGCGTGCGAGCCCTGCTGGGGGCCTGCTCTTCCATGCTTCTGTCTCTCAGGCCTCTGGCTGGACCTCCATTGTGTCACCTCTGAGGGTTCTCTTCAGGGGCTCCTGAGAAAATTGAGATGTGCTCAGAAAAACCACACATTATTCTCTCATTGTAGGCCTCCCAGAGGCTCACCTGTGCTTTCTTCAGAATGTTGCAATGTTAGTTTAATAGATGAAAGCCTCGAAGTCTATAGGCCTATGTCTAGACTGTGTCGAACTTTTGAATTCTTAAAACATCGGTCTTGGGCACAAAGGCATTTTTCTTGTGACTTTTCAGGTGCTTCCTGTTTCTGGTTGGGTGGGAAATGCTATCAGAGTATCCTGTTTGGAACCAGGAAATGTAGAGGGAATGGGAAACAAAGATGACTCTCAGACACAATGTAGAATAAACCGATGGAGCATACCATTAAGTCAGCCGTTTAGCTTGTGCGTGAGACGAGAAAAGCATCATCACTACCAGATGTTGTTTGGTTTTACCCGAGCGTGTGAGAAGACAAGAAGTTCAGTGGGACGACTTGGGGGGTGGGAACTGTTGGTCAGCTCTATGAAACCTGTTGCTCTTAAGTCAGTGCTTTGTTAATATATATATATATTATATAGGCACACAGATTTTTTTTATCCTTTGCCCTTGAGCCGCCGAGACAAGAAGCCATAGCTTGGCAGGAACAGGGCTGTCAACAAGTCATTTTTTTTTTTTTTTTAAACATTTACTTATTTTAGAGAGTGCACATGTGAATGGGGGAGGGACAGAGGGAGAGAATCTCAAGTAGATTCCCTCAGTGCAGCCCCACTGGCGGCCCAATCTCATGACCCATGAGGTCCACCTCAGCCGAAGCCAAGAGTTGGATGCTCAACCAACTGAGCCTCCCAGACGATCCACAGGTTGTCTTTTTATTGTGACAAAAATAGTCTCACTAATCTGGGAAAATTGGAAACAGCTCTGCTAAACTAACCAAAAGTGTCCCAGGGGAAACACTGATAAAGAAGCGGAATGAGAGCACCACCGTAGGTTAGACCCGGTTTCAGAATCTGAGCAGTTCACTTGTTCCCATGATTGAACGCATAGCTCCGTCTGGGTGACTTTGGGTAAACCTGCTAAGCCTCAGTGCTTTCATCTGTAAAATGGGGAGATTAACCTACTGAAGAGGTATTTGAGTATATTAGGTGCCTAGCTCAGAGTGAACACTCGATAAGTACGAATTTTTTAGTTAAGTGCCGTAATAGAGAAGGTTTCTGGCAAATCCTGCTTTAATGAATAGATAATGGAGGGTAGAAAGTTGAGTATTACAAAAATGACTTTAAGACTACATGAAGGGATAAAAAAAGACTCCACGAATAGATGATAATGTCTTAGATATCTTTAAAGATCCTTTTTGCACAATTTATTTACTGGTAAGCTCTCCTTTCCCCTTTCGGTAGATTAGGATCTAAAGTTTAATTCATGCCATGTGTAAATATTCTCAAGTTGGGAGTTGTTGGGGTCTGAATTTATCTAATTTCTCTGTGCCTTAAACTTGTCCCATTGATTCCAAAGATTTCTGTGCTTTCTTATTAATTCGGGGTGACTGGCCTTTTATTCCCTGTAGCTTTTTCATCTCTCAGGACAGGCTCATTTCTAGAGAAGGAAACATCACCCATTCCCATGTGAAGTTTTCTTCTCCTGTCTGGTGTGGAGTGCTGTGGCTCTGCAGGGGATAAAAATCAATCAAGAGCCATTTACAAATGAAAAGGACTTGAGGTTTTGTCTTGTTTTGTTGTGTTTTTGTTTTGTTTTGGAGAGAACCATAAAAAGCTAAGTTGATCCATTTAAATATTCAAGAACAAGGCCCATAAATTTTTATTAAATAAAGAACTCTACATTTACATAGGATTTTATGGTTTCTAAAGAGCTTTCATAAACATTATCTCATTTAAGTAAATATAACAAATTTAGAAACAGATGTAGTTCTGTATTATAACCAGTTAAGGCAGATAGGGACCCTGAGGCGGGGGTGGGGGGGGTGGGGGGGGGGAGGGAGGGAGCGAGGGAGCGTAGCTAGAGGGAAAAGCCAGGGCCAGAGGAGGTGACCAGGTCTCTGGCAGTGACTCTTAGGGCTCAGGGAACCCCATCGAGCTTTCATTTTGGTGCTAAGAATTTTTACTATGGGCACAAATATATTCTATGCTTCCAACGTGTTTCCATACGCTATGTGGAATGATTGACTGCTTAAGCTGTATTATCTAATATTTTCCTTATAGATGTCTAAATTTTATGACTTTCCTCTTCTAAACTTGCTAATCTGTATGACAGGTGTCTTGGGTTTTATTCCTCTCAAAGCAACTAGATTTACCTACCAGCTGTCAGGGATTGTGTTAGGGTACTTCACAGGTAGGCTCAGACTGAGTAATGACCTCATTTTGGGGCGTAAGAATTCTTAGCCCCATTGTACATATGAGAAAACAGGCTTGGGGAGGTTGATGAAGGTCACAGGCTCATGAGAAAGGATTGTTGGCATGGAAGTTCAACAGCAGCTTCTTTGTACCACGTGTTCCGTTGGGATGTTGGTTTTCTTTGTGGTTACTGGGATGCTGTAGCCCTTCACTGAGCAAAATCTCCTATCACGTGGTAATTTTATTCTGATTTTTTAGGACTCTCTACTGGAGACTTTTCAAGCTTTCTTGTAGTTTTGCAGTTGCAGACACACAATATAGACAAATCCCAGCAAGTGCGGTGGTCGGGGGGGCGGAGGTGGGCAGATGAGGCCCTTCAGCCTGATCCCATTTTCCTGAGAGGATGCTCTGCGTCCTAGATCTTTCCTTGCTGTAGGCATTTGGTTTTCACATCTGAGTAGTGGTTTGACAGTCTGTGTTTCAGTGGTAGTTATTCCATGAGTCTGTTAGTTTTGGTCATCATGTGGATTTTCCTCAGTTCTGGGCTGGGACTCTCACTGAGATGTGACTGTCCCCTGTTCAGGGTCACTTTTTAGGAGGGATGAAAGCTACCACAGTGTACAATGTCGTGGGCATTTCGGGCTGCTGTAACAGATCTACCACAGACAGCATCTTAAACAACAAACGTTTATTTCTCCCTGTTCTGGAGTCTGGGAATTCCAAGATCAAGGCCCTGGTGGGCAGTCTTCTTTGTCCTCACGTGGTGGAGAGCAGAAAGAGGCGAGCTCTCTAAGGCCTCACAAGAAGACACTAATCCCATTTATGGGGACTCTACGCTTGTGGCCTCATCTAACGCTAACCACCTCCCAAGGCCCCACTGCCTGATACCATCCCATCAGGGAGTGTGGTTTCAACATAGGGATTTGGGGGCAACACACATTTAGTCTATAACACACAGTAAGTTGAAGGTACGTATGCTATTTGTGCCCATAAAGTAGCTTGCTTCTGCTTCTAAAGTAGGGAATTGGCAAAATTGGTACTAGATTCTGGGTGGAAAGTATTTAAAGATTATGAAACTTTAAAATTTTAAAAAATTTTGTAACAAATACATAGCATAAAATTTACCATTTTAGCTCTAATTGTGCAGTACATACACTCACTATTGTGCAGCAACCACCATCCATCTCTAGAACTTTTCCATCCTTCCAAAATGAAACTCTGATACTCATGAGTTCCCCCGCGTCCCCCGTCCTGCATTCCACCCCAGCCCTGGCAACTGCCATTCTATTTTGTCTCAATGAGTTTGACTTCAAATAAGTGGAATTCATGCATTTATTTGTCCTTTTGTGACTTCCTTATTTCATTTAACATGATGTCTTCAGGGTTCATTCATATTGTAGCACGTGTTAGAATTTCCTCTCTTAAGACTGAAAAGTTCCACCGAATGGATGTATATACCACATTTTGTGTATCCATTCTTCCATTGATGGAAAACATTTGTTTCAAGGGCAAGAATATTCTCATGGTGACTGTGGTCCACGAAGCATGACGGTATGAGGGAAGCAGATTGGGAGGCAGGGACCCTGCCACTTAATCCTGCCTCAGGCTCCTTTGCTGTGTGGCTTTAAATAAACTACTTGCTCTCTCTGAGCTATAGTGACTTCATCGGTAAAAGAAATGGATGGGGTTTGAATTATAGACATGTTCTAGAGATCTCTTCCCCTCTTAAAGCTTCTCTCATGTGATTATAAGTTGCTGGCTTTGTGCAGTTTGCTTTTAATGCCCACCATTGCTTAATTGTCCATTATTTTGATAAAATGTTTTCCCCGCCTCTCTAACCTAGCTATTTAGGTCATTTGCCCCTTTTCCCCCCCTTCACATTTAGACTGTGGTCCCTCACAACTGTGGGCAGTTTTGTCTTTTCAGTTTTATATGTTGAAATGCCCGGGTTACTAGTAGAGTTCTGCCTACGCAAGTTACTTGTCCTCTAAATTGTTCAATGACCAATTATTTGGTATTCACTCAGAAATTGAGCAAAACCTCAGGAATAATTTGAGACTAGAACCCTATTTTTTTCTCTAGTTCTTGGCTAAGTTCAGGAGCTATGAAAGAAACAGTTTTAAAATTGATGCATTAGAAAGACGACTTTTGAAAGATGAACCTTTCTCAAATGGGAAGATAGATTAGTAAGGAATAATACACCGCCTGTAGAACTTGATCTTTCCATGGGCTTGTTTTATCCCACCAGCATTTCAGGAGGAGTTCAGGAAGTGACTCCACCCAGTATAATTCTTGAATGAATTAAAATTCATTAGTGTAAGTCCCATGTATTGAGTTGTGGGTTGTGACATTTGGAAACCAGTATTTTCTCTTCTCTGAATTGCCTTCTGTTTAGACAGAATTTAGTAAAACCGGCAGCTAAACCAAGGAAAATACTACCATTTTTAGAGTAGAGGAGCCATACAACTTAATGAATATTGTGACACAGCCGCCAAGTAACCCACATCCACCCACAGCAGCGAGACAGAGCTTTCCAAACTGTTCCTGCCTCCTTCAGGTGATTTCCAGGTCCCCTGTTCACCCACATCTTTTGCTTGAGATTCAGGTCCCTGGATTTAACGGTGTCCGGTTTATTGCAGGACAGTGGGCTCCTATCATGCTGACCTTGATTCCCCTTTGCTGCTTCAAGATGGAGAAATTTTTTTTTCCCTGGCGGTGAGGGAGGGAACCAGCTTGTTGTAGCTCTCTGCCTAGCTATATCCTTGGAGCAGCCACTGTGTGGACGTGTCCAGGAGCTGCCAGGGCCCCTGGCCTGTGTGTGTGTGCAGGAAAAGGGCTTCTGGGAACACCGGAGACTAGAGGAGGTCCCACCCCATCCTTCTAGCCTGCACTGCCTGGACTTCTCAATGGAGGGAAGGACTGTGACCGGTGGTGGTGGGATTTCTTCAGGACACGGGGAAGGGGCAGCCTCCTATCTCCAAACCTAGCTCCCTTTTCAAAGCTCCTGCCTTCTCAGGAACGGAATCTGGATATTCTATCTTATTCCCCTAAGGCCTCAAAGGAGAGGGGATTGCCTAGGGGAGAATTAGCCAATCTGGGTTTTGAAAGCCCAGAAACATCAATCCTTTTGGGTCTTTGTTGAGCTCCAATCACAATTGCCACTACTCTTAGGTCTCTGGGGTTAGTGGTGGCCCTGGGTGGAGAACTCAGGATTCCTGGTTCCCAGGATGCAACTCCTTTCCAAGCCAGGCTGGGGGTGGAGGTCAGGGAACCAGACTGATTGGAAGACAGAAGGCAGTGCTGGCAGAGCAGGGGCCACAAAGGTCCCAGGTAAGCAGGTTGAGAGTTCAAGTCTTAGTGGCTGGAGAAATGTACGTGCTCCTGTCTCATTTCCACCTGGGCCTTGAGTTTGTGCACAGAGAAATGTGTGCACACCCTCCCTTAGTACACTAGCACTAGCACATACCAGTAACTGGCACAAGGGCGGTGTTGGGGGCAGTGAGATCAATGAGTTCAACTTGGTGTTGAATAAACTGTCAACTATGATGAACTGTTGTGAGATTACACAGACAGAGAAGCTGAAGAGGAGTGATGGGGTGGGGTGGAAGCATGAGGACTGGAGCTTCTTTTCAAGTTGAAGTGGCTAACCAAGAGTTAAAGAAGTTTCTGGGAGGTCAGAGTTATGGGTACTAGTCAGGAGCCCCACATGGTTTGATTCCTTGCTCTAGAGCACTCCCAAGAAGGCAGGTGTAGACCCTGGTGTCTCAGGAAGTCAAAGCCAGTGGGGTGGAGACTGTTTTCTGTGTGTCCCTGACCCTCAGATCCGGGGTACAAGACTTTGAGGAGGAGAAAGACAGGTTTTCATATCTCCTATTTTTTGGAGTCCCTCTTGCAAAGGAGATCTTGAGGTTGTTTTCTTTAAAACACGAAAGATTCCTGTGTAATTCTTTTTTTTTTTTTTTTAAAGATTTTATTTATTTATTTGACAGACAGAGATTACAAATAGGCAGAGAGGTAGGCAGAGAGAGAGAGAGGGAAGCAGGGTTCCTGCGGAGCAGGGAGCCCGATGCGGGGCTCGATCCCAGGACCCTGAGATCATGACCCGAGCCGAAGGCAGCAGCCCAAACCACTGAGCCACCCAGGCGTCCCATTCCTGTGTAATTCTTATTTGTGTCATAAATTTATAAGGCTGAACTGGTGTGTCCTGCACTGTAGCTTCCTTTAGCTGCTGGGGTCTGAATTTTCTTTGTTTTATTTGCCTCAGAGTTATAGTTGGGTATTTAACCCCTCGAGTCAGTGGGGAGTGAATATGCTTCTTGCCAGACCTTCCAGATTTAATCTAACTGTTTGTTCGGGTTGGGACATTTTGATCCTTCTTGCCCTTATGCTATTTGATGCAGGCTTTACTATTAATTTTTATTATTTCTTGCCATCAGACAGTTTGATGCACGATCTCTTTATGACTTTCACAAGCCCCACTCCCAGCCGGGGTGCAAGACTTTGCAGAGAACAGGCAAGTCCCATTGTCCCTGGGTTGCTCTCTGGCAGGCCTATGAGTTCTCCTTGGAATAACCCGACAAGAAGGGAGGAACTGATTTAGCCCTCACAAGGAAGAGGAGTAACTCAATTGACATCCATTGTAATTTAGCAGTCGGTTAATGGCCACTTACTGGAAAATGTTACTAGGCTCTGCGGTGAGTGTTGTTAGAAACTGAATTACTCTGTATATTTCCCCAGGGCCCTTTTCCCCCTTCTCCTCTCACACTGATGCTCTCAGAGTGGCAGGAAGTGGCCCTATGTTGCAATCACAGCTGCATTGTTCCTTCATATTATTTCTTTTGTTTCAAAATTCAGTATATTGCCTTTAATGGTACCCAAGACTTGCCACGAGCCCAGGGGTCACCTGGGGGATCGCTGGGTTATTTTGTTGCGTTCCCAAGTGCCCAGGAACAGCCATGAGCTCTCGTCTGGCAGTATAATTAATTTGAGTCATCTGAGCTGAACTCTCTGTCTCTGTCTGACCCTCCTGATCACACAGCTGAGCTCCTCTCTCTGTCTTTACCTATGTAGTGATTTCAACTGGCTGGTCACTTCCTGGGTTTTGGGTAATCACTCACTCCACAGAACCTTTGATGGGCCAAAGAGGTGAACGTATGTGAATCTTGGCTTTTGCCATTTACTAGCTGTGTGACCTTGGGCAGTGCACCTAACCTCTCTGAGCCTTGGGAGTTTTGCCTCTTCACAGATGACAATATGGGCTCCCAGGGATAAGAGATCAGTGGAATGGCATGAGTGGGTGTGGCTAACAGGGCCTAGAACATGCTACACACTCTTCCCTCCAACTGAAAACTGCAGCACAGAAGGCCCCTTTGTAGGGTCAGCATGTTGGGAACCGTGAGGGAATGGTGGAGGAAAAGCACTTAACCGTTTGTGTTTCTGTTGACCTGGAGAGATCTTCCCCTTCGTCAGAGGATGGAGCTGTCGGCGTGTGGCATCACCACACACCGGCAGGGATGGTATAACTGAGTGCCGGAGCAGGTCTAGCGGGGAACCTCTTCCTGTAGGCCCAGGCTCCGTTGGCCACTGTCTACTTGGATGGCAGGAATCATCTTGTCTTCAGCTCTGTGGAGTGTCACATTGGGAGGCTTGGTTGTGCTCTAGGGGACTCCACACAGGTTCATGTTTTCAGCTCCTTTTCCTACTGGGGCTCTCCATTCTTTCTGAAGTAAATGAAATAATCACCACTGGCCTCCCACTTAATCACCATGGCTGCTGCTGCTCTTCCCCCACAGGCGTGGAGGGTGTCCACTGGGGTGCTTGGCCGTCTCAGGCCTGATGGCACCAGAGCCTGGATTTTTGAGGTCTGGTGGATTCCAGAGACTTTCCTTCCACGCGCCGGTCTGGAAGGCATCCCCAGGCCCAGCCCACAGCTGTGCACAGGGGAAGTGGCCAGCACGCTCGGCGGCCCCTCCACACGACCGGCACACACTGATGAGGCTGTGGTTTTCTTCTTTCCTTCCCTCCCCTCTAGAGTACAAGAAGAAGTACGGAGAGGAACATGGCTCCTGCCAGGCGGGGATAGCGGGCTTCTTCACTGAGGTGGGTGTCCGCCCCTTGGGCGTTTCTGCTCTCTTGCCAATGTTGGTTGCCTGGCAGATTATGGTCTCAGTAGTTCCTTGAGATGGAGCTGCCGAGGCCCCACACACTCGAGCTGGGAGGGAGTAGATTCTGGTCCCTGGATGTGACATCCAAGGAAGGTGACTAATGCTGGTGGGGGCTCCTCCTGGCCAGAGACCATGGTTGGGGGTGGGGGGCGCTGAGCAGGCTCATTTGGAGGAGAACCTATGTAGACAATTTCTCTAAGGAGTCGTCTGGACCCTGAGTCCCAGGGAAGGAACTGATTCAAAGGGGTGCTGGTAAGGTGGTGCTCAGTCAAGTTTGTGTCATTGCTGACGCTGAGGAGGGTGTATTAAACATCCCCTCCTATTGTTCTTCCCTACGTGGAGAGACTTCATGATTTCACACATAACTCAGCCAACCCCTTTTCCAAATTCCAAAGGATAGTCATCTTGAATACTTCTGTACCTTTACAGACGTACCACCACAATCTTTGGCCAGACGGTACAACTTTAGGGATGGTTCTTAAGTGATTCTTACCTACTGTGAGTTCACCCTTCACATCAGCCCCTCATTTCCCGAACATCTTTTGATCATCTGCCATGTGCAGTGTTCCATGCCGGGTCCCATAAGTGGCTCAGGCATCCATGGAGTTGTTCAGGCCCAAACAAAAAAGTACCTCTTATTTCTGATTCATCCGTAATCCTATTCTTTTAACCTCCTAAGCATATCCCAAATGTGACAGCTTTAATTGCCCACCACAATCACCCTTCTGGAAGAGTCCTTGTCATCATCTGGAGGTCTTCTGGTCTTGAACTGGACTCCCTGCATCTGTTCTTTATTTTGGTAGTAAAATACACATAACATGAAATTGACCATTTTGACCATTGGGAAGCCAACAGTCGAGTGGTATTTAGTACATTGACGGTGTTGTGTAGCTGCAGCCTTTCTAGCTTGAGAACATGTCCATCACCTCAGTCTGCCTCTGTTCTCCACCCCTGTCCCTGTGTTTTCTGCACAGCAGCCTGAGGAATCTTTCCAGATCAAACCCTGTCATCCTATCTCTGTGGCTTCCCATCATACGGTAGATTAAAATCCACACCGTGTCCCGGCCCATGGGCCTGGCTTTCTGACATTCTCTCTCCTCCTCTTGCTCCAGGACAGCAGAGAGCTTCAGTATCCAGGGCAGAACTGCCCACCTTAATTTCTGCAATGGCTATTTAAATTAAAAAGCAGACAGTCAGCAATGCAACATCTCACTCAGAAAGCAACATGGAAAAGGTAGAAAAGTCAGAAATGTTGTCTTTCACTCTCAGACCAATGAACATGATGTGCTTCCCCCCGACCCTGCTGTCTGCTCCCTCTCCTTCTCACTGTATCCCTTTGCTGTCACTTTGGTACAATGCTTATGACTGTCTACACAGAGATCCCTGGGAGGCCCGGTGGATGGTGCCACCAATCATCCTCACTGCTCAGACCCCAGTGAGCAAGATCCCTCTCCTATTTCCTCTCCCATATCCAAGCCATCAGGGAGTCTCGTTTCCTGTGCTCCCCAAACCTATCCCAGAGGCTTCCATTTCTCTCTGCCTCCCCTGCTGCCCTGCAAACCTGGGGGACCGTTGTCTTGCGCAGGGTGCCACCATAAGACCCTCCTGATTCCCTGCTCCTGCCCTGCCTCCTGACCGCCTCTTCCTAGAGGGCAGCCACAGCTACCTCCCTGGAATGAGAAAAATACCTTGGCACTCCTTTGCTCAGAGCCTTCTGTCTTCCCATCATATGTACAGTGATATCCAGACTCCTCTGTGTGGCCACCTGGGTCTCCCTACCTTTCCTGCCTCACCCATGACCTGGCCTCCCGGATGCCCCTCCTCCAGCCTCAGAGACTTGGGACTCCCCTGGCCACATGGGGCTGGGGGTCCCCACACACGGCATCTTTGTGCACAAGTACACGTTTCCACAGAAGACAAACGTAGCAGAGGAATTGCCGGGGCCAAAGCTGTCCAGCATCTGAATTTGGGTACATCCTGGCGAATTGCACCCCAGAGATGTTTGCCGACCGTCAGGCCCCCAGTTGTGTGTCATCGTTCCTACAGCCTCTTACCAGTAATAATTTTTCTCATAAAGATACTTCGTTTTGCTAAAATGTCCCTTTATCTGCTTATGAGTGTTGTTTAGTGTTCTTCAAACATTGGCCATTTGTCTTTTTCTAGAAATTGCCTGTTTATGTTCTTGGTCTTGTTATTTTTTCTTCCTTTTGATTAACTGATTTTTAGAAACTTGTAAGATACCTTTAACACTAATCTCATCTCTTTTTACATGTTGTAAATTTTTTTCGTATCGGTCTGAATTGGCTTATGGTGTCTTTATTGCACTCCCGTGACACAGTCCTATTACTTCAATCCATCAGTCATTTTCTCTCTGGATTCTCGACTTCTCGGGAAGACTCTCCCTCTCCTGAGAGTACAAAATATGTACCTGTGATCTTTTCTAGTACTTTAACAGGGTTTTTGTTTTTTTTTCTTTTCTTTTTTTTTAAATTTATTTTTTATTTATTTTCAATATAACAGTATTCTTTTTTTTTTTTTTTTTTTTTTTTTTTAAGATTTCTCTCTTCAATACAACTTGGATTTCTTTTTGCAAACATTGTATGGTAGAAACAAACCTCATCGTTTCCCTCAATGTGTAGTTGATTGTTCTACTGGTGGCCTGCTCACCAGGTCTCCTCCTCCCCATTGATTTGAAATACCTTCTGCGGTATGCCAGGCTCACACTCTTCTTCCATCTTTGTGCTCGGTGAGATTGTACAGTCTCTGTGGCTGTCATTTCTCTGGAAGGTCTAGCAGAGTCTGACTCTGCCTGGGAGGCAGCAGAGCACCCTTGAAAGTCCACAAGCAGGTGACAGACACCTGGCAGTGCTGGGAGAGAGAGGCCATGTGGGCTGGGGTCCCTGGGGATTTAAAAGTGTGAGGACCTGGAGGGAGACCAGGTGGGAGGCTGTGATGTGGTCCAGCTACAAAACTACAGGGCAGGAAGAAGAAATGACCAGAGGGATGGGAGAATATAAAGGCAGTATCAGTGGGCTGGGTGGCTGAGGACTGTGGAATGGAGGAAGCAGGGTTCTGGAGAACAGGGGTGCCCCAGGGGAAAGAAGGCTATCTAGAGAAGAGTCACTGGGAGATAAATGAATGGGCCTGCTTTCAGCACATGCAGTGTGAGGGGATGGACAGGACACTCGTAGGTGTTTTTAGAAGATAGTTGGATACAGGGAACAGAAGCCAACCTGAGTTGGAAACTCTGATGTGGTCATTTCTAGTACCTCTCAGAGGGGACTGGCTGTGGTCAGTGTGGAGGTAGGGTCGCGGGTGAGAAGGACACCTCCTTTTGACAGTGGGAGGAGAAAAAGGAGACTCGTTGCAGAAATGAGAACACATCAGAGATGCTGATGGAGAACTGAGGGAGAGGAGGAGTTCCCAGGGAGGGGGTGTCGTTATGGTCTCAGCGGCTGGAAGGTCAGGGAAGACAGGGCACTGGGGCTGGGTGGAAGGAGGGCGTGGGGGGAGGAGCAGAAAGGGCAGGGGTGGAGGGGAGCCCAGGGGCTGTGTGCGCTCCAGATGACCAGACGAACAGGAGGACCTATTGAAACTCCATACTCTGGGAACCATGGAGCCTCAGCATGTGCTGGCTGGGCAAATAGCCCTGGGGCCATGGTGCACGGATGGGGGGTTGTGGGGCTAGTGTCAGGGAGGCTCAA
Source organism: Mustela lutreola (assembly GCF_030435805.1). NCBI lineage: Eukaryota > Metazoa > Chordata > Mammalia > Carnivora > Mustelidae > Mustela > Mustela lutreola. Next base: position 67,113,747 of record NC_081291.1, on the reverse strand, counting down.
TCCTCTGACCCGGCCACTGTGTCCTGGCTGCCCTAAGCTTTAGCCTCCCTACACAGGAGGTCTTTGAACTCACTGCCTCTCTTGTTTCTGGAACTTCAGCTGTTGGAGGCTGAGCAGGAAATATGATTGAAGGGGTCATGCAGCACTTCTCCCCTGCCTTGCCCTCCTGCTGACCCTGTTACTTGGGCTGGCTCTCGCTGCGGGCCAGCCTGTCCCTGCACAGGATAAGCGAGCTGGGTATTCTTCTGTGGCCTCCAATTACTCTGGCCCAGGCTGCCTGAAGGTCTGTGACCCGGGGGTTACGAAAGCTGTTTGAGCTACAGATGCCACATGAGTTTCAGCCCGTCACTGAGGATAAAGGAGAGCTTCCTGGGAACTTTATTTATTTTTGTAGCCTGGGTACAGATACTTTGAGTAGCAAGAGAAGACATAGGCCAACCTGCCAGCATTGAGGCACTGCCATGGGAGCCTGTAGACCCCGGGTAGAAGTCTGGGTGTAGACTTCTGTAGTAGATCCCGAATGTGCCTCTGTCCCCTGCCTGCCCGTGCCAGCTTGCAGTGGTGAGAGAAGTCCGTGGCTTCTGAAGCACACCCCTGTGCCCTGGAGGTTCTGCTAATAAATGCAGCTGGGGAAAAGGTCCGCACTGTTTATGGGAGGCATTCCACACGGGAGTTAGGTGGTGTGTACCATTGTGCTAGCTGTTCCTGGGTGGTGGGGAGCTAGGCACTGATGCCATTTTCCTGGCACTGGTGACCAGTGCCGAAAGGGCACAGGCATCATCCCTGGTGAATGGGAAACCCAGATACAGGGAGTTCCAGGAAGACACTATTTTCCTGCCCTCTCCCACCCCTACCCCTGCCCCAGCCCTGTCGGTCTCAGGCTCAGCCTCAGGTTGTCTAGTTTGAACCGAGGGAGAAGGAGGCATGAGCACGGAGATGAGAGTGAAGACAGACCAGAGCTTTGGTTTAAAGGTTTTTGAGGAGAGCGATTACCTTGTTTTATCAAACTATGTGATGTTTGAGAGAGCGGGTGTGGGCATGGGTTAGACATACAACTCTCGATTGGTATGCTGAATTGATATAAATGATCAGAACACAGTGTGCCTACCGCCTGGTGTCCCAGAGAGCCGTACAGGTCCCTGGTGACAGTCAGGGCTTTGGCTTATGAAGAGCTGCAGGTGGAGAAGCTCTACACGTGGTGTGTGCCCTGGCAGTCAGGGCTTTGGCTTATGAAGAGCTGCAGGTGGAGAAGCTCTACACGCGGTGTGTGCCCCTGACAGTCAGGGCTTTGGCTTATGAAGAGCTGCAGGTGGAGAAGCTCTACACGCGGTGTGTGCCCCTGACAGTCAGGGCTTTGGCTTATGAAGAGCTGCAGGTGGAGAAACTCTACACACGGTGTGTGCCCCTGGCACCGACGCCAGCGGTCATTATGTTCCCTCACGCCCTGAGCCTTTGGACACCCGATTCCTAATTCCTTTCTGAGCTCAAGGCCAAGGAAAAAGTCCCTTTCCTCTGAAGAACCAATCATTTGTCTAATGTTCCTTCTAGAACTAGCCCAGCCCCTTCCACAGAACAGAAGAGTGCAGGGGACAGGGGTGAATGGATGCACTCACCACCTGTGTTTGTTCAGTGATGAGCTCTGAGTGCAGGAAGTGATACGTTTTTATAGAACAGTGGGATGCTTCAGAGAGGCCGACTTACCAACAGCTCCCTGGGGGTGGCTGGGACCTCAGAACCTGAATGCAGTGCTCCTCCACAGTCTTTCCTGGTCTCCCACCTTCCTGAGTCACCGGCACTACGCCATTCTGGCAGAATCTGGTGGCTTGTCTTCTGTCTGTGCTCACACCCGACTGCTTAAGGTTCTTTCCCAAATGGCCCGAAGCACACGAATTGTTCAATGCCTCGCTCGCCCTCTTGCCACCGCGGTTGCATGCCTGCTCTCCTGCCCATGTGATCTTTCTTTGCTTTCTCTTCAGATGCTTCTGGCTTGTTCAGACATTTGCTCTGTGGAATTCAGGGTGACTTTATATATTGTCATCAGAAACTCAGGAGCCTCGTAGCAAGATCTAGCCTTTAGGGACTTGTCGGAAAGGAGCCCCTTCTGACAGTGGTGAGGCCAGCTCTGCATAAAGGGCTAACCTGGATGGATGTTTCTGAAATAGAACAGTGTGTGGGGACTCGAGGGGCCAAGGGAGGGGTGGGTGTGCTTTGGCACTGAGAGGTCTCGGTGACATTGCAGGGTCTAGTGTCTTCTGTCTGCATGGTCTGCACCTGTGGGGTTTTTGTGTGGCTGAGGGGTTTCCCCAGAAATTGTCTTTATTTGTATAGAATTTTTTTCAAGACTGTTTTGTATGTTTCCATGTTGCCTTTCCCTGGGAATGTCCTACAAACGGACTTTATTGACCTGTGTATTAAGTATAAGCTTTCATACATGATAGTAGGTGCTTAATATTATTGACTGAAAAATTAATGATTTTGTTAGGAAAATAGTTTTTATCATTTCATATTGCAGTGTAGGTACTTGGGGAAACCCAGATAATCAAAAGAAGGGATTCCCTGTTGGGGAAGGAAGGAATGAAAGCCACTGCCAGGGCCATCCTGTGGATGCAAGGAGGCACTGGGCGCCTCCCCTCAGAATAGCTTCCACACAGCGTGTGCTCCATTTTGAAAGTACTGTGTGTTTTCTGAGGTGACTTTCTTGTCAGTGTTTAATCACTGTTCTGGAATTTTGAAAAACACTTGGGCACCTGGGTGGCTCAGTCAGTTAAGCATCTGCCTTCAGCTCAGGTCGTGATCCCAGGGTCCTGGGATAGAGTCCTGCATCAGGCTTCCTGTTCAGTGGGGAATCTGCTTCTTCCTCTCCCTGTTGGTCCCCATGCTTGTACAATCTGTCTCTCAAATAAATAAGTAAAATATTAAAAGAAACAAAAGTAGAATTTTTAAAAATACAAAATAAATTTTAGGGATGAGAGAGAAATAAAGAGAAAGAGACAAAGAGAAAGAGACAAAAAGGAGGAGAAAGACAAAGAGACAAAGAGAGATAAAAAGGAAGAGAAAGAGAAAGCTACAAAGTGACCGAAGAAGAGAGGGGAGTGGAGAGATCCCTGTAATCCTGTGACCCAGTGGAAAAAAACACAAGTGTTTGGGGCTTCTCCTTCTGGGCTCTGTTTTGTCTGTCTGTCCACAGTTGTTTTTCCTTTTATAAAACGTGATCATAATATACATATTTTTGGCCTGTCCTCATTAACTTAGTGCTGTGTGGCTCTGTCTCAGCGCTGTTACATCTACAGCATTTTTGCTGCTGCAGGATTCTGTTGAATGGGTGTACTATGATTTTGGATGCCAGATGTTAGATGTTTAGATAATTTCCAACTTTTTTTCCTTCCTTTTTTTTTTTTTAAGGTTTTACATATTTACTTGAGAGAGAACATGAGAGTGAGAGAGAGAGAGAGAGAGTACATAAGCAGGGGGGAGGGGCTGACGGAGAGGAAGAAGCAGGCTCCTGGCTGAGCAGGGAGCCCAATGTGGGACTCTACCCTAGGACTCTGAGTTGAAGGCAGACGCTTAACTGACTAAGCCACCTAGAGGCCCCTAGATCATTTCCAAATTTCTTTAGCCCAGTGACAATGCCTATTCTTATGGGTGAAGGCATGTAGTTATTCATGCTGGATTCCTTAGGCAGGTGCCTCATTTGGAAGTACTTGAAATTCTCATCAGTACTGCTCATTAGATGGTTTTGTAACTCAAACCAGCTCTTGTCCCCATTGAGGGTACAGGGGCATTTGCCCCTAATGCAAATGCTGGAGATCACTGTGTCTTTGTGTTTCTGGTTTTTCTTGTTTGTTTGTTTATTTGTTTGTTTTTAAGATTTATGTATTTATTTTAGGGAGAGAGAGCGCACGCATACATGAGTGGGGAGAGGGGTGGAGGGATAGAACCTGTGGGGCTAGATCCCATGACCCATGAGATCATGACCTGAGCCAAAACCAAGAGTTGGATGCTTAGCTTACTGGGCCATCCAGGTGCCCCTCTGGGTCTGTTTTTAATAGCAGTGCTGTCTTTTGCTGTCCCAGGTCTCTTTCCTTCCCTCGGTGTACCTCTCTGCTTTCTTGATTTTGTTGTGGGTTTGCAGTGGGCCACAGTGGCCACAAAAGCAAGCTTTACAGTCATTCCTGAGAAGGGCATCCTGAGTGAGGGCCTAGGGGGGGAGGGATTTCCTTGGAGTGTCAGTGCGCGGTTTTTTGCAAAGATGCTTCTGGTTATTGTTTTCTCTATGCTCTGTATGGGGCAGGTGGGTTTGGGGTCCAGGCTGTGTGAGGGGGTGGCGGCTTTTCGTGAGCACTGTTTCCTGGAATTCTGCAATTCAGGACAATGCGCAATATTTGTCATTTCCTTATTTGATCCTGTTGTGGAGGTGAGGAAGTATGCGTGAGCTTATCTGTGGGTAGCGTAGGGACCTGGTATGTTCCTCATTCTTGCTCAGTTATCCTTGTCTTTACTCCTGATGACCCTGTGTGTATGATGGATTCCATAATACCAAGGAATCTGGCGATGGAGTTTTCATTACCCAACCAAAGAAGGTCCTTGGTGTGAGGCATCTTTGAGTTGTTGGCTGCGGCCATGGTTCTCATTATACCACCTGCTCCCCTCTTCAGCTTCCATCCCTGTTTATTTACCTTTGGGTTTCTCTTCGGTAGGAGCTGGTGGTGATGGGTGCCCCAGGGTCATTTTATTGGGCCGGGACAGTCAAAGTGCTGAACCTTACGGACAACACCTATTTCAAACTGAATGATGAAGCCATCATGAACAGGCGGTACACTTACCTGGGTGAGTAGCTCAGGGATGGGACAGGTAAGAAGGGGACACGGGAGCGATTCTTACCTGGCTCACACACTGTTCCTTTACTGGTGGAAAGAAGAGTTGTTGGCTTTCACATCCATTGTTCTAATTAGGTACACCCTTAGCCGGGGCACCTTACATTGAGCCTCATAGCCAGCGGGTAGAGAACAAAGGAGGGGTCTGAATTAAAACTGATTTAATTACAGAGCTGACAGTTGAATGTCCAAGGAAGCAAAATTTTTTCTTACTTGAGCAATTACTTAAGTTCAGATACAAAATGAGTGCAGTAGAATCCTGGTTTTCCATGGTATTTCTTTGGCATCTTCTAGTCACACCAGTTGCAAATAGAAATAGTAAGAACCAGGAAGCCTGGGTGGCCCAGTCAGTTGGGTGTCTGCTTTGGGCTCAGGTCATGATTGGGCTCAGGATCTTGGGATCGAGCCCTGCATTGGGTTCCCTGCTCTGTGAGGTCCTGCTTCTCCCTCCCTCCCCCATTCCCCCAGCTTATGCTGTCTCTTGCTGTCAAATAAACAAAATCTTTGAAAGAAAAAAAAGAAATAATAAGAAAGAAATTAACATGATGGATGGCAACATAATGCTGAAGGTTAGTCACAGGCTCAGAGATATTTCTCTTATTTTCTCAACTCTTTCAACCTTCTAGAAAGAAAATAGAACTTAACAGCCACCAGGCAAGCATTATATTGCACCATTGAGGGACAGAGATAGACTGTCTTGGCTTATGGTCCTGAAGAGTTTGTGTGGCTCTCTTCCTTAGTTCATGTCCTAAGTGCTATCATTCTGGATGCTGCTACTTTTCATTCCTGAAACAACCTTATGAGGCAACTATCATTACCCACAAAGTACATAACTTGCCAAGGTTACGTGGCTTGTAAATAGCAAAGTGGGGGCTTAAACTTGTGGTTTCTGAGCCCGGAGTCTCAAAGCAGAGTGTTGCTGGGTGTGGCGTTGGGGTCCAGGATAGATCTTTGAACTTGAGGGGCCAGTGGCTTCTCCCTGTGTATACAAGAGACCCTTATTGCTACAGGGCTTTCAAGGTCACTTAAGGCTGTGATATCACTCATAATACGCTTTGGTAATGGGTCAAGTCACAGGGTCAATAAAAATTGATCACAATATGGTGTCCTCACGAAATCCAGACAGCTTGTGATCACAGCACTAGGGTTTGAAGGTGAAGACAAGGTTTGAGGGAATATATAGCCATCCATAAAGTCTCTGCTGGCCAAGGAAGAACTTTCAGCCAGCCCATGAGGCTCTCAGGAAGCAGGAGACATTTAGACTAAGTTCAGACAACTTTTACCTTTGTTTCTAGATTCCTTTTACATCCAGATTCTTTTCTCCTCCATACCCATCCCCCTGCTGTCAGTTTCATTCTGCCTTCTCTTAGGAGAGAAGATGGCACAGTGGTTAACGGCAGAGGCTGTGGAGATGCACAGATTGGATCTGAACTTTGCTGGGTTATCTGGGGGATGATACTTAACCATCCTTAATCTCAGTTCCTCTATCTGTGAAATGGAAGAAATGATCATACCTTCCTTATAGAATTGTGCACTTGAAATTTGCTGGCATCCAAAGACATGCACAGGAATGTTCCCATCTGCTTTATTTATAGGAAAGCAGGAATATCTGGGAACAACCCAGATGCCTAGCAGTAGAATAAAGATGTTCTGATCTCTTCATACAGTAGACCGTTGCTCCACAATAAAAGGAAATGGACTTTCCTGAGTCCATTTCACAGGTGCTACGTTGAGTGAATGTCACAGGTGCTACGTTGAGTGAAGTTCTAGAACAGTTCAACAAAACATATAGAGATAGAAACAGAATAGTGGCTGCCTGTAGGAGAGCATTGACTTGAAGAGGTAGGAGGGAGCCTTCTCATTTGGGTTCTGTACTTATATTCACTCTGGGCGGTGATTGCATGGCTGTGTGCCTGTGGACACTTCCACGGGTTCTGCCCTTCAGATATATGCATGTGACCATATGAAAATTATATCTCAAAAAGAAAAAAAAGACAGATGTGAAGTATTTAGCACAGTACCTGTTTTAAACTACCTCAGAAAGCACTCTTTCCTGCACTGGTGTTTTTGTGACCCTGACTTTTTGTGAGATGAGCCGTTTCAGCAGGAGAAGACTAACAGATGCAATTTGTTCCCTTGGAGGTTACGTTCCAGGAATAGCTGGGTCGTAATTGTCCAGGCAAGGGATGCTTGAGAAGCCTCTTCCTCAGATAAGTCTTTTTCTTCCTTGCCCCAGCTCATCCTCTCCTCTGTTAATGTCCGTCCCTCACAGGCTATGCAGTGACGGCTGGCTCCTTCTCTCGCCCGTCCACCACTGATGTCGTAGGAGGTGCACCCCAGGACGAAGGCATCGGGAAGGTGAGGAGAGAAGTCTGTGGAAAGCACGGGGTCAGACACAGGGCAAGTGTGCTGCCCTGGTGTAGAGGCTTGTCACTGATTGATCTGAATATTCTCCTGGGTGGCTGGCAGGTAAATGATGAAGTAATGAGGAGTCTCCCATCAACCTCCTTCCAACAGCTTTTGAGAGAACCTTGAAAGCTTAATCAGAGAGTGGATGCTACTCCTAGACCTTTCCAATCTCTGCATGTTTTCATCTCAACTGTGTTCAACAGCTGACTCTGTGTGCGAGCTTATTAAGACTGACCCTTGGGGGCACCTGGGTGGCTCAATGGGTTAAAGCCTCTGCCTTCGGCTCAGGTCACGATCCCAGGGTCCTGGGATCGAGACCCGCATTGGGCTCTCTGCTCAGCTGGGAGCCTGCTTCCTCCTCTCTCTCTGCCTGCTTCTCTGCCTACTTGTGATCTCTGTCTGTTAAATAAATAAATAAAATTCTTAAAAAAAAAAAGACTGACCCTTGGCATCGTGGTGACCTCTGAAGAAATGGTGTCCAGCACTGTCCAGCTTTAAGTTCTCCACTCTGCCAAGCCCTTCCCAATTTTGACTTTGACTTAATAGAGCCAAGTCTTGTCTCATGTATTTTTGGGACTTTATTTATCTATCTTGGGACCTAGAGTGTCATATTTATTTCCCCCGTCTTTTAGAGCCAAGACTGGCTCAGTCCAAAGACTGAACAGGTGATGTGTGGGTCAGTTTTCCTAAAGGATCTGCCCAGGCTGTAGGAAATACCCCATGGATCTAGGGCTGTCTGTCTGGTCCCTTTAGGAATTGTGGCCTCTGTGGGGCCGAGAGTATGAAGAACTATGTTTTCTGATTCTTTAGCTGCAGGGTATGGGAAATCTAGATTGGGTAGGTCTGTGTGAGTCAGGAACCTGCATTTTTAACTCCATATAGTCTCTAAATGAAAAATCTGAACTAGGGAATGATCTTTGAACCTGAGCCCAAGGAGTGGACTTAGCATAGTATATGGCCATATCTCCAGGGGCTCAGAGAGTAGGATCTGGATTTTAGAGAGGCCCAGATGCAACAAGACCACTGTTCACTGGAACCTTGAGCCAACATGTCCGTCTGGTCAGCTGACTGGTACATCCTGAGGATTGTTTCCCTGACTCCTGCCAGGCAGGATTTAGGAGCCTCAGCTCTCTTTTCTGGAACTTGTGCCTCCCTCCCTGCTAACACGGTTGCTAGTAAGAAAGGATCTCGGGGAATGAAACCAGTTAAAAACACAGGCCACTGAGCTGGGGGAGGCTAGCCGATGAACTCTGATAAAGTCAGGAAAGAGGTGGGTCCTGCAGGGTCATGTGAATTCTTCTACATGGTGGAGGGAAAGAAGCACTGAGAGCCGTCCCCACGCTGATAACATGATCCAGGAAAGATGCTGTGTGTGTGCGACCCGGCTTCTCTGCAGCATTGGTAAGAGAGCCTGCCTCCTGGCTCACGGCTGTGAGCTACACAAACTGGGTCTGACTGCATCGTGTTCCCTGCAGATGCTTGTGATTGTCTTAAGATAGTCAGGTCTAGGATGAGAACAGTATTTATAACTGGCAAAACCAGACAGAATCCTGGATTCAGCTAACAATGAAGAACCTGAAAACACTTCTTTTAGTCGGATCATGGGAGAAGTGCTGGGAAGACGGGTCATAGTTGATGGAGTTGGTGATCGTCCAATTCCCAGGGGCCCTAGACTAGACCTCTGGCCTGCAGGATTGTTCATTTCTGGTGTCAGTGCCCAAACACATTCTCACTAGGGTGGTGGCTTCTTACCCTGCAGGATGGTCCCCTACCCTAGTTCTCATGGGATGCTGTTCCTGTAAGATGCAGCTTGGAAAAGAACTTCTGTAGTCCTGTCATTTGGGAGGTTCTGCATCAAGGCTCCTCTTTGGGGTAGAGAGGCATGTTGCCTCCGGATGGAAGGACAGTCTTTTTTGCAGAGTTGGTAAATTGCGGGGAACTTCATCAGCCAGCTCACAAGCACCTACCGTATGCCTGGTTGGCCTTAATTTAAGTAGGAGTCTCAGGAGAATGCTGGTCAATATTTTTGGTCATGGCTTCTATCTTAACTAGATTTTTTTTTTTTTAATTCCATAGGTTTATGTTTTTAGAGCTGATCGAAGATCGGGTACCTTAATTAAGATTTTCCAGGCATCAGGTAAAAAGGTGAGATTCTGTGTACTGGTGTTCTTCTATTTGCTTGCCAGATGTTATCCTCTGGGAATCAGTTCACTTTTTAGAAAATGGATGTAGAGGCCCTATTCGTGCCCTAAATTTGTATGGCAGCCCCATAAGCAGTTGGCTTACCCCCGTCAGGACTGTGTGGAACCTGCAGATTGTGGAATTCAGGCTCGTAGTAGGACTCAGGCAGCAAGATGAGCTTGGGCACGACCAAGTTTCATCACAGAGTTCAAAAAGGATTTCCAAAGTTCATATAGTTGTCAGAATTACGACTTGCTGTATGTCTGCCTTTTCCTACCTCTCTGACCTTCCATCTGCCTCTCTCTTACACATACAGCCCAGAGAGATCACACGCAGTGAAGCAGGGTGGCAAACCCATGAAATCTAACTGAATAGGTGTGTAGGCAAACGGCTCTCACTCTTCTGGCACCTCAGGCCCAGCGGTGCCCCCCTCCTCTCATCCTGAGCCCCCACCACCATTGCCACAGGTCCTGTTGTCACACAAAGGAAAACCAAACACAAGTCACTTGGCTCCCTTGAGAACCTTGAAATAGAAATAGCTTGGGAAGGCTGCCTTGGAATTAGTCCTGGGCAAGGTTTGTCTGGGTGTGTTCTCTTGTCTTCGTCCTGGCCCTGATACTCTCTTGATTTCCTGCACATTTCAATGAATGCTGCACCCACAGTCTGAGATGAAGGCAGGTAGAGAGCCCCTGGATTAATAAGGCACGTTTTTTCATGGGCTTGTCCATCCTGCCCACCTTAGCATGGCTCAGACCAGCAGGATTATTTAGGGAGATTGGCTGCTCTCCGAGGACACACCTTTAGGCAGGAAGGCCAGGGGGTGATTTGGAGGCTTGCCTTGGTGTGGAGGCCTTACTGAGCTCTGGGAAGAAGCACAGGACTCTAGGACTTGGGAGGGAGATTCCAGGAGACAGGAGAAGGTGGAAGCTGGTCTTACCCATCACCACCCTAGGAAAAGGGGGGAGAGAAAGATTGTTTCCTTTATGGGCCTTGTGGCCACATGCCATGTCCCAGCCCAGTTCAGGTCTTGCTGTGGGTTAGACCTGCTCTACACAAGCCTGGCACCATTACACACTATTCTGATGGTAAATATTCTCATTTCCCCAAATCCCACTCACAAGTAGAATTTTTTTTTTCAGTTTTAACAGCCTTAATGTGTGTACTTAGTAGAGAATTGTCCTAATCTTTTCAATTAAAAAATGCATCACCAAATAAATAAATAAATAAATAGAATGTATCACCAAATCAGACTTGTGAAGTTTCCCTGAGAACAGCTCTGCATTCCCCTGGGATCCATACTGGCCTGTGTTATTTTAACATTTCCAAAACCCCCAAAGCGAACACACTGGAAAAGACTGTGAGCAGTTCTGCAATAAAGGTTTTCTAAGCACCCCTGACAGATGAGAAAGGACACGGTGCCGTTTGTGATAGAGCCCCAGAGCAAGGATGGTGGAAATGCCTCTAAGGCTAACATTTAGGTCTTTCTTAACATAAATAAATAGATAAATAAATAAGTAAGTGTCTACTATGGGAAACCCAGACCCCCACCCCCACCCCTTCAAGCATACCTGGGCTTGACAGCATAAAATGAAAGGAATCTCCCCCGACCTAGCTTTTCTGGGATGTAATTGACGTAAGCATTCGGTGACCTTAAGATGTTCAACATGATGACTTGGCCCGTGGATATATGGTGGAATCACGGGGAGGTTAGTTACGACCTCCATCACCTCACGTAACTGCATTTTAAGGATTCTAAAGCGACGTGCCGAGCAGGAGCACACCTGTCACCCAGTCTTCAGAGTGTCTTCACCTTCGTTTCCACCTGCAGCCTCTGTTCCCCCCGCCTCTCCACCGCTGCCCGCACCCGGGGCAGGACCAGTTAATGCTGGTCTTCCCGGTGTAATTATCAGCCTATAATTGTGCCCACTCCTTCTCAAAACCCTCCCAGTGCGGGTGACAACTTACAGGGCAACCCAGCTGTGACTGGTTGCAGTCAGGTTTGGGGTGACAGACTGAAGAGTGGGCAGTGGGGGAGGTAAACATTTGAGAAGCCACTTGTGCACACTTTGTGAGGACTTCATGTCGTGGAGTCCCAGGACAGACTTGAATGTGTCCACTTGAATGGCCTTGTGAGGTATTGGGGCTCCCTGGGAAGGGATGGGAGGGCTGGTGTCTCAACCACCAGCTCCGTGGCCACTTGTCCTCAGTTTGCACCATCCTAGAGTCATTCTTCCTTGTGCCACTCACTCTTGCCCTCCTGTGTCTCTGGCTTCTGGCTTTACCCCCATCATCAGTGCTCCGAGTTTGAAAAAGACCATTACTTTCTCTATACATCTTATTCTGCTTTTTGCAAGAAGAAATGAAAAATTCTAGTGTATCTGACTTCTCCATTATTCAAAGGGAAAGGATATGACCGGAGGCTTTCAAAGGATGTCTGTCGCTTTACCCCTGTGTCTGGACCCACACACATGGTGGGGAGGGTTCTGACTCCATCGACCACTGGTCCACTTCTGCTTTTGTTTGGCCAGAATTTGGTCAGATAGTACTGTCTCCTGGCCTTGCCATATGAAAAACAAAACACCAAAACCCTAAAGTTCCAGTTTTTAGCGGTTGACATCCTTCATATAGTACATCCGAGAAGTCATCCGTATGTACATAATCCAGATGTTAATATAGACACATGAACCTGCATTTCTAGGTGAGAGACCTCCCATCAAAGAAACCCCTCCTCCGCCAACACACATACACACACACGCACACACACACACAGCATGTCATTGCCACGTACAGGAGTTGTATTGCGTTAATGGAGGTATCTGAAAGGTTCATATGTCAAAACTTAGATAAGAAACTTCACGTTCAGGGATTTCTGATTGAACACCGATGAAGATGCCAAGTTAAATAGCCCATTGGAATGAAACAAATAGTTCCCCTGGGGCAGAGCCAGAGAGAACAACCAGCAGCCTTGGTCCTCTGGGCACTGTGAGGGTCTTACCAGCTTCTTTGTTTTACTGAAGTCCATATATATTGACCAGGTCGCTGAATTAGTGACGGATGGCGTGGTCTCTGCTGGGAATCCAAGCGTTGCCCACACCCTTCTCCTTTGGGAGTGGGTGTTGGCAGGGCGGGGTGCACTGAGCACAAGCGGTGTGTGACTGGGGAGGGGCTTCTGTCCCCAGGTTCACTGCAGGAAATGGACCAGAGTGCCCTCCACCGCTCTCACACTCCCCAGGGCCGCAGCCAACAAACACCAGCTCCGAAAGAAAACGCTTGTTCCCGTCAGCAGAACCAGAGCCCTTTTATCTGAAAACATTTATTTTTAAAAGAATGGCCTTTTTTTTTTTTTTTTTTTTTTCCTTTCCAACAGAGGTTGCAAACTGGCAGCCTTTGGAAAGGATGCAGCCTGTAAAACTTTTTGTTTGGCTGCCTACTATGTTTGTTTCTTCTTTTTTTTAAATGAACGAGTTGTCTGCATTTTAGAACGAGACCCTTCAAATAAAATTTTGAATTTGGGGCTTCTCTTGAAAAACGGGAAGGTTGGTCTTCTCTGGGTCGGCCTCCCCATGGTAGCAGTTGACTTCAGGAGCTGACTCTGTGGGCCCCAGGTGGCCACAGTCCCTACCACTCCCTATTGCCTGTTAGACCCTGAAGCCAAGCATTGCTTGCCACCTGGAGCATACTTGCAGTGTTACTTGTTTTTCTTATACCTGTTCTATCACCTTCTTGGATCCCATTGGCGTTTGAGTTTGAGGCCCCTGACTTAGAATAATAGGCACTGGATTAAGCTCTGATTCAAGAAGAGCGAGTGGAACCTGGCCATGTTCCTGCATCCATTACATAGTCTTAGGGGTCGTACCCTTCCCTGTCACTTGAGTTCATGCCTTCCTGGTTGACTTTAGCTCTGTGCAGGCCTGGGAAAGGGTAATCTATTTCCCCATGTAGCATTTCTTTTTTCTTTTCTTTTTTTCTTAACTTACCAAAAGGGATATCTTTATTTTATTTATTTTTTCAATTATTATTTATTATGTTAGTCCCCATACAGTACATCATTAGTTTTTGATGCAGTGTTCCATGATTGCTTGCGTATAATACCCAGAGCTTTGTGCAAAACATGCCCTCCTTAGTAACCATCACTGAGCCACTCCATCCCCCAACCCTTTTCAAGCTTGCCTTGTGTTAATGAAATTTCATGTTCTTCCTTTGGTTGATCCTGTCAAATATCTGTTATAGGAGGTACGTTTACTATGCTTGTAACCTGTTTTGTAACCTCAGCTTGCATTTTTAAGAACATATCTTGTTCTCCTGGATCGGTCCACTTGTTTTCCCCTGGAAGGGCTCCAAAGCAGGAGCCTCTGAGCCAGTGAGCTTCGCTCTCAGGAGGACAGGGGTCCAGCGCCGATGCTGGAGTCAGGGATTTCACTTCTGGCTCATGGGACAGCATAGCCATCACAGCGCTGAGGGGCTTGGGGGCAAGAGTGTGTTAAGCTATGGGCTAGAGACAAGCAAGGGTTTCCTGTGTGAGGGCACGCACTGAACGCTTTGTTGCAACTCGACTTGGTTGCAGATGGGCTCTTACTTCGGCTCCTCCTTATGCGCAGTTGACCTGAATGCAGACGGCCTTTCTGACCTGCTGGTGGGGGCCCCCATGTTCTCTGAGATCAGGGACGAGGGGCAGGTCACCGTCTACATCAACAGAGGAAATGTGAGTACACTGCTGGGCGCCAGGTGGACGGGTGTGGGAGAGGGATATCTGTCCAGTGAGGAGTGACAGAGCAATCCCGCTCTGGGCCATGCCTTGGGCCCCATTACCTGGAGGAGGTGAAAAGACATGCTTCCTACCTTCAACATGCCATTAATGGAAAGCTGGACACAGTGTTACCACTGTAGACATATAGGGATTGAGAAAAATCACAATGTCAGTGTTTGATTTTGAGTGTTTATTCTGTACCTGAAACTCTTCTTCTTGTTTTCTAGAAATGATTTCCACGTAATATGCACATAGTATCAGGGGCCCCCATTTTTCAGATTAAAAATGAGGCCCGTGGCGCATAGCTAGAAGCAGTGGGCTAGAATTTGAACCCAGGCCAGCTGGTTCTCTGGTAGTCGTGCTGCTTCCCCGGAAGTATGTACTCATGAGCCAGGGGCTCCTGGAGTGTGCAGTGGCTGGGCAGAATCTTGAAGGAGTAGGAGCTAGACAGATGGAAAGAGATGGGCTGGGAGCTGGGCAGGCAGGTTGAGGACCGGGGCAGCAGGACCACTTAAGTTCTGGGGTTGGGCCAGTGCAGTGGCTAAGGGCCATGATCATGAAGTTCCTTAGCCTGCAGAACCATGAAAGGGGTGCGAACGACATCAGAAAGATGCCTCTGGCACTCTGCAGCTGAGTTGGGGGCTGGGGGCTGGGGACAGGATGGGGAGAGGAAGCAATGTCCCAGTGGAGGTGGGAGACCAATGAGAAAGCAGACTCTTTTCAGCATTTAGAATTAAGAGTGTCCAACAAGAGAGTGAAATTCATCAATTTTGTTACTAAACGTGAGAAAATAATGCTTGTAATCAATGAAAAGTGCGATAAAATCTTCCTATACAAAGATCTTTTAAAAAATATACAAAACACATAGAGAATGTTCATAATAGATCCTTGTGGGTGGTAAGGCTTGGGTAGGTTTTTAGTTTTATCTTTATCCAAAGAGCAAGAATGTAATACTTTCATAGCAAAAAAAAAAAAAAAAAAAAAAAAAAAAATCCTTTTAAGCAGGGAAGAAGATGCTAGTTATCCTAGTTGGATGACTCGTCCAGTTGGAGTCAAACAGTGTTTGACTCTAGGTGGGCAGCTATCACGAAGAAAGGAGGCCATCTGAAGAGGAGCCAGGGAACGTTAGAGCCTTGGGCTTTCTTAGATGCTTAAAAACACTTTGAGAAAATGGATCTAAAACGTGGGAACAAATGTACTTCCTGGGACCTGTTGAGTGACACTTGATACTTATACCCCCATTGACATTCCAGGAAAAGGGGCAGGCAGGTGTGGGGAGAAAAGAGGTGGTCATTATGGACATGAGAACAGCAACATTTGGTGGTCACCGGCTGCTCTGTTTGTAGGAGAATGAAGTACTTGTGGAGGTATGAACTTGTCAGGCAGTAAGGAGACCAGCGTAACGGCTTGTCAGTGTGTCTGAATCACAGTGTGGAATCTCGGAGCTGGAAAACTCCCCCAGACACATGGCGCCCATACTGGCCAACCCCCAACCAATGTAGCTTAATGCCATGTGGTTACCCTGAGTACCAGGGCATGGTTTCTGTTGGGCCTCCCCCTGTCTGATGAATGATCATGAAGCAGTGCAGAGGATTGGGGAAAATGATGACTTTGGATAGATGGATTTGGACCTTGCTTTTTCCACTTATTAGCCTGTGCCATGTGGACAAATAGCCTAAAATTAGTGGCTCAGTTTCCTCATCTGTAAAGTGGGAAGAATCCTAAGGTCCCATCTAAAGCCAGACACTCCTTGGGGTGGTTTGTGGGTGTGTAGTGGGTTCAGAGTACCTCTACACGGGGTCAGGCTTTGACTTTCTTCTGCCTCAGAATCTCAGATTGTATTTTAATACTCTGGTACCATCATGTCAGTGATTTGGGGTAGAGTGGATATCCTCAGATGGCTTTTACTGCCACCATACACCATTGACCCCCTCCCTCTCTTGGGTGGTGTTTGCTCAAGAAATCCAAACCTGTGGGCACCTGGGTGGCTCAGTAGGTTAAAGCTTCTGCCTTCAGCTTAGGTCGTGATCCCAGGATCCTGGGATCGAGCCCTGCATTGGGCTCTCTGCTCAGCAGGGAGCCTGCTTCCCCCCTTCTCTCTCTCTGCCTGCCTCTCTGCCTACTTGTGATCTCTCTCTGTCAAATAAATAAATAAAATCTTAAAAAAAAAAAAAAAAGAAATCCAAATCTGAGCCACATGATAATGGGCACAGTTGTATGCGTCCCCACCCCTTTCCTCACCGAGAACTTTACTGGGTGTTGGGTTTTCTGAACAATGATTCTGTCACAATTACTGATCACATGCATCTTGCAAAGCAGCTTTGTAAACTTGTACTACAAGGGATAGGAGAGAAGAAAATAGAAATATGCATGCCGATGTAAAACAACTTTTGAAACAAAGGGTAAGGGCAGCTGAGAGGATTTTGTGGCAACAGGTTTGTGAGTAGGGAGGTTTGTGGAGCGTCAGGACAAAGGGGAGATGGAGTCCTTGGCCAACATGAGAATCCTCTTCCCTCTAAAAGGCATCTCCAGCTGTAGGAGACCCTCCTGCTGCATAGGTGAAAGGGACTCATTTTGCCACCAAGAGAGAGAAGCTTGGGCGCCCGTGATGCTGACCAGGTGTTTCCTGTCAATGGGTGTACTCCAGGGGTGATGTTTGGAGCTTTAGTTGTATTGGGGTGTTTTTTTTGGTTCTGGTTTTGTTTTGTTTTCCATTTTTTCCTTCGTTCTGTTTGCCAGGGAGCCCTTGAGGAGCAGCTGGCCCTGAGTGGAGATGGCGCCTACAACGCACACTTTGGGGAGAGCATTGCCAGCCTAGGCGACCTTGATGATGATGGATTCCCAGGTCAGTGAGCTCGTACCTGCACTCTGCCTTTGCCCTGTGCTACTGGATCTGCCTGCCCGCTTGGAAGTCCCCTGCAGGGAGGGGTGCCCTTCGAGAAGTTGTTCTCCATGCAGACACTCAGAAGCCCGCTGCGCTTCTGCTTCCGTGTGGCATCTTCTCAGCAGCCTCAAGTTCTTGTCAGTGTGCTGGCCGTGCAAGGGGTCCTAGGGCTGGGCCACAGGGGCTTCTCGCTGCAGACATGTTTGACCTGGCTTCCTCCCGCCACCAGTCCCTCAGACTCTGAGGGTCTATTGTGTTGTTAGTACATGAGTGTGGAGGGACTTAGACATTTTCAGCCCCAAGAGTGACAGCAAGGGGATGGACTTGAATATGTCCCTGCCAAGAGGGTGGGGCTATGTGTACCTGATGTCAGGAAATGTCTGGACTGCAGATTCCTTCACAGTGTCTTGGCCTCTCTTTCTGGTCTGTTCAGTGTTGTCTCTGCTTATTGTATACACAGTATATGGACAACAGGACCTGTGGGACCCACGTCACTAGGGGGACAGCTGAGGTGGGGGACAGGCTGGGGGGCAGCTCTTGCCTCAGCCAGACATTTAGGCTTCTTTGATATCCTCACAACCCTGACTAGAGAGGATCCTGGCTGGAGGTCATGTGAGCACAGGTCCCGCACTCTTAACCTCACTTCTGCAAACACATGACTTTTGTTAGAAGCAAAGGAAAGAAAGGAAGATCTCGGCTTTGTTCCAGGGGCTGTCAGTTTGTGAGGGTAACCATATTTTTTTAGGAAGTGAACGCCATTTTATGTAAGTCCCTTCTCCCGGAATGAGTTGACTTTCTCAGTTATGCAATAACCATAGTTTATGGAATTCCCCTGACAGAAATTTGGGTGTGTGGTTTATATTTGCATTTCTCTTATTGGATGGGTCAATGGTTTTTTTCTGAGGTAGGAACTTTTTTGAAAGTAAACCCTTCTCAGCGTCAATAATTTTCTTTCTACGCCCCACCCCCCTGCTTTTCTTCCCTGCTAAGAGATTGTGTGTCTAGCTTAATGCCTGGACAACCTAAAATCAAGAAATTTCTGGTATGGAGGGACCAAAATGATGGCAGGAATTAGGAAAACTCCTTATATTACTCCATATGGCTTCCTAACCCACAGCTGTTTTTCTCCCCTCAGATGTGGCCATTGGTGCACCCAAGGAGGACGACTTCTCTGGGGCCGTCTATATCTATCATGGTGATGCTGGTGGGATCGTCCCTCAGTACTCAATGGTAATTGCTGTGAGAATGATGTGGTACTTGTCCATACATTCATCTGGCGAATACGTTGGGAAACTTGAGTCTCTACCACACCCTGGGATACAGAGGAGAACACAACACGATTTCTCCTGTCAACTTTCCCGCCCTCCAGTGAAAGACAGCGACCATTGGTATTGCTTATTAAGTACCAAAACATGTTCAGAGACTCCTGGGTGTGCTCTCTGTCAGAGAGGCCTTCTGCCCGTGAAAGATGACATCCACACCCTGACCCACATCAGGAGTTATTTCTTGAAGAAGAAGAGGTTTTCTTTTAGTTACTCCTTTGTCCCATCATCAGTGCTAGCCAAAGGAATATGTTGTAAAATGTCACTTAGAGAGGCAACAGTCCACGGAGGAGGGGTTTAAAAGCTGTCACAGGGCTGATTGGTATAAGTGGTATTGCTGTGAGGAGCTGTCAAAGCTCTGGCCTTGAGCCTCAGACTTGGGAACGTGGAAGTGGTGGGTTCTGTTTTTGCCATATCAGCGTGGAGTTCAATCTTGCTGATGGTATCAGGCCCAGCCCCTGGGAAAAAAGGAAGTCACTCTCTTGACAGAAGCATTGTCAGGATATTTGGGGATGTTTCTGTCTGGAGTGGCACAGGCCTGTGTCACTCTCCCAGTGAGTGGGTCAGTGGGAGAAAGAGACTGAGCACAAGTGGAGAAACTTCCAGTTAGCAAGTATCGATCTGCCGAGTGTTTCTTATGTGCTTACCACTTCCTACTCATGCTTGTGCTTCTCATCACAAAGCAGCTGGTCTCCTGTCTCGATTGTCTCTAAGGAAACAAAACTTCCAACTGAGTCGCGTTCTTGCAAAATGTTCCGAAAGTGTTCTGTAAAGCAAAGTATTAGGAAAGTGTCCAAACCTGTTCATGTGTTAAAGTCTCTAGGTAAGAAAGAGACTTTTTGAGTTGGTTTTAAGAGCCAGTCCATAAACAGGACTTCAGTCCATGCATTCATAATTGTTCTTCTTGCAGCAGATAAAAATGAGCTGATTAGAGGCTGGGGGTTGGTTTGTCGCCAGCTTCCTGCACCCTCTCTGCTGGGGCCAGCCCAGCTCATTGATTCCCACGTGAGTCAGAGGGTAGAGAGGGGGCACCAGTCCGCTCTCTTTAGTCCTTGTCCTCGTCCTGTGAGATGGTGCCTTTACTGTCCACCTGTCTTCCTGAGGTGCCTCCAGCCCAGGGAGGTGACTTCGCTTGCCCAAGGTCTCTGGCTAGTAAGTGGCAGTATGGCTGTTTACTTACTGTCCATTACTGTCCCCACACTGGAGGAGGGAACACTCAGGGAAGTTCACGTGGAAAACGTAGAAACATACTCCAAGGGGCCTAGTCTACTCGGACCACCCTCTTCTCATTAGAAATGAATAACGGAGACAGGGAGCTCTTAGGTGATTCAGCCGATATGGCAGGAGGAAGAGGGCTTTGGGCACAGGTTGGGGGCCACATCCATGTCAGGGGGGCGTCTGTGGTCTGAATTACGGACCCTCTTCACGACATGACAAGCGGGAAGTCATCCAGGGAGCCCAGTCCTCCAGCAGCCCCCGGGGTCACTGTCCACACTTCCTTCTGGAAGCTTGTTCCTGGACCTTGGAAGCGAATCACACAGAGAGGCAACCTGTCAGAGACCCCTGCTTCCCTTCCTCCTGCAGCCCTCCAGTGTTTTGTTTTGTTGCTGGGTGGAATCCCCACAGGGAACTGAAGGACAAATGTTGTGGTTAGCATGGAGTGTCTTCAGTAGGAAGCAGGGATTGGCAGCTGGACTCGTCCTGCCTCTGTCAGCACACAGGGAGGCTCGTTAGCCTTGACAAAGAGAAGTGGTTTGGAGCAGTTAAGAAAAAAAAAAGAAAGAAAGGGAGAAACAAGTATGTTTGTACTTTTCCAAGCTGCTAATATGTATATGATAAGGTCAATGATTTAAAAGGAAAAAAGAAAAAGAAAAACCCTTCAGCGATGTATTCTTCAGGGCTGCGGTCTGGACAGAGTGGGCATTGTGCGGGTGAACTGGAGGAAGAAATCAGAAGCAGCTCTGGGCAAAGGAGTTGCTTTTCTTTGGCCCAGACTGGTATTTATTTCTGCTGGATAAATTGTGAGATCAGGGCTGAAGTTCGTCCACATTACTCTTTAACTCATTCCTCTTTCTTGGGCTCGTCAGGAAAAGTGTTGATTTTAAGATCCTTGTGCGCCTTTCTCAATTTGAGAGCCCCCAGGGCACATCAGGGTGGCCCCTGTGTTCTTTCTCTTGCAATAAGGACACTGCCTATAAACCTGGGCAGGCGGAGGTTTTCCAAGGCTCCTGGTTTTCATTTAGGGTTATTAGCACTGAGCAGACTTATCTTCCTGGCTTTATGGCCTAATGGCCTACAGATGTCTGTGGGATAACTTAAGCCGGCATCGCCACCCCCAAATGGACCACCCCTTCACTCTTCCCCCTTGTCCCAGACACTGCAGAGCTTAGAACTGCAGACCCAGGGCAAGGCTGCTGCTAGCATCATTAGACTGCGGAGCTGAGCTGGCCTGCCTCAACATGGGGCTTTTAAGAAATAGACATACGTACATGTTTGTTTAGACAGAACGGTGTGGGATGTGGAGCTCTGCCTGCGAGCAAGGAACATTTCAGCATTTGCTGGTGCTCTGATTTGTACCATGATGCTCGCACATTTCCTGTTGGACGGCTTAAGTGAAGATGGCAAGTGGAAGGTTATTCGCAGTGATGGGATCTCAGGAGGGGTGGTGGGGGGCGGGGTTGGTCCCTGGCCTCTCCATCTGTAGATTCTATGGAAACTCCCTCTTCCCAAGCTCATGACTTCTCTGGATGACTCAGTAAGGAAAAGGATACGGGAAGAAAGTCCACAGTGAGCCCCTGGCTATCTGTAAACCTGGTTCCAATAGGGGTTGTGCTGTCCTGTACAGCATGAAAACAAAGCATTTTCTTATCTTCCACAGTGAGGGCATTGGGAGGTAAGCATCCCCAGAGAGATTGTATAAACAAAGGGAAGAAGAAAGAGGTCAGATCCCAGGAAATGGGACTTTTCTAATTCAGCAAGTTTGATATCTTTTGAGGAACTGCACCACGTAGATGATGAGTGACGGAGCCACTTGTACAGTAAATAGCCCTGAACCAAGACAGCATATGTTAATACAGACTGAACTTCATGATGAATGAAAGTACAGATGCCCTATGGTGGTAGAGCTGTGAACTCCAATTGGCTGGTTGGGGGGCTGCCTTGTAGGAAAGAGGGTGGCTTCGGCTGATTTTTTATTTATTTATTTTACCTACAGTTTATAGAAGGTTCAGGACCCTGGAGCTCCAGGTTTTCTAGACAGGACAGTCTCACCGGTATGGAAAGCTCATGAGCCTGTAGGTCTTCTTATCAGCTCGGTTAAGAGGTGGTTTCCATGCGCCCATCTCTGCCAGCTGGACATGCTCACTGCCTGCCCCCCCCCCCCCCCCCCGCCGCCCCGGGGAAAGACTGACGGCACCTCCAAGGAGAGAGGTGGCCCATGTTTGGTACATATTTGGGTAGAGAGATCTAAGGAAAACATGTTCTTAGAATTCTAGCCAGCTCCACCTGCATGGAAACAAAACAGAACCGCTGTTGGAAATGGAAGTAAACATCCATTTTGAACTTCACGTGGCATGTCAAAACATTAGCACATAAGTCTAGGTGGGTTTTTCGTGAACAGTGAGCTTGAAAAATTTTTAAACAATGACATGTCATGAAGACAAGTTACCGTAACCGAGTGCGTGGTCTTTGGTCATGTGCTAAAAACCCCAGGATCAAATTAGGACCACAGTTTTCTCTTTCAACAGCTCCAGGACCAAGCATCCGACGGAAGCTGCGTAGAACAGTCCTGCGTTCTTACTCACCACTGTGCTCCTATCCGGTGACTCAATTTCCCTATTATCTGTTTCAGAAGCTGTCTGGCCGGAAGATAAGTCCGGTTCTGCGGATGTTTGGACAGTCCATATCAGGAGGCATTGATATGGATGGAAATGGCTATCCTGGTAAGCTGTTTTTCTTTAAGGGCATAAGAGATAAAAGAAGATAAGTGCATGAGGTAGAGTCATTTCCAGTAGGGTTAAGCTGTGGTGACAGCTCTGTGGGATGAGGAAAATTCCCATAATAGGAGGGGATACTTTGCCTGGTATTTGATTTTAAAGTGTTGAAGTTTACTTTGGGATTTTAGAAAGATCTATTCTGAAGAGTTTCAGCACCCAAAGGACAGATTGATATCAAAAGAAACAACAAAAAAAGAAAAGAAAAAGAACAGGATTTCTGTGGCATCAGCTCTTTCTAATGAAGAGAGAAAAAGCACTGTCCACATTAAAAATGATAGTGAAACCTCATGTTCTCCTTAATATTTAAGCATAGTTAGAGACCTCTTACCCTTGAGAGGAGAAAAAAAGGAGCTGGGCAGCACCTTCCCCACCTCCTAACCCCTGCAAGAAAATTGAAATATTTGGAGCAAAGAAGAAAACCCTCCCTGATGGACAAAACAGACCCTCACTGTTCTGGCTGCCTTGTCTTCAAGGTGAATTAATGCCTCGTGATGGTTGAGGCTAATTGAAGAAAAATGTACCATTTCCCACCTCAGTCCCAAGTGTTGTTTGGTTTAGGGAAAATGCCCTGGGCAGGGGGGTAGTGGTTCTTTTGGGGTTTGAAGGGGATGGAGTGGGGTGAGGTGAGGAAAGAGAGATGAGAATTTGAAAAACTCTGAAATGTTCCTGGAATTCAGGAAGCATTTTCCTGGAACTCTAGGTCATCTTGCTGTCTTTGAGGAAGTACTTTTTCCACTTAAAATGCCCGGGAAGGACTTGTGAGATCCAGTGCTGGGCATACGAGGGCAGCACATTTGGTAGTTTCTTATGGGCAACAGTTTTGATCATTTTTTGTGACCTTACAGAGCCAGGAGGAGGGGATAGGAAAGGGTTGTTGCTGAAGTTTTTGTTTCTGTGGGCCTCATGGGCTTAAGTCAGAGAAGGCCATTCTTCTTGTTTTGGGTAATTTGTGGCTGTCCTGGAATAATACCTGATGTATACGCAAAATGCTCCCACGTGCACAGTGGCTCCCATAGTGTGGCCGGTGGGTAGAGATGGAGTGTTCCCCATGTGAAAGACATGGGTACTGAGCCGCAGAGAACTTAGGGGCCAGGCCAGAGGTCACATCGCAGTGGGCAGAGACACACGTTCTCTATGAGCAGGTGGGTTCACGCTTTATGATGTATGGGAGTTTCTTACATTTTTTTCTTTTAAGATTTTTAAAAATTTTTATTTATTTGAGAGAGAATGAGCACATGAATGTGGGGAGGGGCAGAGGGAGAAGCAGGCTCCCTGCTGAGAGGGAAGCCTAGTGCAGAACTCGAGCTCAGGCCCCTGGGATGGTGACCTGAGCTGAAGTCAGACACTTAATGACTGAGCCACCCAGGCACCCCTGAACTTCTTATATTTTTCATAAAAAAAAAAAAAAAAGACAGATTCCTCAGGTTCTTTTGTTTTCAAACATCTAGTTAACTCAAAAAGGCTTAGAAAACAGCAAAATTAACAAGCATACCCAAATGCAGAAATTTTAGCAGTCCTACAATTCATGGATTTGCTGTTTCTTTTTCCTTAATGAGGACATATATAGACATAGGAATTCAGTCTGTCTTGGATTCAGATGCTTGCTTCTTTAAGGTGGTAATGGGAACCCCAAGACTAAGGAGTTTATACTTGAAGGGAAGAAAGGCAGAGAGCTACTAGATGAGTATATACTTTATAAATTCAGGTTACTTAAAAATAAACATTACTGGGGCACCTGAGAGGCTCAGTCATTAAGCATCTGCCTTAGGCTCAGGTCATGATCCCAGGGTCCTGGAATTGAGCCCCACATTGGGCTCCCTGCTCAGAGGGGAGTCTGCCTCTCCCTCTCCCTTTGCCTGCTGCTCCCCCTGCTTGTGCTCTCTCTCTCCTCAGAAATAAATAAATAAGATCTTAAAAAAAGGAGAAAAAAATTACCATCTAGCTCTTGGGTCTTGGTTTGTAGTATACTCAGTATTTCCTGAATTTTCTGATTTAAATATGTGATTTAACCTATGTATTTAAATATTTTTAAAATATTACATTTAACAACTAATACTTAGTAGATGTCTTTTAATTTAAGTATTATGAAATACCATCAGCTTTTGAAGAAGACCCTTAGGATAATTATGCCCACAGTACAGACAAGGACACTGAGAGATTCTGAGGTTACGGGAGTGAGGGGTGGAGCAGAGATGATTCACATGTTCTACAGAACCTTGAGCTTCTTTCCAGCTCATTTAGTTCTAAGTATCTGGCTCTCTAATTCACTCGTGTCCAAAAGATACATAATGTGACCCACATACATAATTTAATGTATTCTAGGAACTACATAAAAAAGATAAAAAGAAATAGGTGAAATTAATTTTAATAATAAATATAAAAGTTTTTGGGCTAGTTCATGGTTCTCATAGCAGCCACATTTCAAGGTCTCAGCAAGCCACGTGGTGATTGGCTGCCCCAAGGGGCAATGTGGCTCTCCCTCTTCCAAGATCACCATGTGGCCCACAGGAAGGCTGTTGCCCCCGCCCCCCCCCCCCAAGAGCTCAGTGCTGGGCCTCGTGGCTGGGGACCTTTCCAGGGGTGGGTAGGATGGGAGGGGCTTCAGCATGTCTCTGAATGCTACAAACTTCTGATTTTCAGATGTAACTGTTGGAGCCTTCATGTCAGACAGCGTGGTTCTCCTAAGGTGAGATGCTTCCCTCTTGCTTCTTGGGTTGCATTCTTCACGATGAGGGCTGGGCTTTGGTGAGGTGGGTGGTTGGGGAAGTTCTTCACCGTCAGTCAGCAGTTCCCTCTGTGCTGTTCCTGGAGGTGCTCGGAAAGTAAAAATGCAGCTGTCTGGTCCTCCTTGTCCCCAGAGTTTCCAGCTGGCGGGCCTCGAGTGGCTTGTAGCTCTGGGACAGTAGCCTCCCTACGGCTTGGGGTGGCTTCAGCCCCAGCGGTTTTGCCTTTTGCCTTGAACAGCTGCTTCATGAATGTGTGTACATGATGTCCTCATTTCCTGTGGGCACCAGGACACTCAGGGGCTCCCAAGCACTGCCTTGTCCCAGCTCTTCATCCCCACCTTGTCAATCCCCAGATCCCCAGGGGCGGGGAGCCTCCTGCCCTTTGAGCAGGACTTCCTTGCCTATGGAGGCAGAGGTGTGGGATGGGAGCCCATGCACCATGACTCTCTCCCACAAAGGCTGGAGGCTGCCATCCTGCCTTGAACCATCTCCAAGTATTTCTTCCATATGAGTCAGAGGAGGCCAAATTACCCTTTGGAGTGGGAGCCAGCTCTTAGGTTTTGTTAATAACCTGATGGCAGAACCTTCTAAAATAGGCCAGTAGGATCTTAGAGCTGGAAGGGGTCCCAGAAGCCATGGAGCTGCACACCCCCAGATTCTTCTCATTCAGCAGTGCCTTCCTCCAAGTCTCTGGCTGCAAGGCACCTGGCCCTTAAGGTGCCCCTAGGGGTGAGAACTTAGAAGCTTTGGAGGGAACCAATTAACCCTAGCTAACTCGGGATGTTAACCTGTTAAGGAGGCAGAATCACCTTAGGTTGGGAGGGTGTGGTCCAGGGCCAGGTGGCCTTGGTTCGAACCCCCACTCTGCCATTGGGAGGCGGGTTTCTCCAGGTGACCCGCCTTTCAGAAATCCCCCCCTCTTTAAACAGGAGAATGGTGGTACTTCCTTCACTGGGTCCACAGAACTCTGTGAATTAGTACTACATGCAAAATGCATAGAACAGGTAGGGGGTCAATGAATGTTAGCAGTGCTTAGGTAACTTATGCAAAATATGCCTCCCTAAAATTCTGCTTCTTGATTCTATATTTTGCATGTAGCAGCCCTTCAGTATTTGATAGTGGCTTGTGTGTCCCTGAGGTGGTGACGTCGCCATATGACTGGATCTCTACTTTCTTTATCCCCCAGCCCTCACCCCTGTCCTGTGGGTTGGCCATCCCCTTTCAGGTAAAACAGCTTACGTAGCCTCCATTGACTGAGGTGACACTTCAGAAGCTGAGCTTACCCACCGCCTTCTCTCCTCTTCGCTGTCCCGAGCAGCTTGCTTTGGCTTGTCACGATTCCTCTAGAATAAAACACGTTCCCCAGCTCTCACAGTTGAGAAAAGGCACTCCTAAAACCGGGAGTATCTGGCTTAAGGTATATCCTGTAGATTCTCCTTTTTTTTTTTTTTTTTTTTAAAGATTATATTTATTTATTTGACTGTGTGTCAGATCCCGGGTGCATCTCATGGAGCAACTGTGCAAGCAACCCACACAGCCAGTGTTTGCTGAGTGCCTGCCACATGCCAGGCACTGCTTGGGCTCCCACATGCTCAGCGTTCTCTGGT
Source organism: Mustela lutreola (assembly GCF_030435805.1). NCBI lineage: Eukaryota > Metazoa > Chordata > Mammalia > Carnivora > Mustelidae > Mustela > Mustela lutreola. Next base: position 67,087,002 of record NC_081291.1, on the reverse strand, counting down.
TGTTCTGTTTTTTTCTTTCCCTTTGGAGGTGTAAATTGCATATAGCGGAGCCTGCTGATTGAAGGATCGCACGTGTACAGTTGTAAGCAGGTGCCTGTGTGTGTAACTGCCACCCATTAAGATAAAGAACATTTCCATCACCCCAGGAAATTTCCTTCTGCCTCTTCCCAGTTACGCCCCCTTCCGAAGGGCAACCGTTGGTCTGATTTTCATTGCCGTGGATCAGCCCTGCCTGTTCTAGAATTTCACATAGATGGGATTATGGAGTCCACACTCTCTTGGCTCTGGCCTCTTTCACTTGGTGCAACGTGTTTGAGATGCCTCTGAGTCATTCTGTGGTGCTCTTCTTCCCTTACTGAGCAGTAGTCCGCTGACTGAATACACTATAGCTCGTTTGTCTGTTCTCTTGTTGGTAGAACATAATGTTTTTAGGAGAGGCAGGGTCAAAAAAAGGGTGGAGAGAGAGATGCTTAAGAGAGAATCAACCCTGAGATCATGACCTGAGCCAAAATCAAAGGTTGTATGTTACCCGACTGAGCCACCCAGGTGTCCTGATAGATCACATTTTAATTCTTAGTTTTCTTAACAACTCTATGACATAGATATTATTACTATTATTCCCATTTTATGGATGAGGAAAGCAAGTGATTTTGAAGTTTTATTAATTTTAAAAAGGAGATCATTGTTGATTGTGGTCAGTGCCATGAGGATGATGAGGCAGGGTCATGTGGTCAAGGGCCCTGGTTCGCATCAAACCCAGCAGGGAGGGCCACGTAGTCATGTTAGGAGGTGACAGTGGTGTCCTTGGCTCTGGCAGGTCAAGAGAAGTGAGGTGCAGAGGTCAGATCGCTGGGTGGGAGAGAGAAGGAAAAGCAAGAAAACAGATGGTGAAGTTTGACTCCTTTCCAGAAGCTTGGCTACAAAGGAGCAAATGGGATTGCCATGTGGCTCAGAGGTTAGGCCAAGAGTCTTTGAAACCTCTTCTGCTCTCCTTGGCCCTTTCCTCTCCTGCACTACTCAGAGGTGGTCCCCTTTAGCTTCACCCTCATCCATACAAGACTTGCCCTGACCCCACTCTCCCCTTGGGGCCTGAAGAGACAGAGGGAGAGGGGGGCGAGACTGAATGGGGGTTGAGGGAGGAGAGGAAGGTGAGATGCGGTGTATAGGCCGTGGCGGACAGGGACCTCGTCTTTGAGCCAGGCCCCAACACTGGAACAGGTCCAGGGCAAAGTTCAGCGTGGGACATGGGCGAGGGTGACCACCTCAGGTCTCTTCCTGGAGCAGGGAAGGCAAACTGGGACCCCTTAGAGAGGGGGCCAGGGAGGAACAGGCAGAGGGACTGCTGAGTGTGTCTGAGGGGCCAGGAAGGCATCTGTTGATAAGGTGCTAGATGTGGCTGAACGACTGTGGACATGAAGGTCTGGAGACGTCAGTGGGCTAAGCGAGGTGGGCATCCCAGGCATGGCTTAGCTGACCAGCAAGTTAGGTGGACTTGAGTCCCCTCAGAGTTTGGCCGAGACCAGAAAAAATCAATCATGCACAGGCTCATATAACATACCATGCCCATTCTTTTTTCTTTCTTTCTTTTTTTAAAAAATATTTTATGTATTTATTTGACACACAGATCACTAGTAGGCAGAGAGGCAGGCGGAAAGAGAGGCAGGGGAAGCAGGCTTCCCGCTGAGCAGAGAGCCCAATGCAGGACTCTATCCCAGGACCCTGAGATCATGATCTGAGCTGAAGGCAGAGGCTTAACCCACTGAGCCACCCAGGGGTTCCACACCATGCCCATTCTTACATGTCCTCAGGGAGAGTCCAGATGTGTACGGGCCTGGAATCCTTCAGGCTACCGCAAAGGGCACACCTTACTGTGAGTGGTATTAAGGACATAGACGTTAATTGGCTGCCTGGAGGGGATGGCTCCACGGCTGGTTTAGTAGCCTCCATCTTCATGGGGTGTCAGCGCTCAATCTGTCCGACTGTGGCTGTCCCACATGCAGCACTGCCTCCCACAGAAGGCTGGGGTGATGGGAGCAATACTCCATCAGACGGCATCCGGGGAGGTAAATGCAAGGGAAATACAGATCTACCTTGACCTAGGAAGGAGTTACTGTTATGATAAACCCATTGTAAGTTGAAAATATCCTTACATGGAAACATATTTACTACCCCTAACCTCCCGAACACCATGGCTTAGCCTGGCCTGCCTCAGCTGCGCTCAGAACACTCACCTCAGAACACTTACACCCGCCTTCGGTCGGGCACGGTCCTCCGACAGTAAGTTGGTTTGGTAATCAGGTGTTGACTCTCTCACGTAAATGACTGAAAGCTGCGCCTAAAGTCACAAACAGAGCCTCCACACGGCTACAGAAAGGGTGTCAGCATAGGGGCTGTTCAGCCTCGTGATTGGTGGCGGAGCCCAGGAGCTGTGGCTCCAGGGCCAGCGTCGCCACACAGTCATCCCACATAGCACCGGCAAGGGGATCCTTGGGGATCCAGATTCACGGTTCAAAGTTCAGTTTCTCCCAAGTGCACGTCAGCCCATCATAAGGTTGGAAAGTTGTTACATTGAATCGTCGTAAGCCAGGGACGGTCTGTATCAGGATTTGAACTATCGGAGTCATCAGAAAGAGGTAGTCTATTTTAAGTTAGAATTAAGTCTTGAAGGCCTTTGTGGTGCTGTCCTTCAGCGCCCCTCTGCTTCTCTCACGGGGACGGGCCCCTCTGCAGGCATGACCGCAGGCTGGCCCCACTCTGCCCTTGCTGATTTTGTGCTCTCCCCTTAGCTGCAGAGGGCAGGGCCTGTGTGAGGGCGATGGGCGCCCAGTGCTGTGCCACTTCAGTTCAGAGGGAGTGATGAGAGAGTTCAGGAAAGACTTCTGGGCTTTCCCTGGTCCAAGAACAATTCTTGGAAGTGAAACAGGATCGAGGGCCTTATCTGACAGGTGCTGGTGAGACGTGTGCTTCTGAAGGTCTTTGTCCTCACCTCAGAGGATCCCGTGCTGACGGCCTCCATCGACATCATTTTCCCGGCCTGCTCCCCCGGCCTTCCTCTGCAGGGCTCTGCCGGGAGTGGGGACTGGGTGGCCCCTGGGATGGCAGGCGGTGGTGAGGCCTTCCTTCCGTGTGGTGACCAGGGAGCATGTGCCCTGGGCAGGGTGGAGATCTCACAGGGTCGAGACCAGCACTCCCTGGTGCCTCTGTCTGTTTTGTGAAAGTTGGGGCGCTCCTGTGGTTTTCAGTCCCTGGGCCTGTTGTGAGGTTGGCACCCGTTTCACACCTCAGGTTTTTGAACACCAGTCCTGAGGCTATCAGGATGAATTTGGGGGGTCCTAGACCTTCAGGGGCCTGTAGACTGGTGGAGCAGCCTTGGAAACAGACAGTGATCTTAATGAGTAAGTGAGGGGAGGTTTGAAGATGGTGCAGGGGTCCTGGCGAAGGCCTCCCGGGAGAGGGACATGAGCTGGCCATGGAAGGACCTGGGGCTTTCTAGATTGTCTGTTGGTATCTGCTCAGTCCTCTTGACAAGGAACAGAGCATTTGTTTTCTGTGTTATTGAGAGCGTCTTACAAGGATGAACCCAGAAGAAAATTGGAAGGCCGGGACCTTGGATTTCTTTCAGGCACTGCTATTGTCTGACGTCTGTTGGCCTTACAGCTGGCTTTGCTCTGGGAGATCCACCATTCCCTTGCCCTAGTTCCAATTCTCTCAGCCTTAAACCCATGTCCATGGCAGTGGTGGCAGCAGTGAAAACCCTTCACCCTCTTGGGCCACATGTGTCCTTCCTTCCCTCTTTCCCTGAGGTTTTCCTTAATACCTTCTTTGAGAGTTGTGTTCCTTTTTCCCATCTGTCTTGTCGCTGTGGGCTCTTGGCAGGGTCACTGTACACAAGGAAGGTCATTGTTCTCAAGCCGCTAATGCCCCTTAATCTTGTTATATCACCCCAGTGGCAGGAAGGCTGGGGCTCTCTGGAGGTAAAAGGGTCTCATTGTGAGGTCTGGAGGGGAGAAGGCTAAGCCGCAGCTTAGGGGAACTGTCCCTGAGCAGGTGTCTGCAATGACAGCAGGATGGCCTGAATCAGCTTGGTCGGCCAACCCTGGAGTTCCCCAGAAGGTGCAGGAGGGATGCGTGTATCGATCCAGTATGGGGTGGGTGGGGATGCTGGCCGTCCGAGTTGGTGTTAAGGATGCCAGTGTTTACAGGGTTTTACTTGCTCTTGGGATCAGGTGGGTTGATTTCTTAAGCTCTGAAATGCTTCGCTGTTACCAGCTGGGACTCTCTGGATCAAGTTCTTTTAGAGAAATGCTTAATGAATTGAGGGAGTCAAGGAAGGGCGAGGTTTGATGCACTGGATGGAACTGGAACTCTGCAGCTCATGCTTCCAGAGACAGTAAGGGCATGGCCATTCCCAGCGGTACAGCTGTTTCTCGAGTCCTGGCATCCGCTGTAGGAACTCCCCTTAAATATATTACTATCTTCCTAATAAAATGGAAATCGGAACTTAATTGGTGAAATTTTAAATAATCACCCAACATCTGGTGGTTCATTTATGGCTTCATCCAGATGTGTTTTATTAACAACTTACTTGCCTTTACTATTGGGAAGTTAACCATTAATTTATTAGGAAATAAGCCACTTCAAAAACCGGGAGAAAGTATTTACAGGGCCCATTGGCCCTTCTCTCACAGGTTACTTCATGGTTTCGTTAAGTGCTGGGCTGAACGCCGAGGATTTCTCTCTCTGGATTACTTCTTGTTCTGTTCTGAGAGCATGGCTAAGTCACCTCCCTCTCTCGATGCACAGGGCGAGACCCGTCATTACGGTGGACGTCTCCATCTTCCTCCCAGCCTCCATCAACATCACGGCGCCTCAGTGTCACGATGGGCTGCAGCCTGTGAACTGCCTGAACGTCACCGCCTGCTTCAGCTTCCACGGCAAGCACGTTCCAGGAGAGATTGGTAATGAGCCCCTGAGTCAGGGCTTGGGACGGCCATCTTAGCTGGAGAGGGCTTGTGTGACTGGGGTTGAGAGATTCTTCTGGAGCCTTTGATTTCCCTGTGCATCCTGGCCAGTTTTGCAGGCAGCAGATACGCAGTCCAGACCCTCTTTCTCTCTACAGTTCCTGCTCTTTTCTGCTTCCCATAGTTTCCCAATTTAACATAGCCTCCAGCTCTGGAACAAATAACATTTGACCCCAAGCATCCTTTCCCCAATGTGTGACTAGACTGAAACCTCACGGGGCCACAGGTGTCACAGGCCAGTGGGACTTGTGGAAAGGTAGTGACTGGAGCCTCGCCCTTACAGAACATTCCATTTGGTTAGAAAAAAAGAAGTGGTGGGTCTTTGGAGGCTCTCCCTTAGCCTTGGGCACCAGCCAGATGTCAGGGCCGTAAGCCCTTGACTGTGGAATCTGAGACCAGGGATGGATGGTAGGATCAGGATGTTGAATTTTATGAAGCCCTAGACTTGCAAAAGAGGAGGAGCTGCATTGTCAGCTTCGGATGACAGAAAAGAGACAGCAGGCCCTGCTATTTCTCTGGTGGAGAAGGCCAGCTTGCTAACCCAACTCCAGAGGTCCAGTCCCTGGAACAGATAGGATCAGGGCGGAGTAGAACTTAAGAGCACGTGGTCATCTGAAGGAAATGAATCTAGAACACTCATGCAGATTAATAAATGCTTTGCTCTTACTTGGAAGGCTGATTTAATAATAGAAAATAGAATTCTAGGAAAATTTTTAAAAACACACAAAAAACAATAAGGACCTGGACTTTCTGCATTTCTTAGACATTTGTAGAGTCAAGTGTCTCACTTCCCTAATCACAGTGTGGTCCCTAGACCCAGCAGTACCAGCATCCTCTGGGTGCTTGTTAGAAATGCAGAATCTCTGGCCTCGCTCTAGGTCTGAGAAGCAGGATCTGTGTGTGCATTTATGTTCAAGAAGCACTGATCTGGAGCGTGTGTGTGTGTGTTTGTGCACACTCGTGTGCGCTCATGGGCGCGAACATGCACACGTATCCTGGTCTGTTTCTCAGCCGCACCTTGAAAGCTGTATGTTATTTAATAGTGTGCTAATCCTTCTAGGCTAATAGCCTCCTTGATACTTTATCTTGATCTTCAGATGGTTTGAATAAGTTCAACAATCAAACCTTGAACTTGTTCATAGAGATTTCTTTAAAAAAAAAAAAAAAACTTAGAAATTTCAAAACTGAATGTAAACATTCCATGCACTCAGGACTTGGTGACAAAGAATTAACAAACGTTTTATGTGGAACCCAGTCAGAAAAAGACCAGACTCAGTGAGAAACGTACTTGCTCAGGGTCACATAGCTGTTGGTGAAGCCAGGAGTTGAATCCTGGTTTGAGCATACTTAGTTTTGCTTTCCAAAAACTCTTTCTCATCTCCTCCCTAATCAGTCTCTAGGGAAACATTTTTTTCTATTGGTCCTAGGGCTGCTGTGTCCTCTGCCCAATTAGAAGGTGTGTCTTCTATCAAATTCCAGCTCATGATGTAGCTGGATTCCATTAAGAAACATTATGAAAGAACTGAATTGAAGGTTTATGTTGGTGTGTATAAAAATAAGCAGAACTATCCTAGAACTCTAAAATAAGAAAGTGATTAATAGTTCATGTGTGTGTTCATTTGACAAATGTTTATTGTGTGCCTGCATGTGCCAAGCATATCCTCATGGAGCCTCCAGTGGGGGTTACAGAGTTTCTATTATTTTGATCCTGAAGCAGTGTACACCATTCCAGGCTCTTTAATGACATCACTGTGGTGGTAATGAAGGTATTTTGGCACAGCAGGAACAGATGAGAAGAAACCCAAGATGCCAGTTTTTGAGCAGGAAGGATGTCAGACCATAAGATGGGGGTAGAGTGGACTCTGATTAGAAGGTTTGTGGGCTGAGCCAGGAGGAGATGTGGGTGTCTTCTCATGCTACTGCCCACCAGTGGGCCTTCTGGGCCCCAGTGACTGGGGCCCCTTTCATTGACCTCTAGGCAGAATGATAATGGAGTCTAGGCTCAACCATGACCCCTGAAGAGTCGGAGAATATCAGGAGAAACAGGCTGGTGGATAGCGCATGGTCCTGCCCGTAGTGCGCAGCGTGGAGGAAGTGGGCTGAAACCCATGTGCAAGTCTTGGACTCTGAGTAGCAGCACGCTCTCCCACTGAAATCAGACATCCCTTTACAATCTAAGCAGTATTTTTCCACATTTACTTTACACATGGTAACAGGAATTTTGGTATCAATGGGGCGATGCAGAATATTCTCCATCCGTTTTTCTTTGTTGTCCCCAGGCATTCAGGGCAAGGTGCTGGATCTCCATCTTTGTAGAAATCTGGTAAAACATGAACTAGCTGTGGAATGTGGAGAGACTTGAGGAGGGAAAGCGGGCAGCCCTTAAGGAAATGTGAGAGAAATCAAGGAAGTGACAGGTAGCTTGCGGGGGTCCAACAGTGGTGGGGGATCCCTGGGGTCCAGCACAGAAGGCAGGGCCTGGGCTCTGTGTCGTCAGGAGGATCAGGTGCCTGGTCTCCAGGTGGTGGAAGGTGGGGGCACCGCCATCCTCCGCTGTTGTCCAAGCTCAGCGTCACTGTGCAGGCCTCTGTGGGAACTCAAGGCCAGGGCGTGATGAGCTTTCCTTTGTCCCCTTGCTGGCAGCTGCAGGGAGCCTGGGTCCTGGTGGGTTTGGCCATGGAATGTCTAACAAATGAATGCCCGCCTTGGGCCGACCTTCTAGGCCCCCTCTCAGCATTTGCATGTCCACGACTGGGTTGCATCCATAGAGTGGCTGCATTGGTGCAGTGTGGCTGGCGCAGTGTGTACTGGGTTCTTCCGAAGAGTTGTCGGAAGCCTTTTCTATCTGATAGCATCTTGAGCCGCGGGACCCTCCAGGGACGGCTTGGGGAGCCATAGATGCTACATGTCACTTATAAGCTGACCTCTTTGGTTCCTCCTCTTTGGTAGGACCTGCTGGGGAAGGACCTCTATTCTCCTCTTCATCTTCTGCTTTAGCAGTGGGAAACCACAGCTCCCACGTGGTCTCCAGGGTGTTCGGGGCTGGCTGATGGCCTCTGGCAGGACCATGGAAACTCCAGAGACTCTGTAGGGGGTGACTCTGCCTTGGCCCCTGGAATGGCAGCATCCAGTTAGGAAAACAGAAACCAGTTGTTTTGACAGAATTTAATATCAGGAATTGGGAAAGCAGGTCTTGGATTTAACTGGTAGTCACTGCCAGAAACAGCCCCCACTTCTGGGTTGGCGTCGGTGGGGGAGAGAGGTCTCAAAGTGTGGTGCCCTGTCCAGCTGCAGCAGCGGCACGTGGGAATGTTAGAAATGAACATTCTCACTGGGGCACTGGGGCCCAGTCACCTGCCCTTCAGCACACCTCTGAGGGGGCTGGGACTTGAGGACCCCTGGTCAAGCAGACAAACAGAAGAGGTCACACCTGCGGTGATCAGAACCTAGAAGCTTGGAGTAGGCACTCTGCTAGCCTGAGACCTCAACCTTGGGGGAGGGGGTAGCAGCTAGTGCAGTGGGGGGAAAGCTGACACTGGTATTAACTACAGTTGAAACTAGCTGCCGGGAAAGACTGTCGCCAGCTGAAGCTGATAGGAATAGGGAGCAGGCAGGAGGATGCAGCCCTTCTCCCTCCACCAGCCTCCCTCAAGCTGACCATCTGGGTTGAGCCTCCCACAGACCCGCTAGCAGAGGCATACAGAGATGCCCAGACCCAGCCTCACAGAGCAGGGTGGGTCGGGAGCTGAGAGACAACAACTTCGGGAACTAGCCCAGCCAGCAGCCAGTCACAGAAGCACCTGTTGGGTCATTAACTACAAATAGTTAAGTTCTTTTTTTTTTTAATATTTTATTTATTTATTTGACAGAGAGACAGCGAGAGAGGGAACACAAGCAGGGGGAGTGGGAAAGGGAGAAGCAGGCTTCCCACAGAGCAGGGAGCCCGATGCGGGGCTTGATCCGAGGACCCTGGGATCATGACATGAGCTGAAGGCAGACACTTAACAACTGAGCCGCCCAGGCACCCCACAAATAGTTAAGTTCTTTAGAGTGCCAGAGTACACGCTCCCCTCCCTGGGCCAGAGCAGAAGCCAGTGAGACAGAGCCCTGACCCTCCAGGGGCTTGCATTCTGCAGGGAGGGAGGCCAGTGCAAACAGCTGACGCTCCCTCACCCAACCCCCACTTCTGGATGTGTCCAGGCTTTTTTGTTTGGTAGGCCCTCCTTTCCCTACTGGGGTGCAGGCACGTGTCCAGCTGTAGCGGTTCGAAGAACAAATTTATAACCCATCTCACCAAGCAGTTTAAAACAAGAGTTCTGCCCATCCCAAGTGTTATTAATCTCTTCATTCTTGGCCTGGGAGGCAGCGTGTCACTCCTTGGAGCATCCTGGCTGCCGTAAGGGTGGGGAGTGCTGTGCCAAAGAGTTCTGCCCCTTCGCCCCGGGGCTGAGCCTCTACCTGCTTCCTGGCCAGGCTAAAGCTGAAATGTGCTGGGCAGGCTCTGGGGGCTAGGGATGGAGCTGGCAATTCTGAACTCTCACTTAGAGGCTAAATGAAAACCAGGGAGGGATGAGCCCTAAATTGTTGTGTTTTGTGCTCTGATCTGGCACCCTGAGCATGAGCAAGTAGAGGTGCCTCCCTGCCTCCGGACAAGCAGTGGAGCCCAGGTCCTAAGCATGGCACCTGGTCATCCAAGCCAGCAGCAGAAGTAGGGTCGAAACCAGGCGACTTGTCTCCAGACCCTTCCTCTGGCTTTAGGTGGCGGGGGGCAGGAGGGTGTGTTTCTACTCCAGAGAGCACACATAACATTCTCCAAGCTCCTTCTGGTGTTTTGGGAAGCATGGAGATAGGATAATGAGGCAAATCCATGTCACATGAGGCATGGGGTAACCTCATCTAATAATTACCACCTCGCTCCTTTATGGGGTGGGGAGCAAGCTTAGGAGAGCTAGTAAAGGGGGAAATATCCTCCCTCTCCCTTCTCTTGGGAGATTCCAAGGGAAGCTCATTAAGTCTGGAAGGAGGATTTATTAGTTAGAATTTCACAGCTGAAGTCATGTTGCGATGGAGAATGGGAATGGATAAAAAACTTGCTAGGACCGACCAGAGCTGAGTTGATGCAAGACAGCTGGCTCCCTCCTGGCCCAGGCCAGTATGGGGGGCCCTTGGGAACCAGCTGGGGGCAGGGAGAGGAGGAGGCTGCAACATGACTTGGGGCTGGTCAGCTTTTCCATCAACATGACATCATTCGACATGGCATGGACACAAGCTGCCAGAAGGAAAACCTGAGGATGTGGACCGTGTGGTGGGAGCACGCGCTAATCAGAACCAGCACCCTTCCCGGGACAGGGACTGGCTGGCCTGGCTTGAATTAGGGGCAGCCACCCTCCCACCAGGCCAGGCTGCTGGAGCCTGCCAGCTGATTGGCTGCTTCTCTGGCATCTCTTCGCACTGGGGCTCCCTTTCAGACGCTCTTGGGTAGTTACTGTTTAAACCTGCCAGTTGAACTCAGGGCTCCAGAACGGTCTGCACCTCTTGCCTCTCTGAAGGCTGTGAGACGCCCCCTTACTCAGGCTGGGCTTCCCATGATGAGTCTCCTGGTGGCTTTCTTCTCAAAGAGAGAGTGTGATATGGAACTGACTTACTTTTAGTGATTTAAAATGTCGAAGTAAATTTTAAATCAGGGAGAAGCATTAGCCAGGCAGTTATGAAGATGAAAAGCTTCCAAAATGATTATACTTGGTGAATTGGATAATTTGGTCTGTCTGTGATTGTATATTTTAACATTTTAGGAAAATCTGATAGGCGGACTTATTGGCATGCTCACACTCTGCCTGGAGCAGAGCAGTGGTTGTGGTCCTCAGCTCAGTTTGTAGTAACTGAGTTGTTTCTGTCTTCTCTTCAGCTGTCTGAAAGATGTATCGGGTCAGAGATTCTACAGTGAGAGGGAATGTCACAGGACTAAAGTGGTGTTGGAAAATATCCACACAGTGCTTGGCACACACTGAAGGCTGAATCCATTCCCTTTTCCTGACCTGCCCCATCTTACTTCAGATTCTCCCAGAAGCAGAGCCTGAGTCAAGGATTTGGTGTACATGGTTGATTCAGGCTGTGGTCAACCCCAGGAAGCACCAGTAGGAAAGTGAGACAGGAAGGGAAGGAAGCTGTGTCCGTAAGGGTTCTGCAGAGAAACAGAACCAATCGGATGTGTATATATTGACATTGTAGTTTGGAAGCATCTGAAGGCAGAAATATTTCTTTTGGGGTGACTTTAGTCTTTTTCTCATAAGGCCTTTAAGTGATTAGATGAGGCTTACCCACATTATGGAGGGTGATCTGCTTTATTTGAAGTCTACTGATTTAAACAAAATCTCATTTAAAAATACCTTTGCAGGGGCACCTGGGTGGTGCAGTCGGTTAAGCCTTCCACTCTTGACTTTGGCTCAGGTCATGATCTCAGGGTGGTGAGATCGAGCGCCACATCGGGCCCTGTGCTCAGTATAGAGTCTCTATACTATATTCCCTCTCCTTCTGCCCCTCCCTGCACCTCCCTGCTGTTCTCTCTCTTGAATAAGTGAATAACTCTTCAGAAAAATAAAAATAAAAATACCTTTGCATTGATATCCAGATTTGGTGATAGGCTAGTCAAGTTGACACATAAACCATCACAGCAGTCCAACAGAAGGTGTGTTGTTGCTGAATCCTGCTGGGGAACACTGAGAGTCTGCGTGGAGCACCCTTCTGAGTTACTCCACCCACGGGATGAGGGAGCTGGGCTCCAGCGGTAGTGAGGTCTCAGGGACTCAGGTTCTCTGGCACTTCTGATCCACCATGCATGTGAGTAGAGCCACCAGAGAGCGCTCTCAGGAAAGGGGGTTCAGGTGCTGGCAGTGGCCAGTTGGACTGGGCAGCAGAGAAATAATACAAGCCAAGAGGATGTGCGTGGGGCACCGATCCTATGTGCTCTGTCTTCCTGTGATCATTTCTACCTTGGCTTTCTCTGAGCTCAGCTAGCTTTCTCTGAGCTCACTGGCAAGAGGGTTCACATCCTCCATTCTCCCCATGCCCACCCTTCCCAAGGGAGGGCAGCTCTTGCCTCTGGGAGGAAGGCCAGGGAGGGGGCCACTCAACAGCCACTGCCGCCATGTTGGTTTTGCCCAGCCGTAGGCTGGCTTGTCTTCCAAAAATGCCCATCCTGAGCTCTGGACTTACTAAACAGAACTTGGAAACACAGTCCATTTATACTTATCCTTTCTTACTGTTTGACTCTTGCTTGGGGAAATTGTGATGAGAAGAAAGTAAATGGGCCAGAGTTCAGTTCTGAATCACTGCATGTGTTGGGCTCTGCTGTCTGGGCATTTAAAAAATGTAAAACTTGCCCCAAGAATCAGCATGGTAGGAACAGCCCTGCACTGGAAGTTAGGAGAGTTCTGGACTCAGCTCTGTGGTGGAGGGCCCTCTGAACTGGAACAAGCCTGATTCCTTTTTGGGACCTTGGTTCCTCATCTGAAAAAATGAAGGTTTGGAGCCCAGGGGTCCCTCAGTTACCCTGAAGCTTTGACATTCTATGCATCTGCCCCGTTACCTGGTGTCACCAAAAGAGCCGGTGTGTAACTCTTGTTTGGGCTCCCGTGTTTTCTCTTTGTTGTTACTTTCCCAAAGGCATTCTTTTCTTCCTCATTATATTGCCTTGGGTTATCCAGGTCTCAGGTCCCTCGGTGACCCAGCCTTGCCTTGGCAATCAGCTGTTTGCTGAAGTAAATACATTGGGGCAGAGCGGCCCTTGCTGACCAGGAATCCACCAGCTCGGCATGGCAAGATCCCCGAGATGGCAGAGGCCCAGGAAAACCATTAGATGCATCCAAAATACACCCCATGGCAGCTGCAGAACGCCTGTCCTGGTCCCTTTCCTCCTTCCTGGCTCGGACCTCCCCGGTGGCTGATGCCTTTGATGTTATTAAAGCCGGACCCATCCTTACTGCCCTGCTTCGCATACTTAAATGTAGGCAGGTGTGGGCTGCTTTTATGGGGGCAAGAGCCACAGCTTCCAAGGGGCCTGTTCGTGGGGACAGGGTCTGTTTTTCATGGCTCTGCAGCCTCCTCTGGTCATTTTGGGGACAGAGTGTTCCCTCTCTCTCACTTTAAATTGCCACATTCCCCTGAATCCACAAAGCAGTTAAAAAATAAGAAAGGGTCCCAGAGGACTGATCTCAGCTGTGGTACAGAAAAACAGAGAAATAGGTGTGTTAACACCAACGCCCGATTTGCCTAATGACGCACATTGTTGTAGGGTGACTGACTGACTCTGAAGTTAAGAAAGTAAGACCTTTTCGTTATCCAATGTGCATCTTGTACCGTGCCCTTTTTTTAAAAGTTTCAGATTGTGTCCCAGTAGGTTTTGCCCACTGATGTCATGTGTTCAGGAACAGGCGAGAAGTTTTTCCCTTCAGAAGTATGGCTCAGTATGCCTGAGCACAAGCCCCACGTGCCCGTGATACTGTTCAAATGACAGGTGCTCTACTATACACCATCTGTATACTCAGCTCCCTGGGAATTAAGTTAGCTTTAGCCTTGGTCTGAGTTTCTGTGAGTGTAAGTGCCAAGAGGGCAGGGCTCTGTGGGGCTGTTTCTGTGGTGGCCTCAGAGGGTAAACAGAGGAAGAGCAGGACTGCCCTGTCCCCTGTGCCTGGCATGTAGTTGGTGCTCAGGGGACGTGATGACACAAGGTCCAAGGGATGTCGCCATCACAGAGCGCACGTGAACACGTGAATATCTGGGGATTATTGGGTAATTGCTCCCTCATGTTGGGTGTCTGTCTCATTGCACTATAGGATTCAGGGTTATGTGCAGCCGTAATAATTTCTGTGGGTTTTAGTCAAATCCTGTCGGCTCACCACAGTGTCTTCTTTTCAGGATGCCGACCATGCTGGGTATCTCTAATTATTGCTGTGTATATTGGTGACACAGGTGGTAACTCATGGGGTTTGAGACAGGGAGGGCCATGACGTGTGATATACAGAGAATCACCGGGAAGACAGGGGTGGCCTCATTGTCTCTTGATTCTGAGAGGACGCTGGCTCTGTGCTTCTTTCCAAGAAAGTGTTGACTTGGGCTGTAGTCCTTGGTTGCAGTGGGGAGGCAGGTAGCATACAAAGTGTGCTTGTGAGCTTGGGAGGGGGTAGTGCAGGTGGCCGTGACCCCACACGTGAGTCCTCACTGACGTCTTGACCTTATTTATTGGCAGGCCTCAATTACGTTCTGACGGCTGATGTGGCCAAAAAGGCAAAGGGCCAGTTGCCCAGAGTCTACTTTGTGTTGCTGGGAGAGTCCTTGGGTCAGATCACAGAGAAGCTGCAGCTGGTCCACATGGAGGAGGCCTGTCATCACTACGTGGCCCACGTGAAGGTCAGTCCTCTTTTTCTTCTCCCACTTTGATCTCTGTGGATATTCATTTAGAACTAGTGGAACCTACTTTTATTGTGTGTTACGTATGTTCAGATTTCTAACATTTTATTTCACAAGGAGGAGAACATTCGTTTCTTCTTTTCAAGTTGGAGTCTGACAGCCCTTTGATCTTACTGTGCTCGTCTCAGCCTCTGAGGGGAGTTATAGTGGGCCAGGAGAACAGTGACACTCCCTGATCTTGGCTTGTCCTTTTGGGAGGCTTCTCATCCTCTTCCCTTTTTGAAGCTCTGTGGTCTCCTCAGAGGAGAGCCATAGAAGTCCCCGTGTCTGGGTAGCTGTGGTCCTGGATCACACTGCACCTGATGGCTTTCTCAGTGGTCCACCACACATTAGCTCAGAGTCACGGTTAAGGCATTTTAAAACTAGTGGGACTTGGGTTTTATCCCTTGATGACTCTCTGTTTATTTTAGGAGTGCTTTCTTTGGCCCCTCTTCCCTGTCACTCTAAATAAACTTTCAAATGTTTTTACCCTCTTGAGATTGTTTGTTAAATACACTTTGCTGCTAATTCAGGAGGTCAAGCTTTGATTAACTACAGAGTGGCCCCTGTGTAGACAGGTGCTGGCAGGGTGGGAGTCCTGGTGATGCCCAGGGCTGCTGGAATGGCCAGCCACTGACCCACAGGCAGAGAGCACAAGAGATAGAAGGAGCCACGTGAACCTGCTACACGGTATGTAAAATGAATATGGCCTTTGGAGTCACACAGACCTGGTGTGTGTCTAGCTGGATGAGTACTTTGAACTCTGTGTGTCTTAGTTTCTGCATCTCTAAAATGGGCACAGGTACTGAAAGGATCTTGCATGGAGTCTGACCCCCCAGTAGGCATTCAGCATTATCATCTGTTTGGGCCATATGTAATTGCCAGTTTTCTAAATTCCTGACTTACAAAAATGGTATTTTCATATAGTTCAACCTCACATTAGCCAGTGGCTTTCTGGATGATAGTAAAAATAGTCGACAGATTCAAATCTCATTCTGTTATTGAGTTGCTAGTGCCACAGTGGGAGAGTAACAGCTGCTTCTTGAGGCTTCTGGATTGTATATAGAGAAATGCCCCCCCCCCCATATCTGTGGCACTTGGTCTGGCCTAAAGCCCATGAGTCCGTGCCCCCGAGATGCTTTTCAGGAGCCTGCCCAGACCAGCTGCCCTGTGGCCCCATGAAGGCCATTTATTTATAAAGTGGCTCCTACTTCTCTTAAGCCAACCAGCCACTCACATCTCTAGGTCTTAGATTACATGGGCTCATGCATGCCCTTGAGGGTGTGAGGCTGCCCAGGACAGGCACATATCTGAACACCATGAGACATTTCAGTTCCTGTGCTTGGTGTCCCCACACTTCCTAGATGTGGGGCACCTTTCCTCAGGCTTCCTCATGCTGGGTCTCTTCTACAAATGCTTTCCTTCTGGGCTCTTGGAGACTTGACTTTTTGTTTTGGCAGAATGGTTGCCTTCCCTGTCACAGGCTCAAGACAGGGCCCCAAAGAGCCTACAAGCCTTTGAAGAGTGCACTCAGGGAATGGTGGTAATGAGGGGCCGGCAAGAGGCGGTGCTGTTTCTGGGGTGGCTTCTGAGGGTAACCGGGGAGAAGAGCTGGGCTGCCCAGGGTCGTCGGTCCTGCTACTTCCTGATAGCCAGGGCTACCAGAGTCTAGCAAAGAAGCATAAAGACTTGCTCATTCAATCCAAAAGTCAGATAAACAGTAAATCATTTTTTCTTGTTGAAGCCAGAGAGTACAAGGGTTAAACTTACACTAAAAATGATTTGTTGTTATTGGGGAGGGCACGTGATATGGTGAGTGCTGTGAAGTATGTAAGTCTGACGATTCACAGACCTGTACCTCTGGGGCAAATAATACATTATATGTTAATAAAAATAATTAAAAAAAAATGATTTGCTGTTTATCTGAAATTCAGATTTTTTTTTAAGATTTTATTTATTTTATTAGACAGAGAGAAATCACAAGTAGATGGAGAGGCAGGCAGAGAGAGAGAGAGAGGGAAGCAGGCTCCCTGCTGAGCAGAGAGCCCGATGCGGGACTCGATCCCAGGACCCTGAGATCATGACCTGAGCCGAAGGCAGCGGCTTAACCCACTGAGCCACTCAGGCGCCCCTGAAATTCAGATTTAACCGGGCATCCTGTTGGAGGATTCAACCTTCTCCATACCCTTCACCCCACAGTTTGGCACTTCTCCATTGGATCAAAACATGGTTGACAGGGGCTCCCTTCCCCTGGGTGAGCTGCAGAGCCCCCAAAGAGGCCCAGTGGGAGCACAGACTCTGGAGCCTGTGGGGCAACTGGTCACCTACATATCCCCATGCCCGTGCTTGCTCCTTGGTGCCTGGGACACCAGGAGCTCTGTGCTCACTGGCCCTGAGAGCCCTTTCCTGAGGGTGAGTCTGAAAACCTCCCCCAAGGAGCTTTTAAAGCAAATCACTGGACACCCAGTTCTGCTAGAGTGAAATTCTGGAACGGCTTGCCTGGATGGCTACGTGAGCACAGCCTTGGAGCAGACAGCAGAATTCCTGGATGGACACCTATAGAATAAGGTCATGGATGTATTTCTCCGAGGAGACAGTGAGTTGTCCCTAAATACATAGACAAGAAGGATGTGAAGGTACCAAGAGTGCAGTCCTTTCATACTTGGATGCATCTCTTCCGTGAGCTTTCTGGACCTTCCATGATGTGATGTGTCCTCTTCCATAATGGTAGTGATTTTTCACCAGAGTGTGAGATAAACGTGTACAGCTACAGATTTAATGGCAGAGCGTTCTTTCATATTTAAGTGTCATTTTCTTTTACCTCTGTGTCAGCGTGTAGAACACAAAAAGAGTTAAAAAAGGAAAAAAGTCTAAAGCCACAAAGGAACCGTGGCTGTCAGGAGAAGAGCTCAAGGCAGTGGTCCCCAGATGCTGGAGACTGCGGTAGCTCAGGAGCACAGTGTGAGTGCCTGCGTCTCTGATGATTTGGGCTGTCCTGGGGAAGAGCCAGAAGAGCCCGAGAGCAGTCCAGTACGTGGGACCTAGAGAAGTTTGGATGTGGTTAGTATGTGGTGGCTTTCTCATAGAAGGACCTGGGGGTGGTGGGACGCACCAGGATGGCCCAGGCTTCTGTGGCCATTATGGTCCAGCATCCTTGCTCAGTGGCACTCAGGCGGCTGACCGTTCATAGCTACCAGGGAAGTTTCTTCACTGCTTGACTGGGCGGCAGCAGAGGACAGTGGTGAGTGGCAGAGGCAGCCAGTTTGTCCATTAGGGCGAACCCTTCTGAGCTGGCTGATGGTACACGGTGTGGCCCAGTGGCCCAGCTGGCCAAGGAGGCAGCAGGCCTGGCCCTGGTGTATCCTTTGTGGGAAGACAGCTGGGGAGGCCGTGGCCCTTGTGGGTTCGAGGCAAGCAGCAAGGGTGGGGAGGGAGTAGCAGCGGGTGGCCTGCTGGACTGGGGACTGGGGACTGGGAGCCGGTCATCTGGGAATGAGAGCATGGTGTGGCCTCTGCTGCAAGCGGGGCCTTCTTGATGGGCCGGCTCTCAGCTTTGTAGACAGAAGAGGAAGGTAAATAAAAGCACTCGGGCTTATCGCACACCATATGGCCAGCAGACTGAGGCAGGCGTGAGGGCCTGGGTGTGTTTTGTTTAGGCTATCTTTAGGTATTTTTTTTTTCTTTTTTGCTTTAAGCCTATTCCAATTTTTTTTTTCCTCTTCCTCCTTTTCCCTAGAAGTTTTCTTTCCATATATGGTGATAAGTATCTCTAGCGTAGAAGACTGTTTGAGCTTAACACCTGCCTCCCAGGCTAGCTGTGTTGTCCCACACTTTGTTCCCTTCTCAGCCCTGCGGGGGCCTTCGAGACATACAGAATTTTGTGGTAAGCCCCATCCTCCTGGGGGTGCTGAGTCCATTCTCAAGGGCTCACTGTGACCCACAGAGCTGAGGCAGGTCAGGCTGCTTCCCTGGCCTCTCTGCCTCAGAGTCCACACGCCCCAGTTCCTCTCCCCTCCCCCACCCAGGCTGGCCCAGGGTTGGGGACCAGCTCCCTCCTACTAATGAAGTGGGCTGGAAGCATCTCGGGGGTCTTCCCGGTAGTCACAGATGAAAGCCCTCATTTGTCCACTCAGCCTCAGGGCTCTCCACAGGCTGGCCTCAGCTCACATTTCCAGCCTCATCTTCTGATGACATCACACATGCCCCGGGCTCTTGCTGAGGTTGAATGGGCTCCTTTTCTTCTGGAAAGTGCCTCCCGTGGTTCCTCACCTTGGTTTCGGGCTCACCCCAGTATGTCTGGCAGCTCAGTGATCGGAGGCCCGGTTTTTGTCAGAACCATGAAAAGCCGCACACCCTCTGCATGGTTTTTGCTTTTTTAATTTTTTTTTAATTTTTATCTTAAACACACCTCCCATGGTATCTTATTTCATATTTTTTCTTTAGATTTCAAATTAAATAATTTGAAACAGAAACTTTGTGCCCTCCTGTACGCAGAAAACCAATTATTCTATGCCGAACAAAAAGTCACTGTAAAAGTAAATACATTGAAGACACAACAAGGTCATCAAACCCTAACTGGATTTCATCGTCTGCCAGAGTCTGTGAAGAAGCCGCCCACTCTTCCTGTGTGGGAGAAGGGGAAATTATGGAGTGCTGGAGAAGTGTCCGCGACATACTGGCAACCGCACGGAACTTTCCCCCTGACGCAGTCAGAAGGACTGGGAGGGCACTGACCAGGGAATAACTTTCCAAATATGTGGGTCCTGATAGAGTGCCAGGGAAAACCACGTCCTAGCCCCGTCCCGGAAGGCCGGGCCATGCTCTGCTTGGATGGGGTGTGCCTCACCCCTCTTGCCTGCTGAAGGTTGTCTGTTCAGGTCCCCATCAGTCCACGGCTGGCCATTGTCACAGGCCCATTGGATGCCACCATCTACCACCTGTCTCGTGGGAGCTTCTTCTGCGCCGGCTCACTCCTGCTTTGGGAGGGTAGGCCCACAGCACCTCCTCGTCCCTGGAGCCTTGTTGAAGAGACACAGTGGCCACCTGGAGCAAAGGATCCCAGGGAGTATCTGGCCAAGGAGGGGCCTGCCCACCTCCCTGGGAACCTGGTACTGGGAGGGGGCAATGAGAGGAGGCAGGGGAGAGTTGTAGGTGCATGGCCCACGCTGAAGACCGAACAAGCATGAGCTGTCATGGCTCCGTTGTTTTCGGGTCTGTGTGTGTTTACCGCAGTAACAATCACGCTCCGGCCTCAGTCCTGCACGGTGCCTTGAGAATTGATCCCTGGTAAGCTGGATGCTTGTGTGAGTGCCGGGCAGGTGGGGGCTTCTTTAGGAGCTGGGGACCAAGGGCAGCTTGAGTCTGTACAGGGAGGAGGGGAGAAGCCCAGGCACGGCCGAGCATGGCGTGGGTGACGTCATCCTCAGCCAGCCCGCTGGAGGCCTTCAGAAAACTTCCAGTGAGCAAAGCCATGTGTCAGACGCTGTCCAAAGAGCCAAAAACAAGGATTAATGGAACAGGGGGAGGAAAGCCCCCACCCCACTGCAGACAAGGGAATATGAATGCACACCAGCTTTGCTGAGCAGCCGCAGATGTTCATGTGGTTTGTGCTGTGGTGCTGGGGAAGGTTTCTTGAGGGAGTTCGAACCTGAGCAACAGCAGCTCCTTTGTCGCTTGTGGGGGCAGGTGGTCTGCCCGGCCTGGCAAGCAGGGCATCTCGGGGCACCAGGGCTCCTCAGAGGTCACACCATGGGCTCTGCCACGTGGTCCAGTCTATTTCTGTTTCTACATGCAACGAGATGCCTTTGGCCCAAGCTCCACTCACAGGATAGCCTGTGAGTTTGCGGGGCCTTTGGCTGTACTGAATGCACTTGTCAGACGTTGGAGGCTTTTATTTTCTTAACTTTATGAAGCCATAGTTAAGAGAGATTAAGTTGGAGTGTGTAAGAACCTCATGAGGAAGGGGAGAAAGGAAAATAGCGAGATTGCCTTTTTTATCTGCACAGTACTTTGTTAAACCTTTTGCTCATCTTGAGAAGTCAAAGAAATAGCTTAAAAAAAAAGTTGTAGGATTTGGGGAAAAGGGATACAGATCTTAGATGGAGGAAGTCATCTAAAACTTATTTTATTTTATTTATTTTTTTTTTAAAGATTTTATTTATTTGTCAGAGAGAGTGAGCGAGAGCGAGCACAGGCAGACAGAGTGGAAGGCAGAGTCAGACGGAGAAGCAGGCTCCCTGCGGAGCAAGGAGCCCGATATGGGACTAGATCCCAGGACGCTGGGATCATGACCTGAGCCGAAGGCAGCTGCTTAACCAACTGAGCCACCCAGGCGTCCCTAAAACTTATTTTAATTGCTAGTATATGTACATAGTCAAAACAAATTTTTGTTAACTGAACTAGAAGGTATACAGAAAAAGGACATCTAGCCACTCTGTTTCTCATTCAGAGGCGACCGTGGTTCCAGTTTCTTGTGTGTTTTGCAAGTGCGGGTCAGTAGACACACAAAGTTGTGTGCATATATCACCTTTCAACACGGAAGGCAGCATACCATCGCACACAATGGTGCAGCTTACTTTTTTCTTCTAGAATGTCCCATAACAGATTTTGGTAAATCCGTACAGTGGACTTCCACTCAGCAATGACAATGAACTACCAATTGACACAGTCACATGTATATGCATGTGTGTAAAACATGTAACAATGTATGTATGTGTGTGTGCCATAACATGACAGATCCCAAAAGCAAGATGCTAAGTGAAAGAAACCAGACATAAAAACTACTAGTAGTATAGCAGTTCCATTTATATGACACTGTAGAAAAGGCCAAATACAGAGACAGAAAGCAGATCTGTGGCTTTGGGAGCCAGGGATGGGGAGGAGATGGGGATGATTAAGCGAGTAGAGGCAAGAGGGACCTTTTCAGGGTGAGGAAAATATTCTGGATCATGATCGTGGTGATGGTTATATGATTGAATGCATTTATTAAAGCCCGTCAAAGTGCATAGTTAACATTAGTCAGTGTTACCGTATGTAAATCATATTCCAGTCAAACTTATTTCTTAAAAAATGTATCTGGAGTGTTCTTCCATATTGGTGCTTGCAGTGTCCCCACTCTCTTTCATGTCTGCATGGTGTCCTGGTTGAAAGACTGTCCCTTCATTTATTTGGCTTCCTGGGGATCTTCTCAGTGCCAGCTCCAAACTGACATCATCTGAAGTTTGTAGGGCAGTAATCTCACTTTGCCTCTCTAGATGTGGCTTGGGGTTCCTTTTCAGAAAAGCCTCAACTTGCTTTGGGAAGGGTGATGAAATGGGACTGAAATATCCCCTCCACCTGCAGTCATTTCTTTGTCCCTGCTTCAGATCTCTAGTGTCCTGGTTGAGGGTTTGTTGGAGACCCTGAAGAAGAGAGATGGAGGGGCCCTGGTAGTCCTTCAGGTGACCTTGGACATGTGTCTTAGGGAGGATGAGCCTTTCAATGATGGGGTACCCCAGGAAAACTGTGGGTATCCTTCTTCCTATAGTTAGCTTTGTCCCTTTGCCGGTCCCCTTTGGCCAGAAGTGGCACAGGTAGGCTGAGTGCTAACGGCATGCTAGAAAGTATGGCTTGGAAAGTGGGGGCTGAGATGGGTCCACCTGATCTGGGGGGAGCTTCCATCATTGATCATCTCAGTTGTAGAGCTGTTCCAGTGATGCATTCTGGTCACGCAGATGTCACTGAGGGGCTGGAGGCAGGGCTCTGGAGACCATGCTTAAAGCCAGCCCCTAGAGTGTGGTTGCTTTGACCACCTCCTCCACGAGACCATGTTGTGCAGAGCTGGAGAGCAAACTGGGGAGGGATCATGAATTCAGGGAGTGTGGTGGATATTCCACGTGGATGTTGATATCCTCCATGAATGCCATGTGGCCATTGATTTCTTTGCTGGGTGGAATGAAGTCTTCGGCATTTGGAGAGTGTCACAGGAGACCTGACGATTAGTTAAAGTACAATAGTTCTAATACAGAGGCTTTGCCCACCTCTCCTTTTTTTTTTTTTTTTTTTTTTAGATTTTTAATTTATTTTAGAGGTATCTTTTTTTTTTTTTAGAGAGGTTTTTTTTTTTTTTTTTTTTTTCCAGATTTTATTTATTTATTTATTTGACAGACAGAGATCACAAGTAGGCAGAGATGCAGGCAGAGAGAGAGGGAGGAAGCAGGCTCCCTGCTGAGCCGAGAGCTTGACTCGGGGCTCGATCCCAGGACCCTGGGATCATGACCAGAGTCGAAGGCAGAGGCTTTAACCCACTGAGCCACCCAGGCGCCTTTAATTTATTTTAGAGAATACGAGCAAGCAGGGGCGGGGACAGAGGGAGAAGCAGACTCCCCACTGAGCAAGGAGCCAGACATGGGGCTTGATCCCAGGATCCAAGCTACCCAGGCACCCCACCTCACCTTTTTCCCCCCTGGAAACAAAGCAGATATAAATACAGAGCCATGGCATTGACACTAATGGCTTTATCATAGGCTTTTTTTTTTCCTTGATACTTTGAGACAAGCCTTAATTGTGGGTGAAATTTTCATTTTAAGAGACAGTTTTCTCTTCATAGTTATGTACTCTAGGTTTAGTATGTTGTTGATACCCTTATAACACTAATATTCTTTTGAAGTCACACATGATAATGTGTTCTGTCTTACTGATTTTGTCTCTGTATTTGAGATATGATTTTAAAGGATTACAAGGATTTTCTTTGCCCCTCCAACCTGAAGCTTACGTGTTTATTATAAGAGTGATTTCCTTCAAAGTAATCATCTTTCAGTAGTTCCTGTTTTGGAATTTCCTCCATGGTTTTTTCATTTTTTTTTAAAAATTAAGATATGGGATACCTGGGTAGCTCAGTCGGTTAAGTGTCTGCCTTTGGCTCAGGTCATGATCCTAGGGTCCTGGGATCAAACCCCACATCTGGCTCCTTGCTCAGCAAGAATCTGCTTCTTCCTCTCTCTCTGCCTCCTCCCCACTTCTCATGCTCACTCAGTCTCTCTCAAATACATAAAATCTTTAATATATATATTAATATATATATATATATATATATATATATATATATATATATATGGTATATAATGGATATAGATAAGTTTCGGGTCTGTATAAGGATTTGCCCTATGTTTGTGTTGTAGAGTGGCCCCTATGGTAATTCTAGTTACCATCTCTCACCACACATAGCTACAAATTTATTTAAGATTTATTACTCTCTTAGCAACTTTGTAATATTATTAACTGCAGCACATACTGTATATTACATCCCCAGGACTTTATTTTAAAACTGGAAGTTTGTATCTTTTGGCCCCCTTTATCCATTTTACCCCCCCCCCATCTCTAGCAGTCATGTCTGTTCTCTATCTGGGAGTTGTGTTTGTTTTAGAGCCCACACAGAAGTGAGATCATAAGGTATCTTTCTCTGACTGACTTACTTCACTTAGCAGAATGCCCTCAAGGTCCATGCATATTGTTGCAAATGGCAGGATTTCCCTCTTTTTTATGGTTGAATAATATCCTTGCGTGTGTGTATGTGTTGTGTACATCACATCTTGCCTACTCACTTATCTCTGGACACTTAGGTTGCCTCTGTATCTCGGCTGTTGTAAATAGCGCTAAAGTGAACATGGGAGTGCAGACAAACTTTTCAAATTAGTATTTTTGTTTTCTATGGGTGAATACCCAGGATTAGAATGACTGGATCATATGGTAGTTCTGATTTAAATGTTCACATTTCATTAACGGTAAACTTTTGGAGTTCATTTGAATTTAAAAAGCAGGAGGATTTCTCTGTGACCTCTCTAGTCGATAATAGTCTATCTGGGAAAAAGTGAGGTGTGATAATATGGAAATCAGTAAAGAATTTGTTGAGCCACCCTCCCTTGGAAAATGATTCTTACTAACAGAAGAATTCCCACGATAACAGAAGCTGCAAACATGAATTGAACATTTATTAGTTCTTGCCAGTCGTTGTCCATTCCTACTTTTACGCTTCATTTTCTCCTCACACTAATACGAGAGATTGTTACTATAGTTGGCCTTCTTTGGAGGGTTTAGAAGACAAGGAAGGCATAGAGGGTGAAGGAACTTGTCCAGGACTTTCCAGCTGACAAGGAGCAGAGGCGGGATTTGAACCCAGCACGTGTGGTTCCCAAGGCTTCGCTTTTCACCAACACACCATAGCCCCTCTCGAAAGCTTAAGCCACAACAAATGGAGTACTTGTATGCCAGGTACTCTTCTAAGGGCTTTGCATGGAGAAAAAGGGTGTATAATGGGTCCAGTGTCTAGAGCTAGCGAGAGACTTTATTGGATGAACACATGGCCAGCACAGGTGCAGCTCAGGTGGTCCAGCACAGGTGGCAGTCCTTGTTGGTGAGCACATCGCATAGCAATAGTGTGCTGCTGGTGACCAGCTCTCAGGGGAGGAGATCTGAGCCAGTCTGCCTGATATGGCTATTCCTACCATGGCTGATTTCATCCTATCAATGTGACATCACGGGGGGTGGCATTGGAAAGAAATGCACCGTAGCGTGCTATGGTATATTATTCCCATGAGAGACTATGCCAGATCAGATATAACCCTAAGAACACAGGTAACAGTAAAGCATGATAAAATAATTAGGAAGTGATGAGTTTGAGGTATTTATTACCCACATTTAACTTAATATAATTTGCTTAATTGTAAGCTTATGCAGTTTGGTAATGGCTGTTATCATCACTGGCTCATGCACGTTCTGAAAATTGAACAGTTGGCTCTCATAAGCCTACAGCAGAATGTTCCACTGGCCATGAACACTGTGTCTGGTGTGTTTGTCTCTAAGTCCATCATATCACTCACATCCTGCCTTACACACAGATGTTTGATTATCAGCGTCTTTCATTCTTGTTTCCTGTGGGTTTTTTTAGATTGACAAATAATTGGAAAGTTAAATTTGTGGGATTAGTTTAACCACCAGACCACAGCTTTTTTATTTGTACATTTGGTTCAGAGACACTCTGCATTTAGATTGAAATGTTTAGATGGTTTAATAGTTTCCAGTTAAAGTAATGAAAAAGATTTTATTTAAATTTATGGAGGTAGCCATTCCTCACTCCCTACCTCATATGCATGTTGGGATTCTGTTCAGCAGCCCCTCTACACACCAAAGAATAATGGACTGCTTGTTCAGTTGTCTTGGAGGAGAGAAGGGGCCTGGTAAAGGGGGGATTACCTCCTTTAGGCCAGTTTTAAACCCTAGCAATCCCCTTACCTCTGGAGGCTGAGTTTGGCCCAGGCCTGATTAGTGTAAGGTTGACAAGGCTTTTTCTTTCCAATTGCACTAATCACAAGCACCATATGAACGTGGCCCAAATTGTATTATTTTGCTTTTCTTTGTTATCTTCACTCCCTCCTGAGGCCTCCATTCCCAAGGCCTCTGGAGGGTTCTCTGGCCTAATAAGTGAGCTCCAGGCGAATCAAGAAGCACCAGGCCTGGGACCCACCCTTCGTGTTGTTGCTGGCCCACCAGCCGCATGATCCCTCCTGTCTCTTCCTAAGTGGAGCGCTTGCATCCAAGACATGTCCAGCTTCATGTGGGAGGGCCCGTGGTGGCCTGTGAATGCACGTGGGTAAGCTGAGTGGACCCAGCCACAGTGTCTTACTGCAGAAGCAGTGTGGATCGTGGCGCCAACTCGCTGGGCACCCAGGGCTGTTTCTGGGGCTGACTGTCGGCTGGAGGGAAGGGTTGCAGCCCAGCCTGATAATGAGCAGTTCTGTGTTTGAGTGGGTGCTGCAACAGGGGAAGTTGGGGAAGAGAGCTCCCTTTGTGCCAAGCTGCATGTCAAGATAGGCTGTGGATAAAGACCTCTGTCAGAGTGTGGTGACTCTTATCTAGGTGTAAGGGTCACAGTGGGGGGCCGGTCCAGGGAATTCTTCTCCTGAGGAAAAGTCCAAGCCAGCTAAGGATTTGAAGGAGAAGACTCTGTATTAGGCTCACTTGCTTCACCACATCTCCTTTGCTCCCTGGAGTGGAGACAAGACACTGATTGGGTCACTTGGGGGCTTCCAATACCAGGCCCTCTGCAAGGAGCCCCCAGTTCTCCCTGCACTCTGAATGCAGCAGGGTACCCTGGACTTTCAGAGGAATTCATTCAGCCACCAGGAATGGAGATGTGGCTTTGGGGCTTAAGCACATCCATAGACCTTTCCCCAGGTTGTAAGACTTCTTACAGGAGGAAGAGATTTTGCTGGTGTTATTTCAAAGGCTCAGGGATGCCTTTCTCGTGACCTTTCGGTTATCCAGGAAGTCTGTAGTGAGTGCCTACCTTGTCGTGGACTGTGTGGGCCCTCAGGTCCACCTGTACACAGACAGAAATCCATGCCCTCTGGGTGCTTATATGCCGGTGGAGAGAGACAGCGGTAGGCACAATAAAGGAGTAACTTCACTTGGGTGATGAGGGTCCTGGAGAAAGACACAACTAGGGATGGGAGGACAGGGTTGGGCTTCATGGAGGTCAGGGTGACCTTACTGAGAAGGTGGAATTTGAAGGAGACAGGGAGCTAGCGAGGTGGGTTCCTACAGGAACCGATCAGACGGGGCCCCGGGGATGTGAAACATGTTTGAGGAGGAACAGTGGGGCTGTGGGAGAGAATAAGGGAGAGGAGTCTGAGTGGCAGCGGTGGGTGTGGTGCAGACCCCATCAGGCCCCATGGGCCACAGGAAGGACTTTGTGTTTCTTCTGAGGGTCTGAGTGGAGCAGTGACGTGATCTTACCTTTCGCTTTGAAGTAAGGGTTCTTGCTTTGAAAGGACCCTTCTCACTGCTGTGCTGCAGTGCACTGTGGGAGGTGAGATAGGGGCAGGACACATCTAGGGGATTCTGCAAGCATTGGGGAAGAGAGCTTGGTGGCTCTACCAGGGGTGATCGTGGTGGGGCTCGGGAGAAGTGGTTGCACTTTGCATTTATTTTGAAGGCAGAACCTGAGGTTTTGATGGTCAGGTGTCAGGGAAAGAGATGTCCTAGTCGACTCCAAGATTTTCAGCCTGAGTACCTGGAAGCAGGGAGTTGTCAGTGGTGTTGTTATCTTTGGAACCAGGAAGGTTGCATGTAGACCAGGTTTTAAGTTCATATTTAGACACACTGAGTTAGAAGGGCCCCTTAGATCATGAAGTGGACATGCGTGTATATGAGTCTGCAGTTTGAGTAGTGGTCTGGGTCGGAGGTATAAGTGTGGGAGTAAGCAGCAGATAGATTGTATTTAAAGCCATGAGATTTGACGAGGTCACCAAGATGAAGAAGAAAGAGGAGAAAGGAGGAAAGGAGGAAAGACATTCCTAGAACATTAGGATCACCTTTTCCTGGATCCCAGGGGGGCTGCTGAGTTCCAGCTACTGTGTCTGCTTTCCATGAACAGAGAGGGCAAAAGGTCTTGCCGTCTATCTGATCTGAGGCCCCTATAAGTAAGGAGTCTCCAGTGACTTCTATCAACTCACTGACCCTATCTGTTTTTTGTTTTTTTTTTTTTTAAAGAATTTGTTTATTTGAGACAGAGAGAGCACCCAAGTGGAGGGGCGGAGGCAGAGGGAAACACAGACTCCCCACTGAGTAGGGAGCCAGATACAGGGCCTGATGAGATCATGATCAGAGCTGAAGGCAGACGCTTTAACCGACTGAGCCACCCAGGCATCCCTCACTGGCTGTATGTTAAGGGAGGTTGGAAGATGGCAGTTTTGGTTGGACATCCTACAGACTCTAATAGTGTAGAGCCTGCTGTCTAGCAAAACTTTCTGAGATGGAAATATGCTAATAGTGTGGCCACTACTTGACTCTTGAGAACTCGAAATGGAGCTAGTGTCACTGAGGAACTGAATTTTTACTTCAAGGTTAAACTTAAATAATACATGGGGCTGTAGCAGCCATATTAGACAATACTGATGTTGAAGTCTGATTATTATAGAAGAAGGAGGGGTGCACACAGGGTAGGGAACTTGCAGGTTCTGTGACAGGAGGATGTGGATTCTTCACAGGACACTGGTCACATATGTTGAGCCTTATAAGCCAAATGGAAACAAATTACTGGGTTGAAATTAAATTGACTGTTTCACTTTGTACTTACATATGGGGATTAAAACCCGAGTTTCAGGAATGCCACAGACCGTAGTCCCTCTTTCCAGGGTTCTTTTGGAACATACCTGCATGCATCTGTGTGCCTGTATCCACACACATAGTGTCCACAGACCATATACAGTGGGGGGCAGGGAGCAGCGTTAGCACTAAGAAAATCGGTCTTTCACCCTGAGTCAGTCATTTGAGGAATGTCACAACCTTGCATCTGATGTCTTCTGTTTTCATCCCTGCGGCATGAAACTCCATACACAGTGGCAGCGCAGAGGACAAAGATGCAGTCGCTGGATCCAAAGGGAGAGGGTTTTAAGGTTTGAAACCCATTACAGAACTGCCTCATAGTTTATAAAGGCCCCTTCCCTCCTGATGCAAGCCCTTGCGAGAGCGACGCCCTCTGCACTCAGCATGGCCGCTGAAG
Source organism: Mustela lutreola (assembly GCF_030435805.1). Lineage (NCBI taxonomy): Eukaryota > Metazoa > Chordata > Mammalia > Carnivora > Mustelidae > Mustela > Mustela lutreola. The sequence goes on along the minus strand of NC_081291.1, from coordinate 67,057,998 downwards.
CCCTTTCTCAAGCGCTGGGCCAGGAGGAGTCTGGTCCTCCATGCAGTCCTGTGCCGACATCGCCCTGCCTCCGTTTCCTCGGCTGAAAGCGAGAAGACGGACTCCATAGCAGGTGGCCGGGAATCATGGGGCCCCTTTTCTCTTCTCTAGCCCATAAATCTGTGACTGAACCTTGCTGCCTCTCTGTATGGAGTGGGCCAAGACTCATTTCATAGGTGTTCAGGGGATCTTTACTTTAATGATTAGAAGCAGATGGTGAAAAGAAACTAGAAAGTATGGCACAGACAAGAAGTCTCTATGGGAAGAGAGGAGGGCATCTGGTAGCACCATCGACCCCTTCCTTCACCTGGAGCTGAGCAAGTTGGAAAGGTGGAGTTGCCTTCATGAGTCAGTTTACAAGGGCCTCTTAGACTTCAGTGTGCACACTGGTCACCCGGGGACCATGTGGAGTGTCAAGTGCAGACCCTGATGCAGCAGGCCCGGGGTGAATTTCTGACGAGCACCCCCCATCATCCCCATGCTGCTGATGCACAGATCACACTCTGTGAAGCAAGGAGCTGGAACAGATCGGTACCATGAGTTACAAGTGGAGTCAAAGGATGACGACCATCATCTGGCAGTCTCTCAGGCACCAGAAGCTCGGGGGTATCAGAGGGGCCAGCTGCCTCTGTCCTCATACTGCTGCTGAGAGTGCCCCCCATCAGGGAGGAGGGATCATAGTTGGGCTAGTAACACGCTGGTGTGGCCATGACCTCATGCAACCCACTGGTTCACGATGAGGCCTGGCGGCCATGGAGGCGTGTCCCGTACAGGAGGGCGGGTGTGGGCTGCAGCCTCTCCTAGTCCCCCACAGCCTGGTGCTTGAAGGATGGTGTTGTCAGCACTCAGCTTACTGAGCATAGCTTTTCTGGCAGTTTAACTTCACTGGAGTGTTTTGGGTACAACCATGTCAGAAATCCATTTCTCTTCCCCAAAGACTAGGAACTTCTTGAAGTACAAACTCTTATTAAGCAGAATTATTTAAAAAATTTTTTTTCTTTCTTTCTTTCTCTCTTCCTTGGGTCCACTCTCTCAGAGCCAACAGGATAAGAAACAACTTAGATTATATGGGTTCTTCCCACATTTGAGAGAAAACGGTGGTCACATGAGTTTTCTTCCTAGACTCCTGGTGACTTCTGTTTTGAGGATGGGGAATTGCTGGGTGGAGTGGATACGGACAGCAGAAAGAGTGCTCTCACACAACCAGCCAGGGAAGCCCTCACATTGAAGAAGCCTACCTCTCCCAAGGGGCTTCTTACAGGTGGCTTTTAGTGTCTTCTCCCAAGACAGATGTGGACCTACATCATTATAGTTGGAATAACGGGGGCCCCGAAGAAAAGTTTGTTCATATGCATCCCACACATTTTGTATGAAGAAGGAAATTGTGAGGAACAGGAAATTGCTGCTTTTTCTAAATGCTGCATTGGGGATGTGCCAATAAAAAGAGAATAAGCAGCAATGATAACTGTGAGAATTATCTTTTACTGGACATTTTCTATGTGCTAAGTGTTTTACACATACCTTTAGTCTTTATAAGAACCCAGTGATGTATAATATTATACACAGAATTCCATTGTTGTAGTTCTCTATACAGATATAGACAAAACAAAATCCCATTTTAGAGTTGTCAAATCTAACACTTGAGCCTTTAATTTACTCAGGACCTCACAACTGCTCCGCAGCAAAGTCTTGAGTTTGAATCCCATCTGGCAACTTAGTAGTTCTGGGACCTTGGACCAATTATGTAATCGTAACACTGGGGCCCATAAGATGGTTACTGTAATGGTGACAACAGCTCAGTCTGAGGAAGAGAAGGCCCTGGCTCTGGGGGGCCTGTCTCCAGGCAGATCTGCACTTGGGTTCCCACATGGGTTGGAGAACTTGACTCACTACTGCACGTGCCTGTCCACATCTGATGTGATCTGTCCAGAGAAAGGCTTGGGGCGGGTCAGTGAGCCCACAGCAGGGGCGTGGCCTGGGGAAATGGAGGTTCTCTGTCCTCTTTGGTTTTCGCAGTCTGTCTTTGGCCTCAAACATTTAAAGGATAAAGGTCAGTTAATCATCCTGAGGACCTTGGAGTTCGGTTCATGCATTCAGCCCACCTGTACGTATGTGTTGGGTGCCAGGTGCTACAGAGTGCAGGGAATGGGGATGCAAAAGCCCTAGGCCCCCGGCCTTGAGAAGCTCGGATTCTCACAACTGCATCTGGGTCATGGTCTCATTTGGCCGTCTGTCAGCCTCACCTTTCTCACCCTGTGCTCTCTGCTCTGAGTTCCCTTTGACCTGCATCACTGATGTGATGATGACCTGTGTCCAGCTGGGTGGGGTGTGGCCCATAATGTGGGCCACTCTGTTTGCTGAGCACCCACCAGACTGTGCTGAGCCCCCAGAGTGGGGGGAGCGCGGTCGGACATAGTCCTTGCCTCCGAAAGAACCACTGCTGTGCTGGGGCCTCTGTTCTGAAAGTGAGACACGACAAGTCAGTCAGCCCAGACCTCCTGGAAAACTTGTACTTTCTCCTGTGCCTCCCCTCCCACTACTCCCCGCTCCCAAACCAACCCTTTCCAGATCCAGCTGCGAGGCTCCCTCTCCAGAATGGCTGCCTGCTACTTCGATTCCTCTCCCCTCCCCCATTCCTCAGGTGGGCTGAGGCCTTATTCTCTCTTGTTATTTGGTGTCCTAGTCTGCTCAGGTTTGTCATAGCAAAATCCCGTAGACCAGGTGGCTTCAACAACAGGAATTTTATATCCCCAGTTCTGGAGGCCAGGAGTCTAAAATCAAGGTGTAGGTGGGGCTGGTTTCTTCTGAGGCCCCGCTCCTTGGCTTACAGACACTACCTTCTCCTTGTGTCCTCTCTTGGTTCTCCCTCTGTGCATGTCTGTGTCCTAGTCACCTCTTCTTATAAGGACAGCAGTCATATTGGATTAGGGTCGACCCTGAAGACCTCACTTTAACTAATTACCCTATCTCCAAATACAGCCAGGCTCTGAGGTACTGGAAGCTAAGGCTTCAACATAGGAGTTCTGGAAGGACATAATTTTGCCTGTAACACTTTGGAACTTCCTTTTTGTCACCTTTATATAAGGCAGGGAGCTTAGGACATTGGGCTTGGTTACCCTGGGCCATTCCTCATACGGAGTAGGACTCCCCAAAATCCTTGTCAAATGACTGATTACCTCCCAGTATCATTTCTTCCTCATTGTCTATTTCAAAGGATGAGTAGAGTTCATGGACTGAAGTTTGAAGGAGAGATTTATTTATTTTTCCTGATGTAATGAATTAAACTTCTCTGATCCTGGAAAGAATTTGCTGGAAGAAACCGCATGAACACATACACACAAAACATTACCATTTTGGGGTCATTTATTTAAAAAAATAAGGAATTGCTTTCTGGATAATCTCTCCCCTTGGCTATAAATGTAATACTGGGAACAAGGCAGGGCCCAGCTATTTCCCCCACAGTGTTGGTATGAGAATAAAGTGAGACCTTGCTTATGTGCTGAACCCAGCACACTGGAAAATATGCAAACACATTTGTAGAAGTCTTCTATAAATCCGCTGTGGCAAATTGACGCAGGTGCCCTCGTCACCATTTTTTAGTCCTTTGTAATTTTGCTTTTTATTTAATCCCCAAGGCCCAGCAGATGGTGACTGTGGAGTCCCATTTGAACCCAGCCTCACCTGTCTTTTCATATTATTTAATCTGGCTCAGAAGGAATGGGGGGGGGGGGTTGACCCAGACAATTTCAGAAAGTGGTCCAAGGCCATTGCCATGTATAGAAAGTCAGCTCTGTGGGTCACTGGGATGCCTGATGGCAAGAGGTTGATTTAGGTGACAGGGAATCTTGCCTAGTCCCTAAGGCAGTGGTAAATTTTTTAGTTCTATCCAGGAAGAGTTGTCACCAAAGTGGAAAGTCTAGAGCAGTGCTGCCCGATAGAAATATAACATAGGCCACATATATAATTGTAAATTTTCCAGTTGCCATGTTGAAAAAGTTAAACAGATAAGATGAATTTTAATAACATATTTAACCCAATATGTAATCAATAGAAATGTTATTAATGAAATACATGTTTTTATGTTGGATTTTTGAAACTGTGTATTTTAGACACACGTTACATGCTCACTAGGCCCATGTGGGTAGTGGCCACCATATTGGACAGTTGCCATATTAATAGGTCTAGAGTCAGACCTCCTACCTGGGATTGCTGCAGGGACTTGAGTGTGAATTCATATATGTGAACTCATTTCCTTAATCAGCTAATAGTTAAACTACAGCTCCTAGCACCTGAGGTTCTGAGAAACACTTTAGTATTGTAGAGGTTGCCCTCATGCTTCGAGTAGGAAGCATGCTTCCCTATTTCCTGAGCTGGAGCTACTGGGGCCCAAGTGTCCATAGACAGGGTGGGGAAGGTCTGTGCAATCTTTTCAGCATTTCAGAAAGCCCGCAGCAGGCCGAGGGATGGCCATCCAGCTGCTGACAATGTCAGCTTCATTGCTCTGAGCTGGGCTGTTCGCCCAGCTTGCTGGTGACCCTATGCTGCTTAGCTTTTGACGACATCGCCAGGCTTCCTGGGGTCACACCGGAGGGCATGGGACCGAGGGAGTGGGTAAAGAACCTCTGGGGGCTTTTGAGGCCCACAATTCCGGTGTCAGTGCTCTCTCCCATGGTACAAGGACAGGCCTTCCCGGGACTCGTTTGTCAGCCCTATGAGCACTCAGTGCCCCTGCACGGTACAAAAGGTGGATGGAGGAAGCTTAACTGCTTCCTGTGTTGAAGTCAGGGTGCAAGCATTTCCTGTGTGCCACCAAAAATGCTTTCCACCTGCATGGATGGCCTGGGAAATGCAGCTCTGGCCGGCCTTCTCCTCTGGCCACAGCTGCTCTGTGGGTGGGGTTTCCCCTCTTCCCACAGCCAGGGAGCCACGAATAGAGCATGGGGTGGGGGTGGTCCCTGGAGGTGTCCTATGGTTCTGGCCACCCTGGCTGCGGGAGGATTCCACGGGGTTTGACAGCCCATCCAGCTCTGGGTGGTGCATAGTACCCGAAAGTCCTTCCTGACACTGAACCAGAGTCCACCTTCATGTCAACACATACACACACACCCCCCACTACCACCACCACCACCCCCACTCCCCCACCCCGAGTCCCCCAGTTCTGGGCCCGCCAGAGTAGCCCAGGCATTTGTCCATCCCACCAATGCTCTACTCCCTCTTCCCTCAGGGGCTCCATGTCCCTGTTCCTTCGGTCTCCGGTTTGTTACTGCACTGGTGAGACATCCATCCTCTGTTTTCGTTCTTCTCTTCCTTTGTATCCGTCCTTCAGCCAAGTTGTACCCCCCACCCCCCACTCTCCCACCAAAGGTCAGCAAGAAATGAAGGAGAAGAAACTCAAACAGCCCGTTTTCTGCTTCTCCACAGCAGTGTAGGGAAGATGCTGTAGTAAGATGAAATGGATGTGCTGATTCCTTCCTGTTGACTCATTCCCTCCGAGGGGCGGCTGCCCTCTCACCTGGCATCCCTGCTGGCTTGACTCTTCCAGCACCCTGGAGAATGTGCTAGGTGGGGTTTAACAGTGATGCTCCTCTGTTTGGCTCTCCTGAATCTGACATCCATTCACCTTTCATCCTGTGCTTCCCCAGGCTGGATGTCCTCCTTCCCTCCTCCTAGTAAGAGAATGTCACCATATAGCAAACGCCATCCTTCCCTGATTGGGCAATAGCCTCAAAGTTCCGTAAAGCCTAGGTTACAACCAGGGTAGTGCTGGCAAGAAGTAGACGTGGCTTCAGAAAGGTTTGGGATGATTTCACTAAAGACAAAGCCCCAGCAGGCCCTAACAGATGCTAAGACATTTGACATCAGGGACTGTCCTGATCCCAGGGTACACCCAGCAGCAGAGTACCTGGCATTGACTCAGCACTCAGTAAACGCTGACTGTGAGAGGAAGCTGGGCTGTGTCTAAGACGGACCTGTGCCCAAGGTATGCTACTAGGAGTTTATGGTGTTAGTGTTTACATTTAAGTCGGGGATCCGTTCTGAGTTCACTTCTGGGTGTCATCCTGGATATCATAAAACAGGTATGAATAAAAATACTCTGTTTTGTTGTGACCGTAAATAAATGAGTATCAGACCAAAGGGCCTGAAAGCCTGAAAAACCCGTTGCCTGAGAGGTGCTACATTTTAAGTTTGGCTTCATAGAAGGAAGCCAGCAGCTCCCAAAATGTGGGATTGTCATAAATACATGGTGTGCTGAAGTGGGGTGCGTTCAGCCTTTCTGGGAGTGGGAGTGCGGGCAGTGCTCAGCAGATCATACTCTGCTTGGAGCTCCGGGGTCTGAGAGAGGGGAAGCCTTCCTCCCTGTTCTGGACGTGGCAGCTACTGTTGTTAAAGATCCTACGTGTTCCTCATTCCACCCACTACTGTCAGGCTGCAGCAGATATCTTTGGGTGTCTGACAGTCCCTTTTGGAGGGTAAGTTCCTACTTGTGGCTTTGCTGGGCCAACGTTCCGGCCACTTGCCATCCTGCTGATGTTGGCGTGGGTCACGAGTGCTGCTGTCCTCTTCCTCTGTCCCATCCCTCTAGAAGTCCAGCCTCATGTGCGAGAGACAGTGGGCCTAGCTGGGTTTCTCACCCCTTTTCTGCCATCCTGTGGGTCAGCAGCAACGTGGGTCATTCTTATGGAACCGTCTTTGATGACACCCACGTCCCTGTTTAAATCACAGTGACAACACAAAGAATATGATCTTTTACACCAGCATTTCCCAAAGCTAGCGTGATTCTTCCCCATGGGACAGATGCCGGTTTTGTGTCAATTACAGAATAAAGTTTTATAATCAAATGAATTTTGGAAAATACTGCATTTCATATTGGACAGGTTTGCTTATTCCTGCACCTCCTAGGGCTTTAGAAGCCCATGTGCACCAGCCTTCAGGGGACACTTGACTACAGAATGCTTTCCTCACCTGAAGTTTAAAAGATTTTGCTACCGTGTAGGTCTGTTCTCTCTAGGAATTTGTTTTCTCTAAGTAATTTGGCTTTACACCTTCCTTTACACCTACCCACACAGTTACTTTTTTGTAGCTTCAAACTTTAATAACAGTGATATTTCACACCCAGAGATTTTTCACACCCAGACATTTTCCTCTAGGTCCTTCTCATCAGTAAGACCCGTTTAAAGGTATGGCAGGCCCTAGTAACAGTCTCTAGGGCCGTCACCATCTATAGACCTCCATCAGTCCTGTGGTGACTTAATTGTTGTGCCGTATTTTTAGTGGCCTCCTACACTGTGGAGGACTTTCTGAAAGCCCGTATCTCGTATCTCGTGCTAAATTTAGCCTGGCTTTCAACAGGCTTGATTGATTGCTGGTCTTAATGGAAGAAAATGTGATCCTCTTTCTTACTTCCCATCATTAGATTTTTACTGATTTATGACGAGAGGAAACAGCCACTGGATAAGTGGGTGTCTTTTTAAAAATTGTGACACATCACCAAGATGGTTATATATTTGGCCCTTTACTTCAACAGGCATCTGTTGAATGCCTATTAGTGCAAACCTTCTACGGGCCTAGGGCCCTCAACGCTTTGGCTGAAGGGCCTTGGAGCTCCAGCCACACCCGTCCCCACCCAGACTTAATGAGGACAAACGGGCTAAAAGAAGGCCAGAGGATTAACAGACATTCCAAGAGACCAGCCCTCCAGAGGAGTGGAAATAGGTATTAGGTTTCAAGGCATGAGTGAAGGTTAAGGATTTGAACAGAACAGGCTGGGTCTTGGGCTTCTGTAAACCTGCCCCGTTTCATCGCTGACCCTGGGGTCAGTGGCTGTCTCGCAGCGAGCAAGGGCCGAAGTGTTGCCTGACTTGCACCTCTGCACTCTTCAGCCGGGGCATCTGAGGCACACTGCCCACCTCCTGGGCCCCCCAGTGTCCTCTGTGGAATGGATACAACATGGGATTGAAGGAGGATTAACAGAGGTAGTGGAGGGTGCTTAGCTGGTGCTCCTTATGGTCCATTTCCTTTCCCTTCCCTGGCCTCCTCAGGAGCTTACATGTTCCCAGGGCTGCTGGGTAAAGGCCAGGTTGACTGATGCGAGCAGGGGCATACCTTGTTGTGGATAGTCCTGGGCTGGGGTGACATTATACATGGGACTGGCAGATAAGCTGTTCAGACTTCTCTGGTCTCAAGATGCCTATAAAGTGGGTGGGAAGGCAAAGCCATGGGGACAGTGGAATTTGCCTTGCATTCTATATAGCTGGTAAGGACCTCAGAGAAAGGAGTCCATATCCAGAGCATTTAGTCCTGGGCACATACCCTCAAGACAGTGACCTTGCCTCCCATATTTCTCTCTCTTTCTGTATAGATATAATTTATTTTTAATAATTTAACAACTTATTAAAATTTATTTTTAGTCTTTTTAAAATTTTGAAATCATTTGACTCATAATGTTATAAAAATGGAAAATATAGAAGGTTCTCACGTACCCTTTATGCGCCTTTAACATCTTACCTACCTCTAGAACATTATCAAAACTAGGGCGTATAATACCATGCTTTTTCTTTTTTTCTTTTTTTGGAAAGATTACCCAGCTCAAGACTAGGAATCTGTTTGCAGCACAGTTATTTGAGTTGCTCCTGTAGCTGCACTTTGGTGGGTTAAGGGCCTAGGGTCCTGGGGTGGGTTAGCCACAGGCCTCAGCAAAGCTTGGTCCTGGAGGAATGGGATCTGGACCAGATGGGGTACTTGTGTTGATCACCTTTGTCTTGTGGCTGATCCACCTTGTTCGTTGAAATCAACTGCCTCGTGAAGGGGTGAGTTTCTCATCACCAGAGATATTCAAGCATGAGCTTTAGGATCCCTGTCCCCAGCACTAAGAGAGAGCTTGGACCAGATGCTCCTCGACGGGGTCACCCCTTGAGAATCCTGTCATTCCGAATTGTTTGGCAGAGTTTGCAAGTAGCATTGATTAGACTATGAATCAAGTGATATTCCACGTTGAAGTAGTTACCAAAGTGATTAGCTTCCTGGACTGTGGTCTACTTAGTTCACATGAATTAAATCATGGCACTCTGCATGCCAGGCAGTGTTCTAGGTCATGGGGTACAGAGATGAAGAAGACATTGTGCATACAATATGGCATATAGCGGGGAAGACAGATACAGATGCACAACTGTGATGTAAATAAGTGCCCAGGTACATGCTGACAAGGTGTGAAGTACTGACAGACATGGGGGAGTAGCTGTGTAAATATCTACAAGGCCAGGAGGGTGCAAGTGTGAGAGGATCTAGATCACAGAAGAAGGGTTGGTTGGGTTGATGAGTTGGGGGTTGAATCAAGGGAAGCAAAGACACTCTACGGAGAGGAAATAGCACATGCAAAGGTCCTGTGGTATAGCCTTTGTATGCATGGGAGATGTGGAACAACATTGGTATGACAGAATGTGGGTTCCAGGGGGAATGTAGTGGCTGAGCATGAAGCCAGATTAGAATTGGCTGCCACCTGACATGGATGGCAAACATCAGTACTACTGAGAGCTTCAAGAATTGCTTTATTGAGTCATGCCAGTGAGAGCTTTTAAACTATTTGGGGATCATGCACTTGTGAGAAACTAGCTCCCTAAAGTGGGGTTGGCTGGTGATTTTGCCCTGTTGTGAAGCAGCTGCCCCAGAGTGGGGGGGGGGGGGCGGGGAATGAGAGTCCTCCAGAGTCTCAGCATTTCTTCCGTGGGCTTGGCTACCCCTGGCCTTGGCCGACCTTCTTCTCAAGGGTACAGCAAAGACCCAATGGGCTGCACCTCTCAAGTGTTTGGCAGCTTCTGCTGGACAGCGTTAGATCCCTGTGGGCTATTCTGGCTGTCGCTATTCTTATATGTTGAGTGTCCAGAAGTTTCACAAGCTGGGTCTCAGCTGGGTGGATCCCTTTGGGACAGGAGTGGAGAAGTGATATAGCTATGAACTGCGATGAGCAGTGGGGGAAGGTTTATAGGTCTCTTCTGAACCACACAGAGGCTTTGTGCTTCTGGAAGTACCTCTTCTTCCCCGTCGTGTTGCCCCTTGCCGTTGTCTCTGACTCCCTTTGGGATATTCATAGTCAACCTCATCAGGGAGCGTGTGAGATTTCCGGAGCGGGAGGCTCTATCTTTGTGGCTGATGTAGGGGAGGACCCGTGAGGACAGGACACCTGCTCCTTGCCCCCAGGGCCGACTGACATTTAACCGCCTCCTTCAGTTCCTAAAAGTAGAGTTTCTTAATTTATCCTTTTTTCCTTTTTCATCACAGAAGGGAAGTAAGAAAATAATGGAATAATGACAGAGAGAAGAGACATGAGAAAATACTAGGAGACAAAACTGTTGGGAAGTAGTGCTGGATAAGACTCCAGGTTATGAGAACCCACTGGTGAGAGGTGGACAGAAATGAAAAACCCACATTCAGTCATTCCCATCAGGCTCCGATGAAGCTGTTTAAATTGGATGCTGGGAGCACGTCCAGCAGCAGTGGGCTGGATATTGGGCCCACCAGGCAGACTGGAGCTCTCCAGGCTGGAAACGTGGGACCCACTTTTTTTGAGAAGGAAATGTGGACTTCTGAGTGATAATACCTTTTTTTTTTAAGGTTTTTTTTTTTTTTTTTTTTTTTTTTTTTTTAAATTATCCACAGTGTAGAAAACTTTCCTTTAACTTAAAAGTTAAATCACTGTGGACAATGATCACTTGGTGGACACATAATGGTCATTCAGTTTGAGGGTGACAGTTACGGAACCTCTGTCACACACATTGACTGTTGAGACAGATGTGATGATTTAAAGCAGAACAACCCCAGTGCAGAGCCCCCTGGGAAAGCTGGTTGTTGGGAATCATCTCATCAAAGGCACTTGCTCGGGGCTGGGGAGGGGACGCACAGCCAGACCCAGTTCCCCAGGAGCAGCTGCTTCCTGGCCCCGGGTCAGCCCAGGGCGCAGGGGTCAGCTGGAGGCAGCGTGTCACACACAGGAGTTGTCTAAGAGATTGAGAAACTACTTTTTATCATTCCCTCATGTTTCTTCAAGGGAGCAGGAGTGGCAGAATATCAATAACAGCCTTTTTTATGTTCCCAGGAACTAGACTGGAAACGAACCTAATGTGAGGTTCACACCTGGCCCTCGAGAAAATCGCACAGGTGTGCACTCATGGCCTTGCTTCTGAAGGCCTCCTGGTTAAATTCTGGTTTTGCCACTTCATGCTGTGCGATGTGACCTCTCTATGCTTCTGTTTTCTCACCTATGAATTAGATAATGCTAGAACCTATTTAATAGCATTGCTGTAGGACTGGAGAAAGTAATGTCATACAATTAAAATGGCACTTTTAGGAAAAGGTTTAGTTATTACTCCTGGAAGATTTAAGCCATCAGAAGACCTGTAAAGTATGCTGTTTGTGCCTGTGTATTTTTAGGAATGGAATTCTTGGTTTTCCTACCTATCCAAGATTGTTTCATAGAAGCTATCGATAAGCATTCCGGAGAAAATCAGCTGGAGGGAGGAAAATGGTACAGTTAGAAATTTTTTTCAGACTCGTCCCAGTTTTTACTCTTACTCTGTCACTCTCTCTCATTTTACTTTTTCAGTAGGCTTTGACAGGTATGGAGTCATGAAATTCAGATGTCTAAGATGAAAACGCGTATGCCATCCTCAGACCTCATGTGTTCTGGTAATAATCATGCCTCCCACTTCCCCCCCTTTGAAAGGGTCTTTGTATCTGTGTTTCATTTAATTTTACAGTGGTCTTATTAGGTTCTGCTAGTCCCATTTTATGGTTCGTACGACGAAGACCTCAGAGAAGAGATTGGCCAGGCTCCCCAGGTGGTTAGAGGGACAGCCAGAATCATAACCTCCTCCTGCGTCGGGATGGCTCTCTTCCCAGTGTGTGGAACAGCTGGCTCATTTGTTACTTCGAGTGTCATTCACATTTGTGATTCTGTTCCCTCAGGGATGATACCTCGGTCATTCTTGCTCTGTAACAAACCCGAGGGTGTGAAACAACCATTTTATTTTGCTCATGGATTCTGCGGGTCATGGGTCATTCAGGCTGGGCACAGGGCGATGGCATGTCACAGTTCCCTGATGGGGAAGATGCGTGTGTTGGGCTGGTATCACCTGGACGTCTTTCCGCCTGTGTCTGGCAGCTACCTGGCTGGGGCAGGGACCTCAGGTGGGTCAGTGGCCAGAACACCTACCTGGAAGGTCTTCTCTGCTTGGTCTTCTCCGTGTGTGCTGATCCGGGTTCCCTCACAACATGGTGCGGTATTCCTCGTGGGGGTCTGAGGAGAAAGGGTGGAGGCATGTGATGTGTTATGGCCTGCCCAAGCTCAAAGGGAAGGCCTAGAGACCTTGCCATTCAGTGGGAGGAGTGTCAATGTTCCATTATAAAAAAGCGAATGACTTTAAGGAAGGGAATCTATTTTTTGTAATTTTTTTCTTTTTTTTTTTTTTAAATTGACGGTAGAGAATGTGAGCTGATAGGCTCTAGGCAGAGGGAGCTATAGGTGAGGATCCTGAATGTGAGGTCCAGTCAGTCCGGACTTGGTGGGGGAGAGAGGAAGAAAAGAAAGTGCTGGGTCATCACCCATCCCACCAACGTTTGTTCAGATGAGCTTGGAGCCAAAGAGTGAGCAAGCAGGGCTTCTGAACAATCAGTTCTCGGAGGAAGCCCAAGGACTCTGGAGTGTAGACTCATCCGGTCGAAAATCTGACCTTATTGGAGACCATTCTGAGGCTTATTTATATTTAGCACAGGACCTACAGAGTTCCATTTTCTTTGTAAAAAAGTGAAAAGTTCATCTCTGTCAGCGTCCTGTCTCACTTGTGTTTAAGTCAGATGGGAAGAAAAAAAATCAGTACCAGGACAAGATTGCTCGTCAAAGTTTATTTTAAATTTGCGTGGGATTTATTTTTGGTCCTGGTGATCTTCACAGGGTAGGTATTTCTTTAAAGACTGTTAATGGTGTATTTCCTCTTTCTTTGCCACTCCCCACCAAAATAACTCTCTGGTTTTTTAACCATCTTCATATCCTCAGAACATCTAACTTTAAATAATGGTTGGAGAAGCTCCAGGTTAAGTGGAGAGTAAAATCATATTGCTTTTTGACCTTTGGGTTAGGATCAAGTGTGGTGTAATAAAACACCAGTCCCAAGAGTCACCTTTGCTGATTTTTTCCCATTATTCTTTCCTGTTATTCCATATTCCTCCAGCTCTTGCAGCCAAGGATTGTTACATTAAGATCCAATCTGAAATTAAAACTCAAGGTCTTAACCAATAAGCCATAAAGGCGTTGAACTCCCGCTGGGATGTGGTTACCTTTTCCTCAACTTCCTGATTTGTCTCTTAGCCCCAGAGTTGATTTCTTATTGAGCCTTTGGAAACGTCCCTTATGTTTCACTGCAGTTTCTCATCAGAGGGAGACTCCAAGCTACACAAATCTCATAAGATCACAGGCTCTACAGCTGTGTTCCTTCAGTGTAGAGAGAGAGCTCCTGGGTGTGGCCGAGTAGCCCTTCCTGGTACCATGTCTGAAGTCACACCGGAGGACAGTCCACGTCGGCACTGGGGCTTTAGCAGGATCTGAGTTACACAGATCCTTCCGGAACATTCTTAGAACCTCCCAGCGGACCCGGCCTTGAAATCATCTTGTTGATCTGTCTGCAAAGTCAGTTTCCTCGAAGGCGGCTGGCCCGAGGGAACCATGAGTGAGGGCTAGTAGAGGTGGAGGGGCAGCTGTGCACAGCTGCATGTGGACATTCGGTGGTAAAAGGACGACCCCACCCCACCCCCCAGTGAGGATCTTGCTGTCCTCAGCTCATGCAGCCATGGACTGCTGTCCCCCAGGGGCTCACACCCTACACCATTGTCGTAGCTCACCCTTATGCCCCAGTTCCTGGTTTTCAGAAGCAGATCTTAGATTATCCCATTTGCCTGTGTAGAGATTCAGAGTGCCTCGGCGAGGAGAGAGTCCCCACACGACTGGTGGGCCTCTGGCAGGTGTTTCACAACACAAGCCACCAGACTTAGACCTGCTCCTGGTTTGCTCAGGCTGCTATTTCATGTGCCTCTTATTTCAGTGTGAATAAATGTAGTGAGAGTCACAAAAATAATGTTGGTGATGATGGCTAGTATGTATTGAATGCTAACTGCACTCAGGCACTGTCCTAGGCTCTTAACCTGAGTTGTCTGCTGATCTTTACCTCAGCCTTCTGAGGTACATGCTGTCATCATTCCCTTTCTATCCATGAGGAGACCGAGCCCTGGGGAATTCAGTGACTCAGTCCACTCTTAGAAGTAGAGAGCAGTGAGGCAGGCCCTAAAGCCAGTTTATTTGACCCCAAGGCCGTTCTAGTAGACCCAGATCCCACCCATTTGGGACCCAGGTGACAAAGCACAGCTGTGTAGATAATCCTGCCCCTTGGGTATCTGCTTACCAGAAGTGGGGCAGTCTGGAAAGTGCTTTGAGCACTCTGGAAGCAGGTCATTAAAACCAAGGGATTTTTTTTTTTTTTTTAACTTCATAAAATGTCAGGGTTTTCATCATTGAATTGGAGGAGTTGTTAATTTTAGACCATCTGAAAATCTTCTCAAGAAACAAAACCTGGAGTCAAGTAGAAGGACTCTTCTAGAACGGAAGTTTTTCAGAAGAAGTGATGAAAGTGTCAGCCATGATACTGCGGCAGAAGGCCCAAAGCATAGAGCCCAGAGCCGGCGGACCCTCAGCTGGCTCTAGTTCTGTTGCTATTTGTGGAGCTCTTGCCCTGGGTACTGGCATGTCTCCTGCTGGTCTCTAGGGACACAGAGGTAAATCAGCCATGTCCTTGTCCTCAAGGACCTCATCCTCCCAGAGGACATGGTGTGATGGGGCCCTTCACTGGAGGGCAAACCAGGCTAGGGAAGCAGAGAGGAGAAAAGCATGAATTTATTAGCCTTAGCCTGGGACAACGTCTTAATGCCTTTTAATAGAAATACTTCAGCTTTCTTGTAGTGAACTTTTTGCGAATAGGAACTCTTAATTTTCTTTTTTCCCTTAACAAGAGAAAGCAGGCTTTTGATGAAAGTTACACCCAAGTGTTGAGATCTCTATTTGGTTCCAGGTTATTTCAGTCCGGTGTGTGTGTGTGTGTGTGTGTGTGTGTGTGGCGGAGGGTATCGGGGGGTTAGGTCAGAAGCTCCAGGGAGGATCATTTTCCCCCACGGGAGAAGTCAGGGTGTGGCAGTAAGTGGAGGAGCTCCTGGAGCATATGTGCTCTCAGAGCCACAGCCAAGCATGCAGGCCCAGCCGCAGCTCTCGTTTTGAGAAAGTGAAGCGGGAACTAGAGACTGAAGTTGGTGTGCTTGAGCTCACATGCCAGGATGGCCGGGATGCCCTGGGATGCCAGCCGACAGAGGCCTGCCCCTGCTTCTCAGGACCACATCCTGGGGCTGTGTGGGGCCTGAGCTCTGTTCTCTGACTGCGTGCAGCCGGTCAAGGGTGGGCGGTGTCGGGGAGAGCAGGCAGGGGAGGGCCACGTGCAGGGAGGTCATTTCCTTCTGTGGTGCCCCCATTACAGTGCCTCATGGGTGAGGGGATTCCCCCACGTCTAGAGTTGTGTTCAACTGGGCCCCTCAGCCTTACTGCCCTCACTTCCCCCTTCCTTGGGTAGAAATGCCCTGAGCCTCAATTAATCGGTTTAGTTTTCTTGAGTATAGAGGGAATCCTGGCTGGACATAGAGTGACTATAGTCATAAGAACCAAATAACGACTTCGGCCTCATCTGAGCCAAGAGTGGTGTTCACACCCTCATAGCTGACAGCTGTGAGGACAGCAGGCTTTTTGCTGTTCTTCAGAGGCAAGTAAAAGAGTCCTTTTACTTCAGGGTGAACTTAGGCCTCTCTGGAGACCCATAAAATGTGGCCATACAGAGCCCCAGGATCAGCCGTGAAACCAACTTTTGCTGCATCGAGTGGATCATCCAAACAGGTTTTTCCAGCCCCACCCGCCGTTTCATTTTTCACATGTCCTCATAAAAGCATAAAGAAATGGCACAAATATGGCGGAAAAGGTAAAGTTCCTTTCAGTGGCCTTTTAAATTTTGGAATAACCAGCTTTTTTTTTTTTTTTTTTTTTTTTAATTCTTACACACTAGAAGATTTTCCTGAGTTCTCCTTGTTCAGTCCTGTTTTACATTAGGTTGTAGTACAAAAGGAACAATTAATAAAGCTTTTTATTTCCCCATCTCCCATGAAGCTTTGTAACTTCTTCCTGCTCAGTGGTGGCTAAGTGAGCCAAACATGTGAAATCTGAGTGGATTTGTGGAAACATAAACACACTTTTATTTAGCAGTGAGTGTCACTTGTGGTAAATAGGGCCCTAAATGATTCTTGTATTGGTCTCTCCTGGAGGCCGTCAGTATTATCTTGAGCTGCCATCTTTATGTTGTAGTGGAAAAATGTGAGATTCTTTCCCCCGTGGTCAATATTTACTTTTTTAAAATAATGTAGTTTTAAAGAATTCTTGCTATTTAATCTCAAGCCCACACATGGTTGCTAGTGAGAAAAAGATATAAGTTTGGTATTTTTAGTTCCAGAAAGAATTTTCAGGGCTGAGGGGCAGGGATAGGGCACCTGGGTGGCTGGTCAGTTAAGCATTTGCTTTCAGCTCAGGTCATGATCCCGGGATCCTGGGATTGAGCCCTCCTCAATGGGCTCCCTCCTCAGTGGGGAGCCTGCTTTTCCTCCTCCCTCTACCCCTTCCCCTGGTTGTGCTCTTCTCTCTCTCATTCTCTCTCTTCTCTCAAATAAATAAACAAAATCTTTAAAAAAAAAATTAAAAGGTGGAGGAAATGTTTAGTGTGGGGAGATACTTTGCCTCCTGTTCCTTTTGCTCTTTAAAAACTTCTATTTTGGGAACAAAAATAAAATTGGGTTTTGGAACTTTTAAGTGTATTGCTTGGTGTTGCTGAATTTTAGTTCATTGCTGGGAAATTTGGGGTGAGTTCATTTCATAAACATTTATGTGCCTTAAGAGCCGATGTGGGGTAGGGAGGTGGGAAAGCTTGCCTCCTTCAGAAGGCCCTGCGTCTTTGGTGGGACGTGGGATGGCTTGTTGCTTTCTGGTGGGACATGTAAAGGCCCGTCTACTTTGGGCTGAATTTTCAAAGAAGGTTGAAGGTTAGCCCCTCTTTGGTCTTGTCTTGGGATGCCCTTAGGCAGTGTTTCCCTTTTATGTGTCCCATAACTTCTCAGCCTTGTTGTATCATCTGCCAATGACGTGGGATCAGGAATTTTGTGAGGGCATCCTTTTGTCCTTAGAGAGGAGAGGAGCCTACTTCCCATAATCCATCATCTCAAAACTATTTTTTCCTGGCATGTCCCCACCTATTTCTGTGTCCCTGTCCCTGTCCCTGAGAGAGCTGCAGGGATAAGCCTCATTGCGGTGGGAAGGAAAAAGGAAGGTAAGAACGAAGTCCCAGGATTTCCTCCCTGTTGCTGATCAGGTTCAGTCATTTGTAGCATGTGAAGGGGGATGAGGCCGAAAGAGGGGAGAAGGAGGACTGTTCTGGGTGGTTTGTAACTGATGAGTGAGAGTTCGATCCTGTTAAGAGCAGGGTACTTGCCCCTGCCTGGTTGTCCTTCCCTCATCATGGAGTATGACGTCTTTCCCAACAGAAGTTCTGAGAACCCGGCCTTTGGTGTCTAAGCTGTGGCCTGCAGCCCCAAGGGAACCCTCTCACACTGTATCTTCCTCTCAATTCCTCTCCTGGTGGCTACTTGAGACCACCACTCTTTTAGGCCAGGCTGATTCTATGTAGTGGAAAATCCAAGTAAGTTGAGAAGGGGACTCCTGGGTAGCTCAGTCAGCTAAGCGTCTTCCTTCTGCTCAGGTCGTGATCCCAGGGTCCTGGAACTGAGCCCCACATTGGGCTCCCTGCTCAGCTGAGAGCCTGCTTCTTCCTCTCCCTCTGCCCCTCCCCCTGCTTGTGCGCATGCTCGCTTGCTTGCTCTCGCTCTCTCTCAGAGAAATAAATAAATAAAATCTTTCAAACAATGATCGATAAGATTCAGGTTTATTGCTCTCATGCAAAAGGAGTTTGGGATTGGTTTGGTACTTCAGGGTCATCAAGAATCTAGTTTCTTCCTTTTCTCTTCCTCTGTCCTCAGAGACCATGGCGTCCAGGCTCAAAGCCTCTTTATCACCCAATATGGCTGTTGTGTCTCCCACTATCACATCCAAATTCCAGATAAGAAACACGAGGAAGAGTGATGAGGACCAAAGAGTGCAAGTCTCAGTGAGGCTGTCTCCCTTATTAGAAGCCTCACGTGATTTCTGCTGACACCCTGTTAACTACCTCTTCCCCCAGGGAGATCAGGAGATGCCGCCTGTTAGCTCAGCTTGTTGCAGACTGGAATGAAATCGAAATTCAGTAAAAAGGGAGAAGGGGAGAATGGGTATTGGGTGGGCAAATAGCTCGATCTGATACATACGAAGTACTTCATGGGTGAACCATAACATATTCTTCCTGGCTTTCTAACCGTTTATAGCATATCTAACTCTCCTCTCAGACCTTGATTGTTTGGAAGCCCTGTGCATGTCCCCCTACTCTTCGTACCATTGATAGCTGCTAAACCAGGGGCATGAGTGGTGGGATCTTAGCCTTTCTTTATGGATTTGAATCAGACTCACCTCTGCCCCGCCTTCCCTCCAGGATCCAGAGTTAATAAGAAGTCACGTGTAAGGATTTTGCAAAAATTAACTTCTCCCCAGAGGGCTTTTACATGACCACCAGTTTAAATGTGTGAATAATAAAGGTGGTCATAATTACCAATAAAACTAGAGAAATCTAGACTATGAAAATTGGCAGTATTAGTAAATATATAGTTACACTCTCTGTTTTAAATGTAGTTGTACTATCCAGGTGTTAGAGAAACGAGATAAGAGCTTCACCACTTGTCAATATTAGTAGAACGGTGGAAATTTTTATGAAAAATATTTATGAAAAATGTTGGTAGTTTTGTGTGAGTTTGAACAACCATGTAGGACGATGGGATTTTGCTGAGAAAACTTGTATCAGTACTTTATATTTGTAAAAGGCAGGGAATTCTTCTGAAAATCTAGTTACGTAAATTTATGTTCCACCACATAAAAAAAATAAATAAGTGGTCGGAAAGAAATCAGCATGGTTGGAAGGAAGGGCTTTCCCTTTTGCTCTGGGAGGGAAGGAAACTCTGACTATGCCGGACATCGCAGTTGGAAAGTGCCTCTGGTAAGCCCTCCCCATGTGACCTGCTGATTCACTGTCTGCTAGGTCCCGGAGGCCTCCAGAGGCAGTGAGGTAACCAGGGACCTCGGTGTCTGGGGGAGGGGAAAATCAATGCTGGCCCAACCCTCTGGCATTGGGAACTTAGCAGAGCTCTAGCTGGAAGCAGATGGAGTTTCGCAGCTATGTTTTATAATTCTGTTCTGAATGTCATTCGAAGCATCTTTTGCTGCTGATTCTCATTTTCTCTTCTTCCTGTGTCTTTCTCTCTCTTACTCTCTCTTACTCTCCACCACCCCCAGTTGTCTCCTATGGGCAGTGATCCTGCCCTCCTTGAAGTAACTGGGGTCTGATCTCCAGAAATACATGAACGGGGAGCCATGTGGGCTGGCTGCCATCTTTCTGTTTCTGCTTCCATTAATGTGAGCTCGGAGGGCAGGTGGAAAGAGCATGGGCTTTGGTGTCTGAAAGATGCAGGTGTCAGCTCTAGCTCCACGGTTACTGGCTGTGCCACCCGGGGCAGGTCACTTCACTTTGCTGAATCTCCCGAATCTCGTCTATAAACTGAGGCTAGTTCCTACTTGGATGGGTTATTAGAAGAATCGCATGAAATCATGTATGAGAACAGCCCAGAGAGGTAGAGGAAGACCAGACTGTGCTGGGCTGCAGAAGTCACGCTGGGAGTTTGCATTTTATTTGAGTGCTTTGGAAAGCAGCGTGGTGATGTGATGTGATAGGTGTTTTCCGAAGGTCACTCCGGCTCTGTGGAGAGAGTGCATTGGAGTAGACAAGGAGCAGAGGAAGTGGGCAACCCAGTGAGAAGGCGAGGGCTGTACACCAGATGGTTAGGGGGTGGGGAAAGCAGATGGGCCGGAAGACCTTTTGAAGTCTTAGATGTGGACAGAGAGGGAAGGACAAAAATCAAGTTGGAATCCTGGTTTTGCGGCTGGTGGTGCAGTAGTGCCTGTCACAGAACCTAGCAAAGGACACCCATGTGGATGATAGCCACAGAGTGTTAGCTGGGTGGCCAGAATCATGAGTACCTGGGAAAGAAGGGTTGCCTGTCCTTGGGCTATGCTGGATGACGAATACAGTAGAATAGGCCAAGATCTATTTCTGCTCTTGCTTTGAAGCCATTGTGCTCTGACCATCCACCCATTCAGATGGCAGCTTCTAGAATTAAATTGGGCAGTCTTGAGCAGGGTCTGGAAAGCAACACAGTGTCCTGAAAGCTTGAGGGACCTCTCATGTTCATCTCGATGCCCCTGGAGATGACACTGTCCCCCCTCCCCCCATATGCAACTGTCTCTCTCATGGAGTGGAAACGAAGTGCAGACCAACCCAGAGTTGGATGAGGCACAGGCTTGAGACCCTAAGCAACGTTCTCAAGTCTGGGTACTGTGATGGCATGACTGTGACAGACAGGGTCAGGCCCTCACCCTCTGGGATCCTACCTAGGTAGATCTCAGGGGCTGCATGGGGGATGGTCACCTGGAAATCAGGGTTTTGAACCACTTTGAGAAACCCCATCCCAGGGGAGGAATTCCCGGTGACTCTGGCTCTGGTGCTTTTCCTTCCACTTCTATTTATTTATTTATCTTCCTAACAACAATCAGTTTGGTGGTAGTGTTTCCTTTTCCTGTTCATCATTCAGACCCCAGGGGGTGAGGTGGGGGCAAGGAGGGGAAGGCAGCTTCCCCTCCAAGGAAGAGTATATTCCAAAAATGACAAGAGTGGCAGACAAAGGCCCAGCGAGGACTTAGTACTCATGAAGTTATTGTCACGGAGTCAGGGCCCAGATAAAAGTCTTTGGCAAATCTGCAAAGAATATTTCAGAAACAGAAAGGGAGAACAGAATTTATAGGGTCTAAAAATAGAGGCCGAAGTGCTGCTGTGTTTAGCTTGTCAGGGACCCTGTCGAGCTGATACAGGCAGGGGATTTTATTCCTCCAGCGCTGAGGTCACTGGTCTTGTTGAAGAAGGCATAGCAAACATTTCCAAATAGGGATCGCTTCTGAAGGGGAGAAAGATGGCCGGATACGTACGGTATTTTTCGTTGTCTTCTCTCCTTTTTCACCTCCTGCATCACTCCACACTTCCTCCTAAGAAAAGGAAAGGCTTGGTTTTCTTAGTAGAGTTGGTGGGTTGCGGGGGTGGGGGGGGCAAAGATTTCGAATGCTCTCTATGAGGGTGCTTGTAGATGGTAGGTTTGAGATGGCCGCTCTGAGGATTGGTGGTGGCAGTCTAATTGATTCGTCTTCATGGGTTCCGCACAAATCCACTAAGTTGAAGAAACAAACCCACAGTTGAAGAAATAATGGTGTTAATTCTCCCAGACTGACCAACTAACTCCTGGACCATCCTTGTTCCATTTCTGGGTACGGACATGAACTCTGTCCTGCTCCACAGACTCCTGACTCCACAGAGGGGTCAGTCTGACCCCTGGCCAAGGCAGTTCTCAGGCTTCCATACTTAACAACATGATCTAATACCAACATCCCCAGATTTGTCAATCAGTAGGACTTCAGACCTCCATATTTCTTCAGACCTTCCATATTTCTATTTGGCTGAAATTAATTATATTTATGGTGGGGGACTGATGGTCATGCCATCCATCTGGTTCTCCGCCTGAGGTTTTGAAAACTGGTGGCTCGAGGGCCAGATCTTGCCCAGTCGTGTTTTGCTTGCCCTGCACAGTGTTGACTTACACAATTGTTGGTATGGAAAAGTGGAATATGTAGTTTACAGATCTTGATTTCTGGATTCTCATGAAGGGTCTAAGGTAAATGCTTGGTTTATACTTCTTTTGTTGGTAGAGTCCCCAGACTGTTGGGAATCGATGCCTGTCCTCCCAAAGACTGCTCTCTTGTGGGTCATGATGAAAAACAGCCACTGCTCACTCTTGGAGGATAGTAAGAGAAGGATTAAGTAGCTTATATGTCAAGTACCTAGAAAACGCCTGCGTGTGCATGGCCAGCGCTCTATAAATTAGCTGTCATTTTCATCATCATTGTGGCATCAGTGTGTTTTCTGTGAGGGACTGTTGAAGTCACTGTTCACTACATAGGGTATTAGGGGTCTCCCAGAGAAGACATGTCTATCAGATCTCAGTTCCAGGAAATAATTGTCCCTCTTCTGAGTTTCTGGCCCATGTGTGCCTTACTCATGCCGTGAATCTTGTTTCTGTCTTTGCCTTAGCTGCTGGGAAGCTCAGAGGCAACTCTGCAGCTCATGTCTAGCAGGAGGTCATGGCTTTGTGGCACGTGTTTGGTTTATTGAGTTTCACATACATCATCTTGGTTTCACATACATCATCTTTGCTCTGCTCTGCTCTTTTTACTTCTTACTTGCTTACTTTAATATTAATCATACACTGGGCCCGCCTATGATTTTGACAGTCTCCTGTTGATTCAGGATAAATCCAGTGATGATGATGGTTGTATTCAAGAATATATAGCATTTCGAAAGCATTCTATAGACTGTCAAGATTTTCTGTATATTGTCTCACTAACCACACTGGCCCCTTCAGGACTTGTTCTTGTCTAATGTTGGCTGTGCCAACGTTATTTTACCAGAATCAAATGGGAAGAATGGTACCAGCAGGTTTTCATGAAATATCCTGATTGATACCAGAAGCAAAGCTATAGCCGTTGTCATATTGCACATGGATAGCTAAAGCCAATGGCCTTTAGCCCACCCTCTGAGAACCACTGCAGGATTTCTTAAGAAGATTCTTTCCCCTCACCCCATGTCTGGATCTTGCAAGAGGGGTTTCTAGAAAGCTCTGCAGAGGGGTTTCCTGCAGATCTCTCTAGGCAAGGTCATGTTCCATCTGACTGCTCTCTGGAGAGGAGCACAGATGTTCCCTCCTAAAAAGGGCATGCTGGCTTTTTCTCTCTTGCAGGTTAGGAGGCTGCCCTCAGGTTTCCTCTCAAGTTTCCCTAGCAGTTCTGCAGAGAGTTGTGCTTAGAAGACTTTGAATTACTCTGATACCAGATGTCGCTGCAGCCTTCGGGATCCAACTGTGCTGTGATTGTGCTCTGGGATTCTGGAGGGGAAATTTCCAAACTCTATTAATTAATACATTTGGGGAAGCTTCATGTTATTTATTTTAATAAGAGATCCTGGGCTGCCAGTTAACTTAGAACTCATCTGGTTATTGTTTTCTGTGTCCCTCCCTCTCCAAGGAAAGAAATGCCTTGCCCACAAAGCTCAGTTCTCTCATGGGGCTGACGGCTTGGTTTTTCTGTTTCCCCCTTGCGTGCAGTTTGTAACACTTAGTTGCCTCACTTACTCTCCTCCTTCAGTCCACACTCTTCCTTCTGCCTTTGGCAAAATGTGTAAGGTGCTGAGTGAATAATAGGCCAGGGGCTTGCAGGGGTACAGAGCTGTGATGTCCATGTGTTCTGGTGTGGGCACATTTTCCTCAGCCGTGGTAACACCTGAGATTGAAGATGATTTCCCAGCATCCCTGGTTGAGCATTTGCAGCATGGCACATCTGAGAAAACACTATGATGCCTGTTTTCTCATTCTGTGCTAACTGAGATTCGGACCTCAGCTCTGAGTCCGTAACTGTGATGTTAATAAAGGTCTCCATGTTCACAGGCAGGGATTAGGCCGTGCTGGATATTGAGACCCTTGGGGCCATGAACCTTGAAAAAATGCATCTCCCAGAACAGGGCTTCTGACCATTGCACATGACCTTAGAGCACATGTTTTAGGAGAATACACTGAAGTCCAAGTCCTAACTCTAGTGATGAATTCCAAGCTTTCTGTTATTGTTTTTCTTCCTGAAAGACAAAGGGAGTTTTATGCCCTGGTATTTGAGGTTCAGTTCAAGGGCAGTGTTGTGAGTGCTGGGAATTCGTAATATCCTTTAAAGGATCCAACGAAGAATCTACTCTCTGCTCTACTGTTCATCCCTCTGTCCATCCATCCATTCATCCACATCAGCATTTACTAATTCCTGCAAGGTACCTGGCGCTGTGTTTACAGTGTTGGGCTCAGCACGGAACAGTCTAGCATTACATTGTATATCAAGAGCCTCTTATTGCCAGATGTCTCCAATGTTCACAGCATCTTTGAGAGGTAAGGATTTGTGTCCCTCCCTTCTGTGAGGGAGCAGAGCTAATGTACCTTACCGGATCACCCAGCCCATCACGGTGCAGCAGGCCGGAGGCGTCCCTGTGACATTTAGGATCAGAGCAGCATCTCCTTGCTTGGACGTCTCTGTTTGCCCAGACCCAGATCCACACTGGAGTGTGGTGTGGGCATTCTGTAGCAGGGTCAGGACTGGAACAGTCCCTGGCTTGTCACCTGTCCTCTTCCTGGGCTGTCATCCTGCTATCGGTGAGACGGGGAGATGAGGACACACCAGACAGAACTCTCGGGAAGCCTATCAACTCTCACTTTTCTGCCTTCCCCTTTCCAGTCTCTTGGAAACTTGAGGTTCTGTTCAGACTCACCCTGTCATTGGACGGTGGCACCAGGACAAGAGTATAAATGAGGATCCACTTAGCAAATGTCTAAATATGAAAGAGTTACAAATGAAGGTAGCTGTTAAGTCAACTTTGTTCTGTTCTCTGACCTTGGCAAAGACTAGGATGGAATTCAAAATTTTTAGGTTCCTCAAAGTGTAGGAATTGATGGCTTGAGGAGAGTGGTCCCTAGCCCAGCTCCCCACTTCCCTTCCCTTCTGGCTCCATCCCACATGGTGGTGCACGTCGGCACACGCTGCAGCCAGGGTTGTCATGCTTGCTTGTGGATGTGCACCCAGTCTCCACCCACCCGCTCCCCACAGCAGGCCGCCCTTGGGCCCAGAGGGACCTCCAGGAGTGGTACAATTTGCTGTTGACAGGGTGGGCCTAGAGAAAAGCCCAACATAGACCCTGAAAGTAGACTCAGGACTTTGGGCAGGAAATTTGGGGATCTGGGGTACCCGGAGCATGTCTGAAAGGGAAGGATGTGAATTCTGCCCTTGGCTTTACCAAATTCTTGCCCCTGGTGGATAAGTATAGCTAGAGGATTCTTTTAAATGTGTGGTTCCAGGCAGGGGCCCCTTTACCTGGATCCTTGGTGATACCAGTTCTTCTAAGTCATCAGCTTGAAGGGGCTGCATCTAATACAAAAATGAGCCCCATTAATAAATTTCAGAGCCGTGTCTAGGAGCCCCAGTTTCCCAGTCCCTGGAAATCCCAGTCCCTGGCTTCCCAGCCAGCTCCTGGTTCTCATCTTGCAAAGTAAGCAGGCCACTTGTGTGCCATTTCAGACAGCTGAGCTTGTCCAAACCTCGTCCTAGCAACACTCTGAGGTGTGAGGACCCGAGTCCAAGCCTGAGTGGGTGACTACAGCTTAGACAAGCTCTGCTGCAGAGATGCGATTTCAGAACACAGTTTACACAAAAGCTGCGAGCGTTGGGGACAGGTTTCTGAGGTGTATAGCTCTGTAACACCATGGACTAGCTTGGTGATTTTTCTGAAGCTCCTCTAGCCTCAGTTTCCTCATCTGGAAACTGGGAATAAAATAGAATCTAATCTGCTGGTGAAGTTGCACAGATGGAAAATAAAGTGTTTGTAGAAATCTCGCATGTGGCTTTGCCCACAATGAGTGCTCCGTGAGGAACAGTTCTTGTGATGGGTGCTGTTCTCCAAGGCCCTGGGCCCTGCTAAGAAGGAGCTGCCGTCCACATGTCTGTGTGTCCATTCATCTATCCAACAGATATTTTTAGAGCACTTACCATGTGCTAAGCACTATTCCAGGAACTCAGAATTTACTAGTGAACAAGAGAGGCAAAATTCTTTCCCACAGCAGAGCTGGCCTCCTGATAGGCAGTAGCAGAGATAAATTCATAATCAAAATAATCATGGGAGTTGCATAGAAGCTAATAAGTGTTATGGTGGAAAAAAACTTGACAGGGTAAGAAGCTTTGGTCATGACAAGGTGGGATATAGTTTTAAATAGGTTGGTCAGGGCATCCGAGCAATGACTTGAAAGAAGACGTAGTGAGAGATATGGGAGAAAACATTCCAGGCAGAGGGAACAGATAGTGCAAAGGCCCTGAGGCAGAAGTGCTTGTTGCTCCAGGGGCAGCCAGGAAGCTGGTGTGACTGGGGCAGAATGCTTGTACATGTCTGTGTGCATGTGTGCATGTATACAGGTTGTAGATGAGGTTGGAGAAGTGATGGGCCATTCACGCAGGGCCTCAGAGACCACTCAAAGGACTCGCCTTTTTCACTGAATGAGAGGGGGTCTTTGTAGAGTATTAACAAGGAAGTGACATGACCCTCCACACCTCCCTCCCATGGCTTACCCTGTGGCTTGGGCCCTCAGGCTGCCCCTGTATCATCCGTCTGAGCCCTCAGACCTCCTCCCCACCTCCAGTTGTGGGCTCACTTCCCCCCATTCATGTTGTATGCCCCTTTCCACCCCCTTGCCCTGGGTCCCATTCCCTCAAGTCCCAGATGTCTGTCTACAGCCAATGAACTGATGCACTGTATTCTGGAGACTATTTTATTTTATCCTATGTATTTACTTTAAGGTACATTGTTTTTTGTTTTGTTTTAAGATTTTACTTGTTTTTTTCTTTTTTTTTTTTTGGTCGGGAAAAGCACAAGTAGGGAGAACAGCGGGCCGAGGGAGAAGCAGGCTGCCCACTGAACAAGGAGCCCAATGTGGACTCAATCCCAGAACCCTGGGATCATGACCCAAGCTGAAGGCAGATGCTTAACCAACTGAGCCACCCAGGTGTCCCTGGAGCCCCTTTTAAATGGGAGTGAACTTCTTGGTGGGAATGCAGCCCTGGGGCTGACTGGGGGGGCTCACCTCATCTCTGAAGAGGGCTGCTTATGACCACCCTTCTGTGAGCCTTGGTTTGGCTGGGCTCTCCCTGTTTCCCATGGAGCCCCAGGCCCATCCCCAAGCCCCCCTGGGCCCCAGTCTCCTGGCTGCCTTTGTCCTGGTGCACTAGTAGAGGACAGGAAGGCAGGAGAAGCTCTCCCAGGCTGGGTGGAGTGGCAGGGTGGAACGCAGCTGACTGAGGGGGTGTGTGTCGGGGAGCCAACAGGAAGTAGGGCTGGGTTTTGTTCCCTGACCAGTTCCCCGGCAAGGCTCTCCCAGGGGGTTTCAGGGCTCAGTCTGAAGACGTATTGTTCCCGTGGATGGTGCAGTCCAGACAGTTAGCTGTGGCCACACCAGCCCTTGCTCTGCTTGGCAGACTGTGACACAGACATCAGTCCAGACACCCTCCGAGAGATATGGGCCTTGCCCTTGGCATCAGCCTAGACAACCTTGCTGGGGCAGGAAGGCTCTCCTGGACCCTATGCCAAGGGCAGATGTCTCCCTTTGCAGCTCTGTAGGTGGGCCCTTGAGGGGACATGATGGGGATAAGCAAGGCTGGCCTCACCCACTGCTCACAGCAGCAGAGGTGAAGGGTGGCCCTGGGTCAGAGGGTTTCCTACTGAGTCAGTGTTCCCACCGGTATGCACATCCCTCCCACCACTACCCTAAGTCCATGCCAAGCCCCCGCCAACCCGTAGCTCTGTCTCAGGAAGAACTCTGCCAGTGGAAACGCCAGCTCCTTTTGTGCAGCCCCACAGGTTATCAGGGTTGCTCAGATTGAGGAAGTCCTCCCCCTGCTGCCCTATGCTGCTCTGCCCCACCCTGCCCTGCAGAGGGGAGGGGGGCCTGCCCGGGGAGAGTCTGGCTCACACCAGGCAGTGTGGCTGACCCTCCTGCCCCTGGCGCCAGGGCCCTGGGCTCTTCTTAGGATAAGCTTTGTGATCAGGGCAGGATCCATTTTTTGTCATTCAGTGCCGCTCCCCCCTCCCTTCCCTAGTGTCTGTGTGAAAATGAAAGCTATTGTTTATTTAAAAGGGCCATTTGCCTAATGCCCCTGGAATTCATTTGCTGGAGCAGTTTCCATTTTCATGCTCAGTTCAGACCTTGGCTTCAGCCAAGAGGTTATGTAACCTGGGATGGAATGAATCCCACTGGCATCTGGGGACCCCCAGCGCACCCCACCCTTAGCCATTCCTGTGAGTGTGAGCATTCTGGGCTGCTCCCCCAAGTTGCCTGTGGGGGCTGCCAGAGTGGGGGCAGTTGACACAGGAACACTCGGCAGCTGTCAGAATGGAGTCAGGGGGACAATTTCTTTGGGGGGGCTGAATTCTTAGACCTCCTCTGGGTCTGCTGTCTCTTCCTCAGCCTACAGACCTCCTCATATATACTGTCCAGGCCCTTCCATCCGCCTGCTCTGGACCTCAGCAAAAAGTCTGGGCATCACTGCCTGAGCCTTGGCAGGATGTGGGAGCTGTTTCTGGCACAGTCCTTCCTGGCTAGCTTGTGAAATTTGTCTCACGCTTCTATCGATCCCCAGCAGACTCGGCCGGAGGGCCTCACCCCGACTGACGGCTACTTCCACCCCTAGGTTCCAGCCCATGGTCCCTTGGTTTCTACTCTGAAACCTGGTCTGGGTCTACAGGGAATTACTTTGACGGGGGACAGGGCGTTATCCCGGGTGATGAGGGGCTGGAGGTTTAACCAACTTCTAGATTTTAAAAGGAGACAAAGACGCAGAGTAGTCTTTAGAACTCTGAACTCCGTCCGCTTCATCATGAGGAGGCCCGGTTAGGGCCAGTGGGGTGGGGAAGGGAAGGGACACTGCCCTAGCCTTCCCTCCTGCACCCCATCTTGGGAGATGGTAAGAAACTCATTCTTTCTTCCTCCTCCTTCCCTCCCCTGATGTGGCCTGAGATCACTCCCTTCACATCATTTCTCTGCTTAAATATGCTTGTCAACCCACGTTAGGAGCAAGGTAACCCACTGTGTGTCTGTGTGTGTGAACCAGTGTTAACTGCTGATGCAAATAAAGCCTTGACTTTCAGTGACTTAACCCACTAGAAGCTGGCTCATGTATCCATCAGATGAGGCTCTTCCTTCCACATGAGGCTGCTTCCTCCACACAGTGATGCTGCGACCCGGGTTCCTTCTGCCGCTGGCTCTCATCCCTCAGGGCCTCAAGGTTGTCTGCTTCCCTAAGGGCAGGAGGAGAAAGGGCCCGTGGAGAAGGCACATCCACTTCTTAAACACTCCAGCCTAGAAATGACCCACATCTCTATTAGCGAGACCCAGCCACGTGGCCATGGCTGGCCATGGGAACGTGGCCTGAAGACGGGAGCCAACCCAGTGATCACTCCATGTGGCATCAGTGGAAGGAAGTGGAAAGAAGGGGGTGTCTTGGAGAGGTGACAGTGTGGGGATGTCCACAGGACTTTAGGAGTGAGTGTTGGGGGCAACAGAGAGGAATCGGGAGTCTGAGGTCCCCCCAGGTTTCTGATTTGGAGAACAGGTGGGACGGTGCTGCATCCCAAGGAATGAAGTCTGCGGGAAGAGCGGCCATTGTGGAGAGGGGAGAGGGAACATGTTGGTCACATGTCCAGCATGGACTGGGTGCTATAGGAATATTTTGTGGTTTAGGAAAGAGTAGGAAAAGTAGTGAATGAACTTGAGGCCCTACCGCCCAGCCCATGGAGATCTGGTTGAGAAAAGGTGTTTGGTAGCTATACTCACAGCCGGCAGCCACAGCACCTGATGGGATCAGACTTACCCATGTGCAAACACAAAGCTAATAATAAGAATAATCGGGGGAGAAAAGGCATCATCAGTGGCCCAGAAGAGGAGGCCACCCCAGGCATCGAGCCCTCTTAGGTGCTGGGTTCTCATTTATCTGAGCCTGAAGAGAGAGGTGAGGGTAAGCCAGACAGGGGTCCTGGTCCACCCAACTCAGGTGAGGAGGGCCTTCCCGCCTTGCGCCAGCACAGCTTCCTCTGCCCTCCGCGGCCTCGGGCTCATTGCTCTAGGGCTCCACGAAGCACTGGGAGCTGGCATTATACAGGTATCTGACCAGAAGCAAGGAGGCTGCCCCTTCCCCATTCCTCAGAAAGAAAGGGGAAGACTGCGGCAGGCCAGGTCCTGGGCTGTGGCCACAGACCACTTTGCTACTGGGCTGACCCTAACTGCCACCTGAGCTCTGAGTTAGTGGTATATCACAGCAGCCAGGATTTCAAAAAGCTTTGCAAGTGAGTGTTGGGGGGAGGGCTTGGCCTCATTCTTGTCTAAGGGTCAAACTGGTAGCCTTCTACTATGCCTTTACATAAGAGGGGGTACTGCCTGACTGCTCAGGGGCTGGGGAGGGTGGGCCTCACGCCTCTACCTAGTGGTGGGGAGCCTGGGATGAGGGAGGAAGAGCGGACAGCTGAATTCCTCGTTGGCCTCTCCTCTTGCTCTCAGCAAATCCATGTGCCCCTTCTCCCTTTCTCTTGTGACAGCCTGCAGAGAAGATTCCACAGTGAGGAGCACACAGAATTTTGTAGAGTAGGGAGGTCCCGATTAAGGAAATTTTGTTTGTTTACTTTCTAAGTGAAGCCTGAGGTATTTGTGAGGCTGCATAGCAGAGGTTAAAGGCATAAACTCAGGAGCTGGACAGCCCAGATTTGAATCTAAATTCTACTGCTTACAACATTGGACAAGTCACTTAGCTGCTCAGTGCCTCAGTTTCCCCACATGTAGAATGGTGATAGCAGTACCCACCTCCTGTGATTATTATGAGGACTAAAGAATTCCTCCTTACAAAGTGCTCAGAACAGCGCATAGCACAGAGCAAGTGCCATGAAATGGGTGTTACATTTTAAAAATTGAATTTAGTTAAGAGTTGGTACAAACCAGAGGGCAGGTGATTCCTTATTTTCCCCAGTCTTCTCTCTCAAGAATCTCCCAGGCCTGTCCCCCAAAATCTGCTTCCTTGTTTTGTTTTGTTTTTTTAATCCCTCAGCAGCAATTGGGTAACAGAGACAATCCCTTCTGGTACCATTTCTAGACTCTGGATAAGGTAGTCCTGCTGCTAGGGGAAATGCTAGAGGAAACAAAACTAGCCGGCAGGTGCCACACCAGGCAGTTTGCATAAATTGTCTTTAATCCTGAAACAAAACACAAACCTTTGAGGGTTGGGTTTGTTGTGTCCATTTTACAGATGAGCAAACTGAGCCAGAGAGTGTGGTTGGCCCAGAGTCCAGGACTCAGACCCCATTTATCAGAGGACCCTGAGCTTTCCACAGTGCTATCTTTCTCCTGTCTCTGCAAATGTTGCTGCTTCAGTCATTTGATGAAGTATTATCCTTATACTTGCCCCCAAATGATGGATTACGGTGTTCACTGAGCATCTGCTGAATGTTGAGAACTGGAAGAAAAGGAAAGACAGTTACAGGTCAGGCAACGATGGAGACCCAGAGGCGTGAGCATGTTGCAGTATGGCCCAGAACACTGTGGGACTCTGTGTGAGGTTCCAGATTCTTTCCAGCCCGTGCTGCTGGGGCAAGCACTCGGGGCCTGCAGGCCTGGGGAGGCTTCCCCCAACAGAGTATGCAGTGCAGGCTGTGTCTAAGCTGGGTTTCAGAAAGGAAGGTGGAGGGGAGGCTCTTTGAGCACATAGAGGAGAGAGAGAAAAAGGCGAGAGCAGGCTCCATAGAGTCAGCGGGGAAAAGGATGCTGGAACAGGTGATCAGATTGCAAAGTGAGGTTCAAGACTGGGTGAATGTCTGTGTAATAAACAGAAAATTCTAAGGAGAGCTTTCTACTAAATGGAAACCTTTCCCAGATTATCTGTGTTCCACAGAGTAGCCTCTAGCTCTGACTAGCTTGGGCCAGGTCTGGACTAACTGGTAAATCAAACAAAGCTATCTTCTCCTAGAGTCACCTGTAAAGGCACCTGTAACATCCCTGCCTTATCTGACATTCAGAAGATTTTTGGCATTGGGAAGAGCAGCAGTAGTGTTGTGGTTGGGAGAGGGCAGGGCTGGAAGAGGGAGGCCTGCAGGGGCCCAGACATATCTGGAAGGCTGGTAGGAGCGGGGACCTCAGAGTCCTGGGTTTGGGGAGGGGAGGGAGCAGCAGACTGCAGAGGGTCCCAGGCTGGACAAGGGAACAGGCCTGCCCCCCGGCCTCACCAGGAGTAGGGTCGGCCACACTTCTCGGTCCAGCCGTACTATTAGCACCATTGGGCCAGCCCCAGCCCCTTGGCAGCCCCAGGGCCAGGCTAGGGAAAAGAAGAAAACAGCAAGAAAGAGCCTCAGAAGCAAGAAATGCCAATGTCAGGGAATTCTGGTGGCGTGTGCCCAGCTTGGAGTCTGAAAGCCGCACAGGAAGAACAACCCAAACAGAATGCAAACAGACTCCGAGTTGAGAAACTCGTTCCCCTTACCCAGGGTGTACAGTTCAGAGAATGGCAGAAAAGCACGAACAACTGCAAAACCGATTCGGCTACTTCATCTCTTTACCTTTGTGATGGGAGGTGGCACCTGGAATGCTGGTTAAGAGCAGAGTCGGACTCAGAGCCCCTTGGGCCTGCTTGGCTTTTCCCCGGCGTTGGAACAACTCACTAAGTCTGCTTCTGCACTCCGTTCCCCCTCCTGGCCCAGTGTCTGGGCTGTCAGCACGATGGCCAACGGCCGTGTGTGCATGAGGAAAGCTGCAGGGTGCTTTCCTGAGCCCCAGTTTTTAAGAGCATTTACTTCATCCTGTTTGTGGCAGCAAAAGGCAATATGGCCCCCGACTTCTCGTCTCGTGGGTTTCAGCCTGCCTCTATGCCCAGGCCTGAGAGCCAATGAAAAGCTCCAACCACTTGTTCCATGGTGTGGCAGGAAGGTTGAATCGTGCTTCCGGGTCGCAGATGGTTCTTCTCTTCTGTTCACTCATTGGTGGGCTTGGTCAGTCAGCAAGTCTTCACTGAGCACCCTCCATGAGTCAGCACTGGGCAAGGTGCTGTAGATACCATGATCTAGAACAGCAGATGTTGTCCCTGCCTCACTGGAGGTTCCACTATGAATAAAATGACCCTGTGAATGAATGTCTCCCTCCAGCTGTGTCACCTGCCACAAAGAAACACATTGCTATTAAAGTGTAGCCCAGTATTTACATGTGACATTCTCTTGTGAGTTTCCTCCGAGCCCCACAAGGTTGCCACTCTTTCCACATCCTCAGTCCAGATGCTCTACTACCTGTTAGAAAGTTGGAAAGAGAAAGGCTGCCACTCAGTTTTGGACAAGCCCCCAACAGTGCCCGGAGTACAAAGGGATAGTGGTTGGAGAGGCCCTGGAAGTTTGACTTTGGAGAGGGACATTGTTGGAGAAGGCTATTGATGTGGTATGGTGGTTTTCCTCTTTGAGCTTCTTGGAGGAGAGAAGAGGTTGTATCCCTTCAAGCCAAGAGAAAACAGACCACTCAGAGTGCTTGCCCAGGCATCTTCCTGGGTCTCAGGGCACAAAGGTGAATGTTGGACTTAGAGCTTAAAGAGGAGTCAGTAGTGACTGGAGGTGGTCCTACCTTCCCATGGAAGGATGTGTGAGTACATCTCAAGGAGAGCTGGCCCACTGTATCTTCCTGAACCATCTAAAGGGGATTAGAGACCAGTTGTCCTCTCGGGAGCTTCATGGGAGGGCCCCGATGCTGGAGAAACTCCAGGGAGCCTTTAAATGTGCCTGAAAACTTAACCAGGAACACCAACCAAGCTGAGAAACATGCGAGGGTCAGGTTTGAATGTCAGCAGTGGCCAGAGAAAACCACGTCCAATGATGCACATTCAGCCAAGCGTGGCTTTCCCTTCTCCCCATTGCCCTGCCCCCAAAGGTGTCCTAAGCAGTTGCTGGGAAATAGAGTCTAAAAGTGAAAGTAACCATCTTCTGCATTTCCATCCTCCTCTCTCACCTCCTATCAGCCTTCAATCCTGAAATAGGACACATCCAAGTTTAACTTTAGATGAAATTTAGAATTTTATACTATCACACAGGACTAGTCACTTTAATACTGAATGAGGTTATTCTGGTGCCTGCAAGACACTTTGTGATCTGAGAGCATTTCAAGGGAGAATGGGAGCTGCCCACAGTTTCATTTAGGGCACCAGGGAGAGGGACCGACCTAGGTATCTCAGGGTCTGGGAGGCATAGGACAGTGCAATCAGTGTCACATTTCAAGCAGATCATGCTGGCTGCAGGTTAGGGAAGAGGAGCTAGGGAGTGAATGTGAATTCAGGGAGAACAGGGAGAAAGTTTGTAGTGGTCTGTGGTAGAGGTGAGGAGGAGGGAAAGCTGCAGAGAAGGCAGCATCCAGTGATGTAGACGCCTATGGTCTCCTTTTGTCTCTACTGTGGACTTGTTTCTATCATGTGAAGAACTCTGACTAGCTCCCCCTTTCCCACCCAGGACCTATGATATGAACCTACCCACAACAGCTGCTCAATAAATGACTGATAAATGTTTCTGAAATAGGGTGTAGGAAGAAAAGTGAGCAGTGGGGTTTGTTTCAATTATCTTTTAGAACAATAATCCATGACGAACTCAAAACCTCAGCTGGCACAGAATAATAAGCATGTTGTTCACAAATCTGGGCTGAGTGGTGGCTCAGCTGGACAGCTCTGCTGGTTTTGGCAGAGCTTCTTTACATCACTGGGGGTCAGCTGGCTGTTGGCTGTTTCAGGTGCCAGCGGCCGCTCAGCTCTGTTCCACATGTATCTCATCCTCCAAAAGGCCAATGCTAGCATGTTCTTATGGCAGTGGAAGGATGCAGTCTTTCCACTGCAGGTCGACTCATGCTTGAATCCCATTTGTAGCACACACGAGTCATGTGACCTTCAGTTGGTTATTTTACATCTTGTGGCTTAAGGTCTTCATCCATAAAATGGGGCTGAGAACATCGATCTCTCCAGGCCATGAATTAAATAACAGCAGTAATAGCTCCTTCCCACTGGACCATCCTGAGGGGCTAAATGATTCTGCCTATGGCACCAGTATAGAAGAGAAAAAGGAGACTCTTAAAAGATGGCAAAGAGTCAAAGGGAGGGGAGGGAACATAAGACTGGAGAAGTAGCATGTCCACAGGCGTGGGGGTAAGCTAGGACAGAGGCCCAGGGAATGAAGAGGTGAGAGAGTGTGCGGGAAGATTGGCTGAAGTCTCTGGCTGTAGGGGTGTGGTGTCAGGGAGTCTTAATCTTACCTTGCTGGTCCTGGGAACCATGGAAGATTCTGTAGGAATCGAGTGATTTATTTCATTCAGTAAGCATTTCTTTGGCACCTAAAACATACTCTTTTAGGAGCTATGGATATGACAGTGATTCATCAGTCTTGTGGGAAAGCCAGGCAGGAAGATGTTGGCACAGAGTGAAATCAGAGAGACTCGTTGGCCAAGAGGAGTACCACTCCTGAGACACGATGGCACTTCATGGGGTTTGGCCCCTCATGCATGAGCAGAGCTTCTGATCTTCGGCCCAGAGTGTATGAAGCCCCCTCTGTACAGAACCTCATTTTTTGTGACCCAACCATCTGACAATGGGGCTGAGGAAGAAGCAGCTGAAGGGAGGGAAGCTCAGTGGTCCCGGAGGGTCCTTACACCAGGGTCCCTCCACTTGAGCCTAGGACTTGGGCATCTATTGGCATGTATATTTCCCCGGGTCTGTGGGGAAGGCGGCACCACGTTTAAGCCCAGTGCGTGGTGCCTTTCCTTCGTTATTTCTTATGTGGACATCTCAAAAGAATTCATGAATTATAACAGAGAAGTGAAGTGAATGCAAATATGACAAGCAGGCAGGGATGAGTCGAGACTTGTGGGCCAGCAGAAGTGGCTGCTGCTAAGAATCTCATTCTTGCAGGATGGTTTTGGTTTTGGTTTGCTCTTCTGAGAGCAACAGACATGTATGCAAACGTGGCACAGTATATCAGCCAGCTTTTGCTGAGTAACAAACCTCCCCCAAGTTTAGTGGATTAAAACAAGAGCCTTTTATTATTATTATTTTATTATTGATGTGCGCTGGATTGGCTGATCTTGGCTGGGCTCCCTCCAATGTCTTACGCTTGCTGGGTGACAGGGTGCCTGTGCCACTGTCCCTCATTATCCAGCAGGCTAGCTGGGGCTTTTCACATGGTGTCTTGGAAGCAAGTGAAGCCTTTTGAGGTCTGGGCTCAGAAGCAGAAGTACCACTTCTGTTGCATTCAGTTGGCCAAAGCAAATTCCGGTGGTGGGGAAACAGACTCCACCTCTTGATGGGAGGTGCCACTGTGTCGTATTTTCAAGGTCCATGT
This sequence comes from Mustela lutreola, assembly GCF_030435805.1. Lineage (NCBI taxonomy): Eukaryota > Metazoa > Chordata > Mammalia > Carnivora > Mustelidae > Mustela > Mustela lutreola. The sequence goes on along the minus strand of NC_081291.1, from coordinate 67,021,588 downwards.
GTCGGAAGGAGCGGAAAATTGTTGCCTGTGTACCGTGCACTGAGTGTGTGGGTTCTGGAGTCACACTGAGCTGTCAGTCCAGGATTCTCCACTTACAACATTTCCTCATCGGTGAGACACAAACACTGATAGAATTTACCTCAAAGGTCGTTTTGAGGATTAGATAAAGCCTGTATGTCTAATGCATAGTAAATGCTCATTTTTAAAAAGTAGCATTTTATGTGTTTTGCATTTTCCTCCTAACTGATATTATGTCCTCGTGTATTTGCTCTGAAAAATGCACTTTCTGTAAGTCTGCCCTTCTTTGAGGCAGGAGAGGGGACAGTCACCTCTATTGTGGTGGTATAATTTGAACTTGAGAGTTCAGTTTTGGAAAACAATAAGGGGTGGATATTCATCGACACTAGAAACGGGGAATTTGGCTAGAGAAGAAAAGGGGGGCTCATGTTTGTTTTGGAGACTCTATGAAATAAGGCCTTCAGGTGAACAGGAGAATACCACGTTCATTCACTCTCATTGCTCAGCCTTCCTCCACATTTCTTAACTTCTTAACATTGTATATACTGTGATTCTCATCATTTATTTATTTAGTCAATGAAAACAAGCATTTATTATACAGCAGACGCTGTTCCAGGAGCCAGAGACACAGTGAAACTAGGCATTCCCCCTGTACCAAAGGATTTCAGCTTCACTGCCTGCCCAGAAAACTCTGTGGACTGCCCATCACTTCTGAAATCATAGATTCTCAACTTGAAGACCCTTCACAATCTGGTCTTGGTTTATGCTGCTGGCCTCCCTCTGTGCCCTGTTTTTGTGCTACACTCAAGCCAAAGTGGACTCCTCCCTGTGCCCCAAACCTGCCTTGGGCTTTTGCACTCTTCCAAGCAGACCCAGACCAAAACATACCCCATGCTGCAGGGTCTGTGGTGGAAAGCAGGCAGGCTGAGCAGGAGGCCTAGGCTGGATGTGGGAATCCCAAGCTGACGCATGGCTGTGATCTGGGGTGGGGGGTTCAGAGTCTGGAGATGGGATATTATTACCTCCAACACAGGAGGCTTTTACTGAGGTTTCCCTAGCCTTAACAATGCACTGTGATCATCTTTCCTCAGAGTCTGCTTAAAGAGGTCAGGGGACCAGTCTGACCCCCTTTAGGAGCTCCACAGGCAGAAATGCTCTCTTCCTCTTCTGCCTACAGCATCCTCCTGTTGACGGAGTGCCCCTTCCTAGGAGTGCCACAGACAGTGACAGAAACCCCCCACCGGTAGTCAAACTCCCATTTCCATACTCCCATACTTCTAGGACATGTCAGAAGGAATGGGAGGCTGCTTAGCTTGCCCCATTCTCTTCTCCCTTAACCTGCAATCTTGGATAAGAAGAGTAGGATAGAGCACAATATAAATGCTAGTTTAATAAGTGGCATAAAGAACTTGAAGTTGTCCAAGGTCACCAGCCATGTGCCTATGGAAGGAAGACATTTTACCTTCAACCTGGACCCTGATGAGGTTTGGGAATCCATCCCTTTCCTATAACCAACCCTTCTTCTTCTTCTTTTTTTTTTTAAATAATATTTTATTTATTTATTTGGCAGAGAGAGACAAAGCGTGAGGGTACACAAGCAGAGGGAGTGGGAGAGGGAGAAGCAGGCTTCCTGCTGAGCAGGGAGCCTGATGCAGGGCTCGGTCCCAGGACCCTGGGATCATGACCTGAGCTGAAGGCAGAGGCTTAACCCACTGAGCCACCCAGGCGCCCCCATCACCAGCCCTTTTAAGGACCCATTAGCAACTTTGTAAGACTCTGGGCTCTCTTTCCACATACATCCTAGCCTTATTGGAAGGTAAAGGGGAATAGTGGTTCCTTTTTTTCTACTGTGTCTCCATCTTCCCTTGAAGACTTCTACTTCCCCTCTATGACATTTTTTTTTGCTGAGCAGTATAGCTCTTAGCCAAACCTTAACTGCTCTATGGGAGTCAGAACAGGGGGATGAGGGAGAAAGGGTAAATGTGACAGAAACAGAACAGTTTTCTGGGAAAGAGAGTCCCTTTAGCCTACAAAAACTCAGAGGCCATAATGAGGGGTATAAGAGCAGAGGTTCCTTTGTCACCCAGTGGTGTTGCTTTCAGAAAACAGTAGAATAAAAGAGAGAGGTATCAACATCTCAGTCCACTTTTTAACACTTCCTTAGCATAAGTCTTCATTAGCATTAGTCAGCTGTTGGTGATTTCTCAGAAGCGGTATATTCCTGAGGTAGCTTCATAAGATCTTCAGAAGCTACTTACATTTAGGAATTTTTCTGGGGACTCCAGGACTCCAGATAAAATACTGATAATTCCCAGACATTTGCACTTCTGCTATCAACATGAATAATAAGAGGTTTTCTCTCTGGTGTTAATGAGACTAGAATTCTGTATACACAGACTTGAATGAAATTCTCACATATATGTGAGAACTTGCATTTCTTCCTTTAATCAGATTCTCAAAGTCAAAATTGAAGGCTTTATTTTTCTAAAAAAATGAAAAAATGTCCCCAAAGTACTATTCTTTACTATTCTTTATCCCCATTTTTGTTCTTTTATCTCATCAATTTGTTCAAATAACATTAATTGTGTACCTCTTATAAGCAAATGATGTCCTAGGAACTAGAGATAAAAAGCTGAGTGAAACAGTGATGTCCTTGCCCATTGTATTATAATATTAGAGGCACATCTGTCAGAGCTAAAATATAGGTACCAAACTCTAGGGATGAACGTAAATTTCCTTAATTTAATAAGGTCTCAACCAGAAACCCACAAGTGTTTTATTTAATGGTGAAATATAGAAATAATTTTCATTGTAATAGAAACCATAGGCAAGAATGCATGTTATCATTGCAACTGTCTTGAAGGGTCTTGCCAGTGTAGTAAGGTAAGAAAAATAGGTGTAAATAGTGGAAAGTGAAAGATAGTAGTGTCATTGTTTACAGATAATGCTATCTCCCTGGGAAATTGACAGAAAAATTGAACTGTTAGATTAATAGATTTCAGCCGTTCAGCTGGATCCATGTACAAAAATCAATAGCTTTCCTGTATACAAGTGCTTAGAAGGTATTTTGATAAAATAATTCACAGTAGCAACAAATATAAAGTATCTAAGGATGAACCTAAGAAATGTATAGGACCCATATAAGGAAACTTTTAAATTTTTAAAAATGACTTTAAAGATTTGACTAAATATATATATCTCTCACAAATCTGTCAGTTGTCCCTAAACATTATTATAGTAAAATTTTTTTCCATGGAACTTAACAGGCTTATTTATCATCATAAGAAAGAAATTGCTCAGCCAGTTATCAAAACATATTATAAAATAGTATTAAAACCATATAGAATTGCTACAGAAGTAGGCAAATAGATCAGTGAAATACAGAGTTCAGAAACACTTGTGTATATGAGGTTTTAATAGATGATAGATATTATCTTTCAAATCTTGGGGAAAAGGCTGGACTATTTATTAAATGTTATCAGAAATAGCTATCCATTTGGAAAAAAAATAATTAAATCCCTACCACATGCTATTCACAAAAATAATTTCTACATGGATTGAAGACTTAAGTATAAAAAGCAGGATATAGAAGACATAGTAATAAAAAAAGACCATGTTTATGAACTTAAGAGTAAGAACTTTTCAAACAAGATAGAAGATGTCAATACTATAAGGAATAAATGATGCATTTTATTATATTAAAATCCCATTTATGAACATTGATACCATCAGTAAGGCAAAATGATTAGTGGAGAATATATATAACAGACAAAGGACTTCTAATCAGAATATATAAAGAACTTTAAAAAAATTTTTAATTTAAGCTCCAGTATCATTAACATCCAGTGCTGTATTGGTTTTGGGTGTACAATATAGTGATTCAACAATTCTTTCATTACTCCATACTCACCAAGATAAGTGTGCTCTTAATCCTCATCCCCTGTTGTATCTACTCCCCCCATCACCTATATCCCTCTGGTAATCATCAACTTGTTCTCTGTAGTTAAGTCTGTTCTTCATTCATCTCTCCTTTTTTTCCTTTGCTTATTTGTTTTGTATCTTAAATTCCACATATGAGTGAAACATATGGTATTTGTCTTTCTCTGACTATTTCACTTAGCATTGGACTCTCTAGCTCCCTCCATGCCATTGCGAATGGTAAGATTTCATTCTTTTTTGTGGGTGAATAATATTCCACTCTCTATATATTTGTCATCTCTTCTTTATCCATTCAGTTCTGAACGGATACTTGGGATATTTCCATAACTTGGCTCTTGTAAATAATGCTGCTATGAACATAGGGGTGCATGTAGCCCTTAGAATTAGTGTTTTTGTATTCTTTGGGTAAATACCCACTAGTACGACTTTATGAGGAACTTCCACCCTTTTCCATAGTGGCTGCACCAGTTTATATTCCCCCCAACAGTGCAAGAGAGTTCCTTTTTCTCCACATCCTTGCCAGCACTTGTTGTTTCTTGTGTTTTTCATTTTAGTCATTCTGGGAGGCCCACATAGGAGGTGAAACCTCATTGTGGTTTTGATTTGCATTTCCCTGATGATGAATGATGTTGAGGATCTTTTCATGTGTCTGTTGGCTAACCAGATATCTTCTTTGAGGAAAAATCTGTTCCTGTCTTCTGCCCATTTTTAATTGGATTATTTGGGGTTGAAGCGTTGAATATATCAGTTCTTTATATATTGTGGATACTAAACCTTTATTGGATATGTCATTTGCAAATATCTTCTACCCTTCAATAAGTTGTCTTTTAGTTGTGTTGGTTGTTTCCTTCACTGTGAAGAAATTCATAAAGAACTTTTTAAAAAACAATAAAGAAAACCATTTCCCATTAACAAAAGCTATGAAGAGACAGTTAATAGTCTGGGAGATACAATGGCCCAATAAACAAGTACAATTATACTTATTTATGCCCACTTGTAATTAAGGTAGCACAAAACAGTGAGATAGCATTTTTATCATTTTTATCATTGGCAAAAATGTTAAGAGATTAACAATACCAGATGTTGGTGAAAATTAGAGAAATAGTTATTTGAGTTTACCAGTGTTGCAAGTATACTTGATTTCCATCAAATGTTTTAATTGTTCATATCCTTCAACCTAACAACTCCACTTTTTGACCTCTTCTCTATAGAAATATTTGCACATGGGCTCAAAGCGAGGGTTTTTATTACAGCGTTGTTCATAATGGTAGGAAAATTGAAACCACCTGCAGATCAATTTGTACTGATGTAGAAAGCTCTCAGAGATTGTACTTTGAAAAACAAAAGAGAGAAAGAAAGAGAGAGAGGTGGTGGATTCTATAATGCATGGTGCACAGCTCAGATCTGTGTCCAAGAATGAAGACTTCATCCTCCAGCTGAGGCCTTCTGCTGTCCTCTCCCTTTATGCACCACCCTCAGCTGACTTTATCCAAGGTCACATGCCCTCCCTGGAGTAACCTGTAATCCAGTGGCAGATCCTCACAGAGGAATAAAAGCGTGGGGTTCTTGACCCAGCTTGGAACAACCTTGAAAAGTCATTCCATCTTTAGAACTCTCTAATAATAATAGTAAAACAAACATTATTACTGTTTCTTGAGTAACTAGTAGGTTTGGCTAAGGCTTCCATTGAGACCACATCACAAATCAACTCTTGCATCTTCCCTTTCTGCTTCTGTACCTTCTCCACCAGTGCTGATCCCAAGGGCCCTCCTTAATAGTTGTCATTAGGGGAGATAAAGCACATTAATCACCATCCCCAGAGTTGGCTTCCCAGAACCCAGCCCATGATAATGAAGTTGTCCTATTTGATACCATTTCATGAAAACAATGCCCACATTGCTATATATTTCTTTATATAAGGTATATTTTTAAAGTTCTGGAAGCCTGATAACAGTGACTGTGTGTGGCAGGAGAACTGAGAAGGGAAGGAAGGGAGTTGATCGTAAGATCAACTAAGTAATTAGTAGGAACATGTTCATGTATTTCTTGAGTCATTAATATGCACACATACACCTTAAGTGCTATGGGAACACTATGAAAGGAGTTCAGAGAAGAAGTGATGCTTTTTGAAGATTGTCCTAAAGGGTTAAACTGGAGTTCATTCAAGGATTATAAACTTCTCAAACCTTTTGGTAAGTCTGGAGTTCTAAACTAGCATCTCCACTTCCTGCCTCTATGATTTTTCTTAATAGTTTATTATAAAAGGTTTTGAACAATCAGAAGAGCTTAAAGATTTTCGCAGGGAATACCATATGCCCATCAGTTTGGTTTTATAATTAACATTTCACTATACTTGCTTTATCATACATCTATCCATTCATTGTCTTTTTAAAAGTAGATTTCAAAGTATGCACCTCAAAATGCTGTCTTCATTAGATGATGAGTTTTGTGTTAAGATTTAGATTCTCCTCTCTTTCATTTGTATCTTTTATTGTATTCTTGTTAAATCAAGCATAATTTCCTAGTTTTCTACATTTCTTGGCCTTTTGCAAGTGAGTCAGTGGTTAGACAGAGTCAGTGGCTTCAAGCTGTCATTTTAATAAGTTACTCTTTTAACAACAGCATTTTGTATCTACAGAGACCTTGTGTGATGCCACGTGTTTTGTGTACAGTGTCTCACTTACTCAAAACCACCATTTATGTCATGGATGCCACCATTATTGTGATTATCCCAAGGAGGGAATGGAACTTTAGAGAGGTTAAATAGGTTGACTCTGGCCACACAGCCATCATTTGGCAAAGCTGGGGCGAAAGTCCCTTTTCTGTCAAAGGTGGTGATTTCAGTCATTATTCTCTAGCGTTCTCTTGTGAAGGTGAAACACCCATCCTAGAATTTCTCTGTGGATAACCCACTTTTCATTATGGTATGTCTCATTCTGGACCCAGGATGTGATATTTTGGAAGTGGACAAGGTGCCTAAAGCACTCTCCCCTTGACCCAGGTCTTCAGCTCCTTCATGATGTCCTGGAGAATCACTTACTCCAGCCACTTACGTATCTTTGATGTCCTGTCTTAAGTGGGGCTTGTGTTGGTCAGTATTTCCCACACCTAATGCCAAGTTCCACTCACATGAGCACAAGCAGGACATGATGGGTGAGGCTTCCCAAGGATTAAGGGGATTGTGAAGCTTTAACTAGAGCATCTGTATTTTCAACTTGGAAGTAGCTGACAAGGGGCCACGTGACAGGGGTGTTTGCTTCACTGAATATGTTATGGTTCCCCTTTGCCCAGAACCCCAGACTCCATGAAGCACATAACCAGTTACAAGTCATCCTTTGCCAGAGGAGAGAGAAGATGCTGAGGCTAAATTCTTTACCCACGGCATCATAGACAAAAGAGTTCAAAGCCAGGGTGTTTGACCCCAGAGCCCGACTCTTTCCACCACATCATGCTGCCATTATTTTACCTTGTTGGGATGGGGAAGGGCAACGAGGAGGCCCAGTGCTGGCTGAAAGATTCAGGTGTGTGCCTAATTCGAAGTGTGTCCGTACCATGTCCTAACTACTCGGGTTTCCATCTGCCTAGCGCAAGAACCAGAAAGCAGGTTGCCTATTCGGCCAGGAAGTGGACAAAGGATACAGACGGGCCAACATTTCTGTCAGAAGGGAAACTGATTCACTTTGAAGAAATTTTCAAGTCCCCCCCGCACCCCCCTCTCCCAGATCATACCGCCTCTTGGCCCTCCAGCAGAGACAGTAGCAGTCAGTGGAACTTACTTTCTGTGGCATCTGGAGTCTTTGAAGTGTCTGAGATTTACATGGACGGGGAATTGGGAGAGACTGGCAGCCAGGTGTGCCTAATAGGCTCAGAGAGATACTAACAACTGCTGAGGAGCTGGAGCTCCCATCTGGTCAGGCCGTCGTTCCTAGTTTTCTACGCTTCCCGCCTCTTGGTGTTAGACTCGATTATAGAGGTAGAAATTCCCAGTGGCAGTTGAATTCTGGATGCCGATTTACTAGAAGTGAGGCCTGACCTTTTTGGTATGCTTTGGGTAATAATTCATGGAAATCTATATAACTTCTCTATTGCATATGCCTGGAAGGCGGTAGCAGAAAATGGGTTCCTTGTGAGAACCAGAAGCTCAAACTAAAACATTGAGGAAAAGCTTGCTTATAGAAGAAATGTTTAGCCAGAGGGTTTCCACACTGAGGGCTTTGTGTGGCTTTGGGGAATGGAGTAGAAATCACATGTGGCTCTAGCTCTGCTCAGCCTTTCATTATGAGTCACCTTTCCTCAACGTCCTCTCTCTTCTGCACTCGCTGTGGAACAGAAACCTGAAAGCTGTAGTTTTTGGCAGATGTCCTCGGTAGAGTTGAGTATTTCTCACCCCGCCCCTTTCTAATCCTGAAAGGAGAGTTGAGGGAAATCCCGACCACGAAAGCAGGGAGGCCCATTGGCGGGGCATGAAAAGGCGGTTGTCCTTCTATTCCGTTCGTGTATTCGGCTAGTTGACTGAGTCTTCTTCTAGGCTGGTTGTTGAGGCACGTCAGATAGATATGATTACCCTTTGCCGAGCTTCACGGCCACCAGGAATGCTAGAAAGTAAACATGTAATAACCGAACAAGTAGAAATTGATCGTTACAGGTGCCATGAGGAAGAGGACCAGGGTGAAGTGTTTGAGAAGGGATCAGCCATACTAAGTGTTGGGGGAAAGCCTTGAGGCAGAGGGAACAGCCAGTGTGGTGGCCTGAAGGCAGGGAGGACAGGGGTTCAGAGGGGCACCAGGGAGGCCAGTGTAGCTGTGGTGGGGTGGATGAGCGAGCAGTGGATGGAGGCCATGGTGGAGAAGTCTGCAGAGGGAGTTCTCACGGGGCCTGGTGTCCATGCTCAGCGAGTGGGTCTAATTTGATGAGCAGTGGGACACTGGGAGGGTTTGCAGCAAGGGGTATGTGGTTTTCCTTGCATTTTCAGAAGATTAGCCCGGGTTTTGCATGGACAGTGGACAAAGAGAGGAGCAGGAGAGCAGGCAGGGAGCTGGAGGAGAGTCATGGGGTGGGTGTGGCAAGAACCTGCCTGTGTATCCCCAGGACCTGGAGAGAATTCTGATTCTGCCCCTGCCACACTCGATTACTGGACAGCTTTGGGCAGGTCTCCTCTCTGGCATTCAACTGTTCACCCCTCATAAAATAGGGACAAGTATTTTCTCCTATGGTCTCTGGAAGAAATAAGTATTCATAAAGTCCTCTATAAACCTGGACCATATGCTTCTCTCAGCCATAACATGATTCATATTGAAAGGAGGTAGACTCCTGCAATGTTGGAAAAATCAGTCCGGTGCCCCTGTGTGAGCAATGTCTTATTACAGCCCAGAGCTAAAAAGATGCTTTTGTTTCTTTACTGCTATCAGTGTCTCTCTGAGGGAGGAGGGCAGCTGGTGAAAAATCACATGGTGTGGCCATTGATATGTAGTCATTTACTGGGGTAATAACTTGGAAGGGTTGAACCTTTTTTTTGTTTTTCTCCTTTCATTTCATGTCTCTGGCCACCATGTGTGGGTGACACAGGAGTGTGAGAAAGTGTGTAGGTGTGACGGGATGCCTGATGAAGACTCAGTAAACCTCCCTGCAGTCACTCTCCCACTGACAAGAGACTGCATGCCTTTCGTGCCCCGTGGGAGCCAGTGGACCATCGCTGCTGCTGGCCCAGGGCAGGGCTCTATTCTCATCCTTAGGGTAGAGTCATATAGTATGTGCTTTGCCTTTGAAAAACAATTTTATCTTTCATCGTGAGTTGGGGCCGTTCGGAATCCTTCTGTTACAAGGAAATATCCTGTTTCAAATGGCAATTTTCTGTTATGGCCCTGAACAGATGCTGAGATTTGCTGCTCTGTCGTCCAAGAGGGTCTCTGGGTTCCCGGAGAGACCAGTATAAAAAGCGTTGGCTTTAAGTGCACTGCGGTAATAGAAGCCTTCTCTGTATGCCTAGTTCAGTACGGTAGCCACTAGCCACACGTGACTTCCAAGTGCTCAGAGTATAGCGAGTATCCCAGAAGAACTGAATTTTAAATTGTGCTGCATTTTAATGAGTTTAAACTTAAATAGCCCTGTCAGGCTAAGGGCTACTGTATTGGACAGTGTGGTTCCAGAGGAATGTTTCTTCTCATGGAAAACCCACTCCTCGGAGCCCCCAGGTTTATGTGAATCCATGAGTTCACAGACTCTTCCGACAGCTACCGAGGACCTCAGCAGGATCCATATCTCCTGTGGCTGAGGAGCACTGTCATGTTGTTGGACAGATCGGGGTCATGGCTTTGCCACCTTGGCCTTCGCTGCTTCCCAAGTGGTGAGATTTAAGTGGTATCCAGAAGGGGTCAGTGAGAAGGGCGTCCAAGAAAGGATGCATGTCAAAAAAAAAAAAAAAAAAAAAGAAGGGATGCATGCCTCCTGCACTGAGTGCTGCTCTGAGCTCTGGCCTTCTCCTGTCTGACGTCCTTGGGTGCCCCGCAGTGGCTGTGCAGGACAGCAAGACTGAGGGAGGTCATTTGCCACTTCCTACTCTTGGTGTTTACAGTTGTCCCCACGAGCATAGACACTTGAAGGTCAGTGGTTTCTTAGCATGTGACTACTTTGTGAGCTGTGTGAGAGATTTCTGGGGACAGTAACCACGGCAAGGCCAAATGAACTTCAGGGTGCTCCCACTTCCTGGGAATATAAATGTTTTCAGGAAATCTTTGCCAAATGGCAGGCAAGCAGGTGGGTGCACTAGCAGCATTCTCCAGAACCAGGAGGCTCCTGGGTTCAAGGTCAGAGAGCAGGTAGCTCACTTGTCCAAAGAGGAAGAAGTTGAAGGTTACTCTAGTGCAGATGGGAAAACAGTACAGGGACAAAGAACCTGGGCTCAGCCTTGTTCTTTTCCATCTCTAGGTGAAGGAAGAAAGATTTATGACATGCTGAACTTCAGTGGTTGAATGAGTGTTAATTATGAATGACATCTAATTCTTTCTCATTCTGAAATTTGATGTCCGTGTGGGTCCTGCCCCCCAAATTAAGTATCACCATTCAGCATATGGGGAAGTCATTTGTATTCTACATAGCAGAATCAGATGAATATTTGGTGGAGAGCAGCTTGCCTTGCATTTAGAATATAACTTTTCTAGGGAAGAAAGGGGTTAAAATGTCTGGTGCTGTCTATTACAGTGAAGAGCCCATAGAATCTGGTAGAAACATCATGCCCAGAAACAGCTCAGAGTAGGGAGGCTGGGGCCCGGCAGACATGGTTCTATGAAAGAGCCCTGTTTCACCACTGGTGGTCATTCCTCAAAGCCTTTTTTTTTTTTTTTTTTTTTTGTGAGAGAGAGAGCACATGAGCTGGAGGGGCTGCAGAGAGCGAGAGGGAGAGAGAGAAGCTTAGGCAGGTTCCATGCTCAGTGCATAACCCCCCATTCAGGGCTCAGTCCCACGACCCGGAGATCATGACCTGAATCAAAACCAAGAGTCAGACTCCCAATCAACTGCACCAGGTGCCCCTTCAAAGCTATGTTTATTCGTGCCAGGATAGCCAGGCATGAGAAAGCCACGCAGGGCTTTTCAAGAACAGGTAATCATCCTTGACAGCCTTGGCTTCCTCTGCTTTGCACATCTTTGTTGACACCTGGGGTTTGAACTGATCTGGTTTGGGTATGTGTGGGTTTTTCTGTGGGCTCTGTATTTCCAGAATATGTTTTTAAGTATTATGATCAAATTTTATGTTGATTGGGGAGGGTAGTGATTTATTATAAAAGCCTCAGACTTTTCCCATATAAAAAGTGTTCTTAATTTCCCCACTGAAAAGTTTAAGGTAAAAGAAGTCATAAATATAGCATGAATACTATTTCAGGAACACAAAATACAGCTATTTTGAAAACAATGCGTTTGGGACAATGTCTTTGAAGGTGAACATCCAAAAGGCTTAACTGTTCTTTCTTTTTCTTTCCTGTCCTCTTTCTGGTGTGTGACCATGTGGAATCTGAATGCAAACAGGCTTATGTTTAGTGGTAAAGGGGTCAAACAACTCAGACTTACAAAACAAAAACTTGATCATCATCTTTGGCTCTAGCTATGTCAAGGATGTTGGTTTGTGTGAATCATTTTAGACAGGTGTGTCCTTGGGGCCTCAGATGGTCCATTGGCTCTTAGGAATCATTTCAGATGAGCTTGTCCTTGGTTGAAAACTGCTGGATTTAGAGTTCTAGAGACTCTTCCCCATTCCAGTGAAAGACTTTTACTGGATCTTTCAGTGGCATGGAGTTGAAGGACATAAATATTGTTTCATGTGGTTAGATGGACCCACTCTTTTCTGGTGTGTTTTAGAAGTCTAGAGGATTTTTTTCTTGTTTCTTTAGGGTTTTCTTTGAAACTCCAGATTGGGGTAGTCCTAGAATTGGAGGCTGCAGGCCCTGGTGTGTTATCTGTCTCACGGGGAGGCTGGACAGATATGGAGCCCAGATATCCGAGCCCCTGGGACTAGGCGCCGGTGTTCCGTTGGGAAGGGGCTCTGCCTTGTGTATTATGCTGTACTAAGAAGTAGGTCAATGTCCCCTAAATTTGTGATTCCTCCTAAATGATGTTATACCCTTCCTTTTCATTGGAAAGCAAAAACATCCTGGGAGCCACAGGCACAGTCCCTTCCCTGCCCTTCCTGAGAGGTGGGCTGTGCTGTTTGCTTTTCTCCCTCTGTCCATTCAGGATGCCCTCATGAGTAGGCCCTCTCACTCCATCCCCCTCTCACCTCCCACCCTCGGGTCCTCCTCTCAAATATTCTACCTGTCCTTTAACTTGACAGAGAAGGTTTTTTTCTTCCTGTGGATTCCCAGAGCACTTTGTGTCTCTAGGTTTGCGTTAGAACTCTTTGTAAGCAGGGGTTGTCTTCATCTACAGAAAATTTGTAAGCTCCCTACCAGGAAAACAGTACCCTTACCTGTCTTTGTAAACCCTACCGCACTCTGCCCCACAGAGGGCATTCTAAACAAGTGTTTGCTGAACAACTAAATGAACTGTTCGACACTTCCGTGTGCATTCTTCTGCCAGGTGCAGTGGAAGATGTATCAAAGAATGATGCGGTCTCCACCCATGGCACTTGTGAATAACGAAGCACCCCTAAATCTGGGTGTTTCTCTACTGCTGTGGAGCAAACCACCCTGAACTTCATGGTGTGGGACAACAGCTGCTGTGCCCATAGTTCTACAGGCAAGGATTCTGGGCAGGACACGCTGGAATGACTCCACAAAGCTGGCGTCTCAGCTGGGAGAGACCTGAATGGTTCAAGGCCATGGCCAAGCTTCTTCATTCACATTTCTGGCACCTGGACACGGGGATGGCTGGAAGGCTGGGCGTAGCTGGGCCTGGCACCTCCAGCGTGATCATCTATGTGCTGAGGGGGAACATGTTTCTTACTCAGCCATTGACCTCTTCCAGAGCAAGCATCCCCAAGAGCACTAGGTGGAAACCACGTGGCTTTTTCTGAGCTAAGCCAGAAGTCACATAGCATCCCTCCCATTGTGTTCTATTGGTTACAATGAGTCCTGAGACCCATCTAGTTTCAGAAGGAGGAGGGTTAGACTATGCCTTTTGATGGGGGAGGTATCAAGGTCATCTAGGCAAAGAACATGTGGGGTGGGAGATCTTTGGCAGCCATCTTTGGAAAATACAAGTAAATGCCCAGATCAGTGACACCAGCAGTATTTTTATTATTACTAGATGACAGAGAGGCCCTTGGGGAAAATGTCTAACTGTCTTGGAGGATGAGATATTGGGATTCACCTTGAATTTTATTTTTTTTTAGAATATATTTATTTATTAGACAGAGATCACAAGTAGGCAGAGAGGCAGGCAGAGGGGGGGGGGAGACAGACTTCCCACTGAGGAGAGAGCTCAGTGTGGGGCTCGATCCCAGGACCCTGAGATCATGACCTGAGCTCAAGGCATAGGCTTAACCTTAGCACTGAGCCACTCAGGCGCTCCTCACGTTGAATTTTAGACAAGGAAGAGGAAGGGGTCCACGGCAAGGTTCATAAGTAGGGATGAGGAGTCTTGTTTAGTAGGAAAAGAGGTAGAGGCCTAGACTGATTGGCTGAGTTGAGGGGCCTATTATGTCTCCTAAATTAGATTTTACATTTGTTCCCAGCTTTACTAAGATGTAATTGACACATAACACCCTGTAAATTTAAGGTGTGCAGTGTGATAATTACATGACATTTATATATTGGGAACCAGTTACCACAGTAAGGTTAGCGGTCATATCCACCACCTCATCAACAGAGTTCCAATTTATTTTTCTTTGTCAGGTGAGACATTTAAGATCAACTCTCTTTGTAAGATTCAAGTATATACTACAGTGTTGCTAACTATAGTCGCCACACTATACATTATTAGATCCCTAGAACTTACCCATCTGATAACTGGAGGTTTGTCTCCATTGACCACCTCTACCCCACTACCCATAACCCCTACCTCTGGCAACCACCGCTCTACTTTCCACATACAAGTGAGATCATACTGTATTTGTCTGTCTCTGACTTACTTCACTTAGCATAATGCCCTCAGGGTTCATTCATGTCATCATAGATGGCAGGATTTCCTTCTCTCTTATGTTTTCATGACTGAATAGCATTCGTTTGTGTGTGTGTGTATATCTCACATCATTTTAATCCACTCATCAGTTGACAGTCACTTTGGTTGTTTCCAGGTCTTGGCTATTGTAAATAATGTTGCCATGAACATGGGGTGCAGATATCTCATTAAGATAGAGATTTCATTTCCTTTGGTTATATACCTGGAACTCGGTTTGCTGAATCATGAGGTAATTTCAGTTTTAATCTGAGGCGCCTCCGTACTGTTCTCCATAGTAGCTGTACCAACTCACATTCCCCCTAATGGTGCACAAGGGTTCCCCTTTCTCCATAGCCTCCATAATGACTGTTTCATTATCTCTTGTGGGTTTTTTAAATAGTAACTATTTTAACAGCTGTGAGGTGCTGTCTCATGGTTTTGATTTAAATTTCTCTGATGATTAGTGATTTTGAGTACCTTTTCATGCACCCATTGGTCCTTTGTGTGTTTTCTTTGGAAAAATGTCTATTCCTTTGACCATTTTTTTTTTTTTTAATGAATCACTGGATTTTGTTTTGTTTTGTTTTGTTATTGTTTGCTGCTGAGCTGTATGAGTTCCTTATATATTTTTGATATTAACTCCTTATATATCTTTGATATTAATGTCAGATACATGGTTTGCAAATATTTTCTGCCATTCTGTAGATTGCCCTTTTATTTCATCTATCATTCCTTTAGTTTGATATCGTCACACTTATTTTTGCTTTTATTGCATATACTTTTGGAGTTACATCCAAAGAAATCCTTTCCAAGTCCAAAGTCAAGGAAATTTTCAGAGCTTCATAGCTGCAGGTCTTCCATTTAAGTCTTTAACCTACTTTGAGTTCATTTCTTTTTGAGTGGTGTGGGATAGGGATCCATTTCATTCTTTTGCATGTGGTTATCCTGTTTTCCCAGCACCACTTATTGAAGAGACTTTTTTCCCCATTGAGTATTCGTGTTTCCCTTGTCAAATATTGACCGTATATTCATGGGTTTGTTTCTGATCTCAGTTTTGTTACATTGGTCTGTGTGTCTACTTTGATGCAAGTGTGAGACTGTTTTTGTTACTAGTGCTTTGAAATCAGAAAGTGTGATTCCTCCAGCTTTGTTCTTTCTCAGGATTGTTTTGGGTATTTGGGGTCTTCTGTCATTTCAGACAGATTTAGTACTATTCTTTCTATCTTAGTGAAAAATACCATTGCAATTTTGATAGTGACTGCAATGAATCTATAGATTGCTTTGGACAGTATGCACAGTTTAACAATATTAATTCTCCCAATCCATGAACACAGGGTATCTTTTATTTATTTGTGTCATCTTCAGTTTCTTTCATTGATGTCTTACAAATCTTTCACTTCCTTGTTAAATTTATTCCCAAGTATTGTTTCTGTTGTTATTGCAAATGGGATTGTTTGCCTTATTTCTTTTTCAGATAGCTTTGAAATTTTTGAGGGGCAGGGCTATAAAACAATATTTATCCAGGAAGTTGAGGTTTATTTTTCATTCTCTATTTAATTAAAACTCATGGGTCAGAGGTTCCTGAGTGACTCAGTTGGGCATCTACCTCTTGATTTTGGCTCAGGTTGTGATCTCATGGTCATGGGATTGACCCCCATGTTGGGCTCCATACCAGGTGTGGAGCCTTCTTGAGGTTCTTTCTCTCCCTCTACGCCTGCCCACCCTTCTCTTAAAAAACAAAAACAAAAACACCCCTAATAGGTAATCTTAAATTTGTACAAAATTTCCATCTAAGGACCAGGTGGGAAAGGAAAAGAGGCTTATCCAAATAGAAAGGGAAGAAATGAGAACACATGACAAATAATCTAGAAATCCAGAAATTCAGTGTTTTCTGCTGTGGTTCCTGACAACTTTAACAGTTTCCTGAGATCATATCCATAAGCTCTGAAATGACACATATTTGTCTAAGCCTGAGTTTCACTATTTGAGGAAAAATCATACCTATAGGGAGGTTATACCAGGTAACCTACAAAAGTGTGTGGCTCAGTCCTGGGTGTCAGTGTCAGTTGAGCTCAAATGTGACAGGTGCCAGTGCTGAAGGGACCAAAGTGAAAGGAGCGTCCCTTTGCCAGTGTTCAAACCCTTCCCCATGAGTAAGAAGCCAGTGTCTGTTTTCTTTATTACTGGGTTGGGATCCCACAGTATCCAGGAAACCTAAGAGAGCCAACAAAGAGGTGTAATAAGTGGTCTTTATTAAGTGGTTTAATAAGGTTTTTGTGAATCGGTGTAACGTGCTTCTTTTGAACTTAAAGATATTTAGAGTAGCCAAGGTTAAGAAGGAGCGACGTTTGAAAAGAGAAAGGCAGTAAAGAGGTGTGAGGGACATAAACACTGAAAGAAAGTAATGGTAGAGCAAAGCAAAGAAGCTTCAGGTGAATGTTGGTAAGATGTCTCCTATATTGTACATTAACTGTAGTTGTTAGATTGATCTGTTGAATCCAGCTGCCTTTCTCTGGAAAGATGATCTCAGATTCACCAATGCCTTCCTTTTTGGATAAGTGTCCATGTCTGTACTCATACACCTCAACAAATGTTTGAGTATCTGCTCTGTCCCTTGCAATGGGACATGCTGAGATGAATGCAACATGGCCCCTCTCCCAGAAAGTTGGTTTGGGAGGTGGGGGATATGTCACCAGTAAATGCCATGTGTTGCTTTAGATATATCTCAGGAGGACAAGGGACAATGGAGGCAGGAGAAGTGAGCCATGCCCTGGGTGAGTCAGGGAAAGTGAGCTCCAGGAGGAAGAGACTCAACTATAAGGAGTGCCTGGGGGGGTCAAGAAAGATGGGAACAGAGAGAGGCTGTCCAGTGGATCTAGCAACATGGCCGCTGTTGGTGATCTTGACCAAACCAATGGAAACGGAGAGGCAAGGAGAATGGAATAGACCAAAGAGCACACAAGTTTTGATGAAATTCACTGGAATTTTAATGACCTCATTTTATTACAGTCTGGAGGAGAGCTACTTTCTTCACTTGCTAAGCTGCAAATCATTCAGAGAAATTGTGCTGGTTCAGTTAGCCCCCAAGCTGAGCAGATAGGCCCACTGTGGTTTAAGCAGCTTGGAAATCTTGTGGGGTCGGTGTGTTGACTCTCTCCTTCATTTTAGTCACGGGTCAGGATTTTCACACACCACCAAGGCCTACGGCAAGCTTCTCAGCTTTCTAGATACCCTCTTAGGGCTCATGAAGCAGCAGGCCTGCCCTGGGAAGGTCAGGATTCCTTTTGTAAAAGCAGTGAACACCACGTGTAGCCCGGAGAGCACACTCACTCTCCTGTTCCCCTCCTATGGGCTCACACAGGGAAACAGATGCTTTCATATAACTCTCAGCATCGAAGCAGATTTGCTCTCCTCTGGCCCGGAATATCTGTCCAGGACGGAATTCTTAAAACCCCAGGGGCCCTGGTATGATTTTGAGCCCAGACCTTGAACCTGTCATAAAATGTAATGGACAGTATGTTTTTAACTGCTGAAACCAGGGAGTTCATATAACCTATGAAGACTGAAACAACAGAACGCTTCTTTCTGTAGTTTTTGAAGCATATTTGGAAGCACTTCAGAAACCACAAGATGGTCCCTCTCGTTGTATCATTTACCGTTAAGACAAAAGTTCTTGACCGTTTTGGTACGTGGACCCCTGTGGCAGTTGGGAGAAGATTTTTTTTAAGAACAACGTTTTTAAGGAAATCCAGTAAAATACATAGAACTTTTTAAAATATGTAGATTTATATTGAAATTCAGCTATCAGTGTTAAAAAGAAAACCCATATTGGTAATATTATTACTTTTTATTAATACATTAAGTAATGAGCTCTGACAATTTTGAAGTATTGATGAGCAGGAACAATATTTCAAGGCATCTCTAACTGCAGGATAATGTGAAAACATCTCAGATTTCTATTCCTGACCGAGCCATAAGTCTTTGTAATACTTCAGTGGTTCACTGCCTACATTTATAATGAAAGGAAATGCTAAATTTCAGTGAGAGGCTAATAAAAGTGAAGATGTAATTTTTTCTTCACCATCCAAGTTCACAGACCCCTGAATTCTCTTCTAGGTTTAGAACCTCTGGTTTAAGATGTAATTTTGGTCACAAGTGAAAAAACAAACAGTCCTACAGTTTGCATGACATTCATCATCACTCTTCAGGGGCTCATTATTAACTTTGTGGATGCTCCAAGCCCCAGTTCTTAGATTAATTTGGTTGCTCTTTTGCCACTCTGCCCTTTGTAAAACTCAGAACCCTGTGCCCTGGAGAAAAAGGTGCTTTGTGAACAGCTCTAAGAAGGAAGGAAAGAAGGAAGGGGGGAGAGAGAGAAAAGGAAGGAAGGAAAAGAAAAAGAAAAGGAAAGAAAGATAGGGAGGGAGGGAGGAAGAAAAAAAAAGAAAGAAGAAAGAGAAAGGAAGAAAGAAAGGAAGAAGGGAAGAAAGTAAGTAAGTAAGTAAGTTAGTTTGCCTTGAGGAAGCCTGGGGCTGGTCTACATCTTTAATCCACCTCCTAAGCCCCAAGACTTACTCACAGGGTGCTAGTTCTGCCCCTTTTGAGAATAACGAAGGAGGGCACGGGGAAACTCTGAGTTGAAAGTAGGGGACATAAGGGTCAACACGGCAGCCTGTGTGGAACCCCACACTCAGCGGACAGGTGTCCTGGATCTGCTTGTGTTCTGGTCAGACGTGAGCTCGGGGTCACCATGCTATTGCATCTAGCTTCTCTCATCTCTTTAGGGGTATTTCAGCCAACAGATTCAACATGGGATTTGTTAGGTGTGGTGTCTCACATCCGCTTCCCCAGAAGTGGAATCTGGGGGAGGGGGCCTTCTGCCTGTGATTGACAGTGGGAGGAGGAGGGCTCTAGAAATGAGAGAGACAGATGAGGGCAGGGACATGTTGGGTTAAGGATGTGGTCACTGGAGATCTGGCGCCATGAGGGAGCCCTGGAGTCCAAATCGTACCACAGACTTCCTCCATCCAGAGGCCCACAGGATGGGCTGTTTGACCTCTGCATCAGCCAATCAGGGGTGAAGGGCACATTTTAGTTTTCTGTGATACATAGAAAGTTACAGACTGAGCAGCTGAAAACAACACCCATTTATCTCACAGTTTCCGTGGGTCAGGAACTAGGCCCCCGTCAACCTGGGTCCCCTGGCCCAGGGCCTCAAAGCTACAATCCGGGTTGTCAGCCAGGTCTTGTCCGAGGCTTGGTGTCTTCTTCCAGGCCCTCGTGGTTGGCAGTAGACTCCATTTCTTTGCAGCTTAGAGGGCCACGGTGGCTTGCTTCTTCAAGGTTGGCAAGAAGATACTCTTTCCTGAGTCCAGTCTCTTAGCACAGAGAAAACCTAAGCCTGCCTATAAAGGATTTACCTGAGTTGAGCCCCACCCTCCAGGCAATCTCCCCATTGAGGAACTCAAATTCAGTGGATTTGGGACCTTGCTGATATCTGCAAAATCCCTTCAACGTTGCTGTATAATGTAACGTAATCATGAGGGTAACAGACGTCACAGTTACAGTCCTTCCCCATACTCGGCGGGGGGTGGTTCATACAAGAGCAGGAGTCATTGGGGGGCACCTTAGAATTCTGCCTGTCACAGAGCCTCATGTGGCAGGCATCTCCAGAGAAGATGGCTCCCCTCAGCCGGAGGCCATCTCTGAAGAAGGTTGTGGGTGGGAGCTGGTGGTAGCTCATGCTTGGAGCAGCTTGGGATGGGGGTGCTCCAGCTGGTAAAGGCTATTGGGGGCGGCAATAATGGCATCCACTATGTATGAGAATCTCCTGACATCTGTGGTGGATGGAATGGAAACTGCTCGCCTCAGTAGTCCAGCTTTAATGGTGAACATGTGTTGCCATGTGGGGATGCAGAATCCCTTTTGATAGGATACTTAAAACCGTGATTTTTTTTTTTTTTTTAAGCACTGCCAGGCCCAACTGAACACCTACTCCTTTTTATAATATTTTATAACGTCACTATAATCATTACATGAAAACAGGTCAAAGCTGATGTAGGATGAGCTGCCTTGGGAGTCTGATTCCTGCCCCTTGTGCAACCTTGATCTCACAGTCTGGCAGTAGAGACAGATTCGAGGGTTAATGATCACATTGTGCACCCAGCACTGGTCACGCAGGCCAGAGCGCGAACAAGGAGGAATTTGCCCCCTGCAGACCAGCATCCCCTGGGAGCTCACAAGGCAGGACTGGTCACTTTCGAGACCATTCCCAGTTCTCAGAATGCTGCCTTGTCTGCCACACTTCCCTCCTGGCAAGAGGCTGGGATCTGCAGGGTCCACAGAGCTGTGGGAGGAATTCCTCCTGACCGCGGTTCCAGGATTTCTCTGGCCAGAGCCCCTCTCTCTTCTCTGACTCTGCCACATTCATACTCCTTCCCCGAATCTAGGGGTGCAGAAGAAGGAGTGCTGGCCCTGTGATATCGGTGAGTCTTTTCACTTCTTGGCTCTGCATGTTCTCATCTTGTTCATGAAGGAGGCATAGGGATTCCCCTTGGGAGTGGCACAGGGTTGAGGATAGATGTTGAGCAAGCAGGGACCACCTCTCCCTATATCCAAGTCTACACTTTATGCATTGTGTGTATATATAGAAGTATGTCCGCTGCCACAACTGTTTGTAACCCTGAGTGACTGTGTAGGTCAGGTTCCAGGATAAAGAGCTTGAGATAGGGATTTATTAGCATAGGATTTTTTGAGGGGGGCTCTCAGGAAAGAGCAATGAAGAGAGTAGGAGAGGGTTGGAGGTGGAGGGCGGGGTTGTCCCTGTTGGAGACTAGCCTCAGGCTGATCCTGCAGTGAAGCTCTGGGGCATGAAGCACACCACAAAGGTGTCCTACCATTTAGCAAGGAGTCTCCCCTTTAATGCCCCTGTCGCAGTTGGCCATTGCCAGTGAGGAGTGGGCTCACTTTTAACCAAGGACGTTTCTCTGTAAGATTAGCTGTGAGCTCATGACAGCTGAGGTGCAGCTGGGAGATGGGCACACCAGCCCTGTAAAAAGTCCGGTCCTCCTCCCTTTCCATCCCTAGTCAGTCTGTTAGGTCACCTCCATGGCTCTTATCCTAAGGCTGGTTTACAAAATTCGTGACAGTCCCTATTGCCCACAGAACTTGAAAGGCCTTCACCTCTCTGCTAGCTTCTATACCCTGGTTCTAGCCTAGTTTCCCTTACTGTCTGCAGCACTCCCCTGTGATCACCCTGTGATCTTGCCCCATAGTCCCTTCTCAGGTGGTGCAAATGGTGACAGTGATGATGGTGATGATGATAATGCAGGGGGCCCTGGCTTTCACGGGGTACCAGGAGCTCTCCATGGTGCTCAACATGTGTGGTGTCCAGTCTTCACAACAACCAGGCAGAGTCGACCGAGTCAACCCATCTTATATCTGTGAAGACAAGTTCAGAGAGAGGAAGTAACCAATGTCACACAGCCTGTGAGAGATGGAGCTGGGACTCCTCTGGACCCAGGACCATCTTATTTTGAAGTTGTTGCTTTCCACCTGTCTGTTGCCTCTGTTCCTCAGCCCCACAGTGGTCTATTAGACTTCCAGATTAACTGCATTGGCTGATATGACAGCCCTCATACCCATTCCCCTATCAGCCTGCTGAACTTCTACTTCTTCTTCCTGGATCCCCACCTCTCCACGGGCTCTTGATACTCCCACCCACACCACATTCAAGGTTCCAAGTGATTCCTCTCATCGGGTTCCCACAGTTCTAGAGCGGGTGCCTTCCCCTCTGCGTCATGGCTTTTTGCTCTCACACTCCTGCCTGCCCCCTTTCTGCTTCCCTATGCCTGACATGATTTCTGGCACAGGCACACAGCAACAAAAGGTTGGCTAGGACCACCCAGCTGCAGTTCCTCAGTAGGGTCAGCCACAGTGTCTTTGCACTCACCCTTCCACCTTCCTCCCACACTCACCTGTCATCCCTGAGCACCATGTCCTGCCTACTGCTGCCACATGCTTGTCATGCTTGTGAAGAGCGTGCTCGGTCTTGTCCAAGAGATGCGACGAGCTCAAGGTAGAGCTGACATCCGGTTCCTACAGCCACACTTACCTTCCATGACTTCCACCCCAGAACTAGTGCCATATTTCCTCCCTTCCTACATTGCTAACAATGTAATGACAGCTTTTCAGGCAGGAGTTGAGATGAGAAACAGTCTCATGATAAATTATTATTCAACGCTACGATGTATCCCAGCTTCAGAAACTTTAAATGGGAGGTACAGGGAAATCTTGAGAATCAAGCAAAGATAAGAGTAGACTACAGAAAATAGTCAAGTGCCAGACTGGGTCCTGAAGAAACTGGGGTTCAGTGGGCAGGGGTCTGGGTGGCTGGAAGGCTGGCATCCTCGAGGAAAATTTCACAGAAGGAACAGCATTGACCTGAGCCTTGAAGGATAGAATCCTATGTTGTAAGAAGAAGAACATTCCAGATGTAGGAACAGCATGAGTGGGGACACAGGTGCTCTCAGCAGTGAGACCTGAGCAGATGCACTTGGCTCAGAGGCACCCCATCCTCACAAGGTTGCTCAGATGCACCCTGTCCTCACAAGGTTGCTCACAAGGTTAGCTCAAGATGCAGAGAGAGAAGATGGACATCCCAGGGTTTTCAACTGCCTGCTGACACAGGTGGGTCCCGTATCTGTCTCTGAGGAATTCCTCCCACAGCTCTGTGGACCCTGCAGATCCCAGCCTCTTGCCAGGAGGGAAGTGTGGCAGACAAGGCAGCATTCTTGTCCCCATGTCTTCCTTATCTAGCAGGCAGAGACCACTGAGTGGAAGCACAAAGGCCAATTTTAACTCTGGCCATCCTGATGGGAGGAC
Source organism: Mustela lutreola (assembly GCF_030435805.1). Lineage (NCBI taxonomy): Eukaryota > Metazoa > Chordata > Mammalia > Carnivora > Mustelidae > Mustela > Mustela lutreola. The sequence goes on along the minus strand of NC_081291.1, from coordinate 66,998,161 downwards.
TGAGGCTGACATTCCAACCGGTTATAGGACTGATGGCTGAAATGATGTGGGAGAAGGGTAGTGGGGAGCAGAAAAACCTGCCTGGGTCAACTCTGCTCATTTTTGCTTTCATGTTTTTAGCATTTTCTTCTGTGTTAGTTTTTTATTCACCTATAAATATTTTTAAAAGCCACTGTGAGGGTTTGGGGATAGGAGACAGGAAGAGAGAATTAAGAGAAGAAGGGCAGGGCAGTAGATTAGAAGCCAAAATTTAGTTTTTCCCTAGGGAAATCACCATAGACTGGAAAATCTCCATGCTGGGCCAGTTTTGTCTGGTGTCATTTAGCTGACAAATCGTGTGTGTGATTATCTGTGATGTAATTAACATGTCTCTTTCCAAGGAACATTATACAAGGATGTGACATGCTCTTAGAAGATTGTTTCTAAGTGGTCAAAAGTTCTAGTCCCCCACTGGCCTGTTTTGGAATGGATGCAGAGAAAAAGAAGCAAAACACAAATTACAAAACATTCAAACATACAAATGAACTACATAAGTAACACCCGCCACCACATACGCACAGAAACACTCAAACACAAGAGCAAACCATATTCCGGATTTTGAGCTACACTTTTTTTAATCTTTAATGAGGAAAAAGCTTCAGTGGGTTATGTGATTTTCATACATAATGTATGCACATATGTCAGTTGAAGAGTCACTGATGGCTTCTTGAGCATGGATGTTTGCCAGAGAAGAATACAGACCAAACTAATAACAGTATCTATTTCCATAAGGTATTACATATGGAGTAATCTGTTTTCATAATTAAAATCTCTAATCTCATCAAGAAACTTTCAGAAACAAGACATAACCGAGTTCCTCACCACTTATTTCTACCCCTCATGACAGCGTTACAGGAATTCTTTGAATTCGGCTGTTTCTCAGAGCTCTGTCTAGTCAGTGTTTATAACTGAACTCATCCAGAGACGAAGCTTTGTCTCTTCCCAGCGTAAATCTCGTCTCATGAGACCCTTATAGTCGGTTGTGCTTTTTGTAAAGTTTTGCTTAAAAGTATTTCCAGGAATTTTCCCCTCAGGTTTAAGTTAAATTTTCATTTATTTTTTTTAATTTATAGGACTCTAAATGAAATCACACTTGGCCTCCGTTTTTTCTCTTGTAAAATGAGAAATCGGTTCTTGCTACATGTGGAGTTCATAATAATTCATTTTGTAATAGGGCAGGGTTTTTTTTTTTTAACAGATTCTCAAATTTGCCATTTCAAAAATTATGGTAAAAATAAGAGACACTATTTATTGCTCACCAACAGTGTGTGAATCAAGGTGCTAGGTTTTTGCATATTTATCAAGACCATCCTATCACTATAAATACATTATCCCTCTCATTGTGGTCTCTGACACTTCTGAATAATCCATCCTTTTTCATCTCCATGCTTCAATCCAGATATTTCCAGCTGGATATTTTCTGGTGACTTACTTCTGGGTTGCCGGTCTTCTGCTGTGTCCAGTGTGCCTTCCTAGAACTTCTTTGGTCTTGACCACCATTGTCTGCTGGGTTTCTGCATCTCTCAGCCCCAGAATGCTGTGGAATCAGCAAGTGCCTGGGAGGGAAGATGACATGGGGTATCACCTTCCAGATGCCTCCCTTCTCTTTGGGATCTTGGCCCTCAAGACCAGGCAGCCTTAGTAGCCCTTAGCTTTAAGTTTTATCTTCTCAGACTCATGTGACTGCCAGAAAGTCGGCTCAGGCAGTGGCCTCTGAATCACTACTTCACATTCCGTTTCTTTGCTGTGCATGCCACACCACTTCCAAATCCACACATGGCTTAAGGGGCTTCGTGCCACTGCATGTTGGGGTCCCCTTGTTGTCCTTTCCTTTCTATTGGGACCCTAGACTCTGAAGTCCTGCCTCTCTTTGTAGTTCTTGAGTACCTTTAAACAGATATGGCCAGTGGGTAGGGGGTTGTCCAGCCCTGCTAGCTGTCATCTGTGTGGAGGGTAGCTCTACAGTGTTACTCTGTGGTTACTAGAAATATAAAATCCTCACCCTGCTTTTAAAAGAACCTTCCAGCTTCTGAGAATTTTAAACTGCCTGAACCGTTTAACGGCCATTGTGATCCTTATGGTCAGAGAGAGAAAGGAAAAAGCATTCCACTTTCAGGGTTTCTCATTCCTGGGCATACCTGAAGGGCCATCATGGGCAGAAGCAGAGCCCTGTGTAGGGAGAAGGAGGCAGAAAGAATCCAGGGAAGGTGGGGTGGGAGGAGAGATCACATGTTTGGAAAAAGAAAAAATACCAAGGCCTCTTTAAAAAACACTTAGAGGGTTTTTCCGAAACCAATTATCTGGCTTAATGCTAGCGGCTTATTTGCCGACCTTCTGTGTTATTTGCACATTTAAAGTGAGGCCAGCCCTTCCTGTTTTCATTTAGTTGACCCCGGCAGCTGCTTGTTAGCTGAGAAAGGTGAAAACCCTTCATTTCTTGGGGAAAAGCTACCCTGAGAGTTAGGTTTCTAAATCTCGAGGCTAGTTGAGGGTGCCCAGAGCACAGGACCCCACTTTCTTCAAGTCTTGAAGCCAGGGTTGGAATCAAATGTCCCTGGGGAGGTTTCCCCCACATGGTAATGCATGCCTTATACTGGCCAGGTAGGTGGGTTCTTGTGATTTGATACTAATTATACTCACCAATGAAAATTCTGTGATGACACAAATAAAGGAGACAGTGACTTTGAGGCCTTGGCCAACTGCTTAGACACCCTAGGCTAATGGGCAAAGCAGCCCTGGTGGTGTGGTGGGTGGCACCTGCCTGTCAGCGGGCCTCCCCTGCAGGATTTGAGTTACTTCTGTTTCATTTTCAGAGCAAGGTGATCAGATAGAAGGAAAAGCTGGAAGTACTCTCCATAAGGAATGGGAGTCCGTAGGAAGGCATGTTGCTCTGAGGCCCTCACTGCCTCTTGCCAGCAGACTCTGCAAGGCCCCACAGCCCTCCCTAGGGACCCCAAGAGAATGTCTTCGCATGTGAGATGAGCCGAGGAAGGAGGAGGTTGTAGTCCAAAGGAGGGCAAAGCCCATCCCTGAGATGTTTGGATGGGCTCATGGTATAGGCAGAGGACCTATGGTGAATCTGTACAAGCCAGTGCCAGGAAAGGATGACCTTAGACACTAGAGCCAGGGGTGCAGTTTTGTGGAATTCAAGAGGAAGCACTGAGGTTTAGGCCCAAATCAGTGTATTCAGGAAGATTCCTTGCAGAGTTAGAATCTGGAGCCAGGAAGGAGATTTCTGTGTCGTAACAAAGCTCCATGTGTCCACTCCTAAATTCAATGCATACCTGTCCTTTTCCTGCTACCATGATGTTGAGTGACATGTGTCCACTCACTCACACAAGCTGACCATCAGGCCGTCCTCCATAATTATTCATGGAAGAGAGGTCATCCCCATATCCCGTCCTCGAGTCCTACCACCATTTCCTCCTACGTCCCCTTCCCAGCCCTCCCCTTTGCCCCCATCACCACTGCTGTGTCCTGGCAAAGGCCTTCACAGTCTTTCCTCTGAAGCCCTATGGCGACCTCCTCCTATCCTACTTGTCCCCAGGCTTGCCCCCCATCAGTCTACTTCCATTCTATAGCAAGAGGGAGCTTTCTAGAACACAGCTTCCTCCAGCCTCCTCACTGGCCTCCCTGCCTCCCATCTCACCCCATCGGTGCAAGAAACCAGAGGGATTCTTCTCAAACACAGCCTCTAGCATCACCTTGCAGTTCTTACTTACCGTCCTTGTGATTTTTACTGTCCTCGCAGTTCTTCCCAGCTCACAGGATGCAGTCAGCACACCTGTGAGTCCCCCCTGAGATTCAGTCTCTGCTTCAGCCTCTTCTCTCCCTCGTCCTCCCCAGAAGCCCAACTTCCCCACCTTTGGGAATCACACGCAATCCACTGGACACACCATGCCCTCTCCATGCGGCTGGACCAGCCATGCTTCTGGCCTGCTCTTTGGCTGAGCCCAGGGCACCTCTGGGAAGCCTTCTAACCCTCTGTCTGAATCATATCTCCCTCATCTGAGTCTCCAGAGCCTCTTCTGTTCTGTATGTATTATACGAGATGGTCATTATGCTTACTGTTTCCCCGATGGTCTTTCATCTCTGTGTCCCTTAGATCCAGCACATGGCCTGGCATAAAGTAAGCACCCAATGAGTTTGAAATTGAGCATATATTAAGTTCCCTGTTAAACCTCAGCCACCGCAAATTCTGCCACCTGCCTGGGATGGGGCGAGGGGTGTTCTCTGTGTGAGCTCCTTCAGCTTTCAGAATCTGTAGATCTTTAGGGCGAAAGGGTAGATTCTTGCCTCTTGGTCTGCTGAATAAGTGTTCAATGTTAGAAGCTTCCATTCATAGTGGTGATTTTTTTTTTTTCTTAAAGCAGTAACATTTCAGTGATTACGGTCTGTGCCAGAAAGCTAAGCCTTCTCTCTCCTAAGGAGTTCCTCCACTAATTGCAGTGCTGATCTGAGGGAAGCTTTCAGAAAGGAAAAGGAAACCACGAAATGTTGCTGCTACTTTTCCTTCACAGCTCCGATAATACAAACCCAGCGTGGGCTGGGGTATGTCCTCTTGGGGGTGTTGGCACCTTTCAGAATGCCGTGCCCACCTCTGCCTCTGCCCACGGCTCTCAGTATGGTTTTGTTCCCTCCTGGCCAGAGCTATGGGCACATGTAATAAGAACTGTTCTTCCAAACATCTTAATTAAAACAGGTTCTTGCGATCAGTACCAGAGCACAGCATCTGCAAGCCTAGATGTCAGACTTCGTTACTCATCCCCAGTACAGTTTCCTTCCACAGTGAGCTTGGCTCGGATGGCCGCATGTTTAGGAACAGGGCTGGCGTGCCTGTCTGAAAACCAGTGCTCCCACCCTGCCCTGTATCTTCGTAAGTGAACAGGTGATTTTTGAGGCTGACGTCAGCACCTAAGGCAGTTAGGATAACCTTTGAATGGTATTTTATGGACTTAAGGGAAGGCAGTTTTGCTTCTGGTCCTACCACTTATTACTTGCTTTGGGGCGGAGTGCCATTTATTTGAGCTCCAAGCCTCTGTTGCCTCATCTGCAGGATGGGAGCAGTAGTCTACCAGCTCAGGTGGTGTGCAGATTAAGGAAAGTGAAGTCTTGGCCCAGTCTCTGGAATACTTGGGGCTGGTGGCCAGGAAATGATGAGTTACTTGTGTCTCCCCCACCTCCACATTCAACCTTTCCCCCAAGAATAAAAACATAGTAACTGCCTTACTTCACCATGAAGGATTTAAATGCAAAGCCTTAAGGTAGTCAACCCTAAAAAACAAAGCAAAACTAAACAGAACTCTGAAGCATGTATTTCTCAAGCCATAAAGATGGCTCTGGCTTTTATTCTCCATACCTCCAAAAGTCTTCAGATTCTGCTTATCAGAGTTAGCAAAGCAGAGGAGATCCATTTCCCAGGAGTGTGTTTTGCTCCAGGAAAGGATATAGGTGTTAAACATCTGTCCCTAAAATCCGGTCAAGAGAATTTTCTGGCAAGACTTCCCCGGCACTGTATTTTAGTTATGCTAAATGATTGAATCTATCCCCCGCTGCATGTTTTCCTGAACATGAAGCATCTCCTCGCCATTCAGGGCCCCGCCCCCAGAGTCATCTGTCCCCCATACTACACAGGTATGGCCACATATGGCTCCCCACGCCACAGCCCGCTGGCTTCGGTGTCCCCTCCTCTCCTGGGCTGCTGTGGGAGATTCCTCCTCTGCTCTCCATTGTCTCTGAGTATCTGCTCCACGGAACGACCCTACCCTTTTTCAGAGGCAACCATGTTAAAAACAGAGAGAAACAAAACAGAATAAAAACCCTCTTTAACTTTGTTTAGCCTGGGCTCTCCCCCTTCCACCCCCTCCCCCAAATTGTTTGATCACAGACCCTTTAATTTATTCCCCTTCCGGGGAACTGAGGTTCCTGGGCGCCATCTTGGAGAAGGCTGCTAATTTATTCGGGGGCGCGCCACTTATTTACTCATTGAGGCAGATGTGAGTGCAGACGTCGGGGGGGTGAGGGCATCCACTCTAACAGGTCGTCGTATGCTGGAGCTCTGTGTTCTGACCGAACCATCTCCACCTCCAGTGCACATGCAAAGTGAGGAAGACAAACCACAGCATGTCATGATTGCAATGTGCCCACTCCCGCTTAGACTGGACCGGTATCCAAAACCTAGCTGGCATGCCTGCCTGCGGAGAGGGGCGCTGGCTGTCGGGGAGGCCTGGGAGCAGGTTCCCCACGGTGCGCTGCTTGGGAACTTCAGAACTTTCTACTATTTTGAACACAGCTCTAACCTTTTCAAAATTCCACCAGACTTCACCCAGAGATGGTGTGACGTCCTCAGCTCCACTCCCAGCCCTGTGGTTGGCTTCTGGCCTCCTGCCCAGCTTCTCTCAGTCCCTGACGGGGCCGCCGTGCTCCTCTGCTGGCTCCCTTCCTGAGACAGGTGTGGAGCAGTGGGGACTTGGCTTATTCGTGTCACATCTCAGATGTGCCCCACTCCACTTGGAAGCCCACCTCTCACAGGGTGTGCTGGCTCTCTCAGCCTTGTGCCCTGAGGAATGTACCCTTGCAACTTCCTTTTCCTTTCCTGGATGATGGAGGATAAGAAGTCCTAGTTTGCGGGGCTGGGGCATGTTGCCTGTCTGTCCAGAACACCTGGCATGGTGGCTGGCATCTTGTAGGTGTTCGTTGCTGTTTGCCTTCTTCCCTTCCCCTCCCCTGCTCTCCTGTTGTGCTTAGCAACCTTTCATTCATTCCTTTGGGTCTTAAAGCCCTGGGGTTTCAGAAGAAAGAACATAAGGCCAGAAATAAGACTGTCAGTCTTGGCTCCACCGATCCCAAACCCCGGGAAGACAGTAGGCTCCTCAGTGTCACTCGATCTCCTGCTCCAGCACAAGAGCCGTATCCATCTTGATACAAAAGACCTTTGCTCCTCCAGACACCGGGAATGCGGAGGGTCAGCTTACCGTGTGAGCACAGATGTTCTCCCGCCCATCAGCTGGCTTAGAGGATTTGGAAGACGAGTAGGGTCATGTGTTCCATATGCTGAAGAGAAGATGATTAACGCCCCCCGCAGGGTAGAGTGGGGAGGCCCCAGCTCGTTATCCAGCTGACCTTGGACGAGATGTTCCCCGCTCTCTGCCTCAGTTACCTCAGCTAGGATAGGAGAGCAGTAAAGTCTTACCTCACAGGGGAGGCTGTGAGGCTGGCATGAGGCCATCTGTGTGGAAGGTCTTTGTAAACTGTGAAATGCTCTGAGTGCGTTGCCCAGCGCCAGCTGTTAATGCACGTGCCTGTTTCTTGTTGCAGCGGCGAGTGCAGGATGTCATCAGTCCCATTGTGTTTGAGGCCGCCTACAGCCTGGGTGAGCATGTGACTGGAGAGGAGAGGGAGCTGCCAGCTCTAACACCAGTGCTCCGCTGGAAGAAGGGACAGAAGATTGCCCAAAGGAATCAGGTCAGAACCTTGAGACTCCTGGCCGGGCCCAGGGTGGCAAGGTGTCTGTGGCGGAAGCTGTGGCCCTGGCTGTCTGGGCACACCCCCTCACTGCGCCTCTCTTTACTAATCTGCAAAATGGCAAAATGTGTGGTTTGGGGGGTTGCACCTAAGAACGACATAATTTAAACACATTGAGGCTATTCCCAAGCAGTTAAAAACTTATAACCCCTTGGAGGTCATGAACTGGCTACTGGGCCCCTCAACTTGACACCTGTTCCTAGATCATTTCCAGAGCTGAGATCACATAGTAGGCACTCACTAAATGTTTTCTTGGTGAGGGCATGAGTCAGGTGAAGAAGCAGGAACATCATCTTGTAGAACTGGTTGTTGGGTTAAAAATTTCTAACCCATGCATCCCTGGAGCCCATACAGGGCAAGTGCTGGTGAGCCACCAATCCTGACTGATGCTGATCAGGTTCTCAGGTGTGCTGCTGTGTAGGTGAGCTGCACAGCCATGTCAGATAGAGGCCCTCCCAGTAGGAGTGAGCCTGTGAGCTGATTCTGCCACAGTGCTGCCCGTCGGCCCTGAGCCATCCATGACACACACAGCACTGACTTCTGTCTTGGAAATAGGCAAAGACCCTGTGGTCCCCAATCTGTTTTCAGTCTTTCCTCAACACCCACGATCACCACAGATCCAGGACCTTGATGGCAGGGGTTGGGGGAATGGTCAGGCAAAACTGCTTTTTGGCTGAACTAGACTTCTGCACAGGATGGGAGCAAAGTCATGGAACCATCCACCAGCCCCACCCTCCTGCTGACCGCACTGAGCTTAGGGGAAACCTAGCACAGCAAGTGACCCAAGCCTTGCTGAGTAGACTTGTGAGCCAAACCACAGAGAAGGGTGTGAGGTTTGACATGTGCATCCAGAAGGTCGGTTAAGTGGTGAGATTTTTTTACCCAATTCTCTCCCAAAGTATCTCCCACATGGTCTTGGCATCAGGTTCCCTAGAAGCAGAGCCTGAGGCAGGGATTTGGTAGCACATGGGAGAAACCTAAGGAAGTGAGGAAAGTGGAAAGGACTGAGCAAGGATGTGGCCTCAGCTAGGCTAGTCCTATCTGAACTGGAGAATTCAATAACATAAATTATACCAAAGAGCTGTCTTCTTGAGGCAAGGGGGCTGACCTTTCGGGTCCCTTGTTAGTCAGCCATTGGCTGGCCATCCCATGTAGAAGAGGAGTGTAGGTCTCTTTGAAGGAGAGCTGCTTCAGCTTCAGATAGTTCTCTGAGAAAGAATGCAAATGTGAGCCATTTACTGCCTACACTCAACATCAGCAGGGAGAGAGGCCACAGTCGTGCAGGGATGTGGACAGGGCTCCCAGCACCTGCTACATGTATACACACAACCTACTGGCCATACTGACTTTTTACGTCCTTGTTTTTATTTTGAATGTGAACTTCTTTCAAAACACAGGTACCCTAGAAGGTGACTGGTATGTCCTGCTGGTTATTGACACTTGGAGTGGGCTGGGGCCTCAGTGGATGAGCCTGATCAAAGCCAAAGGTGCAGAGACATTAGTATTAAAATGCCCTTATTGGTCTCTTCTAGTCAAGGTGGTCAACGAAGCCCCTATGTTTAGGCTTTCTGAGGCCCCATTACAGTGATTATAGATGAGTTAATAGGGACAGAGAGGAGAACGCTGTGGGGGATGGGGCATCAGTCAGCAAGAGAGTTGTAATTTTCTGGAGTGAGTGAAGAAGATGGAAGAGTGGTGGTGGGTGAGCCTCGAGCTACACATGAAGGGGCTGGGTGTCCATCTACCCAGGATCCAGAAAGGCTGCCATGGCCAGGCCAGCAGTTACAGAAGGGTACAAGAGTGACAGGTGGAACTGAAATAGGGAAGGGGGCCTATTTTTTTAATTTTTTTTAAATATCTTTTCAGCGTAACAGTATTCATTGTTTTTGCACCACACCCAGTGCTCCATGCAATACATGCCCTCCTTAATAACCACCACCTGGCTCCCCCAACCTCCCACTCCCTGCCCCTTCAAAACCCTCAGGTTGTTTTTCAGAATCCATAGTCTGTCATGTTTCACCTCCCCTTCCAATTTCCCTCAACTCCCTTCTCTTCTTCATCTCCCCATGTCCTCCATGTTATTTGTTATGCTCCACAAATAAGTGAAACCATATGATAATTGACTCTATCTGCTTGACTTATTTCACTCAGCATAATCTCTTCCAGTCCCGTCCATGTTGCTACAAAAGTTGGGTATTCATCCTTTCTGATGGAGGCATAATACTCCATAGTGTATATGGACCACATGAAAAGGGGGCCTATTAACTGAAACTTGGTAAGTGAAAGAGTTGGTGTTTCTCCCCTGTTGTTGTCCCTTTATACTTTAGGCATGCAGAATAGCAAGCAACCAGGCAATTTTCTTCTGTAAAGAATTTAACTGGTTGAGATAGCATGAGTTGGCTGGTTCCCCAGAGGAAAGCGTTGGCTCATCTGGCATTTAGAGACTCCACTGTAAGTGTTAGCTTCCTCTCCTACTATTCCCTGACACATCCACAGATTTTCTAATCAGTCCTTTTGCCTTATTCTTAAATGCAAATGGACTACCAGTGTAGCCTGAGAATACAGGGGCAATGCGGTACATTGAAAAAAAAATACAATAAACAACAAAATAACTGACTTAGAAGGAAATAGATTATTTAGGGGATAGAAGAGATTATATAAATTTTAAAACCACCATAAACTGTATGTAATAAATACAAGGAGATTTAAGAATATATTTTGTCCATTGGGAAATGGTTGGAATGCTATTTCTTTTTAAAGGGAAGAAACAAGAAAAGGGGGGGGGGTTTCTTAAAGATTATGGTTGCAGAGACAAAAATTTAGTAGGATAAGAAGATAATGGTAAGAGATCCACCAGTAAGCAGAGCTGAAAGATAAATAGAAAAGACAGCTAAAAGATCAATTTATAAGGTTCTATATTCAAGTAATAGGAATACCAGAAAAAGTAAAGAGAGAATATTTTAAAAGTTATGAGAGACAATAGAACAACATTTCTCAGAGGTAAAGGACAACATTATTTTTTTAATTTAATGGTCTCACCAACTTACAAGCAGGATAAACCAAAAATATCCTGGATACATCATTTTGCAGTGTTTCTGCTCCTAAGATTTAAAGAAAATTCTAAATGCGTACAGGATGGTGGTATTGGGGAATATATGTCAGCTTGTAACAGAATTAGAGACATACTAAACAGACCATCAGACTCCTGATTAACAATATTAGAAGTCAGAATATAGTAAAATAAGGTTTTCAAAGTTCTGAGAGAAAGTGATTTGAAACTAGAATTTTATACTTTCCCTAACAGTCAAGTATGAGGTCAAAATACAGTTTTCAGACAAGTGAGGACCAGATAGTTTACCTCTTTCGGAACTCTTCCATGGAAATAACTCGAGATGGCATCCAACAAAACAAAAGTGTAACCGCAAATTAAAAAAAAAATTACCAATTTAGAACAAGGGATCAATGAGCTTCAGGAATAATGAAGCCAGCAATTGACAGAATAACAGAAAGTAGCAAAATTTTAGGATAGAGTGTGAATGAAATATGTTTCTTCTCTAAGAAAAAATAAAGGCAATCAAAAACTCTCAGAAAAATAGAAATATGGTCAATATGTCATGGTTCAAACATAGAACAAAATATCATGGGATTTTGAGCAAGTAGAGGGATATAAGGAAGAGAAAGGCTTTGATACTAGAAATATTCTCCCTTAAGTGAAAGTTGAGTATTCCAGGAGTTGAACTTTGCACGTATAGAAGAGAATATGTAATCATGACACTTGGCTTGGTTCTACTGTGATCAATAATCATGTAGCCATATAACATTAGCATTACTTATTGGTTTTCAGTTATACTATAAAATATAAATGTCCTTAAATTTGACTGTATAGAGGTAAAAATAGAATGACCGAAGTTCTCTTAGTTTCTTAAATTGGTGGGTCAAAAGATACTGTAAACTTGATGAAACAAGAAATGCTACTAAAAATCACAGAAGTCATCTGCTGAATAGTACTACTTTTTTTTTTAAGATTTTATTTATTTGACAGAGAGAGACATAGCAAGAGAGGGAACACAAGCAGGGGCAGAGGGAGAGGGAGAAGCAGGAAGCCCGACGTGGGGCTCAATCCCAGGACCCTGGGATCGTGACCTGAGCTGACAGCAGACACTTAACAACTGAGCCACCCAAGCACTCTGGAATACAACTTCTCAAATTGTGTTTGCTGAATCAGCCATATCAGCCTCTTTTGGGATCTTGTGAGATATTTTAACAATCTGACCAGCTGATTCTCTCTTTTTTAAAAAGATTGTTTATATATTTATTTGAGAGAGAGAAAGCACAAGTCAGGAGAAAAGAGAGACATGGGGGGCTTAACCCCAGGACACTGGGATCATGACCTGAGCCAAAGACAGTCGTTTAACTAACCCCTGACCAGGTGATTCTAATGCAGCTGATGTTTGAGAACCATGGCAGGAGAGGAGTTAGGACTAATGATTTGCCTGTCAAAATTAGGAAGGCAGAGGAGAGAAAAATTCTTGTCCATTGTGTCAGGAATTCAGTAAGAGAATGTCTAAATCTGATTAATCATCAAAAGAAACACATGTGGATGTGGATAATAGTGGACTTGGTATAGGAAGGTATGTGGCAGGGGATCATTATTCCTTTTAAACATGTGATTCATTGATTGAAATTAAAATGAAAGAAAAATATTTTTCTTAGATTGGAAAGATTGTCCAGGAGTCTGGGAAATATTCTGGGAGAGTGATCCTTGCTTTTTCTCCTTTTCCTGATTGGGGGGGGGGGGGCAGGGGGTAGCTAATTTAATGACCATCCACCATGTGTCTTCCAGATGTTGACTCAGTTTTAGAGGGAGAAAGATTCTGAGAGTGAGGCCCACTCTAGCAAGCAGAGCTGAGTTTCAGCCCATGTGTGTATTTATACGGCTCCACCAAGAGCATCTAACCTCTTTCCTAGGAAAGAATAACCTCATCAAGTCCTGTTGCCAGATAACATTAGGATTTAAATATTGCAGTGTCTTCAACTAAAAGGCACCGAGCCCATATTGGTACATGGGGTTGTGCAGCGAGGGGGACTGCATCCTGGTGAGCCTTTGGAGTCGCTGCCTGCCATCCCAGGTGGTGGAGTTCAGGTGAAACAGCTGCACAGACAGGGTGTGTAACATGGAGGCAGTGACTAAAGCCTGTGCAGTGTAACTCCCAAGGGATCTGTGGCTTTCTCTGATGAGCGGGACAGGCAGGAGGCTAGGCCTCCCCACTGTGAAGAATGGTGTTGGGAGAATGTGGGCTATGGGATAAGTGCTAGGCCGTGTGAGTAAATAGTCGTACCATTGCCATAGTGCTGAGAACCACCTAGGATCCTGGGCTTTCTGCAGCCTGATGAACATATACTTCACCTTAAAAATTGAAGGAAAGTTGGGGTGCCTGGGTGGCTCAGTCAGTTAGGCATGTGCCTCTGGCTCAGATCAAGCCCCACATCAGGCTCCCAGTTCAGTGGGGAGCCTGCTTCTCCCTCTGCTCCTGCTTGTGCTTTCTCTCTCTCTCTCTCTATCTATCGATCTACGCATCTATCTCTCATAAACAAACTCTAAAAAAAATTTCAAGAGAAGTAGAGACCTACCTGTTCTCAGGGGATATTGAATACAAAACCAAGCAACAACAAGAAAAAGCATACCTTAACCTGAAAAGTATTTAAAAGGACTGTAATAAATCCAAAAGCAATTTAGTGTCTACTCCATATAAGACCTTGATAAAGAGAGAAGACATTACTGCCTTCAGTGGGCTTACAGTGCAGGAATAATGTGTACAGGGAAGAAGGTGAGATTCATATTAGTGTGTGTGAGTGTTTCACTCCCGAGACCACATCCAGCCAAGAAGAAGGTGTTTTATGGACAGAGGAAGAATGGGCTGGAGCCAAGAAAGCAGGGTTTGGACACTCGAGGCAGGAGGAGTTTGACAGGCTAAATGAGAACGAAGGACTGATGGATGACTGATGGTCTTCCATGTGGCCGAATGTCTGGTTTTGGGGAAAGGGGCGAGGCCGTGAAGACTGGGACTATAGTCATGCTGTCTAAGGTTTTGTTCACCGGCCACAGAGCCAGACTTGTTGCTATCTGGGACAGGCAACCATTACATCTTTTTGAGTGTGGGGAGACCAGAGACCTTCCTTGGGGATACTGGTCTCCCTGGGCCTGGAAGCACTTGGGAGCTCTCACAGTGGCCCCAGGAAGACCTTGCTTGCATGTGAGTTCTCAGAGGTTCAGTGTGGAAGACCCAGAGAGTTGACTCATTATTAGTTCCTAGTGGTTATCAGCTGCTGAAACAGTATGGAACTGAATGGAAGAATTCTGTAGGGCCCCATCTGGCCTGTGTGCTGGGAAGGAAGCTAGGTCCCTTACCTTTCCCCTCAGGTGAGCATACTAGTGGCTATGACAGAAGACCTGTCTTCAAACCCTCTACACAAGGTAGAGCTTTGAAAACTCTGGTTGCTCTCAGGCTTGCTCAGGAGGTCCCCAGAGACCTGGCTGGGGCTGGACTTCCAGATTGCCCACTTTGTAGACAAATGTTAGGTTTGTGCTGATGCATTACTGCGGCAGTAGAAAACGAACGTGTTCTGCACCCCCAGAGAACCCCAGGGCAGCTTTCTTCCCCTGGCTTCTCTGGGAAAGGAGCATAGTCAGGGGCTCACAGAGTGAGATCAGGGTCCCAAGCCAAGGCAGAATGTATGCACCCAGTGGCATGGGGCAAGTGACTTAGCTCCTGAGAGCCCCCTTATCACCTGTCACTTGGTGTGCCATCATCTGCTCTGCCTGCCTGGGAGTGATTGTGGGATCTGTGAAATAATACATGAAGGGCATTGAAATGATGAGGCAGCATTAGATTCTACTCTTCCCTTCCTGGGGGGAGGGAGGGGCAAGTCATCTAGCCTCCAGAAGCCTTCCATCTCTTCTCCAGTGAGTGGAGGGGACAAGGCAGTTTCACAGCATTATTGTGAGGAAAGAATGGGGCAAACCTTGTGAGCATCTCAGCAGGGATGGAAGAAACAGATGCTCCACTGAAGCTGATTCCTTTCTGCTGGGGTATGTCCAGTCTCAGCTGGTCCCTGAGTAGGTTCCCCGGGAAGCAGGCAGTGATACTATCCAAGGGCTCTGGCTGGTTCTTCGTATGGACCTCTTGTGATCTTCAGCACTGGTCCTTGCCTGTCAGGCCCAGAGATGCCCCTGTCCTAGAGGGGATGGTATGGAGGTGATCTATAGCACCAGCTCAAGCTGGAATGGTGTGTGAATCCCCACCTCTGCACTTCCTCTCTCCTGCCACCACTGTAGTCCAGGCCACCATCATTTCTCACCTGGACCAGGTCATTTCTCTTTATAATGCCTGCCACCTCCATAGTTTCCCTCTGCCCTTAGAAGAACATCCAGACTCTTGTTGAGGTCCACAGACCCTGTGCAGCGGGGCCCTGGCCTCTCCAGGGTCATCCAGTGCTGGCTACACGCTGCATGCCAACCACCCTCAAACTCACCAAACCCTCTCCTGCCTTAGGCCCTTTGCACATGCTGATATCTCTTGTAGGAAGCTCTCACTGTGTCTTTCTCACAGCCTGTTCTTCATTTTTCAGGTCTCAGCTGACATATCACCTCTGCAGAGACCCATACTCCTCTACCTGTATTCCCTGACTTAACTGTTTGATTCCTTCATGAAACCTGTCAGTTTGTTATTATTTTGTCTAATGGCCTTTCTGTCTCCCTCACTTGAATGGAGGCACAAAAGGGCAGGGATCTATTTTGTCTCATTTTCTATTGGTTCTTGGTAGCTGACAAGGTGCCTATCCCTCAGTGGCTGTTCTGAAAGGACACAAGGCCAGGGCTTCCTGCAAGGAGTGGACATCCTATCAGAATTTCTTCATTGACAGATTCAGCCAAGCTGTCTAATTTTTTAAAATGTGCTCTATGAACTCTCTGGGAATTCCTTCCAGGCAGGAGAGCGTGGTGTGCAATCAGGGTGATTCACTAACAATGGTAGTCTGTTTGTGCACGTGTGAATGTCCTTTCCAAAAAACAAGGTGGAGGAAATACACCTAGTGAAGAAAGAGGCATTGCCTGTGTTGAGAATACTCACTTTGTCTTCTTTCAAGGGAAATGGGGGCTGTTTTACTCTAATGTGAATTTGGAATTATGTTGAAGCCATAAATTTCAGGCCTCCGTTGTGCTGGAAATCGTCACCCCCTGTCCCCTTCAGTGCCTGTGTGTGTGGAAATAGAGCCCCAGCCTTCGAGAACTCACTGTTTGTTCAGCTTGGACATGAGGTAATCGTTTCCCAGGTGAGGCACCCAGGTGTCTTAAAAAGCCAGCTTGAAGGTTTATTTTCGTTATCACATATGGAGTCTGCTGAACATTGCAAAGCCAAGGGGTCAGAAGGATGAAACAGAGAGAGCATGTCACTGAAGACCTGGGCCAGATGGGTTTCAGAGACCATCCAGTCTGCTCGGAGTGGGGCAAATTAAGCATTTGGATTCAGGGGAGCAGTTTGGTCCAGCAGAGGAGGGGGCAGTGTTAGAGGAAGAAGTTTCCGCCCCCATCCCTGGTCCAGCCAGATCACCCCGTCCCCTTTCACAAGCATCAGCTGCTTGTCCTCAGCTTCTGGGTAATCTTTTCAGAAAGGGCATCTCGGTGAAACACATGTGAAGGCCATCTAGCTTCAACTATGTGGGAGGAAGACATATAGTTCAGCTTCCCCAATGACCACAGAAGTCCCGTTACATCTCCGTGTCTCTGGGTTCTCCTCCAGCGTTAACCCCAAGAGCAGAGGAGAGGTGACTCCCATCTCTCAAAGGCTGGGCCGTACCTGGTAGTGACCCATGCAGTCTGCAAACTTTCTTCTTTAGTGCTTCATCTCTACAACTTACAGAAAGAGTGTGTCCTGATTCCCCACAACTCTTTGTAGGAGAATATGGTGGTTTTCCCCCAAATCTGCAGGCCTGTTGGGTTTTCTTTCCTTCGTCCTGCCTTATGGAAAACCTTGCCCACGAGCCCATGCTGTGTGTGTATAAACAAGTGAGGACACATGTCCTGTGGATAGTCTCTGCCTGGGGAAGAAACATTAGCCCCGCCTTTGTCACCTTCAGAGGTGACTGAGGAAGTCAGAGGCCAGGCCTTGCTACTTGAAGTTATACCTGGAGCCCCGCTGAGGTGAGGCTCAAGTGGGTGTGTGAGAGGGGTCTTGCTGGCAGCTTCTCCAGTCTTCCTCCCTGTTGCCCGAATGCATCTGGCTCTGCAGCCTTTAGATATACAGCTAGTGTGTTCTACTTTTTCTCTTTTGGCACCAGCACCTTTATTCCTGGTTCTATTTTCTGCCTCTCGTGACTAGTTAGTAGTAGCTGTTTAAAAAAAAAAAAAAAAAAAAAAAAAAAGAATTGATAAATGAAGCATAGGACACACAAAGATTCCAGGATGAAAAATCAGGGGAGAGCATTTCGGGACCTGGGGGCCAGAAGGTCTCTAGGAGCAAGTTGATATTAAAAGCTGATATTAAAAGGCAGGGGTTGTAGGGGGATGTGAAATGTGGCCTGTAAAAGGCCAGCCAGGCCCAGGCAGTCCTGGAGTCCAGGGTAGCGAAGAGGCCAGGTGCAGTTCCCCGTGGGCCAGCTCAGCTCTTGCTCGTTTCTCATAGAGGTAGAGCCAGACCATGGGAAAGGCTGTCTTTAGGCAGAGGGGAGTGTGCTGTGAACTGCAGGGCCATGGAGTAAACCGAAGGATACCCCCAGACAGAACTTAATCACTTCCAGTTTTTTCATAAAGACATGAGGCAAAATTGGTGCTGTGTTTGCTTTAGAGGAAGACCAGTGGGACTGTTGTTCTCCCATGATTTCAAAATCTAAAAGGATAATTTGTACAGACCCTGATAAGGAAGAAATTCCTCCACTTTAATTTTATGAAGTATTTGTCTTTCATTTATTCCTGTGGACATGATATTTTTTAGAAAGCAACTCTGTCTGTATGACCTGATTTTAAATACCAGGCAAGGAGATATTTCCTTTCTTCATTTGGGCACAGGGCTGAACCCAGAAATCCTGGGACCACCCTGAGTAGTCCCAGTGTTAAACACAGTGTTGGATTCTGGAAAAAGGAGCCCATTAAGACAGAATTGGAAAGAGAAACTCATGGCATTTACACATTTTTTTTTAACCCTGTACTACGTGCTGGGGGTTACAGACATGGTTTACGTATGGCCAGGCCTCTGGGAGCTTCTATGGGACTGGGAGAGGAGCAACAGTTCAGAAATGTATCACCCATTGTCCAGGCAGAGACCCCCTGCTAAGTCACATTGCCCATCATTAAATGCTTCACTCATGTTAGCTAAAAATAGCCTTCTTGTTTGGCCCCCTTGGGTATGGGATATGAAAAGCATATATTCCCACACAGTCCAGTTGTCCTATTTTCTCAGGCCTCAGCATGGATGGGGTTGCTATAGCAACCCTGTAAACAGTATCTAATCTGTGTTAATGATTTTATATATATATTACTGCAAATATCACCAAGTCCAAGAAATTGACCCTCCTATGAACATGACAGCTGGAATAGGTGAAGAATCCTACTTCCCACTAGATCAGAAGTGAAGATTTTTTTTCCAACATGACTTTGAGTAAGGGAAGTGGGCACCCCATGGCTTGAATGCCCAGGCAGCTTCCTTTCTGCAGTCAGCCTTGGCCAGGACAGCCACTGAGCTGCCAGCCACAAGCCACACATCCCCAAGGCTGTGTTGGCCTTGGTGGCCACAGAGTTGGGAAGAAAGCTCTAGCCTCTGTACTTTGGCTCAGAGAGAGCTGTAACTTGAGCTGGATTCATTGTATCCTTTTTTTTTTTTTTTTTTCTTGGATGAAGAGAATGGGGAAATCAATAGATAAATATTTTAGAACAGGAGTCCACAAACTGCAGGCTAACTCTGGTCTGCTGCTTATTCTTATAAATAAAGTTTTATTGAGACACAGCCATGCCTGTTTCTTCACATGGTGCATATGGCTGCTCTCACAGCACTAGTTACAACAGAGACTGCACAGCCTAGAGTGAAATGGGTTTACTAGATACCCTTTACAGAAGAAGTCTGCTGACTCTGTTCTAAAAGAAGCAGAGGAAGGATTTGGGGAGGAGGAAAAGTAATCTCCATGGAAATCTGGGTGAAGACCAGAGTGAGGCAGGAGCCAGCATGGAAATGTAGTCTGTGAGTATGAGAAGGCTGCTGGGTGTCTGCATGTCTCTGAAGCCTGAGGCAGGAAACGGTTGTCTCCTGAGAGAAAGCATTTATCTCTTTTTACCAGAGAGGAATTAAGAGATGGTGGCTTCTCAGATCTTCCAGGTAAAGAAACAGACAGGGCTTTGCCAACCAGTAGGTGGCTGCTGGAGGGAAGTGGGATAGACTGTTTCCGGGCTGGTGGGGAGTTTGTCCGATTCAGACAGCCAAGCTTGTGTTTGCCTAGAACACCAGGGAGATGAGGGGCAAAGGTGGGCAGAGGAATTTCTTAGAGGCCTAGAAGCCACAGGTTCCTTATCAGAGGCTCTACGCTTGCATGTCGCTGAGGGATGGGTGTGGAGCTTTGGCGAGGATGATCAGTGTATTAGCATTGGCCCAGATTGGAGCATCCACCATGGGGCTCCCCATTTCAGTGGTCACCAGCTCTCAGAGCACCACGTGGTCCTCTAGGGTTGACCAGAAAACCTCAACATGCCAGGCTCTGGGGACCGGCACAAAGGTGAGCAGGACCAATATGGCCCCCATCTTCATGGAGCCTAATTTTAGCAGGGGACACAAACAGGAAACATGTAATTATAAAATCAGTTAGTTATGACTGAGATGAGCGGTAGCAGGAGAAAGTGCCCGGAACTACAAGAACTTAACAATGGAAGCCTGAGCTCGTGGGGGGCTCAGAGATGTGGCTTTGGTTTGCTCATGGAAGGATGCAAAGACACACCCCGGGTGAATGAGGTGGAGGAGCTAGAGACCGGCTTCAGTGGAGGCCCTGCTTTTCCTATGGGAAGATGGAAGGCTAGTCTGAGGGGGTAGCTGGCACAAGAGAGCCAGAGGGACAGAGGTGAGGAGGGTGGGGACAAGGTCTTGTCAGATTGTATACCGCAGGATGATTGAGGTCACATCCTCTTTATCACTTCTTACCCACATCCCCCCCTCACCCAGCGGTGGGGAACCCAACTGTCCCTCTCGCCTGTGACCCTGGAAAACCTTACACCGAAAGGAGCCTGTCAGCAGGGCCAGGGCTTGGTATCGTGGGACTTGAAGCTTATATAATTTGGGAGGAAAGTTCCCTTGAAGGAAAATGTGAAATTACAAAAGACAAAGTTAAGTTCAAGGCCTCAGTCAGGGCATGACAAGGAGGGACCTTCACTTTCAATTTCAAAGGTGAAGCCACCTTCGGTGCTTTTCCCCTCATCCCTACTCTCAGAGAGCCTGCCTCTGTCTCCGAAGACATCCGTGCCGTCCACATCAGCTTCCCACTGTTCTCTCCTTGCTTGAGATCACAAACAAAGACCCAGTGTCTTCTAGCAAATTCTCCTGGAAATCTGGCTCTCTCCTTCCTCCTAGTAGTGTCCAAAAGAACTCGGGAATTTCCTTCTTTTGCCCAAGACTTCCATGATCTCCCCCCCCCCCCCCACCCGTCACAATGAAGGCAGGGGAATGTTGGCTGGGGCGCTTCATTCTTTTGGAAATGTGACGGAGGAATATGAATTTCCATAGGCAGAAATGTTCTGTCTGGTAGGTCTAGACTGTCTATGGGCCAGCAAGTTCACTGGAGCCCACGTTGGCACTCTGAGCACTGCCTGGACATACCCTGCGGGACAGGAACAAATCCCTTGGAACTGTGTTCTGTGGTGGGGAAAAACCCACAGGCATGAGCAGTGACAGAGGAGAAGTTTAATAGTGAATGACTTACAGCTGAAAAATGACAACAGGCTCTTCTCTCCCAAATCCAAAATGATCAAAGCCACTTCCCAGTAGTGAGCAGTGTCTGTCAGTCGGGAACGTGGGGAGTCTGCTGTCCTTAGATGAGACATGTTAGAGCACTCCAGAGCTCCAGACGAGTGTAAGGGAGGGACCGGCCACCCTGCTGTGGGGTATAGGGGAAAACTAACTCCTCCCAAGGTGCCGCCCCCGATTCCCTGGCCAGCCTCCACACAGGCCCTCAGTGCACTACACAAGCACTCTGACCAGCGGGCTGGCTTGGCGCACTGAGAGCTGGGCCCCAGCGCTGGGTGAGGCCTTGGCCATTGAGGTCGGATCTGTTCTGGAGGCTGCCCACCCCCTACCCCTAAGATGCGGGAAAGGGTCGCTCATCCCTGGTGTGGTGCCCTCAGCCTGATAGCCACAAGGCCTTTTAGACTGTTCTCTTTGCAACTAAACATTATCATATCCCATCACCCAGGCAGAACCCACCTTCATCAGAGACTTTCTGCCTCCCCAAGAGAGCAAACAGAAGGAAATAACCACACTGTAATCTAAGAATTCTTTACACAACTGGATTATTATTCACACACATCTGACAGCGTTTAAAGATCTTCTCAAGGAAGAAGTTCCTTCTTGAGGAACCTACTAGAAGAAACACTTCAACAGACTGAGACATGAGCCACAGGAGGAAAGCATGCTGCAGCCCAGCCCCCCACTGCTGTGGGCTCCCCCAGAGGAGGAGGAGGAGGAGCCCTCACTTTGGTGGGGGGGCTGGCTTCCAAGGAGGAAAGCTTTCACAGGAGTTCCTGCTGACTTAGAAAGAAATAGTTGGCTGATATTTACTCCTTTGCCGTTAAATCCTGTTCTTCCTGTCTTCTCTCCCCTACAGACCGTCTTTGAAAGGAACTGCCGCTCAGAGGACTGTGCTGCGGACCTGCAGCTCCAGGGTCAGCTGCTGCTCTCCAGGTAACCCAGCTCTCCTCCTGCCACCTCGCTCTGGGAGGCTCCTTTGTCAGGACCCCAGGCCCGAAGCCGGAATGTGCAGAGTACCACGCCACCCCACAAAGAGATAACTAGAATTGGTGGGATACAACACTCTACAACAGTATTTTATAGCTTAACAAGAATGTATATGATACAATAATTTTTTAAAAAAAGATTTTATTTGAGAGGGAGCAAGCTAGATAGAGTGTGCGCACTGTATGGGAGCTGAGAGGGAGAGGGTCCAGCAGACTCCTGGCTGAGCTGAATAGGGAGCCCAGTGCAGGGCTCCATCCCAGGACCCTGAGATCATGACCTGAGCCAAAGGCAGAGGCTCAACCCACTGAGCCTCCCAGATGCCCCTGCAATAATTTTAACAATAGCTATCCTCTGGTGGGGATGATTCGCTCTTTGTTTCATTTACGGTTCTGCATATCTCACAGATTAGCCTGTATTTCTGATTCCTGTGAGTATTTGTGTGATGAAGGGAGTATTTTATAGTTACTCATTGTATGAGATTGAACCATAAGAAATTGCCAGGGTTTAAGTGGGACAGTTCCTATGATTTGACTTAATATTATAATAGGATTCTTTTCATGTTTCCCCCTACATTTAACAATGGCATCTGTTTTCACAACAGGTGAAGGCTCTTTGGTGGCGGGAGGGTGTCCCGGGAGGGTGTGCCGGGAGGGGAAGGCGATGTGATCCCCAGGAACAGACCGGCTCTGTTGTTTCAGGCTTCCCTCCCCCAGTATGAGAGTCCTCCTGGCAAAGGTAAACCACACAGAGGCCTCCTGTTTCCTCTCTGCCAGCCTTTTATTTTAGACACCTTGTAGGATGAAGGTGCTTGTCCTGAATCATTTGGCCACATTTCAGAGAACGGTTTCCTTTCAAAGACAGTTCCTTTGGAACGTTTGTTTTAGCCTAGGGGCTGGAACATCTGTCCATACATGTATTACCATTGCTCAAAAACTGTCCTCACTTTTGATACTTCTCCAAATGCCATTTTATGTTCCTTATTTGTAACCATGAGAGTTAAGTTTGGGTGGATGTAAGAAATATCCCATTATGAACCAGTGACTGCACTGAAACACACTTTGGTTGATAAATTATCTATTATTTATCAAAAAGTAATACTAAGATTCTTTTACTTTTGTTTTCATTTATTGGACAAAAGATGATATAACACACACACACACACACCCCCACACACAAATACTTCTCCAAGCCACTTAAACGTTAATTAGCATTACTTTGACTTCTGATAAATGTGGTAAATTAAAATGGCACACATTTTGCCAAGCTGAGAAAATGACTTCAAATAAAAGAAGTGGATATCAGAATTTTTTTAAGGTAAAGAAGTTCCTGCAGTTATTGGAGAAACCAGTTCTAAAGAAAGTTCACAAATTATCAGGCCATTACTTTCAGTTTTAAATAGGTCTTCCAAAAAGTCTTAGGGACAAAGTAACATAAAACAAAAACACATGAATTTGTGTTGTCGTGAGGCAGACAGTAAATGTTGGAAGTTTGTTTTGGATCAGAAAACTTTATGTGGTGGGAAAATGTTCACTTGCTCCAAGGTTAAGTATTAGGTTAGTGAAGTCCTGATGTTCCAGCTGCCCATTGATGGACATAGTCAAGTTCTTCTCTGTGCCATTTTGCATTTCTTGTATTAAGACATAAAACCCAAGTCTCATGGTCAGTAAGCCACTGGTGGTTAAAACAACCTCGACTGCCCCTCAGGAGTGTTGATCAGAACCAGGTCTGCTCTGTGGGCCCAGAAATTGATAATTTGAGAACAGTTACAGTGGCCAGTGTACCAGTGAGCTTTAGCCACAGAGAAAGGCTGCGTAACAAAGCACCTCAAAACTCAATGGCTTAAAACAGCAGTCATCCCTTTTAATGGAGCTGCCAGTTAACTGAGGGTTAGCGGGTCCAGGCTGGGATCAGCTGGATCTTGGCTGACTTGTCCATGCATCTGGGGTTCAGCAGAGAGTAGGTTGATCTAGGCTAGGTTTGGGTGGCCAAGTTTAGCTCTGCTTCATGTGTCTTTCATTGTCCTGCTGGAACCACTCGGCTAGCATGGGCTTATCCTCATGCCTTGGCAACAGCACAAAGGGCAAACAGAAACATGCAGTAACCCTTAGAGTCCCAGCTCAGACCTGGTGCACTGTTACTTGAGCCTTACTCTGTTGGTCACAGCAAGTCATATGACCGACTTCCAAGTCAGGAAAATATTCTCTTCCCCCTTAACAAGAGGAACTGCAAAGTCACAGAGAAGAGGACCTAAGTTCATGGAGGGGTGAACTGGGACCTAAAAGACAGTCTGCACTACCACGTGAAGCAGAGGACAGCTCTTTCCTGATATCTTATAGTTTCCAGGGATGTTTCAGCCTTTCTGCTAATTCCATCATCCTTGACTTAGACATGGGACCTAGAGACTGGGTAAGGAGATTTTCTGAATCTCAGAAGTGGTGCCCTTGGATGAAAGCTATGGTACTGTCCTTAGGATGACTTATTTCCCAGGAGGCTCCCCTGGTCTCTCAAAATAGCCTTTTGTCTAGATCCCGCATTAAACCCTCATTGTATCTTGGGCCCCTGACTGTCCCCAGAGGAGTCATCAAAGAAACATTAATTGGTAATTGGGTGGGGAGAGATACAATACCAAATGATGGTTTTCCTTAGACCTTCACGTAGAGCCAGGTACAAAGTGAGGGAAGTCACAGGCATTAAGCTGCTGATGGAAACCAGGGTCTGAATTTGGTTGACAAAGTCTTGGTTGTTGAACCAGAACTGAGCTGATCTGGTTTATTACTGAGCTCTGTTGAACCATGATTGCCCCAGGTGGGAGCCGTGATTGCCTCTGGGTGGGATGCACATCCCGTAACTGTTCAAATCAGGGAAACACTGGGCATCAAGCTGCGGACATGACTGGTGTGTGTGCCATGATCTCCCGGCATGCACTGTGTAGGTGGGAGAGGACAGCTCCCCACCTCCTCTGGATGAGGCTGTCCAGATTGTTTCTATTGAACAGAGCTGAAAACTCCCATTTGTAAAATGACGCAACTGTGTTTTGTTTTGTCTGTCTGAATACCCAGAGTATCTAAGATTACCGCACCTGTGATCAAGATAAAGAAAAAGAAATGTAGACTATGGCAGCTGATCTAAAAATACATACGTATATATTTTTATGCCTCCCGTAGGAGATGAGTGGAACATTTCAGTGCCTTCTGGCCAGCCAACCTGAATAATGAAAGAACTCTTAGGGAAAGTGAAAAGACACAGTAAATATTTACGAAGTTAGAAGAACCATCTAGTGGCCACATGTAATGGTCCTATGTTGGTAGCTTTAACAATGCAATTATCACAGTGGAGATGTGGGGTCAAGTGTATGTCCCAGAATCCTTGGCTGTGAGACAGGTAGCTCCATCCATGAAAAAATCAGCCTTCGAGACTAGGATTGCTGCACCCAGAGAACTATTTAGAACCTGAAACAAATTATTCTTCTCAAAAGTGCAAAGTGGCCAGAATCATCAACTGCATAGCATGTGGTAGAAGTAAAGTCTCATTTGATAAAGAGGAAGAGACCCCTGTCTATGGAATGCCCACCATGCCCTGCATGCCCTTGAGGGTCATCAGTATACTTAGATAACACCATACCTTACCAGCTGTGCAACCTTGGGCAAGTTGCTTAACATCTCTGTGCCTGTTCCCTTATCAGTAAAACAAGAGAAATAATAGCAACACCTTATTAAGTTATTCCAAATATTTCATGAATTAAAACATTTAAGTGCTTCCAAAAGTGCTTGGCATATAATAGGCCCTCAGCAAATGAGAGTTAGCATTAGTCTTTTGTTGAATCCTCTCAGTGACACTAGGAAGTAAATATTATTACACTCCTTTTAGTGGGGAAGATACAGATGCTTGGGGAAGCCAGGTTCCTTGCTCAAGCCATTAAAGCCAGGAGTGGCTAATTCTGCATGTTGCTCTCCTCCTATGCACTAGCCTCAGTGGCTGTTGGGGTCTGATACCCGCTGGCTCTGGACCAGAAGTATCAAGCCTGAAGACCTTGGAGAGAAAGTCCTCTGTGAAAAGTCCCATCCTGAAAGGAGGTGGATGGGTTAAAATATCCGTTATCAAGAGGGCTTCCATCTGTCCCTGCTCATGCTCCCTCACGAGCTGTCGGACATGTGAAGCTTTACACCACAGCGTTCCCCTCTGGAGATAGTCGCTGCCTATCCTGCCGGGTCGGTGGTGATCTCTGCATTGAGTCACACGTTTTTAATCCATATAGGCTGTATTTTCCTCTCCATGGAGGGCCTCAGATTTGACCTGAAACATGTGGCTGTCACATCAGCACTTTCCTCAGTTGTAAAGCCGCCATCATTGTTGTTGTTTTATGAAGGAAGGTGAGCAGGAGCTGATCAGAAACCTGGAAAACTTATGCCCTGGCCAGAATGTTAGCCTTCAGATTTACTGTTTTTCTCCTTTGCTGTCTGTCCCAGATCTGGAAGAAAAATGCAAAAGAAGTTTATTGACTGGGAGCAGCTGGCTTTTTCAGTTGCTGTTTCTGGAATCTCTGGAAACAGGAATGGTTTTTTTGAGGGTTTATTCTTGAAAGAAAAATGAAATGCTCCCATGAATAGGAGTTTTTGAATGAGTGGAAGGATTGCTCATCCTCACTCGTCTCTCTTGGAATAAGTCTTTGCTTTTGCTCTGATGTGGGTTTCCTAATGGGAAGCAGCAGGTGTGTCTCCCACATTTCAGGAACACTTCAAGGCTGAGTGGACATGTGGGTAGTCTTTCTGTGGGAGTTACCTAGGCAGAGGGTAGGATTTGGGCCCTGGGGAAGGTAGTTAGCCGACTCAGGCAAGCAGAAAGACATTCACACACTAGCGGGGGAGGGAGGGTCTTGAAGGAGGCAGTATCCTTCCAGAGTGCCTAGCTTCTACGCACCGGCAGGAAGTGACACGATGCTAGTATATTCATTTATTTGACAGATACTAACAGAGCCCTGGCTACGGCTATACGAGGCTTAGTGGAAACAAATAAGGACAGTTTACTGCACCACGATGCAACACTAGCATATCAGTTACTTATTGCTGTGTAACAAGTCACCCCAAAACTTCATGCCTTGGAGAAACCACTGTTTATTTATCTCTTGATTCTGTGGATCATCTGTTTAGGCTGGGCTCAACTGTTTGGGTCTTCTGGTCTCCTGGGCTCCCTCACAGATCTGCAGCCAAGTTCAGGTTGGCTGGTTGCCTCTGTTTGTGATGACTGGCTTATTGTTGGCCAGGGTTTCTCACTGGCCTCCACGTGGTCCCTTGTCCCCAAGCCAGCAAGCTCAGTCTTATTCTTATGGTGGGGCAGGTATCTAAAATCTAGGACAGCAAGGCACAAGGACTCATGAGGTCTAGTTTCATTGTCACACTCTGTTGGCCAAAATGAAGTCACAGGGTCAACAGGATTCAAGGGGTGGGGACATAAACTCTGCTTCCTGGTGGGAGAAGCTGCAATGTCACATGACAGGGGATGTGAGTGGAGAGAAACCATCAGTCCGTTCATCATACCCAGCTATCACAGTGGACGGCTGCTGCTTCATCCTGCAAGGAGATGCTCGGGAACCGTGGAAAACACTCACCTTACCGTTACTGCATCAGAGGGGCCAAGGGGCTGGGGTATTTGACTCTCAGTCATTGGTTGTGGGCTACTCTGGGGTTGGGAGGGTAGAGAAAGTTAATTCCCTGGCACCACCAGCCTGTGACAGCAGCCTTGTCTGGTTCTAGAAAAAGACCCTTGGATACAAAAATGCAAACACTGGCAGCTAGAAGTCAGCAAGACTGAAACAGTCCGAGGGGAGTGGCAGGGGCATGGGTTATGTCTGCTACACCCACTTTCTCAAAGAATCTCAGTTGATGAACATATTCTGGAGTTTCTAACAGGAGTGTTATAGCACCTTTTGGCCCCAAGGCTTCTTCCCTTTAAAACTTCCTGAGAAGGCTTGCTTTCCAGTGTTTTGCCAAATACCCAACACTCTCCATTACTATGGTAACTTTATTACCTATCACATTTGTTTGTATCTTACTGCTTTGTCCTTCTCTAGCAAACATGACCACATAATGCCCACATGCTGAAGAGCATTTGGGTTTTAGAGCAAACCCACAAGCCAAGCACAGGGTTGGGAGCCTTGTTCCCATTTTCCGGAGGACAGCAGCAAAGTCAGGTAAAGGATGTGTCCACAGCACATCCCAGGCAGAGACGATAAGACCTCTGGCTCCTCCGTCATCCTGGGAGGAACCTGAGTGGAGTGAGGCCAAGCAGCTGTGTTTCTTTGGAACCCTGGCTCTAGACAGGCTAGGGATGAGCACAGAGGGTGACTCTGTGGTTCTGAGATGCCCTCTCTGTTGTCCTACAGAGTAACCTAGGCAGGGTAAAAATAAGCCCAGCTTGCAGGAGTTCATGGTTGGTGGTTTGTGTGTATGTACTGGCAGCCACAGCATTTCAGGGGCAGAATGGGAAGCTGATAGGCAGGAACTAGAGTCACTTTTCTGAGGTGCAACAGAAAGTTACATGGCAGTGACAGGAAAAACACGTGCTAGTGGATTTCTGAGTTCAAGTCCAGTGTCCTAGCCATTAGACCCATCTTTTGTGTCTTCAAATGGCCATGGCAACTTGGGGAACGTGGGCAGTCTCTGACGGCCAGTACGCTGCTAGCCAAGTGGAAATGACTTGAGAAATTTCCTATCTCAGGGTGGATCTGAATTGTAGTTTCCTAAACGGCCTACCAGTCTCAGTGCAAGGTTGGGGACAGTTGGCCACCACTTAAGAAACTGACCATGTTCCCTTGTTGGGCAGATTGAAAACATGGAGGGGAGGTCACTTCGTTTTCAGGCATCCCTCCCACTCCCCCACGCCCGACAAACACACACACACACACACACTCACACACACACACACACACGAGGAGCAGAAATCTATCCCAACAAATACTGGATTTCAGGGATGGCCTTCTGCATGCTGAGCAGACATGGGGATTTTCCATCTGGATAATGAGAGGATGGGGAATCCATAAAGTACATGGAAGGCAGGGCTTCAGAGTAACCATGGCAACCGCGGAAGCCCCTGGGAACGTGCCTGCCCATAGCCCACCTCCCTCCTGAGCAACCTGGGGAGCCTGGGTCTACTTCACGGGTGTACCTAATAAAATTTTTTTTATTTGGTAATATTTTCCTTGGCTTCCAAATAGAGCCGGCCATTGGAAGTTTTATGTGTAAGCATCTTTCCAGCAGGATCAAAATGATATGGCTGTTGCTTTCCCTCTCCTTGGACTTTTAAGCTAAGAAAAGGAACTATGGAGAGAAGGTAGTAACTAGACCCCTCACCTCTCAAGTCGAGAGTGGACAGGAAGACACATGCTGTTTCTTTGCGAAGGTGTTTGCGGTTGATTCTGTGGCTGGGTCAGTGGTCTCTTGCCACCGTTACTAACCTACCCCATCGTGGAGCAGACTATTATTACTGTATGAAAAGCCAGATTCCAAGGACACGTAGTTGTTTTGTTTTCCAAAGTAAATCTTCCGTCACACACCCTTCTTGTTGTCCTGCACACGCCTCCTCGTGAGCATCCTTCCTAAGTTTGTTCTGGCCCTGCTGCTCTCCACAGAGGCAAAACCCAAGACAACTGTGGCCAAGGAGGGACGAGCCTTTGGCTTTGTCCCTAGTGGTCACCGGCCCCCTCCCTGAGAGCCAAAGGTGACGGACTTGGGTATTAACATGGACCACCCATAAGTCACGGTTCCTTGCAAATTGCCATGAGAAAGGAGATACAATGTAAAGAACTTCTAGATTTTATGATTCTGCTTTTCTGACCCCATGCCAGGTGATTTTGACCCAAATATGATGAGGCTGGGTGGATGCTATTGGTGCCACACCCAGACCCTTTGTACTGTGCACGTGCCCAGTCCCAGCTGCCATAAGTGTCAGCTGCTAAGGGCTCACAGCTTCCCCTCCTCTGGTCTGGAGAATGGCCCTCGCTTACTGAAGTCACCTTGCCTGGGAGGTGTCACCCACCCCAGTGCAGCTCTCAGCCAATGACTGACCCATTTGGGGGATGAAAAGGCCAGCTCCTGTCTCAAGTGTAGGTAATTCCATGCTACAGTTTGTGCTCCAGAGCCCCCTGTGAATTAGGAACTCTCCCCAAGACCACAGTCTTGCTCAGCATCTTCCCTGCCCCAGCCTCCTTCCATGCCCCTTGCTCCCCATGGCATCTCTTGAAAAAGCACCTGAATCCCTGTCGGAGACTGCTTCCAGGGAAACTGACCTGACATCCTGTTTGTTCGTTCTTAGATTGCCTAGCTAGGCAGTCTGATTCTTTTTTAGGAATGGGAGTTTTTAGAGGAGATGAAATCCAATGTGTTTAGCAGATATCAGGAAAAGAGTTGCCAATAGACTGTTCACCTGCCCTCTTGGAATTGGAAGGGTTTGGGGGGTTTTTAAAAACCAGGCCTATGGGGTGATGTGTAGGAGGTCCCTTCAGGTGGTGAGAGGGATATTGTGTTATTCACTCACTCACTCACTCACTCACTCATTCATTCATTCATTTTTCTAAGTGCGTGAGCAGGGGAAGGGACAGAGGGAGAAAGAGAATCTCAAGCAGGCTCTGTGCAGAGTGTGGAGCCCGGTGCAGGGCTCAATCTCATGACACTGAGATTCTGACCTGAGCCCAAACTAAGAGTTGGAAACAACCGACTAAGCCACCCAGCCTCCCCAGGATTTTGTGTTTTTAGGATTACTTCTGATTGCTTCTTCCCCAGGACTTTGTTTTTAAAGAGGGCTCTGCAGACACAAGGGATAAAAGGAGAGGGGGATACCTTGGTGAGGGATGGCTTTCACTGCACAGGTCCTGACTGGACTGCTGGGCTCTTTTTAAAGAATATTTTCTGTGATAATGGAATTTGAACAAGAGGTGAATGCCATCGTTTCGGTCGACAGTTGTGTTTCTTCAAGAACAAAAATGAAAAGCTAATTTTTAAAGCATTCCTTTTGTTTCTTTCTCCTCATGTGGAAGAACACAAAAAAATTTAGCCTTTTAAGCCAAGAAAGAGAAGATTCTCTTTATACCTATGTACCTCCCTGGCCCACCTTCCCAGGTTCATCAGTTGTAAAGATGGCTCATTGTTAGTCCAGGGACAGTGGAATTGAGGTGAAGGAAATCCACAGCATTTGTAAATATCTTATTATACACCTTTCAGAAATGGCTTTCTTGTCGTTCCTCTCTCCCCCAGCATGGCCTCTCCTTCCCGTCATTAAAGCAGCCCCACTCCCTCCCCTTCCTATAGGACAGAGGCTCTAACCCTGGTCAGTATCCTCTTAGTGATCTGTGTATAGGGTACATAGAGTTTGTGAACCTGAGTAGGAAAAAAATCTCTATGTTCACTAACTTCAAACTGGAATGCCATATTTTATTCAACTATCAATGTAGACAACAAAGCTTAGGAAATATTAGGGGGACTCTGACTGTCCACATAGAAATCACTGATGCTTTCCTATCAAGTTACAAAGTTGCAGTTGTTTCAAAATATCAATTACTATCATCCCTATTTCAAAGTTAGGGTAGTTACTAGACCCACTGCCAAATCTTATTACTTAATGTTACCAAAGAAAGAACACATATTACTAAACCATATGTTTTAAAATGCAATTATCATGTTTTCGTATGATTGGTTTCTTTGAATCTGATTTTTCATCTTATGCATTTTAAAACATCATTCTGGTAAGGGGACCGTTCATTTCAGGAGACCACCAAGAGTATCTGGTGACACAAAAAAACAAGCTAAAAACCCCTGTTCAGAAATTTTTCCTGATTATGGGAAAAGATATATGCTGGAGAAGCCAATGTTTTGCTTTGTTAACAGGAGTAGACAGAACATTTTTATTATGTAGAACTGGGATCTCATTATAAAATTGTTGTCATGTTATATTTTTCTTTTTTAAGGTAAGACCAAACTTGGAAACCACTGAAGGGAGGGTTTCCCTAACTCTCTGTCTCCTAGGGTCTAAAATATACTGATTAAAAAGTATACATTCCTCCCTTGTTCTTGGTTTATTAAAGACACAGGTAACTGTCCATCAGAACTTTGATGAGCTCAAGAAAATTAATGCCTCGGGCCCAAGGGAGAGAAAATGGGCTGGGGAGTGAATGTGGTGCCCACTTTGTGGACAAGTGGGCCCATTCACGGTTGTTCGACATGCTCTGTCTGCTATGTGTATTCTTGTTTCTGCCTTCAAGGAACCCCAGAGAACCCAGGCAGGCAGACCTATATTCTCCTTGCTCCTAGGGCTCCTCACCACACAGGAAAAAGGTTTCCAAACGGGGGAGGCTTGTCATTTCAACATGTTTAATTGTCTGTGACCATTTAGGTCCTCCATTTGCTCCTTGAGCTCAAAGCACGGAAAAATTATGGCCACAGCTGACGTCCTTGTCAAGGGACCACAGTGGCCCTGCCGATTTGGGTTCTCTTGAGTTATCTGGCCTGCCAGCTTCCGTGAAATGAGGATCTGCTTCTTGCATTTTGGGTGTGTGGTGGCCGGGTTTCAGGAGCAGCTGATGTGCCATGTAGGGTGACGCCACACCATGGCTGGGTCGGCTCGCACATCGTGGTCTTATGACATCACATCTCTGAATGGCGTGCAGATTTGGGGAATTCTTTTGTGCCCTCCCCCCACCCCAAGTACTCTTTGTCTTTAATCCAGTTCTTACAGTGAGTGGACCTGATTTGTTCCAGATGTCCAAAGATTTAGTGATTCCAGAAACTACTAAAGTAAAGGCTGCTGAGGATTTGAATTCCTGTTAGCTGAGAACCAGCAGTTCTTTTCACAGTTAAACAGATGGGGCAGGGGGAGGCCGACCCTCTAGCTTCTCATGTTTGCCTTGTTAGGAAAAGGATGCCCATTGAAGCAAACACTGTTTCTAGCACTCCATGAGTTACTGAATGAGCCAGATCTAGGACCAAATTGATGCTTGCAAAGTCAGGATATAGGCTTGTTATTTTTTTCAAATCCCATATATTTATGTTAATTATCTGACTGTTGCTAGGGAAACCACTATTTTGACTCAGATCACCTCAGTAAATGCTTTTCTCTCACTTTATGAGCATAAAACTGGCCCAGGTGGGTACATTTGCAGGAGATAGAGGTAGTTCTGGCTTCATGTAAGTGGCTTTCAAACCAAAAACTCAGTCCCAGGAATCATTCTGGTGACCCACCGTAAACTTTCATTGACGTGCCTTACAGAGGTGTCTCATGATTTCTATCTGTAGTTAATAACCATATGGATCTCTTTTGCGTGATTAGAAGGGGTTTATAAAACTTGGTGAGATGTGAAGTGTGTCTCAAACTCTATGGCATGATAACCCAGTTTTGGAGACGTTTAAAACCTGCATACATATAGTATGTTCTGTTTGATGATCGTGTTTTCGTTTGATGCAGCACTTGAGAATATAAATGATATGAATATTAAAACCTCTTAAAGTTATGGATTTAAAACAAAAGAAGAAATTAAAGTAGACAGTTGCTGTTTAGGTTTTCTTAAGTGTATTTGAAAGTAGACACATGTCGAGATAGATGCTGGGAGGGGTCTGGGACAAGCAATGTGAGCACATCAGCTGAGGCAGCTGAAGCCCAGACAGATGACGGCAGCGCCCATCCAGGAGACCATAGGCAGGACAGCTGGAGGAGAGGCTGAGTGGTGGTGGAGGTAGGGCATGGAGAACTTTGAAGCAGGCGGCTCCCAGATGTGTCACTGACTCTGAAAGTAAAATGTGTTGTTGGCTGTGAAATGAGAGGATCTCAAGCAGGTTGGTTGGTGAAGGGAGGATCAAATGGCTTAGAGCAGGTGGTTCTGGGCTGGAGCTCTAAGCCACAGGTGGTTGTCCGAGGCCTGGGTTTGCAAGGGGCTGGCTGTATGATCACCACAGGGTAAGACTAACCATCAGTCAGAAATAACACCTCCTATCATCCTAGAGTTTATTAAAATATAAAACATACTGAGATTTGGCTTCTTAAATATATTTAGGATTGTACCTTTTTGACCCAATATACTTTTTGGGTATTTCCTGGTGGAGTTTTTTGGGTTTGGGTTTTTGGGGGTTTTTTTGGGGAGAGGGGAATAAATTCCTATTTGCCACAGTCATTAGAACCTCATAAATCCAGAAACTTTTGTGATTTTTCACAGCAGTGAAAAATTGGCATTTGAATTCTAAATAACTTATCAATGAGATCTACAGGCAGCCAGAGAGTTAGGCTGTCACTGACTAAAACTAGCCAGCAAATCAAAACCATTTCCCATCCCTGTAGGAAAGAAATTTCAGAGATGGCAATAGAACATTCTGTGAGAACTTATTCCTTCGTAATCCCTTGCTGTCCTTCCTGGTTTCTTTGTCCAGAGTTCTGTCATGTGAGAATGACCACCTTGGGAAAAGGAGAGCTTCTCTGGCTTATTACAAGCTGAGAGAAAGAGACCAAGAGTCTGAAAACATGGTGCCCCACACTGAGTGTATACAGAATTTGGTGAGGACATTCATCCTGGCATCTTACCTATAATGGCTGAAGTTGGCAGCTTTATTCTTTGGAGACAGAGAAATGTTGGGGTTCTGAGAATGGGTTTCCATATTGTTTGGTCTAGATCCCTCATTTTCTATACTATAGAGAGGTGTTGCCTGGGTCACCGAGGAGACACCTCCAGTCTGGCTGTTCTGTAATGAATCCAGGGGGCTTTGGCATAACCCTCGGAAGCAGGAGTAGACTGGACTGGAAGAGCTCTCAGCCCCTAGAGGTGAGGAGAGGCTGAGATGCTAACACCATAGGACATTTTGGGGAAAAATGGTGTGAGCCCTTTGGAGCCCCAGAAGTATCCACAGCTGGCTCCCCAGGCTGGGAAGCTGAGAGAAGTCCCTCACAGAGCACATGCCCTACAGAGGAGGCCTTGGAAATTTGTGTTTCTTGTCATCACAGCCTTCTCGAATTGGTCCCTGATCATTCTCTCCAGAGTGGATTGCACTAGGGTAGCTCAGAAATACATACCCCTCAGATTTCGCAAGTGTCCTGTTTAACTCTAATGGGTGCTGGTTTAGGACAGGGGCAATATTCAAGACAGCTAACCACCCCTACAGTGACTGGTGTAGCTACGGTGAAGAGCAGTTGCTGGTCATGGGCAACCAGAACAGCGCCCCTGGTGTAACCTCCTGGCAGTCGCCCCCGGGAAAGGGGTTGTTTGTCCACCCATACCATGTTTGGCAGGAACTGTCAGTAGATGTGGAGCCTGTGGCACCTGAGATGAGTGGACGTGAGCAGGGCAGGGATCACAGGGGTGAGGTGGGGCTTCTCCAGGGCCTACTGTTCACGGTCAAGAGGATTGACTGAGCTGCTCTGCCAAGATAGGCCTCCTTCCCTGGGTTATGCTTCCAACTATAAAACTCCAGAGTAAGACCCCCCCTCCAGCAGGCCCTGTGTCACAGCTCCTGCTTTTGTGTCTCAGCCTGCTCTGCCCACCATGTAGCCGGTAGAGGCGCTGGGGAGAGACCCTCCCTCCCAGCAGCAGCCCTTGACCGTGGCCTACGGGACTCACATGTCAGTACTTCCCTCACCTTGCAGATGGGAGAACTCTGAGGTGAACATTCTGTAAGTTTTCAGTAACCCCAGTAGGATGAAGCTACAGGTGCCCACAGAGGTGACGAACTTGATGTCACATCCTTGTTTTGGTTGCTTCTCTCTCCATGTCTCATTCCACCACTCACCTACTGGTGTTTTCTTGACCACCTCCCAAATAAATGACTTGGTTGCTCTCAGACTTGCCTCGGGTTCCGCCTCTGACAGAGCCAGGCTGAGACCTTCCTTACTGGTGAGGTCCACATGGCTGACTTCCTCGTCTCCCACCATGTCAGGTGAAACCCGTGAGGCTTATCTGCGCTGTGGATAACTTTGGGCATCCGATTTGGGTGAAACTCAGAGTCACTCTGTGCGGAGAAAGAACACACATAGGGAATTTCTTTTTCTGACATTTCATGACGTTTATTGCAACGTTTTATAAGCAAGTGTGTTTACAAGCAAGTACAAGCAAGAGCTAAGTATTTTCAGTTTTACTTTTTAAATAATTTTGTTTTTACCCAAATGTACTTTATTTTCCTTAGATCTCTTCTTTGCAAGTAACATGAATAAATATGTACCACTGAAGATGAAGCATAAATCCACCATACTGTTAAAAGTAAAATACATAGAATTTACTGAACGTCTAGGACAGTCCTGGCCAGTGGAGGCATAATGAAAGCCCCGTATTCAGTTAAAAAATTTCCAGTAGCTACACTGAAGAATTAATGTGAAACAGATGTTATTTAACCTATCTAATAATTCATTTAAACATGTAATTAATATGAAAATGACGATTGAGGTTTTTACATCTTTTTCTTATTTTATTGTGCTAAGTCTTAGAAACCAGATATGTATTTTATACCTAATTCAGAGCTGCCACATTTCCAGTGCTCTGAAGCCACCTGTGACTAGTGCCTGCCGTGTTAGACAACACTGGCCTAGAGCATGAACTTCAGAATTGTTGCACCCAGTAGGTGAGGGAACCGAGGTAATTATACCCCAGTCACCACTGGTTATTGGTTGAGGACTGCTCCAGGGCCATCAGGGAATTCATTGTTTGGCACTCTGCCGGCCTGCAGAGAAAAGTCCTTCAGCAACAGATGGGGACACTGGCAGATGGAATTGCAGGCTGCAATGATAAGACCCCAGGGGACTGGGAAGAACCACCTCTAGCCTGCTGCAAATTCTTTCACTTTGGTACTTTATTAGTTACTAACTAATTGGTTGCAATACTGCCTGGCATTGACAACTCAAGATAACACGGTTAAGCTCACTGGTCTAGAAGATCAACCCAGAACTGGGACATTTGAGATTCATGGGAATCTGGATGCAGCCTATGTCGTCATCTTGCTTCTCACTCATCTTACTGCTAAGGGATGTGCTTTTCCTGCTCCTTTCCATATTATTGGAGTCCCCTTCATCCTTTTACCTGTTGTTTACTTTCTTCTATGCCTGAAATCTACTTCCTGTTTCTATCCCTGTGCTCCTCATTCTTTAAGGTGGGGCTCAATTCCTAACTCTTAAGATAACTTCAGTCTACAGTGGTTTCTTTCCTCTGAATTCATTTTGTACCTTAGTCTGTACCTGTTTTGTTTTGGGCGGGGGGCGGGGGGTGAGGGTTGGCATGACTCATGTTATCAGCTTTGTGGTATATGTCCTTCACATCTAATCAATTTATTTGGTACTTTTGTGCATATCCCTTCTAGGAAGATATCAGATGAGCAACTGTGGTTTTTTAGTTTTATCATGTTTGTGATTTTAAGCACTAATAGTTGAAATACTCTCATAATTGTCAACAAAGTGCCAAGAAGGTGGTTGCCCAGCTGAGCTGCTGAAGGCATCCAAAATCACCCTGAATACCTCCACCAATTTTAAGGAAAATTGTCAAGAGGAAAATAAGCACTTCAGATAGCTTTTGTAAAGAGGAGACACCTCCTAATATTCTAAGCAGTCCAAATGCTAGAAAGGCAGACACAATTTCTTTTCTCATCTTATGATAGCCAAGTAAGCTTTATGCAAATTTTAGGCTATTTAATTGCATGTTTCTGTATTTTAAGAACACTGGGAACAGAGGGAAGAACACCAGACCTCCCAGGGAAGTTGGGAGGGCTGCCCGGCTTTGCCGCAGGGACGCGATTCCCTCTCTGGCCTTTAACTGCAAAATGATGACTCCAGTGAGCCCCCATCCAGCTGTCCAGTTCCATTTCTGATTTTATGATGTCTGCCCATTTGTAAGAGTAGGAAGCGTTGTCTGTGATTTTAAATTGCAATGGCTGTAATTTATATCCTTGCTTTTATGACACATTGTTGAGGCTATCTGTGATTTGTTGGATCCTGGATCGTTACTCAAGGAATGCTGCCCCCAATTTTGACATTTGTCCTAGGGAAGAATATGATCTGCCTCACAATGTCCTTTTTAATATGATTTCCATGGATGGAAAAACTAAGGATTGCCTCTGTGTGTGTGTGTGTGTGTGTGTGTGTGTGTGTGTATAATCAGGCTTAGCAACAATTTTGTTGACAGGGCTGTCTTCCCATTGTTGTAGGACTCATGGCTCACCCCATCAGTAATGCCTTGCCAAACACTCCCCACCCTTCCCCCACGCCCCCCTGAAGAATCCCTTCTTTGTACTCTCATAGCATAAGGGACTTGCTAGGAATGTTTATTCATCCCTCTCAGTCAGCACTTCACATATGTTGATGTCAACTTTTGTCTTACGTGTTTGGCTCCACCATTAGACTGTGAACTCCTAGGAGTCTGGGACATGTATCCCTGACACTGAAGTTGAGAAGGTAGCTTTAATAGTAACAGATGGACAGATAAATACTAGAAGGAAGGGAGGGAGAATGGGGGAGACAAAAGAATGAAGGTGGGAAGGAAAAACACAGATGGATTTGGTTGCCCTATACCTTTATCCTAGTTGTCATTATCAAATACAGTTGTGGGTGGCAAATAGATCGTCAGTAATAATAAGGGTATGACAAGTTTTTAAAACTCAAATACAGTTGGCTAGAATGCATTTGATTAGCTCCTGTATTGACATCCTTGACTCGGTCTAGAGTGCAGCCAGCAGCAAAAGAAAATAGAAGTATTATATCTTATAGAAAGTGGATTATAACTACAGATCATTTACATAAAGTCATGGCTTTAATCTTTAAGACTTAGGGAAAATCTAAAATGATCCAATGGATCATTAATTATTAAACACCTTTCAGCTACTTTAATTTCTTCCCTTAGCATCTCCTCAAAAAATTACCTGCATAAAATTGCTTACGGGACTGTAGAGGGGAAAGAATTTACTCTGGGGCCCTCAGGCATTCAGCATATGACAGCTGATATGGAAATGGATGGCATCTCCCCAGTGAGGACTTCTGAGTGGTGACAAGTGACGTCAGAGAAGGGTTCTGCATCCCAGTGCTATCGACATGGCAGCAGTAACACAAATCAGCACTAAACTTAAATACAAGCCCAACATATTCCAAAAATAGCTGCTATAAAGATGTATTAGGGCAGTTACACTTATTATTTTTCATAATAAATGAGCAGTATATTTCCAGCAGGTTCTCTATGTGCTGTCAGATACACTTTATAGAAACTATATGATTTGTATTGTATGTTGATTGTTAGTAACACTTTTCATATAAAAATATGAGTGAGTGGTGAACAAAGTAATAAGACACATTTAAAAGATTGCACAAGCAAATTGGAATTAATGGCAAAATATCTCAGGGAATAAGATTCCCCAAGACTTAGAAAGGTAGTTCTATAATAAATAAGCACTGGTGGGATGTTTGCCGAAAACCCCTATATCAGAGTATCGTACTCTTTCAGTCCTGACAGAGAGGTTGGTCTCCGTGGGGTTCTGTTCTTTTTAGATGTCATAAAAGATTTTTCTTCCCAAAGCCCTTCCCAACTAAGATGGAGTTTATGTAAGAACTGTGGCTTAGATGACCTTCATGCCAAAGGAAGTCAGGCATGAAGATGGGAACTAGCTCCAGCTCAGGCCCTACGTGGCTCCGTGACCTTGACCAAAGTGGGTTCCCCTTTGGGTGGGGGGAGGGGTGGGCTCATTGTCTCCAACAATAAAATGCAAAAATTGAGCTGATGAACTGTTGTGGGGATGTCGGGCATGTTCATTCCTCCATTCCATAAGGGTTCGCTGAACCCTACTGTGTGCCTGGCCCAAGTCTGTCACCAGGTGTTCAGTGATGAGCAAATCAGACCGGGGTCTTTGCCCCCTGGGGATTAGATTTTAATAGGAAAGAGATGTTTCTTAAATAACCACACAATTAAATGTGTCCTCCCAACCTTGGTAAGTGCTGGGAGAGGTTGGAGGAGCACATGGGGCTAGAGGGGCTCATAATAAGGAGATTTATTTCCCCCAGGAGAGAGATCAGAAGGGGCCCATGATGGAGGGGGCAGGTTTTTGAAGGCACAGGAGGTGCTTCTTTCTAAGCCCAGCGCAGCTCCTTGGCCAACCACCTTATCTCTGCTTCTCCATCTCCTCGCCTCTAAAAATGGGACTAACATCAGGACCGGCTCACGGTGTTGTAAGGTTTCAGAAAGATGACATGTTTTAAAGCACCCAACACCAGGCAAATTACATTTTGTTTCATTTCTAAGAATAACTTTGGAAGCAGACACGTGCTTCCAAAGACCTATGAAGACATGAGTCTTAGACCGTGTAGAAAGTGAGAACAGCTTTGAGGCCCCCCTTTATAGGGAAGGCTGAGTTCACATTCTGCCCTGGAAGACGCCTGGCTTCCCTTCGCCATGGAGCCATGTTAGAGTCACTTGACTCTGAAAGACCAGGAATGACCTTGGTGCCTGATTAAGTGACAGAGACCCGAGCTCCGGGTGCCGGAGAAGGTTAGACATCCGGGCCTGCTCCCTTGCCGTTTATATGTGAGGAAGAGAGTCTGATCATGAACAAAACTGGAATGAGGAGGCAGCTCCTACTCCCACTGTCCCGTGCTTCTCTGTATTGTCTCTCTATGTTCCATTTGGAAACTATGGATAATTTCTGATGTGACTGGGCTACTTTCAAGGGCTTAGGCCCTTCCTTCTCAAGAGAAAGCAAGCTTAGCATGCCCTCGTAGACTCCTCCAGGCCTGAGGATTACTCCTGTAATCTTACAAAAGCAAACAGGAGGACAGAAATAACCCATCAATTGTTTAAAATGAAGATGGCCAACAATAATAAATAACTGCCACAATAGCTTGAGGTCAGGGTGTCAATGTATTGGAGGCCATTCAAGAATTTAAAACTTTTCTCTAAGTTAATTTTTCAAATCTTGTTTGGATCCTCAGAGCTCTCGCTTCCAAAAGCAAGTCCATCGTTGCACACATTATCCTTGCCGAAGTGCCGGGGCGTACAGGAAAGTGAGGTCTTCCCTTCACCGATGGGAAATAGGACTGCTTCCCACTCCCCCCGCAGCAATCTGTATTTCAAAGGGTTATAGCCTACTGAGATTTTGGATATATCTCCTCTCTTTCGTGCTCAATTTGTTGTATTAATGGTTGCAAACAGCAATAAACGTGTGTTGGTTAATTTAAGCAGAAGAAGAATTTATTGGAAGGATATGGGCTGATTCAGAGCATAGGCAGGAAGCCTGGGGAACCAACATGAACAGGAAACAGGGGAGACCAGGCTTAGCTCAGGATACCACCCCTGGAATCTCAACACTGGTGTAGCCACCTCAGAAGATCTCAGAGGGCCCCAGGGTGTTTGTGCAACCCTCAAAATTCATGGCCCTTCTTGGGAGTATCTGCTCGTCATACTGACTACACTTAGATCTCATGACTGCATGCCCAGTCAGGCACCCAAGAGAAGGGAAGGGGGAGGGCCTACCCCCTTTCTTCCGATGTGCTCCTCCTACCTATTTTGAGATTCCTCCCAAACAGGAAGGTGTCAGGATGCTGAGCAGAGAAAAATATCAGACTCTCCATTACATAAACTCTGAGTAAGCTTAATCACATCGTCCATTAACTGGTTGGCCAAAGACGGGCTACCAATGTGAATTTGTTTTGTCCCCAGCTCATGCCACACAACAGGCATCCCTCTCGTGTGCACCTCCATCGTTGTCCTCATTCCCTTGTCCTCCATGGATGGCCTGCTCACTCCCCCACATCCGGGGCTGCCATTTCCCTTCTTCTCTTTGCCCCTCGAGTGTTCCTTCCTCCTTCTCCTCTCTGTTCCCAGTCTTTAACCCTACTTCTGTTTCAGTGCAAGATGGAAGCAATCACAAAGGAACCTCTGCTTTGTTTCTAACACCCGTCTACTCACATGTCAGTGCCGTTGGCTCCAGTTTCTCACCTTGTGCTGGCTGAGGCCAGCCCCTCCATTTGTCCACCAGGCCATCCAGCAGTTGTTCCCTGTCGTGTCATAAGTTGTTCCCTCTGTGAACATGCTCGTGCAAATATGCTACGACTATTTCCATCTTAAAAAAACAAAAACCAGTTGCCTTGAGCCCACTCCCCCGCCCTGGCTGTCATCCTATTTCTCTACTCCTCTTTACAGAAAAACTCCTCCAAATAGTTGAGCGTACTCACTGTTTCCATTTATTCTGCTCCTCCGTCTTTTAAGCCAGTTCCAAGCTTCCATCCCTATCATGCCACTTAATACAGTTCTTAATGAGATCACCGGTGACCTCCAGGTGGCTAATTGCAGTGGCCAGTCTTAATTCTTCATGTTATTTTGACCTGTCTACTGCATTTGACAAAACTGATTACTCCTTCCTTGGAACATGACTGCTATGGCCTCTTAGATACCATCTCTCTTGGTTTTCCTCCTACCTCCCTCATGCTTTCTCTTCTCTTCCTCACCCACAACCCCTAAGTGTGAGACCTCTTCTCTATCTACGCTCATTCTCTAACAATCATATGCAGTCTCTCCCAAATGTATGTCTCCAGCCCAGACACTCCTTTAAGACTTAAGCACCTAGCTGTTCAACACCTCTTCTTAAGGATCCAGTAGCCATTTGGATTTTTTCCTGCTGAACCTTCCATACCCATGGTCTTTCCATCTCAATGAAGGACAACTCTTACCTTCCAGTTGTTGAAACTAAAATCATTGCAGCTGTCCTTGACGCCTCTTTTCCCCTAATACCCCTCACCCAATTTGTGAGCAAATCTGTTGGCATAACCTTGGAAACACATCCAGAACATGACCTCTTCTCACTA
Source organism: Mustela lutreola (assembly GCF_030435805.1). NCBI lineage: Eukaryota > Metazoa > Chordata > Mammalia > Carnivora > Mustelidae > Mustela > Mustela lutreola. Next base: position 66,955,829 of record NC_081291.1, on the reverse strand, counting down.
CTTCAGTGTGGTCTGAGCTGCCTCCTGGGTTACTGTGAGGGCTTCCCAAACAGGCTCCCTACATCTCCCGACCGCACACTCTACAGACCGTTCACATCACAGCCAGTGTGAGGCTTCACATGTGAAAATCAGGTTACGCCACTCCTCTACTCAGAGCCCTGCGGGAATTTCATCTCAGAGTCAAATCAAACCAAGGTCTTTGTGACGGCCCCAAAGTGCCCCATATGATCTGTCTGTCCCTACTCCCTTTGCCTCTCTGAGCTCAGTTCCTCCCACGCTCCCCTTTGCTCACTCCTCTTAGCCATTCCGGCACTCTTGCCAGTCCTCGAATGTGCCAGGCCTAACTTCCCCTTGCTAGTTCCCAGGTGTCTGTGCGTCTTGCTCCTTTTCTTCCATCATGTTTCTACTCAGAGGTTTCCTCATCAGTGAGGCTTCCCCAACCATGCTATTTAAAATTACAACCCACTCTCCTCCAAATCTGGCATTCTCTACCCTTCCTACCCTTTGGGAGTTTTCTCTGTAGCTCTTATCACAATCTGACCTGTATGGTTGCTGCTTGGTGTATGTGTTTTTCATCTCCCTGGAGCTGTAAGAAGGCAAGAGCTCTGTTTTGTTCACTGTTCTGTCTTCTAGCAAATAGAATAGTTGCGATTGGTAGGTAGTAGGTACTCAAAAACATATGAGCGAATACATGGCCAGATTCTGTGTCTAGGCTATTAAACGTCTTACAATTTTCTGAGATTGATGTGAGCCCCAGAAGAGCCTAGTGAGTTAGGCTGTTAGATGAGGAAGCTGACTGCTTGCACAAGGATACATGGCTGGTTAATGGGGTTGCTGGAACGTATGGTTCTGACCCCAAGGGAGTTTCTGTCCCCAACCTCCAGCTACCCTCTGATATCTCATATTATGTTAGTGAAAGCTTCAGAGCACTCATTGCTGCTTATTTTTCATTACAGCGTTGATGGGAAAACCCCCTATCTAGCTTTGGGGGCTGTGAAGAATATCTCCCTAAACATCTCCATCTCAAACCTCGGGGATGATGCCTATGATGCCAACCTGTCCTTCAACGTTTCCCGGGAGCTCTTCTTCATCAACATGTGGCAGAAGGTAAGGAAGGCACCCCTGAAAGAGAGTCTTTGTTCCATCTGGAGCATTTTCTGGCTTTCATCATAGCTTGCAATGTGTAGTGATTCTGCAAACTTTTTCACTCTGTGGGGTATCATTCAGAACTATGAGAATTCTTTCCCTCTGAACTTAGAAGCTACATTGGAGCAATATCCATCTCTAACACTGTCTCCCTTCCTTGCTGTCTTATGGAGCCTTCTCCCTACCATTTGATGTCTGACCTCTTCTCCGGACACTCATGTGTTCTAGAGAAATCCAGTTTCATGTCAGTAGTTGTGAAAAACAAGATAAGGGATAAGGACAGGTCGCTGCTTACTATGCTTGTTATCACCCCTGGTGCACTTGATGCTTTCCATTAGGGGGTTGCTTTGGCATGTTTGCTTATGATATATTTGAGTGAATTGAAATGAAATTATTTTCATGAACTGAGGAAGTTTTTCAGCATGAATTCGTGGGTGTGAATAAATTAAGTAGAATGACTTGGAAAAGAAAAAGGAGTTGGTATTCTCTCCTGTCCCATAATTCACCTCAATGAACCATCTACAGGAAGAAATAAAGAACGAGTCTCCAGCAGGCAACAGGAATGAGTGGGCTCAGACAAACCTCACCCTCCCTGGTGATTGCTCTGAGTTTTGACGGCAGTTTTAAAGGCAATTCTTGGGAGGTTTTCAGCATGTTTACAACATGGAACTGCAGCACCTTGATCTCTGTGTTAAATGGAACCAAAATCGCTTTCTGAGGAACAGCTTCTCCCTGCCCATAGATGAGCACTGGGAAAAGCTTCCAGCCAGTGGGCAAACTTCTGTTCAGACACAGGTCCTGGAAGTTCAACAGTTTTAATAGGATTACACCAACCTTGCCCAGCTTAGGGGGCCCCTGAAGCCTAGAGAGTGACCTGGAATGCTCACACTCCAAGAACTTCACAAGAGTTTATCTCAGACTCTGCTGCTTAATAGCTTTTAGGAGCACCAGGGTTGGGGAGGCAACAGAAGCAATCAAGAAGGACTATGGGAAAGGCATGCTTCCCATCTATCTTCTACATCCTAAAAATGATCCTGGTTTAAGCCCAGTCAAGAGAGAACCAAGTATCTATAGGGTTCTAGTATCTCTGGCTTCACATAGAGTGTCTTCTACAGCATTTCCTGTGCCCTGATGCCATCATGCTGTAGGCGGTGGTGGGAGAGGGACTCACTCAAGGACAGATCTGTAAAACTCATCTCTGTGGTAACCGAAAGGATGCAGTTGGTGGCGGGGTCATTATGTGGCAGGTTCCTCTTGCTTAGGATGGGAGAAATTTCTCTCTGGTCTCAGACTTAGGAATAGTTGTGCTTTTCCCGAGTATTTTGGCTTATTTTTACCTGTAGACAGTTGTCCCTGTGACTAGGCTTTGTTCTCTCTGTTGTCTGCTAGAAAGTTCTGAGCTGGCCCCACTCTGTCGGTATATAGGATTTGGTGGTAGTATTTCACAAACTGTGTAGCTTCCTAGATCCTATTCTCCTTCCCTTCATCGTAGTTTTCTTTTTTGCTTGGAGGCTGCATAATATTCTGTCATAAAGTATACTATGGATTACCCTCAAATTCCTGTTACATAGATATTTCATTCCAGTTTTTTCCTTTTCAATACTGTGATGAATGAGAGTGCCTTTGGTGGCTTAGTCAGTTAAGATCCAACTTTTGGCTTGAGCTCAGATCATGATCTCAGGGTCGTGGGATCAAGCCCCATGTCAGGCTCCCCACTCAGCTAGGAGTCCGCTTGTCTCCCTCTCTTTCTGCCCTTTCCTTTCCTCACACTCTCTCTCTTGCTCTCTCTGTCTCTATTAAATAAATCTAAAAACAAAACAAAACTGTGATGAATGTCTTTCACAGTGATTGCTATGAACAAATGATTTTACTTTTAGTCTTGTAACTCTTTGGGGAAAGCAACATAGTGTTTGTTGACTACCTACTATATACCAGGGGTCTTACATACATTTCCCATGCCCTCCTGCATTCGATCTGGGTGCATCTGCCATATTGGTGGAATGGTGCAGGGGAGAAATAGGGGAAGTAGGATGAGGCAGGGATGGCTAAGGGTGTGCCATCATAAAATATAACCTTGGTCTGATTAATATAGGGTGTGAAGAGATGGAAATATGCCCAAGAACATAAATCACTCAGCAGAATTTTCTCCTCTTAAAGTGATAGGAGAGCATCATTTCCACCCCTGTGTCATGTTGAGCACCTCAAGGGGTAGTAGGTAGCCCCCAGGCATTCTGGATGAGGGGTCTAGTCAGGTGAGGACAGTGTACCTGAGAAGCCCACATATTAGTCATCAGCTATCATAGCTGATCATTTTTATCTTATTTATACTGAATCCCAACAACTTTGGGACAGGGAGCCCCAGTTTCAATTTTTCAGAAAGATGACAAGGTATCAGGGGCTCCTCAGGATGTGGGAAACATTCATGTAAGAAAGGTTAACAGGGCACAGAGACATCACATAGCTGCCCCTTGGGCAGGACCAACTAGAAAAACAGTCACGAAGACCATCAGTGTGGCAAGAGAAGGGAAAGAAACAAAAAAATCCTCTCCTGTGATCACAACCACACTCTAAATGGACATGTAAATGGCATCACTCAGCCCAGAGCAGGATTGGCGCAGCACCTAGATGAGTGGTAAAGAGGAACCAGGAGAGCCCACTCACCCTGCGTAGACCTAATATAACCAACATGGACTGTACAGAAACATTCTAACACATAAACTAAGAAGAATGCAACTCAGGATACAGAAGGAAAGCATACCTTTTAGAAAGATTATTAATAGAAAACAAAAGTAAATTTTATTCTAGCATTCACTTTTCTTGATTAAATTCAGGGGGAAATGAGCACAGTGAAAGATCAGATAGAATGATAAGCTGGGATGAAAAGAGAATGAACTTAGAGGCAAACAAAAATAAAGATTGCAGGTAAAATAAGGAAATGTAAGAAAACCAGGAAAGCAATAGCAGAATTAAAATGTGTTATAATCAGGAAAGAGCAGAATTAGCAGTAGAAAAAATTGCTTCATTGTTACACAGGGCGTATTTGAGATAGTCTCTGAGAATTCAGAAAAAAAGAACCAAACAATGAAGAATGACTGTGAGAATTATAGAGGTGGAAGGTGGAGACCGGAAACCAGCAAAGGGAAGTGGCTCCAAAATTGTTGGAATAGAAGACATGAGTAGACAGCAAGGAGGGATCGCCATTTTTTTGAGTGAGCTCTGCAAACACCCGGCAACAACACTGAGAGCTCTGCAAACACCAGGCAAAAACACTGAGAGCCCTTGACTGTCAACACAGAGCTTCATGAGATTTTGAATTTGAAAAATGAAAGTGATGGTACTGATACTAACAGAAAATAAAGAAACCAGTGTTCCATAGGCTTCTTTTCTGTAACAGAATTAAAAAATCAGGATAGTTTCTCTTGTGAATTAAGAATTCTATACCCAGCCAGCTTGCCCTCAATTGTGAAGACAGAATAAAGATATCCTTGAATATATGAGAATTTATAAGGTCTATTAACTCTCCTGGTTTGGATTTCCCTAAAAGCAGACCCCAACACAGTGATGTAGGTATAGGGAATTTCTTTGAGGAATGATCTCCGGAGGCACTTTGTGAGAGTGGTGAGTTTAGACGAGGAAGAGAGGAAAGACAGGGAAGTGTGCACTGATAATCTGTGAGGAACTCGGGTTCCATCCCACTGCAAATCCTCAGACAGGCTCCCAGGGGTAAGGAGGCTGCTAAGGGATTTATCCACCAACTCTTACCACTCATCCACAGAGAAGCCCTCCAAGGGCATCAACTCTCTGGCATTTCCAGCCTTCTCTGGCTATGGGCCACACTCCGGCAAACAACTCTGGCAGTGAAAAGTTGGAAGCCTTTGGCCTGAAGGGTGCTGGCTTCAGGTGACCAGTGCTCTGGTTGGTTCTAGGGAATGTGAGCAAGGCAGCATCTGCTTCAATAACCATTAAAGCTTTAATAAGCATGAAACTGTTCCTGAAAAAAAAGACACTTAGAGATAAAGCACTCAAGAATACGTTGTGTAATAAAATGTTAAGGCCAAATAAACATAGATGTAAGCAAAAACAAATTTCACAAGCATTTAAAATAGTAAGCAAATGTAAGAAAAATTATTGCCACAGTAAATACCTAACTTAAAAACTTAATAAAAAATAAGCTTATGATATCAGTTATACCATAAAAATTTGAGAAGAAACTTAATCTCGTCACTCTTCCTGCCTCACATTCTTCAGAATGGAGTTCAGACTCCTCAGCTGTTCCCTGAGAGGCCGTTCTGAGGCAGAGCTTCCTGCCCTCCCTCTTCCCCAACCTCATTGCTCACCATCCCCCGCATGCACACTTGAATCCAGTTATAATCCAGTCCTGGGAGCCCTTCCATCCCTGTTTTCTTTAATCAACTGCTCTGCCCTCAGATCTCACCTCAGATGCCTTACCTGGCTTCCCCGGGGATGTGGGTGGGAGGGTAGGGGGCTATCCCTCTGTCCCAAGCTGTAAGGCAGCTCAGGCCCTAGACCTCCAAGGTCTCCCATCTTCTGTGTCATGACACAGTTTGTGATGTATCCATTTCTGAGACTGAACAATCGCCCCGAAGATGGACTTTTCTGTCTTCTCGAACACAAATCTGCTTTCACAGATTCATGCTGGCTCTTTCCTATAAGGGAAGATGATTTATAAAAAATGTGGGATGCATATGGACAGCCATCTGCTGGCTTTCCTCTCGCCTCCGTAAGCTAACTCGAGAATACTCTATAAAACAGGACTTCATGCGTTGGTGGCCACCGACTGCTTGGCAGACGGGCTGGCTGGGGCACAGCCTACAGTGGTCATAGAGTGGCCTCCCACGGAGCAGTGTGCAGGATCCCTGAGGGGCGGGGGAGCGGCACAGTGGAAAGGGAGAACGAGGAAGAATGGAGAAAATGCACGAGAGCACATCCGTATCCCCCAACCCCACGGTCACGTTCACATTAGATTCTGTGTGAATGACTTGTCCAGAGCCCCACTCCACAGACTTTGTGAATGGTGCCCTCTGGAGTTGTATGGCCCTGTGACCCGGGGGTCAAGATCAAGTTGAGTTTTAATTTCTTCGCTGCAATGCCATTCAGCACACAGGCTTTAACTCTTCTTGCTTCCTCAGGACAAGAATGTATTTGTTCAGATGGTTGTTATTAAGTACCTGCTTGCTAAGTGCCAGGGACTGTACCAGCTGCTAAGGCACCCAGAGATGAGTAAGATCTGGTCCCTGCTCACAAAGAACTCATGGCCTTATGGGGTGTAAGGTAGGTCAGCAAGCAGAGCACAAACGCCAACTACTGGTCAGAGCACTGAAACATTGTCCTGCAGCAAGCGACTGTGACAGTGAGGCTCGGGGTGCCCAAGGGCCCCAGAGAAGCACTTAGGGAAAGATGGATAGGCCTCCGAAGGACTGAAATCTGCTGCTTCCATCATTGCAGAGGTGGGGTGGAGTGGGTGAGTTTATTTGGTGAAGGAGAGAACTGCCTGGACTCTGGTGAGAGGTCAGAGGAAGAGGGACAGGAGTGATCCAGCAAGATGGAAAGGGGCTGCCCATGGTGGGGGGTGTCAAAGGGCCAGCAACATTCCCAGGAGTAGGGTGACCTTGGGACATCTGAGAAATGCAGATGCCTGCTGTCCGATGCCGAAGTTGCTTGTCAGTTAGGACTCCTGCACTCAGGAATGCCTCATGTGACTGAGACAGATAAGCTCAAAGAAGGGACTGGATTCTAGAGTTTGTCTTCATGGCAGTAACCGTTACAGCCCGCATGCAAACAGACATAGATGCAGACAGTTGTAAGCTTTAGGCTAGTGCAGGAGAGCTCCCAGGTGACCACTGGGTACAAAGGGGTCACAGGAGCTAGCTGTGCAGCCACAGAGGAGGCCATGCTGGGCAAGAAAGAGTGAGGGCAGGCCCCTGACCTAGTCTCTTCTCTACAGCATGAGTGCGTTCTTGGTTCGGATCTCCTGGATGCTGAGCTTGAAGCAAGGAATTGAGGGCAGTTCATTTGGGAGGTGCAAGACCGCTGGGAGGGAGGCAGAGCAGGGATAGACCTGTGAAGGCTGCTAATGAAAGGTGCTGTTAAACCAGATGCCACACTGGGTACCAGAGTTTAATTGGACAACCCTGGGGAACAGTGCAAAGCAAACCACATGGCTGAGGGAGCTGGGGGATTGATACACCCTCCTGAGGAGTCAGTGGTTGAAGCTTTTGGGGTGGGGGGGTCTTCCCCAGGACTTCCGTCCTGTAATGTGCTTGTCCAGAACAACTGACCTCCTTCTGGAAAAATGCACTCAGGCATATAAGATATAGCTGCTGGCTAGTGGACATGGGGTGGAGCACCCAGAAAGGGCAACGCACCTGTGAGGCCACCAGCACCTGCTAGAGATGCCCCCAGGGCTGGAAGCATGTGCAACCTAAGCACCTTACTTTCTAGGCTTCCAGAATTTGTAAGTTAGCCTAATGGAACTTAGCCAAGGTTCTAGCTTGAGCAATACTGGTATGCACTTCATGGTCTTACAGGAAGGGGGCAAGGCAAGTATTGTAAGCAGGTTGGGGGATCCAGTGTGGGACAGCGGGAAGCAGTGAAGACTGAGGAGAAAGGGAGTCTCATTCCAGAGAGAGCAGCCAGCTCCCTGTAGCAGTCAGCGGTTACCAGGTGGGAGTGGGGCCCAGTGCTGTCAGACTTTTATTTTTCAATAAAAGCCAGAAATCTACATGTTTATGTGAAATCGCATGACTTTGGCAGCTAATTAAAGTGTTCTTCGCACATTGTATGGGCCAAATACACATGTCTGGCTGACTGCATCCAGCCTGGAGGCCTCCGGTTTGTGGCCTACAGCTTCTCTGTCTTCCATATGCTGGAGGCTCCTTCTCCTGCCTGCCTGTTGGTCACACGGATCTTATTTGTGGCCAAACTGAGCATGTCTGCAGGCTCATCAGCATCTCACAGGCACCTATGGGTGGTAGAGAAGCCAGCAAAGGGAATGGAGTGTGGGGGTTCAAGTGCAAGTGTTTTGGGGAGGAGTCAATGGACACAGTATTCACAGCATTTTGAAAGCCAACAAGGCTTTGAAAACTTTTCCAAGGCTGGAATACTTGTACTTTGCAGCCATTGCAAGAAGCAGCTTAATGTTTCAGAAGTTCTTAGAAGTAACATAGCAAGTAGCCTAGGTGGAATAGAGGGAAAGCGACCTTCTCATGACCTTCATTCAGCTGCAGATGCAGAAACTCAGCTCTATTTCTTGCCAGGCAGGTGACCTTGAGCCAGGGTCTGTCTCTCTGTGCCTCACTTTCTCTCTAAAATGAGATGGGCTGGGGCACCTGGGTGGCTCAGTGGGTTAAAGCCTCTGCCTTCAGCTCAGGTCATGATCCCGGGGTCCTGGGAGCCCCGCATTGGGCTCTCTGCTTAGCGGGGAGCCTGATTCCTCCTCTCTCTCTGCCTGCCTCTTTGTCCACTTGTGATCTCTCTCTGTCAAATAAATAAATAAAATCCTAAAAAATTAAAAAAAAAAAATGAGATGGGCTGAGTTAAGTGGGGCCCCTAGGCCAACAACTTGTATGTGATACGTACCTGCCATGGCAACCCTCCTACACACAAGCACGAGCCTTATAATTTGTTCATTTATTCAGAAGGTATATATTGTCACCTACTTCAGACCAAGATTACATTCTAGGGCGGAGCGGGGGTGGAGGAAGAAAAGCAAGAATACAGGAAAAAGCACGAAAGTCAGACGGTGTTGACTCTTCATTTTTGTTTTTTTTTTAAATTTTTTATTTTTTATAAACATATATTTTTATCCCCAGGGGTACAGGTCTGTGAATCGCCAGGTTTACACACTTCACAGCACTCACCAAAGCACATACCCTCCCCAATGTCCATAATCCCACCCCCTTCTCCCAAACCCTCTCCCCCCAGCAACCCTCAGTTTTGTGAGATTAAGAGTCACTCGTGGTTTGTCTCCCTCCCAATTCCATCTTGTTTCATTGATTCTTCTTCTACCCACTTAAGCCCCCATGTTGCATCACCACTTCCTCATATCAGGGAGATCATATGATAGTTGTCTTTCTCTGCTTTACTTATTTCGCTAAGCATGATATACTCGAGTTCCATCCATGTTGTCGCAAATGGCAAGGTTTCATTTCTTTTGATAGCTGCATAGTATTCCATTGTGTATATATACCACATCTTCTTGATCCATTCATCTGTTGATGGACATCTAGGTTCTTTCCATAGTTTGGCTATTGTGGACATTGCTGCTATAAACATTCGGGTGCACATACCCCTTTGGATCACTACGTTCGTATCTTTAGGGTAAATACCCAGTAGTGCATACAGCCATGTGCCATCCTAATGTCAAAAAAATAGAGCTCGTGTTAGACTGAATATATTTTGGGCGTCTGGGTGGCTCAGTGGGTTAAATGTCTTCCTTTGGCTCAGGTCATGATCCCAGGGTCCTGGGATCGAGTCCTGTATTGGGCTCCCTGCTCAGTGGGGAGCCTGCTTTTCCCTCTTGCTCTGCCTGCCATGCTCCCTGCTTGTGCTCTCTCTCTCTCCCTCTCTCATGCTCTCTCTCACAAATAAATAAATCTTTAAAAAAAAAAAACTGAACATATTTTTATATTTAATTAATAGTCTTTATTTAAAAAAATAAAATTACATGAAAAATAATTTAAAACTTGGTAAATAAAATGAGTACCGGGTGTTCTGCATAAGTCATGAATCATTAAATTCTACTCCAGAAACTAATATTAACACTGTATGTTAACTAGAATTAAAAAAAAAAAAAACACCTTGGTAAATATATATCAGTTAAGTGAAATGAGCTAGCTTTGGTGGCTCCTGTTTGTTTGCTTATAATAATGCCTGTTGATTTTTATTTTTTTATGAACTTTTTCCTGACGTATTCGAATTTTGGGTTTGGGGATGTTGACTTTTTAAAAACTAAGATATATAATGGTTCAAATATGTGATATGTGTGATGAATAATATCAGAGTTTAGAGAAGGATGAAGATAATGAACCCCACAAACAATGCAGGGCTTGGCCCTGAGTCTTGCAGTTGGGCAGGGAGAGGACCGGCCCAGAGGTCTGCAGGTCCCGTGAAACCCGGTGCGGGAATCCAGGATTGTTATCAGGTAGACGGCGATCGGCCATCTGTGTTCTTGACTGAGGATATGGACTGAGGAAATGGAAGAAAGGACCAAAGCTGGTGGCATGCTAGAGGAAGAGCCAAGAAAGACCAAATGGGCCGGGGAAGCCAAGAAGTGAGATTCAGTCTTGGGATTGCCAGAAGGAAAGGGAGCTGTGAGCTAGCAAGGGGAGGGCCGTGGATCCTGCAGGGAAAACAAAAACCTACCAGTTAGAATACGTGTTAGAGCTTCCTGCACTTTCAGGTTCCTAAGAAATATAGTTCACGCTCAACCCTGATTGGTTATAAGTCAGTGAATCCGGCTGACACGTTGTGTCACCATCTAACCTCCCCGAGAGACAAAGGTGGAGGGCTGGGTCCCATGTCCTTCTGTCTCCTCCTGTGACAGGGCTCGGTGTGGGAAGCCTGATGATGTTGACTAGAAGTTGCGTGAGGGAAAACTTAGTTTTGCTCTCTGAGGAGTGCTGTGAATTCCAGAGGAAACTTGGCTTCCAAGTTGGTTTGGCGGCAGAAAAGCACCAGCTCAGCTTTTGTGGTGTTCTATGGCTTATTCTTTAGGACAGAAGGCAAAGAGGGCTTACAAGCTTGTTTTTCTTGTAAAGGGACCCTTCCAGGTTATATCTACCTTTACCATAGAAAGGCAGTCCCTTTCTCTCAAGGGCTTCTCTCTCCTCACTTTCAAGGCAAACCGCTCAAGATGGTGCCAGAGGATAAAAATGATCCAGTTTCTAACCCGGGATAGAGTGGGAAAGATTAGACACTTACATGTTTATATACCTTTGTATCTGTGGGAGTGCCCGGGCCTGTTCTCAGACAGAAGTTTCCACACAGAAACTGCGTCTGTACGTAGGAACAAAACAAGATGTGTTCTGTGTCGCGTCAGGAAGGGTTTGCAAACAGGAATGCGTGCGCCTCAAACCGCCAGCCTTCCTCTGCCACTGCACTCATTCCTGGCAGGAACTGATTTTCATTGTGTTCTGCTTTCTCTGGTGTCTCCCGTCAAGTTAATAGTAGCCTGGAGTCAAACGCAACCCTTAGATGTTTATAGTCATCTTGGCTGGGCCATTAAGATGATGAATGAACTTGCCTCTTGCCCTGGTAAGGGAGCCCTCAGGGTGGATATCGATACTCAGAAAATAATAAGTCTTTTCCGCCCCTTTTCTGTTTTTAATCCAGTGCCCCAAGCCCCCTGGTGACTTTACCTTGAACTTCCTGCATAATGCCAGGCAGAAAAACCGCACCTGGCTCCAAGCCCATGTGAGGTTCTGACACAGAGGCGAGCTCGCTCACTCTCTCTTCCCTTGTTGGTCTTCCCCGTCCCACGTGCCAAAGAGCAATCCCAAGTTCCCTAGAGCCTTTCTGGTTTCTGAGCTGTTTCTGCCTTTGCTGATTTCCTCTTGGAAAAGATAATAATGGGTGGTAAGTGCAGGTATCCCGAGGCTGGACTCTCACCTGGATTACCTGTGGCAGCACTGTGACCACTGTCTGGCCTTAGTGTCAGATTCCAACCCCTAGTGAAGCCGGCCCGAAAGCCAGGCTGGGCCCTTCCTGCAGTGGTGGGAGTGCGGAGGTGGTAGAGATACCCGGATGTCCACTTCCAATTACAACGTGGCCTCAATGTTCCACGGTGGGGCTCAGTTTTCACATATATGAAAAGCTTCACTTGTGTATTCACTGTGTTTGGAAGGAAGGCTACGTTTTGCTTTAGAAATGTCAACAGAGCTGTAGCTACAACAAGGATCAATTAAGAAGGGTGTTTCCCAGAGCTGCAGGACTTGGGGTAAATCTATTTGGCGGGGGGGCGGGGGGGAGTTAGAAAACATGTGTTAAACCTCTGGATTTTTTTTTTCCTAATAAACTGCAAAACAGCAATTTAATAATTTCCTCTTTTAAGGGGAAAGGGGAGTCTTGGATTTTAAGCCTTTTTCATAAAGCAGCACAACACCTCTTAAAAGGAAAGCCATGAATATGGACTGCTAAGCCAAGGCAAACAAAAGAAAGTGAAAAAAAATCAAGGAGAATGTGGGGGTCTCAGGCTAAGTTTCCCTGAAGCTGATGTGGAGGGAGCGGAGAAGCAGGACAGGACATGGCGTGATTTCAGGCCCAGCGCTGTGTAGGGTGGCCTTGGCCTCCTCCTGCAGGGGAGCCTGGAAGGGTGATTCACACCTCAGCAAGGTCCATCTCAAGGTCAGGAAGCTGGGCTTTTGTTTCCCCATAGCATCAATCATTGGTTAAGGGCCATCTACCAAGGAATAAAAGGCCCAGTGCTTTCTGCCCTCTGAGGGTGAGTTATGGACATTGTGGCCTCCCTGGCTGAGGCCAGACCTCTGAAGACCCATGGGTGCTGGCTCATGGAAGAAGACACATGCTGGGGCCGGAGGTGGGCACCTGGGTGGGTCCCAGGGGACCTGGTGGAACCCTAAATGTGGTGGTGATAGTAGTAGGTGATAGTAGTAGGTGATAGTTGCTGTCTACTGGCGTTCGTGGCATTGTACCGGATGTCTGTGTCATAAGCATGTTGACAAAGATACAGCTCTGAGACGTGTGTGTGACATTCTCAGGTGACAGGATCAGTGGCACACAGGGTATTTCAGCCCGAATTGGAATTGGGGAGCCAGCAAATGAAGATGCCTTTGGAATTTAGTGGTGACTGTGAATGCATAGCCACATCCTGTGATGATCCAGCTTTCCAGAACTGCCATTCCATCCCTTGGAGGGCAGACCCACCGGAAGTCTCTGCTCCGTGACAGCCACTGGCCTTGTTCTTATCCAGGCACCTGAGTGTAACTGGCCAGCCTGTCCTCTTCCTGAAGCCAGTGTTAAATAACTGGTTTTAAAAAATAGTTAGGAGTGTGTCTGGCCGCAGGTAACAGGAAGGCCAGCTTGTAACAGTCGATCCTAATGGAATTTTGATTTTTCTTTTATAAAAATAATAAATCTAGAAATGGACAGGCCAGGACTGGTAGGCAATTGTGTAATGCCATCAGGAATCCTAGTTCTTGGGGCACCTGGGTGACTCAGACGGTTAAGCAACTGCCTTTGGCTCAGGTCATGATCCCAGGGTCCTGGGATGGAACCCCACATAAGGCTCCCTGCTCAGCAGTCTGCTTCTCCCTCTGCCTCTGCCGCTCCTTCTGCTTCTGCTCTCTCACTCACACTCTCTCAAATAAGTAAATTAAATCTTTAAAAAAAAAAGGAAACCTAGTTCTTTAGTCTTTGCACTCAGCCTTTCTTCACACCTGTTGTTTCTTGGTTTCCCTTTTCTAGCTCAGCAGCTATGTTCCAAGCAGTAAGAAGAGGAAAGATAATAGCCCTGCCTCTTTTATTTATTTTTATTTTTTATTTCAAATCCAGTATAGTTAGCATACAGTGTTGTATTCGTTTCAGGTGTACAATACAGTGATTGAACAGTTCTATACTCAGTGCTCGTCACCTACTCCATCCCCCCAACCCCACCTTCCCTCTGATCACCATCAGTTTCTTCTCTATAGTTAAGAGTCTGTTGTTTGGTCTTTCCACCCCCCCACACACACACCTTTTTTTTTTTTTTTTTAGTTCATTGGCTTTGTTTCTTAAATTCCATATATGAGTGAAATCATTTGGTATTTGTCTTTCTCTGACTCACTTATTTTGCTTAGTGTTATACTCTCTAGACCCATCCATGTGGTTGCAAATGGAAAAATATCATTTTTCCTTTTATGGCTGACAAATATTTTATTATATATGTATACCACATCTTTATCTGTTCATCCGTCAGTGGGCACTTGGGCTGCTTCCATAATCTATTTATTGTAAATAATGTTGCTGTAAAAATAGGGGAGCATATATCTTTTTGAATTAATGTTTTTTCTGTTCTTTGGGTAAATACGCAGTAGCAGAGTTACTGTACCATAGGGAAGTTCTATTTTTAACTTTCTGAGGAGCCTCCATACTATTTTCTCACAGTGGCTGCCCCAGTTTGCATTCCCACCAACAGTGCAAGAGGATTCCTTTTTCTCCACGTCCTTGCCAACACTTGAGATTTTTTGTGGTTTTGATTTTAGACATCCTGATGGGTGTGAGGTGATCTCTCATTATAGTTTTGATTTGCATTTCCCTGATGATGAGTGATGTTGGACATCTTTTCATGCGTCTGTTGGCCATCCAGATGTCTTCTTTGGAGAAATGTCTGCTCGTGTCCATTTCTTAAATGGATTATTTGTGGGTTTTTGGTGTTGAGTTGTAAAAGTTCTTTATATATTTTAGATAGTAACCCTCTATCACAAACATCATTTGCAAATATCTTCTCCCATTCTGTAGGTTGTCTTTCAGTTTTGTTGATTGTTAACTTTGCTGTGCAAAGCTTTTTATTTTGAAGTAGTCCCAACAGTTTATTTTTGGTTTTGTTCCCCTGGTCTCAGGAGACATATCTAGAAAAATGTTGCTTTGGTCAGCGTCAAAGAAATTATGAACTGTTCTCTCTTCTAGGATTTTGATGGTTTCAGGTCTCACATTTAGGTCCTTTTTTTTTTTTTAAAGATTTTATTTATTTATTTGATAGAGAGAGAGATCACAAGTATGCAGAGAGGCAGGCATAGAGAGCGGGGAAGCAAGCTCCCTGCTAAGCAGAGAGCCTGATGCAGGGCTCTATCCCAGGACCCTGGGATCATGACCTGAGCCGAAGGCAGAGGCTTTAACCCACTGAGTCCCAGGTGCTCCAAGGGCATTTAGGATATTTTAAAATCATCATCAAGAATACCTGCTGGGGGGGCGCCTGGGTGGCTCAGTGGGTTAAAGCCTCTGCCTTCGGCTCAGGCCATGATCCCAGGGTCCTGGGATCGAGCCCCGCATCGGGCTCTCTGCTCCGCAGAGAGCCTGCTTCCTCCCCTCTCTCTCTGCCTGCCTCTCTGCCTGCTTGTGATCTCTGTCTGTCAAATAAATAAATAAAATCTTTAAAAAAAAAAAAAAAAAAAAAAAAAAAAAAGAATACCTGCTGGGAAGATCTGGCTTGACCATGCTCAGGTGTCGCAGAGCATCTAGAGGGAACCAGCAGGTGACATGACCCAGTTGGGTCTTATCAGGCAGTGACCAGTGAAATCTACTCCAGTAGATGTCAGACCCTGAAAACATATAAAGTGACCTTTACCTGTTTGCCTCGCCTATATCTTCATTGACATATGCATTTCTTATTTGCACAAGATGAAGCCATTTCCATGATAATGTCAACAGATTTGGATTGGGGCCTCCCACAAAGGTACCACCACAGCTCCCTATCCAGGCCAACCTGTACCAGGAAGGCCAGCATCCAGCACCCCTGTCCTCCTGAGTGCTTAGTGTTCTTGAGCCTTCTTCACTGTTCTGTTTCTATTTTTGTGCTGTGTCTAGTTTGGCATCTTCCTTCTTAAAGGAATTGCTATCCAATGAGCCCAGCATAGAATTAGTGCTGCCCCAGTTCCAAACATGGTATTTCTGTTAATGTGGCAGCCACAGCACAATTATATCCATTTGTGATGCATTTACTCTATTTTTCTTCTAGCCTTTGGTGCTATTTGGAAGTTTAGTTATGTCATTTATAGTCTTGCTACTCAAAATACAGTCCCAGACCAGCAACATGGCATCATCTAGAATCAATTAGCTTGTTCGAAATGCAGACTCTCAGGGCTCAGTTGGGTAAACAATTGCCTTCAGCTCAGGTCATGATCCCAGGGTCCTGGGATTGAGCTCTTGCTGGGCTCCCTGCCCAGTGGGGAGTCTGCTTCTCCCTCTGCCCTTCCCCCTGCTTGTGCTCACTCTCTTCCTCTCTCTTTCAAATAAATAAAATCTTAAGGAAAAAAAGAAAAAGAAAAAGAAATTCCGACTCTTAAACATGACCACCCCAGACCTTCTAAATCAGGGTCTGCATTTAACAAGATCCCTGGGTATTTGTACACATAGCAAAATTTGAGGTTGGTCATAGCTCCTGACTTTGGGTCATCTAACTTGGTAACTTACCAAGACATTGATAAGAACCTTTAAATGCACTTGGAGCAGTGGACCTGGTGGGCTCTGGGTCTGGGTGTGATGTCCTGTGGGCAGACATGGAGCCATTTCCAGAATAAATGGGGAGGGAAGGAAGAGATATTTCTGGAGCACCCTTCAGGCACTGTTCTCGGTGCTTTATTTCATTGAATCCTCACCACAGTCCTGTGTGATGCATGCTCTTATTCCCAATGTATAGCTGAAGGAAGACAAACTCACAAGATAAAAGGAACATGATCGTTTTATGCTCAAGACTCATAAAGGTTAACAAGACTGAGGTCACACTAGAAAGTGGCAAGCCGGTGCTAACGTCACCTTCTGGCCCAGATCTCATTGTCTTATCTGCCAGGAAATCTCTCAGATGCTTTGCCAACAATGTGGTTGGCTAACCAGGGAAATCAGTCTCTGCCTCTGTGGTTGGAGGTAATGCTGATTCTCTCTAGCATTAACTGTTAAAATGGCAGCCACCTAGGGGCTGCCCATGCAGGAAGCAAGGAGGTAGGCTCTTCCCTAAGGGAAAAGAAGCTAACTGGTACTTCTGCTGGAGGAAACAGAGAAGCCCCAAATCAAAGAGAGATCTTGAGGGATCCAAAAGAAAGTCTCAAGACAGCTTAGAGCAGTCAGGGCCAGCCCTTCCTGGCATGAGAAAGTCACACACAACCATGAGCATAGTTGCCATGGACCAAGATAGAAAGAAAAGAAAAATGTCCCCTGGGCCAAAGAGGGACTGTGCTTGAAATCAGCTCTGTGGTTACCAGGTAATATACAAGACTCCAGCTGCTTGGCTTGTAAATCCCATCTTCCTTCTGGACCCATCACAGCTAGTAGCACAGTTAATCACCTCTCTTTTTTTGTCCTTTTTTGTTTTTAGTCTTCAACAGCCTATTTTAATTGAGATACCATTTACATAGTGCAAAATGCACACCTCCTAAGGATACAGCTCTATAATTTTTACATATGTCTACACCCATGTAGCCACCACCCACATCAAGAATGAGAACATTTCTAGCAGTATAGGAAGATGTCTGAAATGGGACCCTAATCCCTCCAGACCTTCCATTTGCAGGAACTAGCAACTCCCTTCCACTTGCCCCTGCCCCTTTCTCTCACCTCAGCATCTGTTCCACAAATGGCCCACTGGTTAGACCTACAGAATATCTCTGTAATCAAACCACATTGCACCATCACCACTGCTTCCATCCTGGCCCAAGTCCCCAACTTATTTTGCCTGATTATTAACTGCAGTAGTTTCCTTCATAATTAGTCTCCCTTCTTCTACCCTTGTCCCTTTACACTTCTTTGCCTGAACCCTCCAGTGCCTTCCCAGCTCACAGTAAACTTCATTCTTTGCAATACCTATAAGACTTTATAAGATTCTGAACCAGGTAGTTGCTTCCTCTCTGAACACATTTCCTATGAATCTTCCCCTTGCCACCGTGACCTCCTTGCTGTTCCTTGCAACACATCAAAATTATTCCTGCCTCAGGGCCTTTGCACAGGCTCTTCTGTCAGATATCCGCATGGCCCCAGTTCCTTCCTATCTTGGCTTAAATGTCACCTGATTAGAAATACCCAAACACCCCCATCATATCCCCATACCCTGATTTTTTCCATAGAACTTAGTACCATCTGATGTACTATTTGTTTTGCTGATTGTTTTAGCCCTCCCACTGAACTATAAGTTCCATATAGTATACAATGACTTAATTCATCAGTTCATTCCTAATACCTATAGCAGTGCCTGGGGGACAGTCAGATGTCTGCATTGTTCCGTGAACAAATGAACGGATGGCAAATGGTATAGAGAGAGATGAAGGGTATTTCTATCCTTCTGTGTACTTTATGGTTACTATGTCAGTTATCATTAAGTTTTATACTGCCCTAGGACTTTTTAAGTGCCAAGTGCTCTTTTTAAACAACTTGGTGGTTTAGAAAGGTATGCTAATTTCTTATCTCCCTACAAAGGCAAACCACAAAGACTCCAAGAACTGGAGCAATGCTACCCCCACCTGGTGAGAGAGTCTCACTGTGTAGGATCAGGCCGGACCTGATGATGAGCGAGTTCAGTCTTTGGAGCCGAATGTCACCATTGGTGCTGAGGGACCCCATATGGTGTCTGTGCCTTGTAGGGTGACAGGCCATGCAGATTCCCCTGCGCTCCCTCATTTGAGGCCAGCAGCTTTTTCCTGCCAGAGCAGTCCTCTCTGTCCATGCATTTCTACCCTAGGTCTGCAGGTCCTTGGTAGGCCTGGGAATGCAAGTGATGGTCCCGCGGGCTGGAAAATCATCCATGCTCTGGGTTGTTTCAAAGAAGAAAGAGTAGCACACATGTTTTTGTTAGATTTCCCCAGAAGAAAACCTGGAGACAAGAATTCAAATGCAAGGTATTTGTTGCAGAGGTAAAGGCAGAGTGTTGGGAGGGCTGTGGAGTGAGAGAGAGAAAAGAAAGCAGCCGATGAAGATGAAGCATCGGTTTTCCACCTAGGTATGCTGCAGGCGATGGAGTCCCCTCCCACTGGGGAGCTGTGGCTCCAGAGATCAGACAGCTCAGAATTGCCCCCTGAGTGAGAGTCTGGGGCTTTCTCCACACTCCCCACAGTCACTGCTTGAAGGCCGCCCCCGAAGACATTACTATCCCGAACACTTCTGGCTTGCCTTGCATAGAGACCACAGCGTCTCTGTCGATAGAGAAGGCCCTCCAGTGAAAAACTGCAGGTGTCCCAGCTGGAGAGCCAGAGCCAGGGATAGGGACCAACAGGGTCTGCTATGGCTGCCCACATCCCAGCAAGAACTCTCACAGCCATGGCTGACCTCTGACTCCTCACTCACTGACCACTTTTCTTTCATTTTCACTTGCTTCTTCCTGGTACTCACATGGAGGGAAGGAAGGGGATGGAACAGCAGTCACAGGTTGTGGAATTTAAAGAGACTGGAGCCAACATAGGCCTCAAATTCTCCCCAGGGCATCTGGAAGCATTGGCCTCAGGCTGACAGACATGAGGCAGGCCCCCTCTGCTTTCAGGGAGCTCCCAGAGTCTGTGGGGTAGGTAATGACCTCACGTGCACATGGCCCACCAGAGGTGTGGCTCAGGACCCACGGTGGGTTTTTGGCAGGCGGAAGAGGGAGTTACTTACTTGGTGCTGGAGGGGCCTAATTGTAGTAAAGACTGCCATCATGCATGAGCGCCAACAGGGCTCACGCCATGGGGGCACAGAGCTACTTGGGAGGGAGGGTGTCCTACTGTCGCCTCTCAGGAACCTTTTTTTTTTTTTTCAAAGACTTTACTCATCTATTTGACAGAGATCCCAAGTAGGCAGAGAGGCAGGCAGAGAGAGAGAGAGAGAGAGAGAGAGAGAAGCAGGATCCCTGCTGAGCAGAGGACCCGATGCGGGGCTCGATCCCAGGACCCCGAGATCATGACCTGAGCCAAAGGCAGAGGCCTTAACCCACTGAGCCACCCAGGCGCCCCTCAGGAACCCATTTTAAAAAGAGGAAACTGAGGCTCCAGAAGGATCAGGGAGTTCCAAGAAATAGCACCGCTGGGATTTGAGCCCAGGCCAAGGCTGTGTTTGGTTCTCTAATGCTCATGCCTCTCCCTAGTGAAGGTTTGCCTCCACCCAGGGGGTTGTGTGACAGGGACGGCCCCTCGGGGGTCCCTGCACGTGGCAAGGTGGTGAGAGCTGTGCACTGAGCTGTCTCCACCTAGGTTTTCGTTTTCCCCCAAGAAAGTGAGAGGAAGGACCTTGGGGAGCCCCCAGCCTTTGGAGAGCTCCATTCCCTTTGTACTCGGCTCATTTTGGCAGGCAGACACAGCTCCCGGGAGCTTTGCCAGAAGGGAATGAAGGAAATTGGGGCTGCTGGTGTCTGGGACTGAGCAAAGGGTGACCCTGGCAGGAGACGGGGGGCTGTATCGGGGAGGGTGGGAGCTGCTGCAGGGGACCTTCCTAGGAGGTTGGCTGCAGGAGACGAGTGGCCGGCACTCCTCCTAAGGATGTTCCTCAGAGTCACAGTTGGGAAATACATCACTACAGGGTACGTCCTTGGCCAAGCATCTCCATAATGAAAACCCAGCCTTTCTGAATGCAGCCCAGCCCTCCTCTGAACTGAGGCGTGAGAATTCCATAGACATCCACCGAGTACCTCGGTGATATCTGGAGAGGCCCAGGACTCAGAGATGAGGCCCCACAGAGCCTGGTGTGAGGCAAGGGGGCTCCTGTTGTGGCCCAAGCCTAGGAGGAGTGTCAATTCTGCTTAGCAGAAAGATCTGCTAGGATCCCACAGCACAGCGATGACCGCTAGGAATTGTTGGCGTATGTCTCAAATTTTTTCTTGTATTTTTATGTACTTATTTATGCATTTTAATATGTATTATACAAGAGAACATGTGGAGTGTTTTATGCATATCGTACCAGAAATAATAATCCTTTGCCAATAACATTTGTCCCCAATTTGTCCTTTGTTTTTTAACTTTATTTGTGACAACTGGGCCAACAGACATCTTTAACTCTTACATAGTTCATTCATCTTTTTCTTTATGCATAGTTTCTGACTTCGGTGTCAACTTAGAAATTCTTCCCCATCTCCAGACATCTACCCAATATGTATCCATACTTCCCAGTTTCTTTTTTTTTTTCCCCTCACATTTAAATTTTCAGTGGAATTTACCTTGGTGTGAGGAGAAAAATATACAGAACCAACTTTATTTTTTCCAAATAGTCTGATGTCTCCGGGAGATTCGTTAAACACCCTTTACCCACCCACACCGCCCCTGACCTGAAGTCACCATCTTCTTCGTATTCTGAATTCCCATTTACATCTGGATCCATTTATGGATTTCCATGTTCTGTCCACTGATCTTTCTACCTCAGGGACACACCGTGCAACTTTAATGGCTGAAGTTTCATATGACAGCTTAACATCTGGAAGAACCAATGTCTCCCCTAGCACGCAACTTCTTCAACTTTCTCTGCCTAATGTCTCATGCTTATTTTTTCAAATCATTCCTTTAGGTCCAGAAAAATTCCATTGCCTTGTGATTGGAATTACTTTAAATATGTACTTTAATTTTGGAAAAACATACACATTTTTCAGTTTTCAGGTTTCTCATCCAAGAATCTACTCTGTCCATTTGCCCTTCCTTTCTGTCCCTCAGAAGAATATCATCATTTCCCCACTGAGGGTCCTGCCTCTTCTTGTTATTCCTGGATATTTGCTGTTGTAAATATTATATATTTTGGAAAAATCTATATTTTTTAGAAAGTCCATGATATTTTTAAACTGGCTCGGGGAAAAAAAGCTTTCAGGTTTGGTAGAAGTTTAACTGGTGATTTCATTGAACTATAGTACCTTGGTTTTTAAGTTGCATTCATCTCAGCCCATTTTAGGTAGAATCATAACCTACACAAATTATGATTTTACTCCACCTTTTTAATATTATACCTCACTTCCTCTCCCAGAGGAGCCCCCTGACTCTTGCTTCAAGGCAGGTTGAACAGCAGTGGGCACAGTGAGCATCCTTCTCATTCTCAACCGTAATGGGTCATGATGGCGGTTATAGACCTGAGCTCTATGTTTTATTAATCATGTTAAGGAAGTGCATTAACATGGATGAGCACTGACATCCTGTCAAATATACTTTCAGTCTATTTGTAAGATCCTGGCAAACATGAAGAGCTTTTATGCATGAAAAGGAATGGTCATTTCCATTAGTATAATAACTAATACCCAAGCCACTTATTTTCAAACAACTACCATTTTATACAGACTCACACAGTCCCTACATAACTTTGTAAGTCAAAAACATGGACTTCAGGGGCTTAGGTTAAACCTTATGAAACTGATACTGTTGTAACTCAAAGATAGCCAAATATTGGCAATGTCAACTGGTTCGACCCAATAGATGTTCTCATTTAGCTTTGAACGCAAGCTAAATCACTTGAACTTCTTCATAAATCTCAGACTCTCTTAAATACTTTCAATACCTTAAAAAGAAACAAACTCCTGATTCACTAGTCGGGGGCTAACACTGAAAACCAATTGCATAATTGCTATCATCAGAAATCTAAATTTATTATCTCTAGTCTTATTTCTAATTTTGACTTTGGTTCTGATTCCTTCCTGGAGCCGCACTCGTACAGACATTCCCAGAAGAGTTGGGGCCACCTGCTCAAGCCTGAAGCATGGACTGGCATTGCTGGTGGGAGATTCGGATCCAGGGACACAAAGATGCTACTCTGGTCCATTATCCAGTTGTCCAGCGTAGCCAACAGTGTGGATGTTCTACCTGGTGCCCTCTGGTCCCTTCCTGCCATCTTTGTCCCTCCACCCACACCCACCCCCCACCTTGGTTTTCTTTTGACACCCAGGCACAGTGACTCTCATATTGAGGACTACCTTTACCTGCCATCATGAAGAGCCACGAGTGTCCCAACCTGGACTGCCCTTGGCCATTGTGGTACAGATGTTACAAATGCCCAGGACCCCCAGATCAGGACAGCTGTGAGGTGACTCACTCCAGAGCTCCCCTGCAGCATAAGGAGAGGCCACCCTCTGAGGGACTTGGCCTGAGCTCACATCCTTGCCTGATTTCTCCCCCACGCCCCAGACCCCTTTTCCAGCTTCCTGTACTTTTTTACCGGTACGCTGAGAGCACATTTTTTAATGCATCTTTTGATCAAGAATACTGATCTTGGGGTCTACTTCTGAGTATCCAGACCTACAGCAGACAGGCCCCCTTTTCTATAAATAAGCTTTGTTTATCATAGCAGAAACTTCCCAAACTACTGATTTGACCAATCAGCTATGTTCTGTTTTGTTTCTCTGTGACCACAAACTTTTGCCTCAAATGACCCTGTTTGGAGTATCTTATCTTTGTAACACAACCTAATATAAATCTACTTTGTAAGTATTTGCTCTGAGTGATTACTTGTTCTGAGTCAGGCCCCATCCAATTCAGTGAAATCTAAAGTTTTTGATTAACTTGGGTCCCTGAAATTACAACTTTTTTGTTAATTACTCTGCTTAAACTATTGGCCTCTGAAACGATTCATGCTGCTTCTCTTTCTTGACCTTTTAATAAGATCAAGTGTATTTTTAAAAGCTCCAGCCTCTCCTTGGTCATTACTATGTCTCTGGACTCAGTTGGCTAATAGTTGATTTAGTATTGTTTCGGTATTCATAAACAAGAATTGTCTGAAGTTTTCTTTCTTGTGTGGTCTCTGTCAGATTGGTGTCGGGCTTTTGCCAGTGTTCCCGAAAATAATCAAGAAGTTTACATTCTTTCTTGGTACTCTGGGAATGCACATGGCACAGTCTCGGCCGCCACACCTGTGCTCAGGACTTCACTTGCATTAATGTATTTAAGCCTCACACCCATCTGGAGAGGCATGTCCAGTTATGAGCTGAGTTTTCCTGGTGAGAAAAGGGAGGCTTAGCAAGGTTAAGGAAGAGCTGCCGTTGGCGAGGGGCTGAGTGGGAATTCAGGCACAGACTGGCCACTCCAGGGAGCTCAAGTGCATCTCCTTTGTATAAAGAGGCTTGCTTATATATCCAGCACAGTATAATGGCTGCTCCCCTGTCTCTGGGGCCGTTCCCCTTGGGAAGGCCAGGTGCTTCGTGAATGAGGTCTTTCTCCTGACATCATCAGCGGTTTTTTGTGCAGGAGGTAACGGGCAAGGAAGCATTGATGAATTTGCCGAGACAGCTGCACGTGGTCTGAACAAGGCTCTCTTCTGTACCCAAGGCTCTTGGCACCCGGGCCCAGCTCCCAACCAGTCGCTCCCGGAGTTAGCTTTGCTGTGGTGCCTGCGTGTCTCCACGCTGGATCCTGGAAGACAGGCGGGAGCCTCACCCTCGGGTTTTCCTCCCTGAAATTAATTTGTCCCCAAGTGAACTCAACATGAAAGGAAGATCACACATGAAAGCTTTGCCCTGAAGTGGGATTGGAAAGGTGGAAACAGCACCATCCTCCCTGTTTTGACATTTACCTGTTGAGCATTTGACAGCTGTGTGAGGAAATGCTGGTGGCTTTGTGCTCCCGGCACAGCGAGTCTGACAAACCAAGACGTTACTGAATGATTGATTATATCCTGTAACAAGCGGAATACTGTGACACGCTCTAATTTCCTGATGTACCGCGTACAATGGGGCAATGCTGGGTTGTGGAGACAGCTGTGATTTTCATGAGATTAAAGCCTCTAGTTTTGTTTTGTTTCACTCTGAATAAGCCAAAGGCTGGTTTTCTCAGCTCAGTGAGTACCATAGAGCCCTCCTTTTCTTCCTTGAGAACGAGGCTTCGGTGGTAATGATTAACCCCTATCCTAAAGGTCTGTAGGGATTAATTCTCCTGCAAGAACAGAGCTCACAAATGGGAAAGTGGGACAGCTCGCTGAGTCATGAGTGGGACCACAGTGGCATCCATTCGCTCAGCAAATATAAGTCATGTGTTTAACACAGATCGGGGGTAGGAGATGCATGAGCAAAACAGACATAAGCCATGCCCTCAGTCTGCGTACGGTCCATTCAGCGTGCAGTGGGTCAAGACCACGGTGAGTGGATTGCACGGGGGGGGGGGGGGGGGGGGGGTGGCAGATTGTCTTGAGGCGCCGGGGGGAGGTTTCCCGGAAGAGCAGAGATGCCTTGACTAGAGAAAACAAAGCCTTTGTGGGAAAGGTCAGTGTGGTGAAGATGCGTGAGCAAGTGAGCTGGGGAGAGACCAAGGGGAGGGGAGAGGCTGGCGGGGCCCGATGGCATGGGCCACGTGCAGACCCATGGCCAGATGTCCCCAACCAGGCCACACGGAGGGCACTTCTGTATGCGTTTCAGCTTCTGCTTTTCCTTATTGTTGGAGCCTCCGAATAGGTTTATAAAGTACCATAAAAATGTTTATGCACTTATTTATTACAAAGCTTGAGTCCAACACTCATGCCTGAGAGAGGAAGAAAGGGCCTACTGTTATTTTTCCTTCCTTTAGAATATTAGCCCTAAAAAGCTGTCCTCAGTGAAAATAACAGCTTTTAACTGAGACCAAAGTTGTCATCATGAAAGAACCATTTACACATTGGGTTGCTGCTGATGGTCATCAGTCCGAGCCTTGTCCTGGGAGGAGGGAAACCCAGGCTCTGAAGGACTTGAAACATTACATTTCACAGGTAGACAAGCCCCCGGAAAAGGAAATGTCACACACAAAAAAATGTGACAGAATGTCACAAAGCCACATGCATATTGATTTTTTGATTCTTGTTTCGGAAATCCAAAGGCAGGTTCAGAATAGCTCCTTCTTTCTTCAGCTGCTTGGAGAATGGAGCTCGGTGCAAGAGATCGCTGAGGCTCCCGGCTCCGGTTTCCAGGCTCAGGGTTATGAGGTGTGTTCCCTGAAATGCCCTACCTGTGCTCTGCGTCGGCTTCTGGCCAGCTCCAGTTTGCAATATTAGTTTTGGCTTTGGGAAAGAAGGTCTCTTTGTCTTGGCTGGAAGTACATGGCAACCATTTTCTTTTGCTTGTGGCTCACGATTTAATTGGGCAACGAGGGGAAAGAGTATGCATATTGGGCATCTGGGCTTTTTCTTCAAAGCCACAATCAACCCAGCTCTCGAGAATATGGTTTGCTCTTTGGGAAGGAAGGAATGTGTTCTAGTGGGGCCAGACCTCCTGGGGACTTTCTGGATGGAAGGAGCAGAAAATGAAAAGGTTGACTGACGGTCCAGGAGTTTCCATGTGGTGGGCTGGACGTTGGGGGTAAAATGGAAATGAAGGATGGAAGGGAGGTCAGAGGAAGTTTGATTTCACAGAACAGGAACCCAGTCAGGTGAATTTCTTACATCCTTGCTCCCTCCCTGCTGCATGCGTACTGGCCCGCTCCTGGAAGGCCACCAGTCCCTGCGTCTTTTGCCTGTGAGCCCTTTAAGCTGTCGGGAGGACTCTTCCCCATGAGCTCCCTCTGGAAATCTTCCCCTTGGCCTCGGTTGGACTACTGGGCTCTTTGATTCGACCTTTAACCGAAATGATGTTTTTCAGACCATTCCTTTCTCTACGACCTACTAACCCCAGGCAAATGGTGTCTGCTATTCACCAAGCCTGAAATGAGGTGGTAGGTGCAGGTAGTCTGTTGGAGTGGGATTCCCAGGGAGCAGGAAGGAGGGAAGAAAAGCCCACCTGAGTGCGTGTTTTTGGGTCACTGCTCGCGGTACTTGCAGCTTTGAGAGGTGTAAAGAAAGTCACTCAGAAACCTCTGCTAGAGGACACGAGACTGGGCATTCATTCCCTCGCTCCCACTCCCTGTCAGTTGAAAGCTGCCTCCAAAGGAGTAGAGTGTCCTGCCTCGGCAAGGGTGCTGGTGAACGTGAGTGCCCATGGAACTGTCTGCTGGGCCAGAGCTGAGACCAGAGCTCAGCCAGGAGCAAAGGACACGTGGGTCTGAGGTGTGCACTAAACTCGTTTCTAACCCCAATCTCAACCCAGGCTCCCAGAACATGGGCTCAGCCCCTCACTGCCTTCTTCCTTTTGAGCAGACACGTTGGTCAGCTCTCCTCCTCGGTTTCTGGAGATTTTCCATGAGCCCATGTGGAAAATAGTCTGAATTCTAAGTAGAGATGAACAGGTAGGACTTTGTGTTTGGGAAGGAGATGGGTGGGGTCTGTATTGAGACCTTAGCTCTTCCTGATCACTGTGCTTGACATGGAATATAAATTCAGAACCCATGTAAGTGGGAAAATGTCTGAAAAGTTTGGACATTTAACCCATACCATGCAAGAAACTTTATTTTGAGCTAAACAAATGAAACCCAGACTTTGGGAAAGGTGAATAAGGAATTGATTGCTTTAGCTACAGGCTCCTTCTGTTTACAAAAAGATTAATACTGAAAATTTTTAAACATCTTGACAGAGGTCAGTGCAATTCAAATAAAAAGGCAAATAAATGCGCTTCAACAATTTACAGTAAATTATCTAGTTAAGGAACCATCGTACCCGTGAGTTATCTTCTGTTTAAGTGGGAACTCGGGGAGTGTCTGCCCGTTCAGCAGGTGAGGCAAACCACGTCTTTGAAAGTTTATGAAACCCTCCTTTGTTTTTTCTATATTTGTGGTCTTGTCCTGTTTCTTGCTATTTGCGTTACCATCCAGTACTTTGAAGGTCTGGTAACAGCAAATAATATTGATGGCCGTTTTTGTCACCCATCCTGAGTCGGTGTTTTCCTCCATGTTCAGAGGCTCATTTCTCAGCCTGCAGGGATACAAGGACAGTGAAAAGAGGTGATGTCCAGGTTTCTTGTGCACATCCAGCATCTCTGGGACCCCGTTTCCCTTTGCTCCAGTTAACGGGCTCAGTAACGGGTTCTCGCCACCCAGAGCCCTAGTAGATGTTCTACTAGTAGTTCTGCAGTTGTTTCCTTATGTTCCTTTTCTGTTTTCATTTGTGGACATCTTTTCTACCTCTCCGTGGGGGCAAACCAAAAAAGAAGAACTGGCTGTCACTTCTGAGCAAGAAGAAGGGGGACAGGCCAGGGCTTCCCTTGGCTGGGAGCACGGGCCGGCAAGGGGCTGGGTGGGTGGGTGGGTGAATCCGTCCTCATGGCCACCCCTTCCTGAGTGCTTCCTGTTAGCCAGGTAGATAGTGGCAATTCCCAGGGACCCTCATCTACTCTTCACAGCATCTCTATACCTGTCACTGTAACAGATCACTCCCAGATGTAGTGGCCCAATACAGCAACCATCTAATGTCACTCACGACCCTGGCCATGGTCCGTCTGCTCCAGGCCAGGCTCCTGACCTCCTGCAGCATCTGTGGTGAGCCAGGAGGCTCCTGGACCCCCCTTATGTCCAGGGCAGTGGGAACAACTTCTCTGTAGTCCTGTCCTCCAGCAGACCAGCCCAGGCTCACTCATAGGGGCTCCAGAGAGCCAGTGGAAGCTCCAGAGACAGGGAGAGCTTCACTTCTGCTACATTCTGCTGGTCAGAGCATGTGGTGTGTTCTGCCCAGACTCAAGGTGGAGAAAAGAAGTCCTCCCCATGTTGGGGCTAGCCACAGGGAGGCAGGACATGAGGAGGGGTGAAGGGAGGCATCATGGTCTTCACTCCTCACCCTTAACTCAAGAATCCTACAGGGAGAGAGAGGAGCACATCTTTGGGAGGCTTTGGGAAGTTCAGAGCGGAGCTGGAGAATCCAGTGTTTCTAAAAATACTCTCTGGGTGAAATGGACACCAGGCAGGGAAGGGATCCCATCGGACTCTTCCTTGTCATAGAGAAAACTGAGGAGAGGTTGTATGGATAGATCTGGCTTGAGTTTCACAAAGACTCCGCAGAGCCCTGCAAAGGAGAGGGACACACCCAGTGTGTGATGGGGATGCCGTTGGGCACAGTCACAGCTGTCATCTCAGGGAGCACCCCCGCTAACCCTGCAGAGATGGGATAATCATATCCATGTCATGGAGTGGAAGACTGAGCTCTGGAAGATGGTGGTTTGCTCTAAGTCACAAAGCTAGCAAGTGGCCACGCTGGGACTGGAACCCGCATCTGCCTGATGACAGACTTGTCCATTGCCACCCTTCTTCACAGTGAAGGACAGGACCTGACCCTTGACATTACAGAACTGACAGGAAGTAAACACAGTGTCCCCACACCCCACCACATGTCCAGTCCAAAATACAGAACGATGAAAGATAGGGTTTGAGGATGAGCTCCCCAGTGTGGTTCTGGTGGGGGGGGGGGAGTGAAAGAGCTTCACTTGGACACCAAACAGAGTCATTCTGGCCTCAGAGTGTCTTCCAAGAGGGACTCTGAAGCCTGAACATGAGAGCTGGATTCTTTAGTTCTGGGGTGACAATATAGTCTATCAAACTGGGACACTTTGAGGATTTACTGGGAGCATTATCAGTAATTAGCCCCAGGAAAACAGGCATAAGCTGGGACTGTCCCAGGTAAATGGGATGCATAGTCTACCCTATTAATGGCCAAAATACAAGGAAGGGTTGGTGACTCTGCAGGATCCCTGGAGTGAACACGAGGGGAAAAGACTCTGGCCTTGGAGCCAGATGAGGTGGGCCTTAGTGTGCCCCCCGCCCACTGTCTGACTCTTGGTCTCTGCACAGTAGCCCTGCAGCAAATTACTTCAAAACCTAGGAGCTTCAAACAGCAAACAGTTACGATCCTTCACAGTGGGTCAGGAATTCAGGTTGCTTCTGGCTCAGGACCTCTCGTGAGAGCACAGTCCAGATGTTGGCTGGGGTAGTTACCTAAGACTTGACTGGGGCTGAGGATCCACTTCTAGGGTAGCTTCTGACATGTCTGGCAGATTGGTGGTAGCTGTTGGCGGGAGGCCTCAGGTCTTCCACACAAGAGCCCGCCAGCAGGTTGTCTGAGTGGACAGTCAGTGCAGTCACACTGCTGCTTCTCTCTACCTACAAAATGGCGGCTGAATTTCCTTAGAGGGAACTGGGCAGCTCACCTGCTCATGACCATCTCTCAGATGTCACACAGAATCACTTCTGCTACATTCTGTAACTTGGAAGGGAGTCCACAAGTCTGGACCACATTCAGGGGCAGGGGACTGAGGCCCCACCTTTTGAAGGGAGAAGGGTCAAATAATTTATGGACATATTTGAAAACTACTGTTCCTGTTCAGGATGCATGTTCCAGACTTAATAATGTAGGTACTGTCTGTAAGGTACCTGCAACAGTACCCAGCATTCATTAAAAACAAAGACTCTTTTGGCTAACCAGAGTCCAGCAGAAGCCTTTCCAAATGATGATGGACAGGGACACATTCAAGATCCAGTAACTCTGGGCATGCCTGCAAGGCATGAATGAACCAGAGTCATTTTTAAAAGTAGGTCTGAGGAAATTAGGTCAGCTCTGACGCTTCTTCAGATGTAGATCATTTGTCTGTGGGACCAGAGAGCCAGAGGACTCCATCTCAGTGTGGAATTTAACTCATGTTCCCCTAAACCACTCTGATGAGCACCCCAACCCCCATTTGGTGTGTGGGGCCATCATGGCCGAGTGTCCTCCTTTTAGGGGAAAGTAGGCCCCAGAACTATGGCACCCAGGCCTACCCTGGGGGCCCACCCTCTGCTAGGCCCTTTCAAGGGCTTTTATCTAATTTGCTTTCCAGAACACTGGAAGATACGTGTTTTTACCTATTTTAACCTTTTTCATGCCAATCAATAGAAAACTCAACCCAAAATGGCTTGGGCAAGAAAACAATTTGTTTTGCAAACCAAAAAAACTGAAAAAAAAACTTAAGGTTGGCTTTAGCCACAGCTTGTTGTCAGAAAGTTGTCACAGTGTCTCTCCATTTGTCAGCTTCTCTTTCTCATTTTGGCTCATTCCTTAGTCTGTCCCCTCGGGGGTGGCAAAATGGCTGCCAATCTGTGGTGATTAAGCTGTCTCGTGTCATATAAGTCCAAGCAAAAGTTTCACCGAGTCTCCTTGGTCTATTTGCCTTAAACCTGGGTCACGTGCCCCACCACTTACGGGAATGGGGGGTGGAGTGCCACCCACAGCTCCTGGGCTGAATGCAGAGAAGAGATGGCTCCCCAGAGGGAACTGTGACGGGTCCTCACAGAGCTGGAGGACAACATTGTTATCCTCATTTACCAGTGCAGAAATCGGGCTCAGCGCAGGCAAGGAACTCAGCCATAGTCTCACAGCTAGCAGTAGTTAAGTGTTGCTACTTCTCCTGCTC
This sequence comes from Mustela lutreola, assembly GCF_030435805.1. Lineage (NCBI taxonomy): Eukaryota > Metazoa > Chordata > Mammalia > Carnivora > Mustelidae > Mustela > Mustela lutreola. Next base: position 66,924,829 of record NC_081291.1, on the reverse strand, counting down.
ATGTTGATGAAGGAAGATATTCTCTCTCTACCTCAGCCTTCGACTGCAAAGTGCTCTGTGGCCATCTTAAGTGGCCACTAAAACTGTAGGACATGACCAATGGTTCTAGAAGGCACTGGGTTCAAATGCCATTGGTGGATTGTGGCATTAGAGGATACCTGCTGAGGGGAGGAACCAGAATTCCCAGTCAGGAAAACCCCTCTCAGAAACCCTTGGAAGAACTAGGAGCTTTTGTTGTCTCAAGGCCCGTGTGATTTTTCCTTTTACTTTCTAGTGCTAGTTGTAAGATTTAAACACAGAATTCTTCTCTTACATGTCACTTCTCAAGAGTTAAAAATTCATCTGCTAAGGAGATGCAGAGTTGGTGCTCACAACAGAGGGGCCTCCCTCCCTCACATCCCCTCATCGGTCTAGAAGGTTCCATTTGAAGGGACTGCCTTTCGTCTCCAAACACAGAGGAGGGCAGTGGACTGAGCCACAGATGGGAAGAGGGAGGGGGGCCTCCAGAAGACAAGAAGCAAGCTCTCTCCCCAAATAAGCAGAAAGCCTGAGCTGTGAAACCCAGATTGTTAGCACTGGGGAGGGGCCCAGGGGTGCTTCCCTTGTGAGGTCATTGGAACAGGGCAGGAAACCTGAATCTGCTGCCAAAGAAAACTCTCTGTGCTCTTTGTGAAAAGCCTGCTGAGCTCTCTTCACGAGGGGGCTGCTGCTTGAGACTCACGAATGGGCCCACTGGCTGCCAGCAAGGGGTCTCCTGGCCTTCTCTGAAGGCCTGTGCCACTACTTGCAGTCACACTGCTGCTTCTCTCTGCTCTAAGGGCAGGCCATGGATCTTCCAGGCCAAGAAGACACCATCTGACCCTTGTGTTTCTGGTTGGGAAACACCACATAGGCCGGAGTTTGTTTCATGACCTGAAATGCTGCGTGTAAAATATTTCCTTCCCCAGCAGAAGCAGCCTATGGGGTCACAGGCCCCTCTCTGCATCCTGCTCAGGGCTGGTTATGTCTGAGACAGGATGTCTGAGTCAGTCGCAAGGACACAGCTCGGGGTAGAGGAACCGTAGGCATCATGTGAATCCCTCTTTAGCCGCCGAATAACCACACGCATTGTGGCAAGTTGTCCAACCTCCCAGAGCCTCATTTTCCTCACCTGGAAAGTAGGGATGATGAGACCCACCTCACAGTGTCAGGCTTAAATAAGATGGCGCTTCAAGGGCCCGAAATGAGAAAACACTCAGTAAATGTTTATTCCTTCCTCCCCTTCTGTTCTCTTCAGCATTTCCTCACCATAGCACCATTACCTTAATCTTCTATTCTGGGGGGTGGAGTCAGAGTCAATGAGGAGGAAGGCGACTTGGGGCATCCCAGGGACAATGGAAGGCTGTGAAGGACTCCCTTATACCAGCAGCGCCACAGGGGCCCCACGACTTCAGAACATCCCTGGAAGGGGCCACCTCAGGCATCCACTGGCTCCACTGACCAAGGCCTACTCCCTCTCCCGAGGCTGTCCTCCACTGGGTGTCCTGGCGATGGCCAGGGTTTCTGAAAATCCACACTGGTGCTCCTTCAAGCATGGTCTCCTGACCTAGTGTCCATACCACCTGGGAGCTGGTGAGGAAAGCACACTCACAGGTCGTCCCCAGACCTGCTGAATCAGAAGTACTGGGGGTGAGTGACAGCAGTACGCATCTGATGGTGACAGAGTTTGAGAACCTCTGTGCCCTAGGCAGGTTATTGCAGAGCAAAGAGAGGAAGACCACATGCCCTGCGCCCTGAAGGGCCCTCTGCAGACCCGTGTCCATAAGGCGGTACAGGCCTTGGGGTTAGGCTGCCACACTGGAGTTCTAGTGCTCCATGCACCTGCCATGTGACTTTGGACACATTCCTTCACCCTCCCTGGGCCTCTGGATCTTCACTTGCGAAGCACAGAATCTCATACCTCAGAGGGCTGTTGGGGAAGCATGAATGTGTCCATTGCCATTACGTGCTTAGCACAGAATCTGCCATGTGACCAGAGTTCAGTACACGTTAATTCCGTCTCTTATTTTTCGGGCAGCCCAGCCAGATGGAGGGTCTTATTCCTGGGAGTGGCCTTCAACAGCCTAGGATTTGTCAGCCAATGTAGGCGGCAGTGTAGAGGAAATACTTGGAAAGTCCCTCGAGAGAGCCAAGGAGCAGCCCCTACCCCATGATGGCAGCCACCACAGGGACTCACTAAACCTTTGCAGCAAGGCTGTGGGGTAGGAATGACGATGTTTTTACAGAGGCACTTGCCACCGGATAAGTGTTTGAACTATGACATGAACCCAAGTCAGTTTGGAAAAAACCCATTGTGCAATCACAAGTTGATAAGTTTCCAGGTTTGCAGGTCCTTCCCCTGGGAAGCTCTATAAAGAGGAGAGTGGCTTTAACCTGCTGTTCAGGGTACCTGCCTGGAGGCTGGTGCAGATGGGGCAGGAGACCTCCTTCCCAAACAGGACAAAGAGAAAATGCTTAAGAACAGTAATTAAATGAGTTCATGTTTATGAGCACTTAAGTGGATTCAAATCGATACGTGAGTCATGTAAGTCTGCCCCTTCTTAGCTTGCACCCTTCGTGTTTGGTGGGTGGAATTCTTTGTTTTAAAAGAGCCTGGTTTTCTTAGAACTGGCCTTCCCAGTAAAGCAGCCCTGCTCTGCATCATGCATTAAAGAGAATGAGAGGTTTTCTAAGACCTGGGAGGCCATTTGCTCAAAACCTGAAGTGCTCCCACTGGTGCCAGCTTGGCATCCCCCTAGCTGGGGCACAGAGAGAGGAGGGAAGCGGGATGTGTCTGTGATGGTCTCAGAGTTCCCTAGAATGAAATCCAGAGATAAGGCATCATGTAAAAGTAATTTACTAGGAAGTGTTCCCAGGAAGTGGAAAAGGAGGCAAAACAAAGGTACATCATCGTTCTCAGGGCGCAAGGACAATTAGTTGGGTAACTTTGACACAAAGTATAGGTCACATCTCAGAGCTCCCCAGTCAGGGACAAGGGCTCTTGGGTAAGAGTTCCTCCAGGCGGGTGTGAATTCCCAAGCATTGCCATCTCTCCACATTCACAAAGAGGTACTGGCAGCTGGAAATCAGTGTGCATGGCCGCATGGGAAAAGAGGCACAGGGGTGTGGAGGGAGCACATCCTCCTTCCGTGCTCTGCTGTGAGCAGGGTGGGGTATGGTCAGCCCAGCCATCGGAAGTGGCACTAAAAACCAGTGTGGAAAGCAAGACAAATGAAAACGTTGTCAGGAGGAGATAGGAGATTGAGCAAAATCACCCATGAGGGAGACACCCAGCAAATGACAGAAAGAAACACACAGAGTTCTGATCAGTCCATTCCCTCTGCAACGCCAGGGGATGGGAAGTCCTAGGGAAGCCAGTCCATTCACCTGCACCCTGCAGCTCAGCCTTTTTTTTTTTATACCCCCCAAGAACTAGGAAAAATCAGAAGATCTTTCACAAACTCTAACAGGACTGAATTCTAAACCTAGCAATGAAAAAAATAATAATTAAAAAAAAAAATAAAACCTAGCAATGAAAAAAAACAAAATAGCCCTTCTTCTTTGTGTAGCATGAGTCAGTTTGCATAAGTGGCCAATGAACTGAAAACGTTAAAACAAAGTAGAGAAAACCTACTACAATCCAAGGAAATGCAGTGCATCTCCCTTGAAACTACAAAAAGGACACATAGCTTAGCGTTTAGTTAAGAGTCGTGGGTCCTTCTCAGTTCAGTGGTATAAAGAGGACTTGCTCTTGTTCTGAGTAATATTGAGTCTCAAGGTTCTCGGCATCAGGCTTTACCTTGGTACGTGTGTGGTCTGAGGGTCCTGACATACAGCCTGAGCTCCCCTCTTTGTCCTTCCATGGACACTTCTACAGCTGGAGCCCGCCGCTGGTATACACCAACCACCAAGGCAGTCCCTCTGTGCCTGGCACGGAGCAGGCAAGTTTGCTCCAGACCTCCACAGCATGAGATTGACCCAACAGGTAAATTAATAGAAGAGCACAGGTCCTGCAGGGATCTGTTCTCTACCTTTTAGTCTGCTAGATGCAGTTCTGAATAAGAGGGCCCTCAGCTAGATCTTCCCAGGTTACAAATAGTATTTTTTGTTTGTCATTTCATAGTATCTTTTTTGTTTTTAAGATTTTCTTTATTTATTTGACAGATAGAACTAGTAGGCAGAGCAGCAGACACAGGGAGAGGGAAAGGCAGACTCTCTGCTGAGCAGGGAGCCTGACTCGGGGCTTGATCCCAAGGTATGGGATCACGACCTGAGCTGAAGGCAGCTGCGAGCCGCCCAGGTGCCCCTCGTAATAGCTTTTGACCTGGATGTTCTCAGCTTCTCTTCTACACAGAGCTCCATGTCAGCCCTCGGAGCACACCCCGCCCAGGCAGTCATCACACCAGGGTCTGCGGGGGGGTCTTTCCTCTAGCAGCTGGGTTCTTCCCCCCGCCCCCACAGGCTGGGACCACCGCCTGGGAGACAACAGGGACTGCTTATAAAAGCAGTGAGGTACATTGAGGCTGCCCGAGGGGGAAGGATTAAATGAGAGAGTGAATGGAAAGACATAACAGAAAACATGCGTATCTCATACGTAAGAATTACTCTATAGGAGCTGTTTCCCATTTGAGGCAAAATAAAAAACACTTGTTCAATGAATAGATGGGCTTCCTCAGGAGCAGCAGGAGGTAGGCTCCCGGTGGGGAGCCGGCCACCATCTCTCCAGTTCTTCTCTCTTTGTCATGGCCCTGAGGGCATGGGGGCAGGGCACCAGTCTGTGAGGCTCCCATCCAGGACAGGGGAGGGCATAATGACGGGTGTCCTGTCCTCACGGGAGTTGGAACCCAGGGAAGGCACTTTTTTTTCCTTCAGGCTAGCTCTCAATCTCTTCACCTCCAAAAGGGCAGTGGCTGTCCTCGCCCTTGGGGGTCAGTGTTTCAGAAGCTGACATGGAACACTTGCTCCAGATGATTCAAAATCCAGATCTTCTGACCCTGCTTCTGCTCCTAAGAATCCCACTCTGGAGAGCAGGGCCTGCAGTTGGCATCTGTAACAAGGATCGGGACGCAGTCTAACCTTGGAGGGCCCTTAACCTGAGTGCATGTTGGAACCACTGAAGGAGCTTTCAGTAAATGCTTGCCCAGCTGTGTGCTATGTGATTGTGCTATGTGATTCAGTGGGTCTAGGGCAGGGCTTCCATCTGGGTCTTTTGTAGAAAGCGTTGCACACAGAAATCGTCTTTCTAGCGCCATCATAAGTATCAGGGAGAAGTGCCCGCTCTGGTGGTCCCCAGCCACCAGAGCCGGGAGCAGGACTTGGGGAGAGCAGCCTGGGCTAGAGTTCAGCCCCTCTCCCCCTCAGCCAAGTCTCTTGTGCAGGAAACAGCCCACAGCCCACACAGTTGTGCATGGGGTCTCTGGCCCCACCTGGCTCCAGTGCACACTCCAGTTAGAAATCAGTGATTGGTGTTGGTTGGTAATGACCTCTGAAGGGCTTTAAGTAAATGCAAACTAAGGAGTGTGTTAAGATTCACCTGAAGTAGCTTGTAGAACAGACTAGGGACCTGTGGAGAGCATCCTCTAAGGGGGCGTTTTGTGCCAACCTGGGTGGGAGGAGGTTAGACCTGGAGTGTTGTGGCAGCAAGGAAAGAAAAAGGAGGGAGGGAGGGAGGGAGGGATCTTCTAAAAGATGCCGCCTAGGGGCTCCTGGGTGTCTCAGTGGGTTAACCCTCTGCCTTCGGCTCAGGTCATGGTCCCAGGGTCCTGGGGTCGAGTCCCAAGTCAAGCTCTCTGCTCAGCAGGGAGCCTGCTTCCTTCTCTCTCTCTGCCCACTTGTGATCTCCTGTCTGTCAAATAAATAAATCTTTAAACAAAAAAAAGAAGAAGAAGAAGAAGAAGATGCCTATTCTTTAAAGAGAGTCCTGAATGTGTCCAAAGGTAGCTAAGCTGATGTACCAACCCGAGGGAAGAAATGAGGGGGCGGCAGCCCCCAGAGACAGGCCTCCATGAGGCCCCTGCATGCTACCTGGAGACATGGTCCTCAGGGAGAGGTCCTCTCTGAGACCCTGTCTCTTTGTCCATGGCCAAGGCAAGTTCATCAGTTGCTGCCTTTGCCCCAGGTCAACAGTTCCCCACCCCAACTGCTTGTGGAGAGGGGAGAGGTCAGGGGACTACTGTCCATGTCATTTTATATCCCCTCCACCCACCTTGGAAACCACCAGTTCCTCTGCAGGCGAGGCTTCCTGTGTCTCTCTGCCCAGGGCTTTCTTGGCTACAGGTGTGCCCTGCAGTCAAACAATGAGGGACTGGAAGCCCAAGACTGTCAGTATTTCTGGAACAACTCAACCAAGGACAGGGGGATATGGAAAGATAGCGGCCCTAACTTTCTGACCCACTGGTGGCACACCTACCCATTTCTTCATGGAGCACCCTGAGGTCACCTCCTTGTCCCAGAGTCTGCTTTCAGGGGAACCTAGATAAGGGACATGTGAAGGGGCAGATCCCCAACTCCAGAAAAGTGTGTCCTCACACACAGTAGTCCTCAAATAGCACTGGCCATGTCCCTCTTTTCCCAGGGGGCCAAGAGCATAAGGAAGGCAGTCTCCATGGGCTGATATCTTGTTTCCCAAGCGGGTGGGCTGTGTCATAGAGAAGTGCTTCTGAAACAGTCATGAGCACAGAGGCGACCTGGGCGTCTTGTTCAAATACAGACTCTAATTCAGCAGGTCTAGGATGGGACCTGAGAATCTGCATTTCTAGCTTTCTCCCAAGTGAGGCTGGTGCTGTAGGTCAGAGGACCACCCTCTGAATAGCCAGGCCCTTAGCAACAAAACCCTTTGAAAATCAGTTTTGAGTGGGCAGGAGTGCAAGTGAGTTTGTAGGCAAGAGACAAGTCTTCACTGTGAGTACATTTCTCATCGAGGTTCCTGGCCAGGATTTTAATAAGTACCCCTCAAACACTTGACTCCTACAAAACCTTTTCATCCAAACCACTCATTGTTTTTATGCCATGATGTTAAATTCTTTCCTGTCCTTTCAGGAGAGCTCTCCGCCTTGTTGATTTTCCAGTCAGCCTGTAGGGAAAAGGAAAAGAGCACTAGAAAATCAAAATAATTTGATTTGTGAGATAGAATTTTATATTTATATTTATATTTATATTTAAGAATAGAAACCATGTTCAAAAAGATCTAAGTATAAGACGTTGCCTCTATTTAACAGGAGGACTGACTTCCTAGGTGAAAATCAAAGAACTTCTTCTTCAGCCTTAGAAGGTACTTAGAAGGGAAGGTCTCTTCACTTTGGGCTTTCCAGTGAGAGCTGGTTGATTTCTTTTTAGTGGTTTTTGTTTATATGCTCAAGTTCGGATCCCTGTGGTCCCGAAGGGAGCAATCACCAGCACTGGGGAAGGTGATTTTATTTGTCTGCCCTTTGGGAAAATTTAGAGATTAGTTATAAACAGGGTTGATGTAATGCACAAAGAAAGGAATGTTACAGGAATGAGTTTATTCAGCTCATTTCTAATTCATACTGGCTTTTAAAATGTAATCTTTTTACTCCATTTATAGCTTTCAGAGCACTTTTTTCTAAGGGCCACAAGGACGGTTGGGGAGAAGACTAGCCCAGCTCCCCTTTGCTCGGAGAGCTGTTCTTTCTGTGACAGTTGTCCTCCCCATGCCCACCTGTAATTGGTTCAGAGCAACTTAAAGGGTGCTCACCAAATTCTGATACTCTGCATCACAGGGGAACTTCACTCTAACAGTTCTGTGGCTCATGTGTCTCAAACATTTGTCCTGACTGTAGTTCCTGGTTGCTTCACCTTTTTTAGCATGGAAAGAATAAATGCAGCATATCCTGGGCCTTGGCTTCCAAATGGGGTTTTGATAAAATTTAAGAAAGGAACTTGCTTGTAGCACCTTCTTTGCTTGATGCCTCCAAATCCCTGGTGTGTGTAGGTGATCATCTCTGGTTCCCTTGGACTGCTCAGATGCCAGCTCCTATCTGACAGGAGGTCTGTCACCACTGACCCAGCCTTGCCAGGCCATCAGCTATATGGGCATCTGTATAGCCACTAGCACTAGCTGAAGTCCTAGAAGGCAGGTGTTATGACATCATTTGACAGGTAAGGAAATGGAACCTTAAGGAAAGGACAGTTAACTGGTCTGATGACACATAGCCATTGCAGACCTGAGCCAGTATTTAAAGCTGGGACACTAATTCGTGCACTTTGTATGCTGTAAGCCCTTGTGGTTTTCTTCTCGAGCAGGAATTTCATGTACCCTGTCCCAAAGGATTCCCCTCCAGGAATAGGACTGTTTTTTCCGGTGAGGCTCAGGCTGACTGATGGTTGAGTGGGGCCAATAAAGTCTTTCCTGGGAATGAAATCTCTTTCTGTTAACTCACTGGGCCAACTTATTGGGGACCCCTGCTCACCCAGTTGATTAGAGAATTGGGATAAAGTGCTTCCAGAATTTCCCTGAATTCTGTATTCACCATGTTAACATGGAGGCTTCTCTTACCAGCTCCTAAGGGCCATACCTCTAGTGCTAGATGAAGGAAGCGGGTCTTAGATGAACATGACATTGCTAGACATGGGGACATGCATGTCCCCTTCAGTTTCACAAACCCATGGGGAAACTAGAAAACAAGAAGTCAAATTTTAAACTTTCCCTGGCGCTGAGCCCTTGCCAGACTTTGCAGATTTGGTGCTCCCAAAGAGCACCGTGTTGGTGGTCAAATGAAGCACACTCCAGAATGAAAGCAAAAGCTGTGGGATTGGGAGGAAGGAGTCCAAAGGCCAAGGGGGCTCCCTAACTTCATTATCTGAGTCTTCTTGCCAACCACTGCACGTTAAGAACAGGGCTAGGGCTTGGCTCCCCTGGCCACACTCCTGGGCCTGGGAGAGCTGAGGTATGTCTGGAAAAGAGGGGGACTTTGCCAAGGCAAGCATCTCCCGTGCCAGGCAGACCAGCAAATAGCTTCTTCTCCCAGTCCCTTCATCCGAATCCTCGACCAGCCAAGGCCCATTCATTTAATAAGTGCAAACTCAGGAGCTACTAAGTGCCAGGCTCAGTGCCAGGCACTGAGGATACAGAGGTGAACTTGCCTAAATCAGGCATGCTTTTCATCACATGTTCTAGAAAACATTCATTGATGTTTTCCTGATCCCAAGAGTAATGTGTGTCGGGTAAAAAAATTAATTTCATTTAAATTGAATCACTCAGTCTCCGGGGAGAAGTCCTGATAGCATTTTATGGTATTGGAGTGCCTTGTTAGCTAAGGAAAAGCGGGACCGGGAAAAAGGCCAGTTCTGTGAATCTTCTTAGAGTATGATCCAAATTTTCATAGTAAAAAGAAAAAAAAAATTTTTAAGATTTGATTGGGACTTTACTTGAACAATGAAACTAAAAATTATGGAAATAAGGTTACATTATCCTACATTTAACAGCTCTTGTAACATTGGAATTACAATGTCAAGGACACCTTAGACCCAAGGAAAAAGCTTATTTGCTTTATTGGCATCTTTATTATTTTTTTTAAATATTTTATTTCTTTATTTGTCAGAGTGAGAGAGAACACAAGCAGGCAGAGCTACAGGCAGAGGGAGCAGGGAGCCCAACACTGGGCTCAATCCCAGGGCCCTGGGATCCTGACCTGAGCCAAAAACAGATAACAACCAACTAACCCATTCAGGCACCCACAAGAGGTCATTTTTATAATGGCATACTTTTCCAAGGGCTTCTCTTGATCTTTTTTATTTAAATCCTTATCTTTGGGAGCATCTTAAAGTGTTATCATCCAGGGGTGTTTATCAGTTAACTGATCTAACTCAGCCAGATCCAGATTTATCAGTTGCATTCTGTGGCTTGAGCAGTTTTCCATCATCACTTTCATTGATTTCATGAAAGTCTGCTGCTTTTGCAGCAAGGACTCAATTTCCCTCTGTAGTAGATTTGTACCATATTGGAATTGGGTAATCAGATGTCTGCACTGTCTGGTGATCAAGGACAATTGTTGCTCCCTAATCTGTATTCCCAGTCAGCTGAGAGTTCAGTCAGCATGTCTGGCAACAATGATAAAGTTGTGTTCTCCAACCTAAAGTCAGGGTAAACAACGAGTGGTACATGGAAAAGGCAGAGCCAAGGAGATGCCTGATGTCAGGAACCTCTCCCACATACTTCCAGCTGGGCAGCACATGTCTGGCAGAAGTAATAAGCAACCCCCAATAGATCACGATTTTGAAGCCTCCCTGGGTCTCTCTGTGCCTACAAAGTTGCCTGCCTGGCTCCTGCCAAGGGTGTAAATGTCTCCATAACAAGCCTGGTTTTTAGTTATGCCTTGGACCTGATGTGAAACCCGAACAAAGAGGATGTTGATGCTGCTTGGGGTAAATTGCTCCCCCGATGTGCATGGTTACCCAGACTTCATAAACTACAGTTAGATGAGCTTTCTCTCGTTTAGTAGAAATTTTAAAATTTTTATCGGCATATGCATGTTTCCCTTTCATTGTCTTTCCTCACCTGGTAGCAAATGCCCCATCCTTCCCAGTGGCTCCCAGGGCCTGGAGCCTCAGCTATAAAGAGCATTGTGTGAGGTCAGGTTCACCAGAAGCAGAACCTGAGATGGGGATTTCTGTGCAAGCAGTTTATTAGAGAAATGATCTGGAAAAAAAGGGGAGTGAAGGGATCAGAAGGGGGCAGAGGAAGGAACCCAACAATTGTCCTGTCAGCTGGAGGCTGCTTTATTTAGCCTCATCCCACGGGGGCTCTGGAACCTAATCCGCACAGCAGAGCCCGTCTCACCTGGAGGCAAAGGGATGCAATCCGAGGCTGCAGAATGCTTGTAAGAGAGGGTGTTGTAAACCCCCCTCCCCCAGGCAAAGAGGCTTCCTTTCAGCTGGGGGCTGTTGAACCCATATGGTAAAGGGGTCGTAGGACAAGCACAGAACCATCCACTCATAGTGTTTGCTCCCCTCACAGCTGTAGTAGGAAAGCAGAGTATAGAAATAAATAACCCCAGGAGGTCCATGTTGGTGCTGACAGGCGGCAGAAGGGTGATGCATGAGCTCCTTTCTATAGCACCACCAGGAGCGCGTGAGTCATGATCGTCAACCCAGCGCTCTCCAACCTAGAGAGGTCTCTGGTTTTTGCTCTCTCTGCCTTCCCCTACCAAGGTCCAACCAGAATTCTGCAATCTCTAGTAGACTGAGTAGGGTGGCAGAGAGACTCAGAATAAAGCAATAAATCCTGGCTTACACGTTATTTTCTAGCATTTTTGGAATTAACCAAAAGAATGGACTTCAGCAGTTCTGGAATAATCAACTGAAGTCTGAAGCCAAAGCCAAGTACACTGAGGTCCTCTCAGGTTCCAGAGCAAAGTTTTGAAGTCGCAGTCATTCCTTCACACCCACACAAAACCTTAAAAAAGTCTTCAAGGCAATAAATCTTTTCTTCACAAACAGGTAGACCTTTGACTTGAATGGAAAACCTGTCTTCTGGTTTGCAAGGGATTTCCAGTGAGGCATGGAACTTCACAAAGAAAGTTTAGAACTGAGTTGAGGACTCATGTAACTTGGGCTCGGTGCCTCTGATGCCCGCAGGCTGATTAACTAGGATTTAAAGGAGCTTCTCCTTGGGCCGTTGTAGATACTGCTTCTGCGAGGAGGAACAGGAAGAAGGAGATGGGAATAAATCCCGCACAAATGAATCATGAGGATCAATCTGTGGGACATGCAGGTCCTGAGACAGCATTTGAGAACTTACCCTCTGGTTTCCTTATTGAAATTGCAGAAGCATGTCCTCTAGGTTTCAAGAGCAGCCCCTCCCACTTCCATGTAAATGTGTCTATCTGCTGGGAGGTCTCTTCTTTCTAAGTTGTGAGCTCTTCAAGGACAGGAACTAACATCCTTCAGACCTGTGTCCTTCTCACTGATGATGGTAGGTGATATGCTGACCCGGTCACCCCGTAGAAGCTCAGGGTCCATTCTGAATCCTGTACTGCTTCCACTATGTGTGTGAACTTGGCATCCATGAGGATTTGGGGCCAAGGTGCATGAAGTAAGCCTTGGAAGGAAGACTGAGGAAGAGTATTCCTGCTAGTGGAAACAACTTAAAAGAGGTACAGAAATGAAGCCAGGTAAAGGGTGTTTGTAGACTGGAAACAGAATAGAAAAAGAAGAGAATGTAGATGCTCTTTCTCTCTAGAAAATTAGGGTCGTGGAATGGGGAGGGAGACAGGCTTTAGAGTCCACCAGGAATGACCTTGGGGGAGGCACACAACCTTATCAAACTTTGGCATCCTGGCTTCTAGATTCAGCAAGTGCTAGGTCTGTGGCATCTCCTCCAAAATCCACAACATACTGTCTCCCCTTGGAAATCTTGATTTGGCTTCAATAACTTGGAACCTGTGGCTTAAGAAGAGCCTTCTGGCCTCCTTTGACCTTGGTTGTAGACCATATGTTTAAGTAGGAAGACAGCAGTTCCCCATGACCCCCATCCTGGTTTCTTGTGCCACTGTGTATAGAGTCCAGCCTTGGTGGGCTGTGCCAGGAGATCTCTCCTTGCCCCTGTACATGGGCAAGGCATACCAGCTCAGCCCTTACCACCCCAGGCTGCAGAAAAAATCCCTGTATTTCCTTGGTGTGATTTTCTTAGAGTTTATCTTTCCTAAACTAGCAAGATCTTGAAAGGCAGGATTAGAATGTGGACTTAGGAGAAAGTGTCCAGGAAGATGGCGTGGTTGTCTTTAACCCAAAATTTTGGAGGCATCCGGCTCACATGCAGCCTGGTGCAGTTCACCAGGAGAGCAGCAGGGTTCAGAGCCGAAACATTAGTTAAGAATGTTCTGGATGCCTGCCTTTGCACCGAGCCCATGGGAAGGGTGGGCTGCCAGAGAAGGACTGAGGACTTGTCCTGGTCGCAGGCCTCCCTCCCACCCGAGCCAGCAGCGATGTTGCCTGGGAACCTCCCCAAAGAAGGACCACATCTGCTCAAGTCTCAGTTTGCCTCATGGAGGCCACTTACACGCATTGGTCTCCACACCGCCAGCCCATCCATTGGTGCTTTTTCTCTTTCAGGAGGAAATGGGCATTTCCTGTGAGCTGCTTGAATCAGACTTCCTCAAATGCAGCGTGGGATTTCCTTTCATGAGGTCAAAATCAAAGGTAAGGGGAAGAGACGAGGCTCTTATTTCGTAACAGGGTCCCAGCCCTTCCCACCAGCCACCTGCCCTGTCAGCTGTACCCCAGCCCCCAGGCTTCCTCTGTTCCCCCCCATCCCCACTCCCACCCCTGCCTTTGCCATGGCACTGCCCAGCTCCTATAGGGGTGGGGCTGGGGTTTTGATCTTCTACTCCACAGGGGCCCTCCCCACATGCTCTTCCTCTCTGATCTACATGACATATCCCAAATGTGAGAGACACACCATGGCCGTGGTACTTCAGCAAGCACCATCTGGTTGGCCTTCCTAAAAATCTTTCTCTGGGACATTTCATCCCACTGTGAGTGTGACAATATAGGAGAAATGTGGTCTGGGCTAGTGACCTACAGTTCTGACTGTCACTCCCCTGGACACTCACAATTTTCTGAAGAGACCTCTTAAAATTCTTAAAACATAAATAATGGTATTACACTTCTTTTTCTTTTTCTCAAGTAAAAGAAGTTAGACTCACTTTGGTATTTATATGGAGCCAAATTTTCTAAGCTCAAATAATAATATGGTCCAGCATACTCAAACATTCATGGAACATTTTGGTATGTGCCAGTATTATAAGGATATGCAAAGATACATAGAAGATGTGATTGTTGGAAGCAAAATGAGAATCTAAAAGATCAGGTCAGCCTTTGAAATGAAAGCTATTTTTCTTGCTATTATTTGAAGGAAATTTTATATTCCTTTGTCTAACTTTTTCCCCCCTAAAAAAAAAAATAAGAAAGTTTAATCCTCCTCTCCTGCCTATGTCACAGAATCAACTTGTTTTAATCTCCAAGGCATTTTGGTCCCAGTACCTTGTGGCTGTTTTGTAAGCCAGTTGTGAGAATGTTCAAGGGAGAAAGAAGATTTGCTGATTTCCTAGCAAATCACTCAAACCCCTCAGCTCCATTGAAGACTCCTGCTCCAAATGACAATGGCTCTTACATCTGTGATTCCAAAACCTTTTAGGAACCCTGCAATGTCCCTGAACCCTGGACATTATTGCCTGTAGAAATGTTACATGGCACTTCAGTTATACGTGTTTAAATGAAATCTTTTCAGCAACCGAAAACTGACTTAACTAAAAAATGTTAACAGTTGCCATTTCATTGGTAAAATCCAGCCAACATCCCAAATCAAACCTAAGGTGGGGCATGCTAGTTTTAGCTTAAAGGTTATTTTAAAAGGAAAACTTTATCACTTTGATGTACGGATCCAGGACCACTTACCATAAAGGGAGGGTAGTCATAAAAACGAGTACAGGGAAAACAAAGCCGTGTTGAATTCTGGAGCATTAAATTTTGTCAAAATTCACTAACTCTCAAAATAGTCATGGAACCGACAGAAGTAGGAACGTTGGAAGGTTGGATTTTTTCCCAGCTTGGTAATGCCACTACCTTCCTCCCACATACAGAGGCTCAGACTGGAGCAACACGAAAGCTGGAGTTCGGAGGCCTAGGGGTGAGTCCCTGGAGAGAGCCCGAGTGACCTAGCAGGGCCAGGGACCACGCCTGTCCGCCCCCTGGCTTGCCCTCCCCTGTGTCTCGGCCCCTGGGGCTCAGTCAGGCTGCAGCCCGCCTGTTAAGCCTCATGACTGCACCGTCAGCTTACTCGGGGACCATCTGTCCCTGTCTGTCATGACAGCCTGCCCCGTCTCTGGCCTTCCCTTCTCCCAGGCACCCTCCTTCTCTGTTTTTGGCTTCTCACCTCACCTGGGTCTTTAGAGTGTTTAATTCAGATCTCCTGCCAGTTCTGACTCTATGCTGGGACAAGACCCTTGACTTCCCCTTCCTTTGTGTCCTCCAGCTCTGGTTCCCATCCTGTCTCCATGTCCCCACCCACGCTAGCAACTGAACAGACCCCCTGCTACAGAACTTTCTGTCTCTAGAGGGATGTCCACTGCCCACTGTATTTGATGGGTCCGTGTTCATTACTCTCAGGCAGCATTTAGTACAGTTGAATCCAGGGTTGCGAAGGTAGACCAGTGCCTAGCATTAGTCACTAAGGAACCCAGATACTTTGACATTAAATGATTATAGACTCTCAGAGCTTGATGGAACTCAAGAACCATTTTGTCCATCCTCTAATTTTTATTGAAAGGTAAAGAGAGTGCATGTCTTGGCCAAGATCACATACTCAGTTTGTGGGCCGCGCCGGGATCTGTAACCCTTACCCGGGGGTCCCTCCCACATCCCCACACATACCCAACAAGTACATGGCAAAAACCATTTGCTCAGGGCAGCCTTCCCCAAGCCATGGGATGCTCACCACGGGGAATGCCTGCGGTGGTTGTAGACCAAACATGGACACTGCAAACATGGACATTGCCTCTAACAGCGGAACAGTTATTACCTGTTCAACACTCTTTTTCCCTGATTCCATGCAGGAGAAAGTCTCCCCTGTCCTTAACACCTCCCTACCTCTTGCTAATCTCCCTCTTGCCAAAATAAAGTAGCCCTTAGGCTCAGAGCCCTCAGCAGGCCACAGAATGCCCCAATGCTTTGTTTTCATTTATTTTTGTGGCAACCTTCTCTTACTGGTAAGTGATCCTGATTCCCATCTCTGATCATGGTAGAAATTTTCTAAAGTGCAGCCACTTATAGAAAGTGCAGAAACTTTCTAAAGTGCAGCCACTCTGGAAAACAGCATGGAAGTGCCCCAGAAAGTTGAAAATAGAGCCACCCTACGACCCATCAATTGCACTACCGGGTATTTACCTGAAAGATACAAGCATAGTGATCTGAAGTGGCACGGCATGTGCGCCCCAGTACCAAAGTCCACAATAGCCGAACTATGGAAAGAGCCCAGATGCCCATCAGTAGGTTAATGGATAAAGAAGATGTATATATACACGATGGAATACTATGCAGCCATCAAAAAAGTAATCTTGCCATTTGCAGAAATGTGGATGGAAGTAGAGGGCATTGTGTTAAGTGAAATAGGTCAGTCAGAGAAAGACAATTACAGGATTTCAGTCATGTGGAATTTAAGAAACAAAACAGAATCATAGAGAAAAAGAGGAAAAATAAAATAAGAAAAAGAGAGGGAGACAAACCATAAGGGACTCTTAACTACAAGAAACAAACTGAGGGTTGGTAGAGGGGAGGTGGGTGCGGGGATGGGGTAATGGGGTAATGGGCAGCAAGGAGGGCACGTGATGTAACAAGCACTGGCTGTTCTGTACCACTGACAAATCACTGAACTCTACCTCTGAAACTAATAATACACTATATGTTAATTAATTGAATTTAAATAAAATAAGACTAAAAAAATAAAGTAGTCTTTAAATAAAAAGAGCAGTAATGAAAGTACACAATAAGTGATACAGGTGATATGGTACATAGGTGTGGCAAACATTGGGAAAATGGTGAGGGAATGAAACTTAGAAAGGCTGGGTTAATAAGAAAATAAATATAATTAATTAATTAATTAATTAAAAAGTCCTGGTCTAGGAGACGAATATATCACTTTCTAGAAGACCTCAGTTGCTAAAAAAGACCGTGTGCCTCTCACCAGAGCACACTCCAGGCTTGGTTTTATTACTACAGTTTTATCTCTGGCCTGTCAGCCAGAAAGATACTCATAAAAAAATAAAGCTTGCCATGCAGATGAGCTCCAGAGGTCATAAACTGCAGAGACTGTGGTGTTTCTGTTGGGAATGCTCGCTGAGGCCGGATGTCACTTTCTTTTCCCCTAGTATGAATTCAGCATGATCTTTGACACAAGCCACCTGTCTGGGGAAGAGGAAGTTCTTAGCTTCATCATTACTGCTCAGAGGTAAGGGGGAGATTCACTTTTTTTTTTTCCTGAAGATAAAGATTTACAAGAACAGGAAAGGACGTTCCCTGGTCACATTTTGATGATGCTCAGGATTCTGAGGAGGAAGAAACAGTGGAGTGATAGAGCCCCAGAGCGCTGGCTGGTGTCTGTCCCGTTCTGCTGATGCAGCCAGCAGGGAGGACGGAGCTGGGAGGGATGGGGATCATGTGGCCAGAGGCAATGACTTTTACAGCCAAGGAGAGACAGCCCAGGGGAGGTGAGGTTTCTGATCCAAGTTCACGTGGTTGGGTAGTTCACAAACTTCCTCTGTGGGTTGCATTCCAGGATGCAGGGAGGGGGCACAGCAGGCCAGGGGGGTGGGGACAAGCTTGTTGTCAGAGGCCCCAAGACATGCTCCTCCAGAGAGGACTTATCCTGGAAGCCTTGTGGGCAGAGAATCAGGGCAGGGGACCATGCAAGGTGACTTCTGCCCTCAGGAGTGTGCTCCTGCCCCTCTGGCTCCAGTGTGGCCTCGAGCCACGATGGGGCTTTGGGGGCTGTCAGCTGTCTCTACAAGCCAGAATCCATGTATACCTGGAAGCACCATTTGGGTAGCACTTGGCTGACATCGGGTTGGAAGGAGAGGTAGGTAGGTGGGTGAAGAGGAAAAAACAAACTTTGATCAGGGTGTCGGTTGGATACCCAAGGCTACTTTTGTAATTTGGATTTATCTGGAGAGGATTTTAAACTTACCAGAACTGTTGCAAAGCATAAGTTAAGGAACTCTCCTGCAGCCCATGCTGGCACTTGGCTCCATTTACTTATCATTCTCTACAGATAGTTTTTTTTTCTCAACCATCTGAAAGTTGCAGAAATCATGCGTCCTTCCCATAAGGACTCCAGTGTGCATTTCCTACAAATGAGACTGTTTTCTTCAATAACCGGTATAGTTAGCAAATGCTGGAGAGGTGACAAATGCTGGAGATGTGACACTGGCACAATACTATCATCTCTTCTACAGTCCATGTTCCAATTGTGCCAATTGTCCCAATGACTTTTCCACCCCTTTGTCACGGGTCCAGAATCCAGTCAAGGATCCTGCATTGCATTCAGTTATCGTGTCTTCTCTGTAGTTACCGTAACCTCCAAAGGAAATTTCTTGCCAACAATCCTAAGTCCATCCCAGAGGTGGCCTGGAGATCTGAACCAAACACCCTGAAGGCCAAGGTCAGGCAAGGTCCACCAGAAATGATGAGAAAACAAAACGAGGAACTGCATGGCTAGAATAGAGGTCAGGAACCCAGAATGCCAGACCCTAGGTGGGCAAGCAGTGGAATCAGGCACCGAAAGTCGACCAGCAGGGGTGCTCAGTGGAGTCACGAGGTTGAAATAAGGTTCAGACCTAAAGACCCTCAGGATCTGGGGTACAGAGTGAAGCCACAGGCTCGGCTTTATGGAACTAAAGCCCCCCTTGAAATGAGGGTTCTCAACCCCAGCCTTCCTTTGAGGAGGAGAATGCCCTCAGGAGCTGAGAAGGAGCTCCTCATCCCACGTTACAATTAGAAAGAACACCATTTCCCAGACTCTCCAGATGAGCTGCATTGGGGCCAGCCCATCAGTGCGATGAGCTGCGCAGAATAGGAGGGGCACCGGCTCAGCTGTGTCTGGCCCCCAGATGGAGCAGGGAGTCATGCCTTGGACCATTCTGCTCACCCCCCTGCACGATCAGCAGGTGGGGACCATGGGGAAAGGACAAGGCCAGGGCTGAGAGGGCTCGTGGATGGACGAGAGAGTGAGTCTGGCATCCCGGACCATCTCAAGAAGGCTTCAGTCTAGAGATGGAGGCAGATACCCAGCTTCCTACAGGGGAGGAGAGACAACCTAGCCCAGGGCAGGCATGCTTCGCTCCTTCAGTCTGCAAATGCCTGAGCCCTTCCCACAAGCCAGGCACTGTGTCAGACATTGGCAAAGCAGAAGTTGGGGAGCTAGTGTGCTGGGGGCAGGGGGATTTCAGAAAATGAGCCAATGAGGTAGAACCTTAGCAGGAGCCAGGAGCATGCAGATTCATCCTGCAATCACAAAGAATCTTCTTTGTACCCTGTATTCTCTTTAAGCCCACTTGGGTGGGGTTAGTTTTTTCCCTGTCTTACTGGGAGGGAGAGGATGGTAAAGGCTTTCTCCCCTCGGTGAGAGCAAGCTGCAGAAGGGAAACCTGCTTCACTCTCAGGAACGGTCTTGCTTTCCTCCAGCATCGCTCTGCTGCACCCCCCCCTTCCCCTGGAGAGTCCCAAGCACCCCCAGGCTCACAGCAGGGCATGTGGGAGGTGTGAGTGAAATAGAAATGGGGCTCACTCCTTAACAGGTAGGGGCACTCCCCAGGCTGTGTGGGTATTCCAAGCTGATTCTTGCCTTTGGATAGCCAGCCCTCAGCTGGGGGGGCTTTCTCACCTGTGAGTCCCTCAGTCTGCCTCCAACTTCAGCCTCTCGCCAACCAGACACCCCTTCAGCTTCTGCTGCTGACACCGTGCCCTCAGGGACAGGACCAAAGGTGACCTCACCCTGGCTTTCAACATGTAGGCCCCACCCGGTAGCCTCTGCCCTGGCGGTCTCTGGAAATGCCAGATTCTTGCATGGCCCCTTCTCTCCCACTGTGCCAAGAAAGAGGAACCTAGCAGCTTTCCCCTACATTCCCTGGGCAGCCCCTGCGCCCCCATGCTGAACAAGGTGCCCTGAAATGTGCCTTAAAGGGCAGACACACTCCCCCATGCACCCCCCCCCCCCACCAAGCACTTCTCGATCTCAAAGCTGCTTCTCCAGAAATCCTCCTTTCTCGACTCCATTACACCCTTGATATGACACCTCAGATTTTTGCCCCAAGCCATAGTAAATCCTGCTTTGGTGCTTTCCTCTGGATCTGGCCTCCCTTACACCTCAGCCAGAATGTGGACCTGGACGAACATACTTCATACTCACCCCCTGAGAGTGATGCTTGAATTTTCACAAAAACACCAATTCCCCAGCATCTTGGACTGAAATTCTTCCCAAACCCTGCATCTTTCCATTTTCTGTGGTCCGTTCTGGCCTCTCACTAACAGCTTTGCCCTCAGGTATCCCCTCTCCGCTGGACATCGGGGATGCTCAGGTCAGTCCCCAACAAGTACAACAGGACAGTGGCCAGCAGCCGTATCTGTGGGAGGTGGACACAAAGCAGCTCTGGTTTCTTCTCCCACTGCTTTTTAATTTTGTTTTCATTTGAGGCCTTCCTCAGTCTCGACGTTATTTAAAGCTCATGGAATCAAGATTCCCTTTCCCTTGGGAATGACTGTGATGCTGGAAGCATACATTACCAGAGCCCCTCAGTCCACAACCACAATCACATATTTTGGCTTCAGTGTTGTTTTCTGTATTTTTCTTTCTTTCCTCTTTTTTTTTTTTAGCATTATCACAAATATTTTGGAGAATGTTCTGTCTCCTAAAAATAAGAGCACAGCACATCACAGTGTACGTTGGCCTTCTTTACCCTGTGTGGTTGCTTCCAACTTCCACTCCAGAGGTGATGGCTTTGTGGCCTTTAATTCAGCCCTGGCTGGACTTCTAAACATGCACTAAGCATGTGTAAAAAGTCGGGGTAAATAACAATAGCCGTGACTTCAAGTACAGCCCAGAAAGCCCAGAAATCCTGCACGGCCTTCTAGTGGGGCAAGGGCAGCCCGCTGTGGAGTGCCAGCATTTCATCACAGATCGTATTTGGCTAGGCTTGCAAGTCTTGAAATCGTGTGGGGCTTGGTGATTTCTTATTCAACCTGTTTCACGATCCCATAGTTCACGTTCACATAAAAAACATGACTGGGATCTAATAGAAATTATGTACAAAGCGTAGGGAAGGTGGACTTGGTTCCCATTACCAGAATCCGGAAGGGCCTCCCTGGGGAGACGGCACCTAAACAGAGGGGTCTGTTTTCAGGCTGAAGACACAGAGGCCCAGTGCCGAGTATGTGACAGCCAGATGGGTGGTGGGCACTGTGGGGAGCGAGGGACTCGTGAGCCATCTCTGTGGGAAGCAGACAGGGCGGCGGCAGATGCGTGGACAGAGGACATTGGGCTGGGCCGCAGAAAGCCCACGTGGCCTCAGAGAGTCTGCACTACATTCCAGAGGCAGAAAGTCTTCAAAGAGGGAACTGGGGCATGCAACAGTTTGCCCACAGAGCTTATTGGATTTCAGAAAGGGAGTCCCGTGGCCAATCAAACCTGGAAATTCCTAATTCTCCTGCTGTTTCTTGGACCCACTGAAAACTCCTGGTGGTTGGACAAACCCATTAGTGGTTCCTCTCCACCTGCATATTCCTGGGAAGGAACACCGGGGCGGGAAATAAATGACATGAAAGGGACTTCCTTGTCAAAGAGCGGAAACTCCGCCTGCCTCCCAAGCCCACCCAGGGCTAATCAGTGGTGCCAGAGAAGAAGGGGCCAACACCATCACCGTGGGAGCACTGTCAGAATCACCTGTCCTTAGATGCCAGGGGTGCCCCTGGGAGTCACGGGGGAGAGGGGCTTTAAACACCACCGATCCCTGGTCCATCACTCACAGGCTCAGATCTATCAGTCTGGGCTGAGACTTCAGCGTTAGGACTGTGAGATCATCTCATCCACTGATTCTAGTAAGCAGCCAAGGCTGAGACACCCATCTGGAGCCCCTGGCTCTATATGGGCCACATTTCCACTCAGCA
The DNA here is from genome assembly GCF_030435805.1 of Mustela lutreola. Classification (NCBI taxonomy): domain Eukaryota; kingdom Metazoa; phylum Chordata; class Mammalia; order Carnivora; family Mustelidae; genus Mustela; species Mustela lutreola. The sequence continues at coordinate 66,903,139 of NC_081291.1, read as the reverse complement.
GACTTCTACGAAGCATGTGCAATTTATCCGATGCAATGCTGGGCAATAAGAAAATGCTAATTGCTTCCTAAAATCAAGAACATCCCCTCATGGGCACAAAGAGTGAGTGCTCCATTGCATCAGGGCACGCCTAGTATTGGCAGCTGAAATAATTAGCAGAATCTTCTAACAGTTGGAATCACCGGCGTATTATATGTTAAATTATATGTTAAACATGCTGCAGAATATCGCAGGCACTCATTTCTTCCCAGATGTTGGTGAAAACAGTCTTACCACCCCAGAGGGCGGGTCCCAGCACTTGACTCCCTGCTCCGGCAGAAAGATCCTTAAAGCCCCTTATCTTGAAAGCCTCCGTTAAAATATCAATCGTTCTGTCCTCCCCATCACTACCCTTTGAAGCTCTCCTGCCGACTTGCGGATTTAGGAGGACGTAAAGTTGAGCCTAAACAGTCCTCCAGAGCTCTCTCAGCAGCCTGGCTTTGCAGACCATGGGAACGCATCCCAAGTCACGAGCTCGTGGAGTGCCTGCAAGCCTTTTGATGTTTGGCCTCTCTATCTCAACTTTTCAGCTCCAGTCGGTCTGGAGCAGTTCCCCGATGACAGATGAGACTGTCGGGCCTGAGCTGCCAGCAGCCACAGGTGGCTGGACAAATGGCAGGGCAAGGGGTGGCGCATCCATCAGGATCCCATTACTGGCAGGATGCGGGTTGGGGGGAGTTTGGGTTGCAGGCCAGGGCGTTACCGGTCCCAGTCCCATCCATTCCACATCACATCTGATCTGCCTCTGGCGGTGATTCTAAGGCTTTTATTAGCCCCCTGGGAAAGGAAGGGCAAGGGGATCAGACCAGGTGGGCACCCGACCCTGCTGCTTCTGCACACTGCCCTCTGAGTGATGGATGTCACCCCATTAGCAGAAGACAGATGAGGAGTCAGGGGTCAGAGTCACAGAGCACCATTGTTTCAGAACAATAGGAGAAAGAAGAGGGGATGTGAGCTTCCCTTTAAGTATTGTTGCATTTAGCTCTTGCTGGTGGGAGAGGAAGACAGTGGAGGCAGTGGGGGAGGGCAGGGAGCAGGCAGGAACTCTGCAAGGGGTCAGGGAATGTCGCGGGGGGAGTGGGCCAGTGAACTGTGCCCAAACTTCAGTGGGTCTTGGGGTCCCTACATTCCACCCCTGGAGGATGCACTTGGCTTCCAGCTGGGATCCCACATACATGCCATGTGGTAGAACCAGCTAGAAGTGCTGGCCCTGGCAGCTTGCACCCAACGGCCCTGCCTGTTTTTAAGGTGGTACTTCCACAGAAAAATAATCACAATCATCTTGGAAATGTAACAAAATAGTAAAAGGAAACTAGGTCTTCTCCCTTTACTCCTCTTCTTCCTCTCCCCTCCCCCACTCCCTACCCACAACCTTCCAAATCTGCTATCAGAGCCCTGGTTTGGGAGTCTGGCTGACCTGGTTTGCTGTGGATCCTTGGGCAAGTTCCCTAATCTCTCCGAGCTGCTCCTTACCTGTCCGAGGCAGGCAGTCCCCCACCCTTCTAGGGTTCCTCGGAGGACCCGGTGAGATCATGCTGTGCAGTATGCCTGGCCCAAAGCAGCCACCCAACTGTGTCAGCTTCCTTGCGCTGCCCTTTCCAGAGAGACCACCACTGTCCCCATTCCCTGCTTTCTCACTCCAAGGGGGATGCCTGTTGTGGATGGATGTGCTACAGCCAGAAGTCTATAGGGGAGCTCCCGTGGTCTTTATCATGACGGGACTGGCCAGGGCTCCTCTCCCAGGCTTCGTTGGCTGTCCAAGGAGGGCAGGTCATGCCTCTCCGTGGGAAATGGCAGCTCAAGTCCAGCAAACCCCTTCCTAGCTGCTGTGCCCTAACCTTGCTGGTCCGTTCTTCATGGAACAAACATTTCTAGAAGTGGCATGTGCTGTCGGTGCCCAGCCATAACCATTCAGCACTCGCCTTTCCCTGCACCCACCAGACAGCTTCTGTCTCCCAGGACCACTCTGCTGAGGCTTTCTCGAGCCGCAGCCCACTCACTCGGGTGCATAGCACAGGTGCCAGAAAATTCCTGTTCCCTGCCACCCACCCCACCCCTGCAGCAGATCTCAGGAGTCATGGATAAAGCTCCACCTTCCATGGGAAGACCTCGGTGTGTGTTCCACGCTGCCTCCCAGATATCCCCAGCCAGTCCAAACCTACTTGTCCACAGCACTGATCTCCTGGATTACCTGCCTTTTCTGCCTTCATTCCCTTCCCTGTCTCTTCTCCACTCCCTGCTGGTGTCTCCTGGGTCACCTCCCCAGCACACCACTTGTACTCAGATCTTTGGGAAGGGATCACAATTGAAACAACAGGCCCACCGTTCCTCTGCACGGGGACCAGAAACAGACCCGAGGGGACATCAGGTGCACGGCCAGCCCTTGGAGAGTGACAGGTCGAGGTCTAACCCAGAACAAGGAAGCCTGCTCCCCGGGAGCGAGCACTTACCAGCGCTCATCACTCTCTTCCCATGCAGTGGCAACGTGGAACGTTCTGAGTCCCTGCATGACAACACCCTCACGCTGATGGTGCCACTGATGCACGAAGTGGACTCGTCCATCACTGGGTGAGCAGCTGGTCCTGGGTCGCCAAAACACCCCAGGGGGAGTTGGGGGGGGTGGGGGAATGCTGTGTTTTTCTTGTATATGCACAGGTAGCCAGGAGTCTGTGGCCTTTCCCGTACCCCTTCTTCCCAGCCTTGAAATGCAGACAAAGTTTTAGCTTTTAGTTGTGGCTTGTGCCCTCCTCCCACCTTGTTTTCCCTCTTTCCCAGCTACCCACATACCTGCTGGGTGACGGGAGAGGTTTGATGACAAGGCTAAGCCCCAGAATGTCTTTGAGCACCCTGTACACCTTTATGTGGCTCTTTCTCCAACACCTACCCCTCCAGAGGGCCAGGATTCCTGGGGTTCAAATCTCAGCCAATTGCTGCTGGGCCAGAGCTTACAGCCAGATGTATCCCAACGCCCTGGTGGCCTTGCAGAAAGGCTCGCCATTCTGATTAGAGACACAGCTGACTTTGGCCTTGCACGTTTCTGTTAACCCCTTCTGCAGAGTCAGTGGCGGTGGGCAGGGAACAATCACAGCGGGACACAGCTTGTTCCTGGTGAAGTCCACAGTCGCTCAGCGCCCCCGGTGTCGGAAGGCGGGGCTGCGGGCTCTAGGGTCCCGACACAGCCTGGGCGGTTTTCAGCCCAAGCCCAGGCCTGGAAAAATGAGAACTCAGTTCCTGTTTCTGGCTTCAGAAAACAGAGCACATACATACCTCTTTGATAGCGGAAAAAGGATTTGCACAATTAGTTTAGATCAAATGAGGACCCGCTGAACCCCTGCCCCAAATGCAAGCTGAGGTTTCTGGGGGGTTCAGTGTTTCTCATTTTTCACTTTTCGAGTGCCTCTGGGTCCTGGCCTTGGCTAGAGGCAGAAGTGTTAATACGCCACAGAAGGAGCCGTTCTGCAGTAGCTCCCCAGCTGCTAGACCCTAGAGTGAGCCTCTGGGTTCCCGCGCTCTGGGCGGTTTCCCTCATGTTCTTCAGACAGGAGGCATCAGTGGATTATATTTGCAAATTAGCATAGATTTGCCTCTGTTCATGGCTCTATTTTTAGCCATGTGGTTTATTTACTTGTCTCATCAGAGGCACAGTGAGAATGTGGCCTGAACCAAGCCCTGTCCTCGGAGGGGAAAGAGAACACACTTGATCCTGTTGTCGGGCCCTAGGAGGCCTCATTGTTGAGGCATTAACAGCCCCCAACTGAAGCCATCCTTTAAACACATGAGTCAACCTCTGATCTTTCCAGGACATAAAATAAGGCTGGTTTAAACGAACCATTCTTGCCATTTGATAACAACTGGGAATTCACTATGTGTCTAAAATAATGCCTTTAAGTTGAAAGTAGATGGGGCGCCTGGGTGGCTCAGTGGGTTAAGCCGCTACCTTCGGCTCAGGTCATGATCTCAGGGTCCTGGGATCGAGGCCCGCATCGGGCTCTCTGCTCAGCAGGGAGCCTGCTTCCCTCTCTCTCTCTCTGCCTGCCTCTCCATCTACTTGTGATTTCTCTCTGTCAAATAAATAAATAAAATCTTTAAAAAAAAAAAAAAAAAAAAAAAGAAAGTAGATGAATTGCTGTCCATTCAGACTTGGTACCGAAAATCTTACATGACTGTATCTGGGCAAGGGAACAGCTTCTGGAGTCCAAGCTTGGTCCCATCTTGGGCTTGCTCGTATAGACAGTGTTGAAAGCATCGCTGTACACTGAGCTTAAGTTCTTAATCACATCTTAAGCAGCCACTGTTTGAATTGTGAAGGAAAATGCTATCATTGAACAGATCCAACTTTTAATGCTGAATTTTTAATGGTTTTAGTAGTCTGACAAACTTAAATGTTTTTTAATGAATTTATCACAGTGTGGGGCTTAGGATGCTAAATATATAATTCATTTATATGTATTTCTTAAAAACTTGCCATGATCTTCCTCGGTCCACAAAGTCTTTTTCAAATGATAAAACACAACATGTATAATTCTGTCATCCAGTTTAAAAAAAAAAAAAAAAACACTTGAAATCGAAGCTACCATTGTCTTTTTCCTCATTTTAGAAATGTAATCCCAGTACATACTTGTATATGTGGCTTATTGTTTTAACCTAAGATGAGACGATATTCCTGGAAACTTCCGTTTAGAAAACATAGCTCTGGCTATGTCCATGTATAGGACAGAGAAGTAACAATTCCAGAAGGGAAGGGTTTGGTGAAGACGGTGGAGGGAACAAGTTACTGGATTAAATAGAGACAGATGTTCGGTTCTCAGGACAGCAGTGACCATGGGTTGCCTGACCGAAGTTTAGATGATGGATTAAATGCTTTCCTCTTTCAGAATCATGTCTCCAACCTCCTTTGTGTATGGCGAGTCTGTGGACGCATCTAACTTCATTCTGCTAGATGACCTGGAGTGTCATTTCCAGCCCCTCAACATCACCCTTCAGGTACCCAACCCGGGAGACCGTCTCTGGAACTGGCAGCAATGGAAGGGCCTGTGGGGATAGGTCTTCTCCTGAAGGGCAGCTCAAGAACCAGGCTCTTTCCAGGAGAAACTTGTTCCAGCCTGCTTGGCTGGAGTGTAGTGTATGCGTGTGTATGTGTTTTCTGTAAGCATACAAAATTAATCCCTTCCCTGTCTGCTACTCTGTTATGTAGATCCCTCTCCTTCTCAGCTCTTGGAAGGAAAACTTCATGATAAACACCTATTTTCCCCAACAAGGCCTCTGGCCAATGTCCCCACCCTGATGGCCCCAAAGGACCCCCTTCAGTTCTCCATCCTATTCACCTTATGGACTGGACAGTCCCAGATACTTGCTGAGTCCTCTTCCTCCTGGGGCTCTCCATGCTGACTCCGCCTGGACCCCACTCTTCACGTAGATAGACGGGCATTTGGAAGTGCAGTCTCCCAGTAGCCAAGGGATGTGAGAATACATACGCCCCGCCATGGGAAGCAGCACACTCCTCCCTCACAGAGCCATGGCTGGCCCTCCGCAGTCACACAGGCATCATTTTCAGCAGGTCCACTCCATGTGGACCATGGACATCCCAAAAAACCCTCTTCTTTCTTTGGACTGGGTGGGCAGACATTTTCTGTAAAGGGCCTGTGTGCATTTCAGGCTTGGTGGGCCATATAATGTCTGTAGCAACTCTTCAGCTATGCTATGAGAGTGCCAAAGCAGCCAGAGGCAGTGCATAAGCAAAGCTGAAGTAATGGGCACTGAATTGGGGATTTTTATATTATCCTCACATGTCATGAAATGTTACCCTAGTTTTAAATATTTCTCCAACTATTTAAAAATGTGAAACCATTCTTAGCTTGCGGACCATGCAAAAAACAACCGGTAGGCCAGGGATGGCCTGTTGGCCATAGTTGGCTGAGCCCTGCTGTGAAATAGAAATTCTCAGGCCTACACTGTTCAACCTGAGCATCTTTGCCTGTTAAGCTAGAAGGACCTCAGCCTCATCCAGTCCCTTGTCCACAGCTGACAAGAACTGGATCCAGGCTCCACTGGTGTAGCCAAGCACACTGCCAGGAGCTATTGATGATGTGAAGGAGATGGGCCTTGCTCACCCATGGTTCACCTTGACCTACATCCAGTGTCTCTCTGTTCCAGCTCCCAGAGCTGCCCCTGCCTCTTCCCCATTCTTCCCCATGGAGAAGATGGTTCCATGGTCTGGCATTGACTTTGGACAATAATGACTATTTTCTTTCCCTATGGCCACTCCTAGGTGGACGGAGGGGGTGAGACATAATCATGGGGTGTGGGTCCAGAGAAGGAGGCAGCAAAACATTTGTGGGCTCTCACAAACAACCTCTCCCTCTCTAAAGTGTTCCCCCCGGCAAGAGACCTCTGAAACCATGATTGGGGAACACATGTCCCCAGCTCAGAGAGGAGGTGCCTCCTGACCAGCTAAGCCCCTGCTGTTACCCCCTATGCTCCGTTTCCAGAGAAAAGGGGAAGGTAGGGTTAGACCTGCTTTTGAGACCTCACAGTGACTCCGTGAGCAGGACCTCTGTGTTTCTAATCTGCTGTTCAGAAGTAGTTTCTTTTTTTCCCCATTGCTTTTTGCAAGTGGATAGGAAACAGATAAAGACCAGTTGGAGTGATTTCATTTAAATCACTTTAATTTTAATTACTTACCCACTCTTGGAGTTTTTGAGGTATCTTACAACAAAAGATACAGTCCAGAAGATGATTCAGAAGGATTCAAAGGACACACACTGTGTAATGAAGAGGGTACAGGTGTTAGGACAAGAGCGAGTCCGAGGTATACCAGAGATGGAAAATTCTTATCACCCTCTGGTGATAAGGGAAGGGAAGGGAAGGACGGAAAATAAAGGAAAAGAAAGGGAGAGAGGAAGGGAGGAGGAAGGAGGAAGGAGAGAAGGAAGGGAGAAAAGAAAGGAAGATAGAAAGATCGATCTTGAGGGCATATGGTTAAGTTGTGTTTCTCTGAAGGCATCTTTATGGGGAACTTAAAGTTTAGTATTGAAGCAAAGAGCTTTCTTCCCATCTGACCTGACCTAGGATACAGACTTGAGAATGTGGGGGGGGGGGGGGATGAGTGACAGCCATGCCACTTAGATAAACCTCTTGATTACCAGTTTGCTTGAGGAAGTACACAGCATTCCGTTGAGGATTAAGAGAGTCCGCTGGGTCCAAAGATGGATAGCTTGTGTCGTTGATGGGAAGGAGATCCTTCTGGGTCAGCAAAGCTGACCATTCCCTTGAGAATCTCCTGGTGATTCATTTTCTGATACAGTTGTCATTATTTTGACTGTCATGCAGAAAGGCCATGGGCCAGGTGGATGGTGATAGTGGGAGAGCATGGGATCAGGAAGTAGATAAAAACTCTCCTCTACGGCCTTATTCTGATAGCATCACTCCTGACAAAGAGCACAGGACTTCCCATATACAGTGATTTTTCTGTCTTTTAAAAGCTGTTATTCAACAAGCTATGTGATGGTTTAAAGACTTCACCGCAGACACCGATGGGAGAAAGGCAGAAATACTAGTCTTGGGCCTGGTTCCCATATCCCGTCAAAGTTTTCTTAACAGAAACAGTACATGATGTTGTATTGACCACTGATAGCTTTTTTTTTTCATCAAGAGTCCATCACTTTTCTCACCTGAAAAAGAACAATGAAAAATAATACAGCTGCCACTCAAGAACATTTGCGAAGAATCAGATGTTGAGGCATGTGTTAAGAATAAATGAATATGGCAGCACAGGCCCTCTTGCCCATCTGGCTGTAGTACATGAAAGTGTGCAAAGCCAACCCACTCTCTTCTCTACCACCCCCCCCCCAATTTCCTTTTTCATTGGGATTTCCCAGACGTGTCAGTAGTTTTCTTTGCAATTCTGTGCTCTCGTGTTCCACTTCCAATTAGTTATTTCAGTTGTGGCTAGATATTACTTCCTTTTCTTGTGTCTTAGGGCTGTTGTCTTTGGTGAATTTTGTTCTTTTCAAATCAAGAGATGGCAGGACACTTCCACTCCATCGTGTTTTTGTGCTTTGAAGCAAAACCAACTATTGCAAAAAATGAACACACACTTTTCTAGGGAAGAGCTGGCTGGAGCCTAGATCCTTATATGTTCTGTTGTGTGTGAAGACCTGGCTAGATTTCCATTCACCTCCTGGCTCTTCCCTGTTGACCCCAATATCAGAGACCCCTGAATGCCTGATTTTTCTCTCTAGGCCCCAGGGCACAGAGCAAGCATCCTGCTTCTTCTCTCTTTTCCTTCTACCCATGTTTTTTTAAACAATAACGTCTTTATTGGGATCTCATTTACCTACCTTGAAGCTCACCCATTTAAAGCATACATTTCAGTGACTTCTAGTGTGTTTATAGAATTGTGCAACCATCACCATAATCTAATTTTAGAATATTTCCATCACCCCAAAAAAGGAAATCCATGTCCTTCAGCAGTTAATCCCTATGTTAGTTTCCTCCTACTGCTATAAGAAATGACCATTAACTCAGTGGCTAAAAACAATAGAAATGTATTATTGTGGAGTTCTAGAGGTCAGAAGTCTAACATAGGTCTTCCTGGGCTAAAATCAGGTTGTCAGCAGGGCTGGGTTCCTTTCTGGAGCTGCTGGAGGAGAATCTGTTTTACCCCTTCCAGCTTCTTCTCCGGGCTACTGCACTTTTAACTCAGGGTCCCCTTCATCTTCAGAGCCAACAATGGTCAGCTACATCTTTCCCACAGGCCACATCCCTGATTCTGACAGTCTCCTTCCTCCCCGTATAAGGACCCTTGTGATGACATTACACCCACCTAAATCACCCAAGATAATCTCTTCATTTTAAGGGCTACTGATTAGCTACCTTAGTTCTCCCTTGCCACGTAGCATATTCGCAGGGTCCATGGATTTGGGGACACAGATATCTTTGAAAGCCATTCTCCTGCCTGCTGTATTTCCCCTACTCCAGGCCCAGGCAACCCCCAATCTACTCTCTGTCTCTACACATCTACCCATCTTTTTAATTCTTCTTTATATCCCATTTCTTCCTTGAGTTTCGTGCTCAACTTTTGCTTTATCTCTTTTCCCTTATCTTTCTCTTTGTGGCTGCCATCTTTCCTCTCATTTCTCAGGAGATGATGGGCCTCTGGAGACAGAAAACAGGGAGGACTGTGTGGGGATGAGAAGGTAAAGTTTTACAGGACCAAACCCTGGGGCAGAAAAGAAATGCACAGAGGTCCTCAAACAGGATTAGCAAGGGATTAGCTGTAAATTACGTGGAAACCCATCATCTGGATCGTATGGTAAGAGCAACCCTTTCTGTAAATTACACCATTTGGCTTGGGGACAGTCCACTTTGTCTTCTCAGTTACCTCAAACTGTAAAAGGCAGGGCTTGGGCCAGATCAGAGCTTCTCAAAGTACAGTTCCTGAGCCAGTAGCATCAGCATCTCCTGGGAACATTTACTAGAAATGCATGTCCTTAAATTCCCTCATGCCCTCCCCCCACCAGATCCACTTCAGAAACTCTAGGCATGACCCTCCCCCAGTATACATTTTAACAAGCCCATCTGGTCATCCTGATGCATGCTAAAGGTTGAGAACCACTGGACCACATGATGTCTATATTCCCACCAAGTGTAATAGTCTATGAGTAATTCCTAGGTACGTAAAAAGAAATGCAGTTTTTAGCAGGAAGAAGGCAAAAACGTGATGAAAGGGAATAAGGTAATTTGAAAGTTTGGGAGTTTCAGATGCGTATTGGAAGGATTTCTGTTTCATTAAAGTCTGCCATTATTCGATATTTTAGTACACTTGAAGTCATGACCTTCAAGATCCTAAATCCTACAGTCTGTGGGAGTACCTACTGCATTCCATGAAATGAAGGTCTATATCTCTACTAAAATATGCTATGTGTGTCTCTCACCCACAGGTCTATAACACTGGGCCAAGCACCCTTCCTGGGTCATCTGTCAGCATCGCTTTCCCCAATCGGCTATCACCTGGAGGGGCAGAGATGTTCCATGTGCAGGAGATGGTGGTGAGTTCTTGCTTGTCGTGGCTGTTGCTTTCAGACCAGAGCCAGCCCATTCACATTCTGTACATACTAGCCTAAGGACCCAGAAAGTTCGACTCATTCCAACCTTTAGAAATATACCTGGAGAAGCCCAGAGACACTCAACACCTGAATTTTTGCTCTGAGACAGTTTGGTTGATGACCTCTCTGTGGACGGGGAAGGGTTGGTTATGAACATGGCTTCTGGGGTAGACTCTTCTGGCACTGGGGGCTCCCGGCAACCTTAAGGGTGTCTGATTGTCTTTTTCTGAGTGGAAGACCCATCATATACATGAAGATTTTCAAAGGGTCACTCAGTCTTAGAGGATGAAGGCCTAGTTCATAAGATGGAAGTATAATATAGATTGAAACTCCCATCTGTATCCTGAATGTGCAGTTCTAGTCAATCCTAAGTCCACTGTAGATTTTGTCTTAAGCGGAGTCTTGACTACTAATGTGTGATCATTCCCACCTACCTCCTTGAAACATTCTCCTGGCTTCCATGACATCACATTCCCTTGGTTCTTCCTTTCTCACTGTTTATTCTCCTCATCTCCCCAACATCAACAGGGTTCAGGCTCATCTTTTGTCTGCACTCAGTCTCTGAGATCTCACCCAGGCTTATGGCTTTATATTCAGTGTGTACTGATGACATGGGATATTCCTCTCCTGCCCAGATCTCTCCCATGAAACCCAGACTTTGATAGTCAGCAACCTTCAGGCCATCTCTACCCAGATGCCTGACAAATCTCCATGTTATCTAAAAGAGAACTCTCAGTCGTACCCTTCCCAACCTGCTTCTCCCACAGCTTTCCCTGTCTTAGCAAATGCCTTCTCAGTCTTTCCAGTTACTCAGGTCAAAGTTACTTGGGTCATCTTTGATGCCTCTCTTCCCGCATCTCACATCTGATCCACCGGCAGCCCTAATGTCTCCGCCTTCACAACAAATCAGAACATTACCACTCTTTCCATGTCCGCTGCCAGCACCCCACCCTGTGTGACATCACCTGCCCTCAGTTATTGCAGGAGCCCCTCCCCGGTGTCCCTGCTTCCGTCCTGGCTCCCTGCAGTCTGTTCCTGGCCCAGTGGCAGCACAAGCCTCCCAAAATGCAAGTTAGGTCATGTCAGTCCACAGTTCAGACCCTTTCAGTGGCTTCCCTGCCCCCCAGATTCTTCCAGCACCCTAGCTGGCCCCATAGTCTGTTCCCGACACAGTCTGACCATATTTCCTTCTTCTTCCCCCCTCTTTCTACCCCTGCCATGCTGTCCCTTGCTGGTCCTAGAGCACAGTAGACACTCTCCCACCTCCAGAACTTGTCCTCGATCTTCCCTCTACTCAGACACCTTGCCCTCAGAGAGCCACATGACCTCCTCTCTCACCTCCTTCAAATCGGAGCTTCCCAGGGACACCCTCTCTGCCTGGCCTCAGTCCCAACACTCCTCGTGCCCCTTTGCTGTTCAGAAATCACCATCTCCTTCGTCACCAGCTGACATTCCGTGTATTTTCATGTCTCCTCCTGGGCCCCTACAGTAAAAGGACAGGGGTTTCTCTCTGCTCACAGCTGTATCTCCAGACCCTAGTACAATGCTTGGCACATAGTATATGCTCAGGAAATATTTGTGGGCTGAAAGAAAAAATCTGCAGTATAAAACAGACATGTTTACTTGGTCTGCATGAATTCAGGAATAGTTTGATATCGTTAAAGAAGTACCTCAGAGTGGGATGCCTGGGTGGCTCAGGGGGTTAAGCATCTGCCTTTGGCTTCAGGTTATCATCTCAGGGTCCTGGGATCAAGCCCCAGGCTTGGGCTTCCTGAACAGTGGGGAGTCTGCTTCTCCCTCTGCCCTTCATTCTGCCTATGCTCTCGCTCTCTCTCTCTCAAATAAGTAAGTAAAATCTCTTTTTTAAAAAAGTTTAAAAAAAAAAAAAGAGTGACTCAGAGTGCTTTGCAGTCTCTAGCAGCTGGGTGTGAGGGTGACCCCTGCTGGGCAGGACTGGTGCAGGAAGCTCAAGTGGGTCACCGCACAAGGAGAATACATGCAGTCATGATGAGAGAATCATGAAATCATTGCTCTTCATATGAGCACATGAGGGACAGCCAGCCAGACCAAGGGGTGGTCTCTCCACTGATAGCTTAAAAATCGGGGCAGTGAGGCCCACAGCCCATCACACATCTGAGCCTGCGTTTGAAGAGAATGCTGCCCACAGGAGGTGCAGAAAGCTTTAGGTGAAGGTGATAGCAGGGTTTTGGCATCGCTGTCATTCTGGGCCTGAAAACCTGGACCTCTCCTGCGTTGCCCACTCCATCATTACCATCCCTCACAATATTCCGTTCGTCCTCCTTGAAGTGCCCGTGTCTGTGAGCTTTGCTGAACCTGAAGAAGAAAAGCCCCAGCATTCTATACCAGTGGCATACCATGGTTTGAGCTTAGCATAAGGCTAGGGGTGCTCCTGTCTACCCTCTTAAATATTATTAGTCGTACCAACCAGGGTACCTATTCCCCAGCGTCCGGCGATGTTTTTCTCCTGAGCATGCTCTGAGAGTTGTTCACAGAAACATCTGTGGTGTTGTATGCAGAATTTTTTCCTCACAGACAAAATTATTTGTTGACCCAAACAAGAAATTTAAGTCACTCAGTTTCTGAGGGTATCTCAGAACCAACTATAAACCCTTTTCTCCCAAGGAAAAGCCACCAGAACGGACTTTGGCACACATTTATAAATAGCTGGCTTGCTTGGGAGGCATTGGAAGTGAAGATTTGCAGAACTGCATGACTGTGAGTCTAGCTGAGCGGATCCTCAAAAACCCGAGTGGTGTTGGCTGGCTTCATTCCATGGTTTTTGTTCTCAGAAGCAAACCCTTTGGATTTTCAAGGCCGTATTTAGAATTCTTACAAAGTCTGTAACGGAATTTTCAAGAATGGCCAAACATTCAGTTGGATACACCAACCCTTGGTCAGAGGCTTTGGGCATTTTCGCAGCACGTGAAATCCAGCTCGCTGGCAAATATCCCCAAGCAGGTAGTGAAGACTAGAGTACCATGATTGCAGGTATAAAGCCGACAGGTGCTGCCATGCACAGCTGAGACAAGGGTCCCCAGGTACTTGTCTCAAGGCAGTCGGCAGCACGCCCTCTGCCCTAAAGCCCACAGGGCTGAGAGTGAGTGCGTCCTTCAGCTCAGCTTAGTTCCCAGCCTCAACCCTTCGCTTCTTCAGCAGAGGCCGAGAATGCTCCCTGGAGCAAGTATGGCTCCTCACTTTGGCCTTCTGGGACTTAGAATGGAGCAGGGCTTTCCTTCAGGAGATTTGGGTGACTTGGTGCCAGTTGGACTTACTCCTTTTGGGAGAAACCAGTCCTTGTGGCCTGTACTCCACCAGATGATGACCCTACCGCCTGATGGCATTCCCTCCCCACCCCATGCTCAGCGCCGTCAGCCCCCAGTCGTGGACAGGCTACAGAGCAGCCAGCTACCTGTTCAGCCAGCTGAAGCCCCAGGGCAGCTAACAGGTGTTGAGAGGGGCCATCTGTCATCCCTTCCCACACCCCGTGGGCCCCTCAGATTGTTTCTCTCACTCTCACAGTGCCCTTCGCATCTGTTTTGCCTGTGGTCATCGTCCATATAGAATTCTAAGGGTGGGCATGCTGTCCCCACAGGCCCTGGGCCATCACCCCATCTACGGCCCTGAGCCGGTGGCAGAATTTTCCAACTGCTGGCTCAGAATTGATTCAGATGCCTCACAGAGGCTGTAGCTGTGGTCCCTGGGCAGGATAGACCTCTTGGGTTGCACCCAAGACTTTTGTTTTTTTGGTTTTTTTTTTTTTCCCGGAGGATTTCTTAAAGTCCAGCTTCCTGTGAGCAGATAGTGCCGTTGCTTGCATGGAAGAGATTGTTCCAGGGAGCCTGAGGAAGTGTGACCACTTCATACTCCCAGCCATGGTTCATGATCTTTCCCTACAGCAAATGTCCCAGGCCATCCACCCTGCCGATGTTCTGTTTAGAAACAGAGCCATAGTGTGGTCTGAGGAAAGACTGTTCATTTCCATTGTCTCCCACCCATCAGGGTTGTATGGCACTCTGTGGAGACACCTGGACTTCCCACTGCACAGCAAAATTGTGGGCAAGCCACTGTGAATATGGAAGCCAAGTCAAAATAACTATGAAAGAAAGAGTGAGCGAGAGGGAGGAACGACAGACTTCTTTGGTCCATGTAAGATAAAATCATTACAAATCATTAATCATTCTGGGTTTCTTCTGCAAACACAGTAGAAAAAAGACCTGTTATGTGCCAGGCTCTGATAAGAGGAATATGTCACACAGCACCAGAAAGTCAGTCTTTCAGGAGAGCAATCTCGAAAAAAACATAATTGCAATACCATGGAACAAAGGCGGTCCCAGACCCGGGGACATCCCAGGGTGCAAATCCCACCCTGGGAAGTGTACAGGAAATGCAGACTCTTTGAGTCAGGGCTTAAGAGGATATGTAGTAGTTTACCAGAAGAACACATGAGGGGGAGAACATTCTAGACAGAGGGAAAGGTCATTAGTTCTAAGTGTTCAGTGGAGGCAGGATCTGGTTCTCTGCTCTCTGTGCCTAGCTCTTATACAAATAGGCAAAGGTAAGCAGTCTCTACACCTTCTCCAGAGTATACTGCAGATTGATATCTGGGCAGTGTGACCGAAGTAGGAAGTACTACACCACAGTCATTTTCTGTGGCAGTTGGTAAGTTAAGCCTTCTGTCTGGGTGATCACTTCTGTGCCCTTGTGGATCTGGATCTGCTCCTTCATTTCTCCTGACTTAGGAATGAGGAAGGCCATCCCCGCTAATACCAGAGGCTGTCTAACCACACGTGCATGTGGCCAAGAAATGACCCTGGGCTGCAGCAGAGGGCATTGGCTTCTGTGGGCCAGACCGCCTACGTGAAGCAAACCTTTGCTTCTTAGAGAAGGTTCCTGTTTCAAGTGAGGATATAACCTCTCACACAGCTTGATGAGAATTGGCCTGGAAAATGTAACGGCTTCACTTGGTTGTACTCTGTCTGCACAAACAAGCTAAAGCTGAGCCCCTGGGCCTGGGTCTCAGAGAAGCCAACTTAGCACATACGTCACAAGCTTAATGGCATGTGGAGGGGAGGCCATTGGAACTTGGGCGGTCATCCCATCGCAAAGTTAAGTCTTACTCACAGTGTATAAAGTTCAAGGGCAAGGGTGGAAAGATTGTCTCTGGACAACTCAGACTTTACTTGTTGACACTGAAAACCTGTCTGTAAACAACTTTCTGATGCTGAAAGAGGAGGCTTTGGAGTTGGCTTTTGTAAATATGCAAGAAGGAAGAAAGTCCTAAATGATGGCTTAGGGAGAGTGAAGGGCTGAAACTGTATTCTAGGTGAAAGTCGGGATCTTTCAAAGAACTCTAGTATTTGTCTAGATGAGACATTAAATAAATGCCGTTCCATTCTTTGTTCCTCCTACAAAACCATCTGAAAAAGTTTACCTCTCTGGTCAGTTCTACCCTTGGTTTTGGGCAGCAGTTCTGAAGAACTGACCTGATTCCAGAACGTGAAAGAGTTTGGGAATGAGGGATGATTTTCCAAGGAGACACATCAACAACTTTGCCATAGGGCATCATTTAAGGTATTGATATCAATATGATATTAATACCAGTGTCCATTAGAATATATCTTAGTAAATTATAAACCCCCCCTCCCAACCCATTCATGTGCACACCAGACAGGGCTGCCTGTGATTTAATTTCTGCCAAAATGAGTCCATTGATATGGGGCCCTCACTTAATTTGTGATGAGTCTGTATCCCTGTAAAGGAAAGATGTACCTGATATACCAGTAACCACACAAAAGCTTAAACTAAGAAATAAAGGACTGAATTGCTTTTCCCTGGGATGATTTGGGGAAGCTTCTTAATGAAAGTAGTGTTGGGACCATTAAATTGATCACATTTAATCAAAGACTAAAGAATGAAAAAATTTCTCCTACATAACTGACAAAAAACAAGTACCATTTACTGCCATCCTGAGGCTTTAATGGCCTGTATTCATGTGCTGTTGAATTTAATCCGCACAGCCTCTTTGAGGGGAGGTCATTATTCCAAGTGGAGGAACCAGGTCTCAGAGACTTGCCCAGCATCACACAGCTGGTAAGCAGTGGAGCTGGGTATGTTACCAGGTCTGTCTGGCTCCAAAGCCCATATGTCTCATACTGAATTCACTTCACACCCCTCCTCGGAGTGCTGCCCACTCCCCACTCCCCAGAAGCAGGCACAGGCAGTAGAACAGCAGATGATGAGCAGAACGCCAAGAATCACTAATTGAGGAGCACCAACCCCAGAACAGGGAGGCACCAACTGCTATCAAATAATAACTGGGGCGCCTGGGTGGCTCAGAGGATTAAGCATCTGCCTTCAGCTCAGGTCATGGTCCCAGGGTCCTGGGATCGAGCCCCACATCCAGCTCCCTGCTCAACAGGGAGCCTGCTTCTCCCTCTAGCCACCCCTCCTTGCTTGTGTGCGCTTGTGCTCTCTCTCTCTCTCTCTCTTTCTCTCAAATAAATAATAAAATCTTGAAAAGATAAACTAATACCAGAGGATGTAATACTGAAGCAAACAGAAGATTTTAGAACGAGCAAGATTGTTGTCATTAGAGAGATTCAGAAATAGTTTCCATGAAATAGAATGGCTAGCATTTTATGGATTTAAATTTTTGATCATTCAAACAAGAACCCCAGGATATGCGCTGTGTAGTAGAAGGGATAGAAAAGAACAAAGCAGTGGGTTGGAAACTTAAGGGGGTTCCCAATAACATAGCACAAAAAGACCCCCAAAAAGAGGCAGTTAAATTTATTATTCCATTATTTTATAGCAATTTGGAATGGAGAGCCAAATGATCACAATATAAGAATTAGAAGGCAGGAAAAATGGAAGTGAAAGCAAGTCAAGATTCTTGACTTATTTGGGGAAGAGTTTCTCTACCAGTTAGCTCAAGACTTTGATAAAATAAAATATTTAAATACATAAAAATTTTAATGGCTCCTTAGAAGAATAAAATAATGTAGGACATCCAAACTACTAAAGATGAATTTTAAAGGAACTCATGAAGAAAAAAAAAATAAAATACACATACACATATTTATATATAATAAGATGGCAAGAATAAGTCCAAACAAAATAACTGTGAATGAAATAAATGCCCTAGTAAATGACAGACTGTCAGATTAGATTTTTTAAAATCCAAACATAAGTTACTTATAAGCGATACAGCTTTTAAAAATGACCCTTAAGATATTTAAAAAAAAAAAAAAAAAAGGAAACACTAACAGAAAGCAAGTAAACAATATTAATGGCAAACAAAGTAGAATTGAAACAGAAAACATCATTAAACAGGGCCAAAAAATGCATTTCAAAGTGACTAAAGACCCAGTCTGCTGATAATTTGTAATATAAACAAACTTTTATGTTTGTTTATATTACAACCATACAGCTATAAAACATATAAAGCAGTGCCTGGTAGAAATATAAGGAGTAACTGACAGTCACAGTCATTACAGGAAAATTTATACACTTTCCTCAAGTATCATCAGACAAGTAGGCATAAAATAATGGGTATTTAAATAATGGAACTATCAATTATGATCTCTTAGAGAGACAGACACCAAGACAGAGTGAGGCAGCATGTCTGGATTTTAATAGTGGTCCCCTGCTTACCAGCTTTTGGTAACCTTGAGGAAATTACCTAAACTCTTCGAGTTTATTTTCCTCATCTGTCAAATGGGCTCATACCTACCACACATTGTGAGGATTGAAGAAGCTAATGTTTATGGAGCAACTTGTAGTTTTTAGGTTGTAAATAGGGAATGTGCATTCTTTTTAAACTTAGGTGAACATTCACAAATTACCCATGTATCCCTTCACAAAAGCAAACCTCAATAGATTGTTAAAGTCAAACACTACAGGCCACCCTCTGAGACCACAGTGTGAAAACTTGGAAGCTAACAACAAAAGTTAGACAAACAGCCAACCAAAAACATAACCACTTGGGAATTTTTGAACATCATTTGAATTAACTTTCTAGATAAAGAAGAAATCAAAGAGAAAAGGATGAACAAAAATGAAGGATAGTAAATTTATTCATTCCAAAACCAAAGGGAGGAAGATACAATCCACACCAAGGAAAATACCGCTACATATACATAGAAAACAAGAAAGTCTGAAAAATGGGGAATAAATTACGAACATAAAAGCTAGAAAAGGGATAAATAAACTGGACTCTAAAAGAGTAAAGTGAGGATATTGTTAAAGTGGAAGTCATGACAGAAAATAAAAAGAACAATAACAAAAGTATTTCACATCAATAAAACCAAAAGCTGGGGTATTTTGTCTAACACAGCAGACAAACTTATAGCAAACTTGATCAAGATATAAAAAGAAAGGATAAAAAAAACACTAGTAATCATAAACTACAATCATATGGAGAAGATTTGTTAAATTCTATTACTTTTCACAATTTAATTCCCATTTAAAAACAAAAACTCAAAGAAATGCATGAAATGAAAAATCTAACTAAACCAATTACCTTAGGGAAAAAAAAAAACATAAAAGTAACCAAAGACCTATATCTTTAAAAGGCACCAGGCCCAGGTAACTATACAGAGTTCTACTGAGCAGTCAGGGAATGTATAATTTCTGTGTTATATAAGCTCTTCCAGAGAGTAGAGCAAGATGAAAAACCCATCCTAGGAGATTAACTTACTCTGGTCATTAACCAGAAATAAGAGTGGGCATTTACCCAGAGCAGAAAACTGCAGGCCATACTCACTCTGAAAACAGATACAGAAGTTCTAAATAAATGTTTGCAAAGCCATTCCTGTTAGAAAAATATTTTTTGAGTAAAGTACAGTGTCATCCATGAATGCTGTTGATTCTTTATGACATTAACATTGCTCATTATTAATGTGAAAAGAATTAAGAGTGAAATAACAGGATGATTATGAGGATGAGGACTTCCAAAAAGACAAAAATTAAGTTTAATATACATTTATGGTATTTTTTAAATTCCTGGTAAGGAAGATATGGAAGGAAACTTCCTCAACTTGACAAAAGTCCTCTCTCAGAAGCCTATACAATCTACAGGATAGAAACCTGATACTGAGATGTTAGAAGCTGTCCTACCTAAATGAGGAACAAGACATGAATTCCTGCTTTTGTCTCTTTGATTTAGTAGTGTTAGAGGTCTTAACAATAAAAAGAAATGAATGACCTTTATTGTAAAAAAAAAAAAAAAAAAAACAATAGTATCCCTATGGCAAACAATGTTATTATTCCCTGGGAAACCTGAAATAATCAACTAATTAAAAGTGAGGACTCATGAATGCAGAGAGTAAAAGCTGGGGGACACTTATACATTGCCTGACCTTTGAATGCCTTCCCCAAGCCACACACTGATCCATTGGCTAAGGACCAAAGCCTTACTGGACCAAGGTGTTTATGCACCACCTCTGGCCAATAGTTGGCTGATCACTAAGCTTTGTTGACCCAGGACAACCCCTAGGAAACCAGGCTTAAAAATAAGACAAGTATAGGGGCATCTGGATGGCTCAGTCATTAAGCATCTACCTTTGGCTCAGATCATGATTCCAAGATCCCGGGATCAAGCCCCACATCTGGCTTTCTGCTCTGTAGGAAGCCTGCTTCTCCCTCTCCCTCTGCCTGCTTGTGTTCCCTTTCTTGCTGTCTCTCTCTCTCTCTCTCTCTCTCTGTCAAAAAAACAAATTTTAAAAATCAAATAAAAAAATTAAAAATAAAGAAATACTGAGCAGAGATACCACACACCCGGAGAAACAGACTCCACAGAATTAGTCCAAGCAAGACACTAAACCAAGAGGCAAAGCAAAACAAACAACTACCACCTCCCAAAGCAGGGGAAATAATACAGAGTGGCCACAACAATTGAGTAAAACCTTCAGTTTTGGGGTTTTTTTACAAATTTTTTTTTACAAAAAAAATTATGAAACATGCAAAGAATTCAGAACAAGGTAAACAGTGTGCAGGGAGAGAAAAGAAATCAGTTGAAACTGCTCTGAGGAACCCGGATGTTGTTGGATTTAGTCATCAAGGACTTGAAAGCAGCTATTAAAAATGTGCTTAGAGAACTAAATGAAACCATGTTTAAAGAATTAAAGGAAAGTGTGATGACAATGACTCGTCGGATAGAGAATATCAATAAAAGATGGAAATGGTAAAAAAAAAGAAAAAGCCAAATAGAAATTCTGGAGTTGAAAGTAGAATTCATGAGAGGTGGGGCGCTTGGGTGGCTCAGTGGGTTAAAGCCTCTGCCTTCAGCTCAGGTCATGATCCCAGGGTCCTGGGTCCTGCTCAGCAGGGAGTCTGCTTCCACCTCTCTCTGCCTGCCTATCTGCCTACTTGTGATCTCTGTCTGTCATATAAATAAATAAAATCTTTAAAAAAAAAAAGGAATTCATGAGAGGGGCTCTCAGTAGCTGACAAAGATCAGTGAAGATAGATCAGTGCAGACCATCAAATGTGAAGAACAGAAAAAAAAATAATAAAAATGAGCAAAGCTTCAGAGACCTATGAGACACCGTAAAGTATAGACATAAAAATACACATAATTGGAGTTCCAGAAGGAGAGGATAGCAAGAAAGGGACAGAAAAAAATATGAAAGAATTGCCCCAGACAGTGGAGTCACATAGACTTCTGCACAGTAATTGATATGAAGACAATTGGCTATCCACTTGGCAGGGAATTACAGAAAACCTCTTCCTCACTAGGAAAAAAAATAGGTGTATTTGAAGGTGATGTATAAAAAGTAATAGTGGAAAGTACTGAATATTTTCATAATCTTTGGATGGGAAAGCTCTTCTTCCTAAGCAAGTCATAAAACCCAGAACCTACAGAGAAAAGATTGAAAGATTAAATCTATAAAAGTGTTAAACTTTTGTGTGATCATAAGATGTTACAAACAAACTAAAAGATATTTAGGATAATGTATTTGCTACATAGCTAACAGACAGATATGTAAATGTCTTCTTCAGAGCAATAAGGAAAAGACCAAAAATTATAAAAATGGGTGAAAGGATATGAACAGGCAATTCACAAAAACTTTAATGGCAAATAAACATGTAAAAAAACAAATACAAATAAATGACAAACTTAGCATCACTGGTAATCAGAGAAATGTAAACTGAAATGAAAATAAGGCCCACACCCAATTAAACTCGTAAAATCCAAAAGATTGTTAATATCCATTATTGGTTAAGATGAGGAGAAATGGGCACTCTTAAATACTGTTGGTGTAAAAGCCAATTTGACAGTAACTATCGGAATTTAAAATATGAATACCAACAATTCCACTTTTAGGAACCTGTCTCAAAATTCTCACATAAATATGTATCCAGCAGAAATTTCTAACTTTTCAATAGTAGATGTAGCTGTCATTGTTCTCAGCATAAATGTAAGCTTTCTCTATTTTGGTGAAATAGAAAATAATATTCCACTAGGATTCTGAGAGGAAGCTGTTAGATTCAGTTTTTTTAAAAAGTAGTAATAATAATATATTTTTATTAAGAACTTGTTACAGATGAGGCACAGTAACAAGTAGCTTACCTGGACAAATTCATTTAATCTTCAAGAGAATTTGGCCAGGAAGCAAAGGCAGGGGGAGATGCCAAGGTCATGGAGTTGGTAAGTGGCTAAGTTAGTATTCACTCTTAACCACTAGACTGTACAGCCACCTGCAAGGCCTCATGACATCTTTTTCTCCAGACATGAGCTGTCCAACAGCACTGCATCACCTGAGCATTAGAAATGTAGAAATGCTGAATTTCAGGCTCAACCCAGAGCCGCTGAATCAGAATCTGCATTTTAACAATATCCCCAGTTAATGATGTATTTACACATTAATATTGAGAAGCCCTGGCCTAAAGCATATTACTTAAATCACTCCAAGCTTCTTTCCCCAACTATAAAATGGTGATAACAGTCTTTGCCATGCAAGGCTGTTGTAGGCAATCTTTTATCCACATGTTCATTCAGTCATTCAGCAAATGCTTTGCACCCACCATATGCCAAGACTGGGTTTTGGCTGCAGGGTTAAAAAAAAAAAAGGCAGACAAAAAAATAATAATTTCCAGCTCTCATGTAGCTTATGTTCTGGTAGAGAAAACTAATAAGTAAAATAGAACAGCATATTACATGATGATAAGTGCTGTGAGGACAACAAAGGAGACCAGGGGGTGAGGAGGGGAAAGTTTGTAGTTTTCAAGAGTGGTTGCTGAGACCTTCATTCAGGATGGGGAACCCGAGCTGTCTCAGGAAGTTGTCATGTGGTCCTTGTGTATAAAGGCTTTAGCAAGCCTGTGTTTCCTGAGAATTCTCTCTCCTTGCTTTGATCCCTGCTTGGTTTCTCTCCTGTGAAACCCCAGCCCCTGTGCAGTCCACACTGGACATCCAGGAGCCTCTGTGTGTATGTCATTAGGACTCACCCTAGGGGAGTTTTCTGCCACAAAGTGGACCACTTAGTGGTCAAGACTGAAGTCTCAAGACTGAAGTCTCACACATCCTCTCTACCATCATACCCTCTCAGATATCTTTCTGGGTGGTCCTGCCCCAGGGCCTTTGTATCTGCCTCTGCAAAGACAGAGCAGTGGACAGTCACACTGGTTTTTAAAGCTGCTGGTGGCCAAAGCACATTTTGCAGAAGAGGAGTCCTGGGCTTCATGACTTAGTTATACTTAGAGGGTAATGGCAACAAGAAGTCTACCTTGCAGCAAGCTTGCTGGAGCCCAAAACTTAACTTGTACACAAGCTAGGTCTGGTACTTTAAAGCAACCTGGTGTGTAATCCCCGGGTTTTCTCTGTAAAAAGATTGGCAAGGAATTTTTTTTTTTCTTGAGGCAAGGGAGAAGGGGGTAGGGGAAAATGGAGAGATAGACTCTTAAGCAGGGACAATGCCCAGCATGGAGTTCGATCTCATGACCCTGAGATCATGACCTTAGCTGAAATCAAGAGTTGGACACTTAACCAACTAAATGATTCAGGCACCCCAGCAAGGAGATCTTAATGTCAAACTATGTGGTCTAAAACCCAGCATGACCTCCCATCCACCTTTTCAGGCCATTTCCTCCAATATCCTTTGCCTCTGACCTTGTTCACCAGCCACTCTGGACCATGAAGGCTGGCAATCCACCCACCATGCACTTCCCTGGGCTTCCTGACCTGGTTTCTTCCTTCCCTCTGGCTGTGGAAAGCCCACTCATTCCTCAAGACTGAAGTCTCACACATCCTCTCTTCCATCATACCCTCTCAGATATCTTTCTGGGTGGTCCTGCCCCAGGGCCTTTGTATCTGCCTCTGCAAAGAGCACTCTTCCCCCAGATCTTTGCGTGGCAGGCTCCATCTCTTAGTGGGGGGTCTGAGCCTAAAGTTCACCTTTTCATTGAGGTCTTCCTGACCACCTAAGCTAATATTGCAAACCTCCATCAACTAGATCCCATTTTCCTGTGTTATTTTCTTCATAGCACTTGCCACTGTCTGCAATTACTATTTTTCATTGTCTGTCTTCTTCCACAAGATTGAAAACATTGTGACAGTAAAGTCATGGCTGCTTTGTTTCCTGGGTATCCCCAGCATTCGATGCCTAGCCATAGTACGTGCTCAGACAAATGAAAGAATTGGCCATGCCCGCTCTGTTAAAATCAACACAAGTATTTCTTTCTGCCTTCATGTAGGGTGTGTGTCCTTAAACACCTGCACACCCCACAGCATATCTAATAAGCACCTCGTATGTCCTAGGGATTCAGGAGATTTATATTGAGTTGAAATCCCATGTCTAGGTTGTTTCAGCAGCTTCCCTTAACCTATAGCAAAAGTTGCCTTAATTTCAATGTGGGAATAAGTACTAAAAAGGTAAAACTTTGAAATAAGGGGCTGAATCATGTAACAGAAACAAAGGCTTCTAAGAGCAAACTTGAACTCCAAAGCTTTGGTCAGCGACATCATGAAAACATTCTCCTTCACACATACACACACGCACGCACGCATACACACACACGCGTGCACACACACGCGCGCGCGCGCGCACACACACACACACACACACACACAGAATCAAGCCCGCTGCTCTCAGCAGTGGCCTCAAACCATTTTTTTTCTTTCTCTTCCTTCTGCGTATGTGTAAGTATGAGCTGAATAGTCAAGTTTTGGAATGAGTCAGGATGAAGTTGGCTTCAATTTTTTTTTTTCTTCCAGAAGCCAAACACTTAAAAATGGGGGAGATGGCTGATTGAACTTTGGAGAGAGAGTTACGTTCCTGGGCTCTTGGGTCAATTTTAGTTTTGGCTAGAGGGAGAAAGTGTGTGTTTCCTTGCACAGCTCACATTCAACACACACTGTCTGGACGGTGGGGATGAGGTTCGACCTGGGTTGTCCACACACAGTGTGGCCCAGAGGCCGCCCTCTGACCCGTGTGGACAGATGCATGAATCAAGCCAGCAGTGACATCTCCCTGCTGACTGAGGCGCCAGCTTATCAAGGAACCTGGGGTCCTGTGCTCACGGCCAGCCGCTGTGACATCTGGAAGCATGAACGCTTCGTTGCCAGTTGGAATGACCACGCTTCGCTGTGGGGTTGCTCTGGTCCTTGACATGGAAGAGCCTTTAAAGTCAGTGATTATGCAGTTTACCTCCCCTTGTTCCTTAAAAGCAACAGGACACAGAGCCCTGTTATTGCCGGGCGAGGGCTTGTTACAGAAGTTGCTAACAGGAAGTCTTGCTGAGTATAAACAGAGCTCATCAGTCGTTGCCCAGAAACACGTGGTTCTCATTTAACCTGTCCAGGACTCATTGTGGATGCTTCAGAAGCACAAAAACAGGAAAACTCCTCTCTCTGACAAACACTCCATGTTTTTTCCGACCCCAAGGAACTTTCTCGACCTTGTTAGATGCTGGGAGGTATGCTCTCCCCAGCCGTCCACGAGCCCGCTTTCCTCACTTCTCCTTAGTGATCCAAACTGAGGAGCGACAGCGTATTTCAGACCCCTCACCAAGTCTTAAAACTCTAGGCTGAAGCTTTCTTTTCACTGCCCTGATGGCGGTACTCTCAGAAAGTTGTGTTGAGAGGTTAGACCGATGGCTGCACGTGAGACAGCCATCAGAAAACGATGGGTCTTTACGCTTTTTTAAAGGGTTTTATTTGTTTATTTGAGAGAGTGGTCACGTGCAAGCAGGGAAAGTGCAGAGGGAGAGAGAGGATCTCAAGGAGACTCAGGCTGAGCGCCGAGCGGACACGGGTCTCGACCTCACAGCCCTGAGATGGTGACCTGAGCCGAAACCAGGAGTCGGACGGTCCCTCAACTGACTGAGCCACCGAGGCGCCCCTTTAGTCTTTGATAAGGGAGTAATTATCAAGTGATACATCTAATAAATGCAGCCATAGCTCAGTGAATCAATAGGTACATTACTTTATCCTTTAATGGGAGATGGAGAGGAGCTCTGTTCTTTGCCATAAGCCGGGTCTAAGCTAGACCCAGGATCTAAATAAACTGATACGGTTCCAAGGGCTGTGTTGTGTCCCACAGCGGGGGCTACTGGCCATTTATTACCCAGATCAACAGACTGTTCTGTCTCCAAAATGCTTCATTATCTGTGGAAGGAAAACATTTTTGGCACACACGTCAAGTGCTCAGATAACATATTTATGTCTCCCTGTTTCACTAAAGAGAATCTGACCGCATCTGGAAATTCTTTTGTGTCAATGCTTCTCTGAAGCTACTTCCCATCTGTATTCCTTTAACTCTGGGGAAAGACCATCCCCACACTTGAGAATTGGGCCTCAGCCATGAGACTGGGCTTTCTCTGATTAAATGTAAATGAATTCTCTTTCCCAGGGCAGCCTCGTGGCAACCTGCACTCTTGACTTTCCAGCGGGCTGACCGGCTACACCCAGAGGAAAAGGAGGGGGGGCCGCGGGGAGGGCACGCCACTGTTTTGCCAAACCCTAGTGCTGCCGAAGGGGAAAAATCATTGGCTTTTACCATAAAAGTGAAATATTTTATGAAGTAACAGCAGACTCATACAGAAGTCAGAACTGTACAATGGATTGTGCTTTCCCTTTGCTCTGGAAGATTGATTCTGAGGCTTTGCCCCTTTCTTTCCTGTTTCAGTTTTGGTCTCAGAAACACCCTGACCTTTCACAGTGGTGGTGGCCTAAAGGGCTGGGGGAGGGGCTGCGAGGAAGCAAGCATTTTATTTAGAAGATAATTTTCAATGAGAGAGGAGACCTCGCAAGTGAAAGTTACAATCTTCTCGGGCTTTTTAACGTTACTGACTTTGCCCGTCTGGGAATTAAATGACAGCAGGCCGTTCTTCGACTCCTTGCTCTTCCGGCTCCATCCCCAACTCTGCTGGTTTGGAGGTGGGCTGTTCTGCTCTTATTTCCCCTTTTTCAGTTCAGGAACAGAGCATGCTCTTCATCTGAGTGAGGATCGAGGTTGGGAGGGACTGGCCAAAGACAGAGCCTCTTGTTAACTTACCTCGTATTGTCGTGATCACCAAAGTGTCTTGCTTTTTGTCTGTATGGACACATTGAGGTCTCTAGCTACACACAGAGGTAAATAACTGGAAAGCAGAACTCGCTGAACTGATAAACAATGGGGCCCTTTTCACAAAGCAAGGGGAAAGGGCTGAAGGAGAGAGAGGATCTCAAGGAGACTCAGGCTGAGCGCCGAGCGGACACGGGTCTCGATCTCACAACACTGAGAAGGTGACCTGAGCCGAAACCAGGAGTCGGACGGTCCCTCAACTCACTGAGCCACCGAGGCGCCCCTTTAGTTTTTGATAAGGGGATAATTATCAAGTGATACATCTAATAAATGCAGCCATAGCAAGAGAATACGTGTCCCCAGAGGGCCTACTGGAGGACGCTTTTGAGAACTCCTTCCTTTACATGAAATGATGCCTGCACACAAAAAAAATGCCAGCCTTTCAGATACATTAGTAACCTAAAGCTAGGCATACCCATTGGGAGGAAGTACTCAGAATTGTCATTGGTTTCGCTGTCCTTATGTTAAGCAGTGCCATTGCAGGTGAAAAATCAGAGTAATTATATGGGGCCTTAGAGCAGCTACCCCTACTGTATTATTCTGGGTCTGTATTATTACAAAGACGCGAAATGACTGATAAAACATGAAAATATTTGTTTTAGGATTTATTAGTAAAATATTATCCTCACTTCCCTTTCTTCAGTCAATGCCAAGAACCACTTAATAGTGAATCAGAGCAATGTGATTTAACCTAAGTCATAGCCTAAGGAGCTCTGTCAGACTGGTAAAGACTGTTTATCACAGTTTATAGTTCTTATTTATCTTTCTGTGAGTAAACATCTTGGGCCAGCCTAATTAGCCAGTTGGTGTCACCTCTCAATCATTTTATGAGTATTGTTTTTATTTAAATCCTTGAAGTCCTGAAATTAATTTCATCAAAACCTCTATGCTAAAGGTCTGGCCTCCTGTGGGAGAAGGGAGCTTATTCTCTTCTGATACTCGGTTCCCAGATGAGGCAGTAAGTAATTGAATTAGCAAAGAAGGCACTGAAAACATTCTCTGGGTTTTCAAACCCAAGGGGTGTGTGACTCAAGGAGCAGGTGGCAAGTCAGGGGACAGGTTGTGTTTACCCAGTTGCTGTCAGCTGTGATGAGTGTAATACGATATGGAAAAGCAGCCCAAGGATGTAACAGAGAACACAGAGTCAGTGATTAATAGATAAATGCAAGTTAACATGAAACACATGTTACTCGAAAATGAGCCTGTGCCCTCTTTAATCCAAGTCAATTTAACAAACATAGTTTTTAAATCAAACTTCCCTTAAGACCCCCATTGGTAAAGACTCCAAACATCGTTCGGGGGGCAGGGGGAGCTCATTGTCACTTTATTCCCCTGCTCATTGAATCCTCCATTTCTCTTCTGTTGGCTATGTACTGTGTTCAAGGCAGTCCATCAATCCAGGGAGACTCCGGTGACCTTTCCCATCCCTGGACCCCAGCCAGCCAGAGGCTGTTGCTGGTAGAAGGGAGACGTCTATGCCTTAGCCTGCTAAACACATACCAGCAATTGCACATACCCCAAGTGAGAAGTAGGTCCTTCACATGAGATGTGTTCATTGCCATCTGGGCAGCTGCCCTCCCCCCTCCACTTAATCTAAGATTCACCTGAAAGACCCTCCTCTGTATCCAGCCCACCTCTCCTGCCTGCTTTCGGACCGCTAGTACCCAGCATTCATTGTGTACCTGAGCCATGTTGAACTCTTGGGTTCTCCCCAGGTCAAGTCTACTGTTTGAACCTCTGTGCTTCTGCAGATGCTGTTCCTCCCTGCCTGGAATTACCTTCCCCTCCTCACTTGGCTCTCTGGTTCTCTTTATCTTCCAAGAGCTGTGGGAAGCGCCACCGCCCCCGAGTCCTGAGCGCAGGTGACGACAAACCCACTGCTGGGGGAGGGAGAAATTTGTAGACAAGAGTCATGGTGGTAGCAGGGCCGCTGCTCTGAGGGTTGTGAGTGGATGGACAATGAGACGAGGGTCCAAGTACATGGGGGACAGGTGGCTTGCAGTCAGCGCCCAGGGAAGGGGGACCAGGAAGGGGCATCCAGGGAGAGCTTCAGAGGTGACACTCCTTCCACAGTCAAAATATCTAGGTACATGACTGGCTACTTACCCTCTCTGGGCCTCAGTCTTCTGATCGGTAAAATAAGGGTGAAAATTAAGGAGACAAGAAGTTCCAGTTTGCCTGGCACATTCCTGATATTGGTCTCTATCTTACCAGTCTACCTGGTTCACTCTCAAAAAGGTCCTGGTTTGGACAATAAATGATACGTTCACCTTACTCATGGCAGAGTAAGATTCAGTGCACGTCCTAGCTCTTAGAATAGTACCAGCATGAGCTAGTAGTATTCCTGTTTGTATGTGAACTCCATACAGGGACAGGGCCTTAAGCAGCTGGAATTGGTTTCCAGGGTGATACACTTGGGGAATGAGACTCAGAAAACAGATCAATGGACTTCTCCATCCCTCCAGTCTTCAGGCCCACGGACAAAGACTGTATTAGGGCTGCTCTGTTCTGGGACCCCAGGGGAGGCATGTGTCTTTCTCTAACTCTAGGTCAGCAAACAACTCTGAGGTACCTTATATAGGCCCCTATCCTCAGGCCACAAATGGTTTGTTTCCTCCAGCCCCTGCATCAGACCACCACAGCCCAGAACATCTTTAGTTAAAGCCCTAGATGTTTCTTTGAATGGCAACATGCAAAAGATGGATTCTCTTTTGTGGTATCATACCATGGAATCACCCCAATTCATGTTTTGAACCCCGTATTTTATGAAGTGAGGTTTTGCCAGGCCACCTAGACTGTACTGAGCACGTTGTCCTTGGATAGGCCTGGGACTTTGGTGGCTTCTGACCATGAACCTTGCTGACCGAGGCTGACAGGGACCCTGCCACCAAGTGATGTCCTTATCTCCTTGGGCTCCTGACAATTTCCCAAATCACCACCATCTCTTCCTTTCTGACTTGCACAATGTTTTCTTTGGAGTCAGGACAGGAGAGTGGAGAAGACCAAAAGCCAGCAGAAAACCCTCAGTTCCTTGGCAGAACCCAGCCTCGACATTGTGTCCCGCATTCTCCTGTCCTTTGTGTGTATGTTTGGTGAAGTCCTTTGATTCACATTCCGATGGATATGGACCTCTTCCAGCTCCCAGAGGTCCTGGAAGATAAGCAGCCATGTCATGGGAAGCATTCGGGCTCAGATAGTGTGGGAAATTAATGAGAAGTGAGTGGGCAGAGTTGAGCGAGGGGCAACGGCACGGAGTCCTTGGCCAGCCACAGAAACGAAGTTGTTGGACATGAGCGCTGTGGTGTTGGATTGCCTGTAATGCAAGAAGAAAATAATACTTCTCCTTGATTTTAGGCAAAGAAGATTGTTAGAACCAAGCTGAGGGTGATCAGTCATTGCTTATCTATGTAATGTGAGACTGGGTGGTCCTGTGCTCTTAGAAAATGCACAGATAGTTCTCAGAGTAGGAATTAGCAGGTGAGGACCACCTTAGGGGCCACTCAGACCCGCCATCCTCATTTTACACGAGGCAGCTGGAGCCCTAGAGACCCAAACTGGCCCAGCTCTCAGGAGGCAGAACTGGGGCTGAAGCCCAGGACAGTCAAGTGCTCATCGAGGCCATCTGTGCCACAGGATTCCTTCACTGGGTGCATCTTGCTGCCAACATCCAGTCACATGACCTTGGATGGCTCCTGGAACTTGGGGGTTCTGGTTCATTATCTGTCAGCTGAGGCCAAGGAACTGCGTGATCTGCAGGCTGCCTCCCAGAAACCACATTCCAGGATGCTCTGTTCCCCTTCCAACCCCAGACAGCAGGGAGCAGCCTGCCCCCCCCCCAGCCAGCAGGCACTTTTATCTCCCATGCTCTAGCCAGGGTTTTTTTTCTGGCCGCATGGGTCAGAACAGAGGATTCTAGCTGAGTGGTCCCTTCCTTTGGCCCAGATGGGAACAAGAAGATATGGTTTCCCTCCACCTTTGCTGGTCCGTGACTCCTGCCCCAACCCCATTCACAGCCTCTGTACCTGAGAACCAGGAAAGTGGTTATAAACACCAGCTCTGGAGCTGGATGGTCCGCTAACTGGGTGACCTCGGGCAGTCAACTGGTCTCCCCTTGCCCTCTGTTTCTCCAACTGTAAAATGGGGATAGTAACAGCCCTCATCTCTGGGGCAAGGACTGCATGACCTACTATGTGTAAACCACTCAGAACCTGCCCACAGAAAGGGCCACACACGTGGGGTGTGTTTTGGTGTTATCGCAACTGTCGCATTCATTCCTATCCAACATAGAAAAATCCTTCCCTTCCATGGCCCGGCCAGAGCCTGAGCTGCTCAGTTCTAGCTGAGGGAGAGTCTGCAGCAGGATAAACAGGTTCAGAACCAGACCCACGCAGCACCAAGCAATCTTCGGTCTCCCTTTGAAAGAGGACGTCCCTGAAACCTCGCAGAAAAATGTCATTTCCCCCTCTACCCCCCCCCCCCCACTGAAGTGATTCCTGTGTAACCACAGTCAGGAGCACAACTAGCTGAGAATCTCATTCACTCATTCCCCACAGACTCAGTCTCCACTTCCCTTCTCCAGATTCCAATGGGGCAGATCAAGCATCACAGGGGATCACATGACATCACTGTCGGCCCCGTTCACTGGCCCCCAAGACTCCAGGGGAAAGAGGCAAGGGAAGCTCTGAGCCACATCTCTGCTCCATCGGGCACACAGTGGGACTTTGGCCACTGCTCACCCCCTTGCTTTCTCCATCCCAGCTTCCTGACCATCTGTGTGGGGGTCTTCACAGCGCCAGCCTCCTCGCACCCCAGGTTAGCGAGACCGGCTGAGCTGGGGCTCCGTTCCACACTTCCTCTCCCAGCCTAGAGACCAGAAGCATCAGTTTGCAGAGCCAGGAGGAATTCTGCCCCCATCCCTGATTTTAATTAAAGATGAACGCATCCGGCAAGACTCAGAGATTCTGTTTCTCTAAGCCCAGATCAATGTGTTTGTGTGGTCAGGCCCAGTCATCTCAACAAGAGGAATGTGCACACCCCAAGGCTGCCCAAGGACCATTTTTCCAGTAGCCTTTCAGCAAGTGTTCACCCCAGATGGCAAACAGGGAAAGTGGAGGATGGTTCAGAGCGAAACATGATTGGAATCAAGAACATGAGCACAACACATTCAAGTTCTCAAATGCCCGGTGAACAAAATGTTCTCCATCCTCGATGTGCCCTACGTGACTAAACAGAGGGTAACCCCCAAATAACACAATCCCCCACTTCCCTGATGAGGTACACATAACACTTTTTTGGCTGACTTAGTAGGAGTGAGAAGTGTGTTTGTCTTGGAGGTAGGGGATGGGAATGGACTCGTAAGAGGCCAGAGGGAACTTTCTGGAGTAAATGATAGATTCTGTACATTCACTGGGATGGCGGTGACTTGGGTGATTTCATTTGTCACATTTCGCCAGCCTACACCCTTAAGATCTGTGCATGTTTGTGAATGTAAATTTTACCTCCATAAAAGTAATTAGAAATATGAATTAAATAATATCTACTTATAGGCACGCCTGGGTGGCTCAGTTGTTAAGCGTCTCCCTTCAGCTCAGGTCATGATCCCAGGATCCTGGGACATAGCCCCTCCTCAGGCTTGGCGGGAAGCCTGCTTCTCCCTCTCCCCCTCACCTGCTTATGTTCCCTCTCTCCCTGTGACGCTCTCAGTTAAATAAATAAAATCTTTAAAAAGAATTCTACTTATAATATTTAACCTAACCATGCCATTGTATACTTAAAATTATGTAAGAATAACATATTCATCTATATTGCTCTTCTCATTCACACATCTCCCAAAAAGATGTTATGCAAATATATCTCCTTTGAGATCAGCATCTATCACGACGAAGCTACTTTTCAGTTGTTTTCCAAAGCATATCATCTTAAATTTGTCTAATTAATTTGGAATGCAGTACATTTTGAATCCAAGATTCTTGCTGAAATTTTATGGCAAAACAGAAGTGCCTATCTGCATAACATTGCAGTGGTTTTTCTCATTTGTCTTTTGATTACCCGTGATCCTCACCATATAAGCGACCTGTGTTTTGCTTTCTAAAATGAGCTTTAAAATATTTATCACAGTTTGACACACTTGCACCTGAGGAATAATCCCCAAAGCTGTGTTAAATCCCATTATTTTCCTCCCATCACCTCGAAAAGCAGCCAAAACCAGCATTGATTGAGACCATTTCAGCTGCTGTGTCTTCCCAGGTTTTGTGGTTCAAATAAAGTAATTGAGGGGCGCCTGTGTGGCTCAGTCGTTAAACGTCTGCCTTCAGCTCAGGTCATGATCCCAGGGTCCTGTGATGGAGTCCCGCATCGGGCTCCCTGCTCAGCGGGGAGCCTGCTTCTCCCTCTGTCTCTGGCACCCCCCTCGCTTGTGTTTGCGTGCTCGCTCTCTCTCAAATAGATAAACACAATCTTTAAAAATAAATAAATAAATAAAGTAATTGAGACAGTCCCAATTATAATATAGTCTTAAAGAATAACTCTAAACTAGGAGAGATTGGTAAAGGCAACACTCTCTTTCCTAATAATTTGAGGAAGTAGACCTTCATCTTACTTGTTTTTTTTAGGTATATACAGTAAATCCTGGCATATGTGTTTAGACCAAAGATAGAGTCTAGATTAATGCAGCAAACCTGGAGGTCTTATTTTAGAGTTCATTATGAAAAAATTAGCACTGTTGGCTTAAGTAGGAAGTTTCTTTAAGTAAAAATTTTTAAGTTTTGCTCCCTACCATGAATGGGAAGCTGAAACACTCTTGAATAAATTCAAACACACTATATTTTCCTCAAGGGCATTAAAAATAAGAGTGTTTGATTTAAACAGATGATTCTGGCTAGAAATGGGGTTACAAACACAATCCTAAATTATGAATTACTAAATACGGATCTTACCACTTGACCTGAAGTTTTGTCTAGTCCTCAGCTAAAACTGGTGTGGTCTGATGAGGTATATAAAGAAGCCTTGGTTTTTTCAACATTTCCTCAATGTAGGCATCAAAATAGTGTTGTTCTCAAAGAAACCAACATGGGAGACCATAAGCTGTTGTTTCGGGGTGTTTCGTTTTCCATGTTGTTGCTCAGCACTGTTGCCATCTGAAGCAAGATCAGATAACTCACCAAGAGCTCACGGGCATATAAGCTCCTGCATGGCTCGATTGGGTAGCAGCCCAACTTTTTTTTTTTTTTTTTTTTTTTTGGTAGCCTAACCCTCATTTTAAGTGACAGTAAATGTGGTTGCGGCTCTCATTGGAGCAAAGAATGGGGCCCAGAGAAGTCCTGCTAGATGCCTCTTCTCCTCTTTAGGGAGACAACTATGGGGTTTTACAGCACCTGGGGAGTTCCGTGGAACACAGTTTGAAAACCTCTGGCAGTGGACCGTGCATGAGGGCTTGGCTTCAGAAGACCTGGGTTCTGGGCTCTGTGATTATTGGCCAGTGACAACCTGAGTCTCAGCTTTCTCACCCAAAGAGCATGAAAGGTCATCTCAGAGAGTAGCTACAAGGAGGCTTATAAATGTGCTTTGGAAATTGTGAAGTATGGGGTTTGTTTTGTTTCTGGAGTCTTACTATCTCCTAGTCACATCTCAGCTGCATGCTGTGTACCATCTCATCTCAATTATTTAAGGACTTTGGATTGTTTGGCCTGGTTGATGCTACCACTCTGTCCTTCAACACCATACTCTCCACTGGAGAACAGATAGGGGGAGGAGCTGACTTGGTTATCGCCCCTAGAATAAGGGGTTCCAGCCTCGTGATTCGTTCTTGGGGCAGAACACTCTGACAGATTTCCTTTCACTTTCAGGTGAGCCAAGAGAAGGGAAACTGCTCTTTCCAGAAAAACCCAACCCCCTGCATCATCCCTCAAGAGCAAGAAAATATCTTCCATACAATATTTGCCTTTTTCACCAAGTCTGGAAGAAAAGTCTTGGTAAGAATTTGCTTACTAGTTGGGTTCACATGGGTGGTCCTCACTAGAAAGGCAAGTCTGAGATGAGAGGCCAGTTTTCTCTTTGGCATTTATTATTTCCCAAATCTGGTTTCAATCAATTGGCGTATAAAGTCACGAGGACTGTGGTCAACTCCCACTTTTCAGCCTGAGGTTTCAATCAAAGTGTTAAATTTACATTTCAAATTCCACTGCCTGGCAAAGGGAAAACCTTTGCAACCCACCAAGCACAAAGTAAAACATTTCCCCAGCTCGTATGAGTCTAATCAAGAGTGATGGTCCTCCTACAAGCGCTATGGAAAACTCTTGGGCAGGATCCGCTGAAATTAAACATCTCTGAACCCTGTGACCCAGCAGTTCCACTCCCAGGTATATCCCCAAGAGAAATGGGTATTTATGTCCCCCAAAACACGTGGTTGAGAAGGTTTACAATAATCTTCCTATAGCTAAAATCTGGGAACAGTCCGGTCGCCATCAACAGGAGAACTGGTAGACCGTTGTGGTGTAACTACACCCGGGAATATTACAGAATAACGAACAGTACTACCACACATGGCAGCAAGAATGGATCTCACAGACATAATGATGCCTGAAAAAAGCTGGAGCCAAAGTACACACATGAAGTTCAGAGACAGCAAGATTAGCAGTGGTGTTGAAGGTCAGATTAGTGGTTAATTTTGAAAGGCTATCAACAGGCAGGGGCATGAGGGGAACTGCTTAAGTACCGGAAATGTTCTACATCTTGATCTGGGTATAAACATGTAAAATATATCAAGATGGACCCTTAAGATTTATCCTATCTAATATATGTATATATTTATTCTGTCTACTATATGTACTACTACTATAAGATTTATTCTGTCTACTACTACTCCATTGTTTTCAAGTGAGGGTTTTGAAGATGGAATTGTACACTTCCCCAAAGCCTCCTATTCCTCCATATATCTTCAGCTCCTTATTTCAGGCTAGGCGCATCTCCCTCACATTGTTTTTCTCTCTCTTTTTTTTTTGTCCTGAAAAAGAAAGTAGGACTGTTTGCCACTTGGGATATGGGGGTGTGGGGTGCCTGGGTGGCTCAGTCAGTTAAACAGCTGCCTTAGGCTCAGGTCATGATCCCAGGGTCCTGGGATCAAGCTCCATAACAGGCTCTGGGACAGACCGAGAGCCTGCTTCTCCCTCTCCCTCTGCCTGCTCCTCTGGCTACTTGTGCTCTCTATATATCTCTGTCAAACAAATAAATAAAATATTTAAAAAAAAAAAAAAGAATATGGGGGTGGTTTTTGGTTTTGAGGGTTTTTCTTGGTTTTGTTTTTTGTTTTTACTTACCTAGTATTGATGATATAACTATTTTTAAAAGCCCTTAGAATTGTTAGGTACACTGATATTTAGTGGTTTGACAGACACAACTCTGTAACTGACTGACAGTCTTACCCCACACTTGAAACATCATAAACATATGTATATACATTTTGGATCCTACCTTACAGAAGAGAAGAATTCCTCTTCTGTAACTTTTTTAATTTGGAATTGAGGTTTCTATTGGTGATTCACATATTTTCTTGGTCAAACCTGTGCTTTTCTTTACTCATGTGTTTCATGAATCCTGTGACTTCTCAGCCCTCTCATTTGCTCTACCTGAAAAAGGAGCACGAACATATATTTGCCACCACACAGGCAAAAACTACATAATTTTTGCAATAGGAAACACATCTTTGTTCAGAACTCATAAAAAAAAATGCTTTTAGAATATGTAAATGTTTATTTTTAAAATGTTTATTTTTTAAAACAATTCTTTCTCCTTGTGAAATCCAATTTTGGGGTAGGGTAAACCAGTGGGTGACTTTTTCCCATTTGCTTGACAAAAGTTAGGTTCTGGTGCTTTGTGGGCAGGAAACCCCTCTATTGCCCTCTGGTGGCAAGAAGGAATAATTGCACCTTCCTATGGAATTCCTCTGCCTGGGATCCTCCTAGTGACCAGAATAGAACCTCGAGGAGCCCTCTACTTCATAAAACGCTGTGCATTTGTCTTTGTTTTTAATACCATTTGACAGTTCTCTGATTTTTCTTCTCAGGACTGTGAAAAACAAGGAATTTCTTGCCTAACAATGCACTGTAACCTTAGTGCGCTTGCTAAAGAAGAAAGCCGTACTATAGACATTTACATGCTGCTGAACACAGAAATATTGAAAAAGGTAATACCTGGGGCACTGCACTCTTTGGGTTCATTTAAAAGCATCAGAGTGGGTTTTCTCATAACTCTGCCTGCTCCTTTTAAAACTTTTCTGGCAAGTTCCATTGGTAGTTTGAGGCTGGGGGTGGCAGATACCAGATCCTTGCTATTCCAAGGGTGCTCTGAGACCAGCAGCATCAGTGTCACTTGGGAACTTATTATAAATGCAGAATTTAAAAAGAAAAAAAAAGAAGAAGAAGAAGAAAAAAGAAAGGCAGAATCTTGGGCTCTATGACCCAGACTTACTAAATCAGCATCTTCACTTTAATAAGCTCCCTGAGTGCTTTGTGTGTACATTTAAGTTTCTGAGACTTTAGCTTGCATCAGAATTATCTGGAGACCTTGTTAAAATGCAAAATCAAGTTTGACATTCTATATTTCTGACAAGCTCCTAAGTGATGCCGGTACTGCCCCTCTCATTCTAAATCAGTGGTTGATAGACCTTTTCTGTAAAAGGCCAGTAGTAAATATTTCAGGCTTTACAGGCCTTACAGTCTCTTGCCACAGCCCAGCTCTGCCACTGTATGGTGAAAGCCGCCACAGGTGATATTCAGTGGGAGTGTTCCACATTGGCTGTGTTCCAATAAAACTTTATTTACAAAAACAGGCAAAGGGCCAGATTTGACTTGGGTGGTAGTTTGCCAGTCCTTCGTTTGGATGACACCTTATTTCAGAGAAGCCCAACTTTTGAATTTCAGGTGACTTTGCCAGTATGCGTTTATCATATCAAAAAAAGTGGCTCATTTAAAAATACCTCAGTCAGTGAATTGGTGGTTCTTAAAAAAATGTCAGACAAATTCACTGATTTATTTTAACAGAAGAGCTGCTGAGTATGAAAGGCCACTTCCAACAAGATGCTTTAAAAATAATCACTTGTGAAGATAAAATAAAATATGTCTGTTAGCCACAGAGATTCTATTCATTTTCCAATGGAAGAACATAATGTGTTCAGTGGAAACCTGAATGAATATCTTTAGAAAAGTCATTCCAATGTTAATTTTTAAGGTAGGTGTGGCAGTAGCGTGCTGACCTGAGAAATGAGTTAGGAGGGATGCCAGCTGCTGCGCCCACTGACCATCTGTAACTGGCCCAGCCCGCCCCCACCCAGGCAGCCCTGCCCGGTTCCCTTCTCTTTGGTTTCCTTTGCAGGGAAATCAGTTTGGGAGGCGTTGGGCTCCCATAGCAGTGATTCCCTATTGTGCTTCTCCTTTTAAAAAAGACAGTGTTGGGAGAGGACCCGGCAGGAGCTAGAGCCCCAGTAGCCATCCTGAGACTCCAAGAAGGGGGTTTTGAAGCCCCACATCACAGGAAGTGCCTTCCCGGCAGGGGTCCTCAGGACACCGTATACTTACCTGCCCTTGACCAGTGGCCCTGGTGACAGTTTTATTCCCCACGCCACAGTCATCACTGTCGCCAGAGTCCTGATGATGGCACCGAGGGCAGGAAGCCACTCTCCTTCCTCTTTCACCCTTAACCCAGATGTCAGCTGCTTGCACTCCAGTCATCAGTCCTTAATTTAATATCAAGGCCTAGGCCTTCCTCGCATCCGGCTCTGCGGCCTCTCTGTGTCTTTCTCCCATCACCAATCCATGGGGATCCTTTGCCCAGGGGCATGCCCTC
The DNA here is from genome assembly GCF_030435805.1 of Mustela lutreola. NCBI lineage: Eukaryota > Metazoa > Chordata > Mammalia > Carnivora > Mustelidae > Mustela > Mustela lutreola. Next base: position 66,864,570 of record NC_081291.1, on the reverse strand, counting down.
CTGACTGCTCTTCCCCAGGGCCATCCATCCCAGTCTGCACCCCAAGAGACAGCTGAGGGTGTCCTCTGTAACTGTGAGAGGCTCCTTCTCCTGAAAGCACCCTTTCCACAGAAATCAGAAATTCCGGTGCAAAAGAAAGCCGAAAAGGAGGCTGACTTAGAACCAGATGGGACCCCAGCTCCTCCCAGAGCTTGAGATGCAGAAAGAATGCCCCTGAAGCCAGCCACGGCCTCCCTTGGGGAGTAAGCGCTAGCGGCCCGGAGCCCTCTGGCCTTCCTGAGGATATGGAGCTGCTCTAGGCTTGTGGTTTGCCTGGGCCTACCGTCCTGTTTATTTTCCTTTGACCTCAAGGTCAGGCCCCAGACCAAGGAATTTGCAGTCTTATTGTTTGGATCTTAACAGGTTTTCATTTGAAATGTGGGGTCTGACTTTGTAAATTAGCAGAGGATTCCGATTTCTCTGAAAGTGTTCTCGGCCTTTAGCTCTGACAATTGCCATCATCATCGTCATTATTGTTGTAAGACCATCCAAGATGTGACAATGATCCAAGGGTCAAAAGCTTATCTGCCTACAAAATTATTTACTGCTTAATGAGAGCTCAGCAGCGCAGTCCGTTTGAGCGACAAGCTTCCCAGAAGGATTCGGTGTTACTGCTGTTTTTAAAAAAGAGCAATAATCAGTGCGTAGCTCCCAGGTAAAGGACACAGAGTGGCGGCCCTGGGTGTCCTTCCAGGAAGGTCTTTGTAGTTTCTTTGGCAGAGAAGAGCAGAGGGCTCCCTCAGAGTGTTTTCTAGAAGAGGGTCCTCCACTTTCATTTTCAGAGGGTAGGTTTTACCAGAAGTGGGGCAGAGCTGCATCTGACGGGTACCTCCCTGGGTGGCAGGCAGGCTGAGGAGATGTGGGTGGGTGTGCCCCATGACACCTTGCTGGCAGAGCCCCAGCCGCCCCCACGGGTGGGCTGCCTGCAGTCTGTTTCCGCGCCAGAAGTTTCCACCCAGGGTCGTGCAGCACCGACCATCTCCACCACGGGCTCAAGGTCCTGACCCTTCCCAGAGCCACAGTTTTGCCCTGTCCTTTTCCAACTTCCTCTTCCCTCACTGCCTGGGAGCCATTTTCTCATTATCTGGATCTGAGCCTCCACCAAGGCCGGTGACCACCTCTGGCCTGTGGGCTCTTCCTGAGTGTTAGAGGACCCCACGTGCACCCCAGTGTCATTGCTCTTCGGGCCATCACCTGATTTATGAGCCGGATGTTCCCTTTCTCATCCCTCCATCCCGTACCCTCTCTCCGCGTTCGATGGCGTTGACCCCCCAGGCAGCCTCACATAAGGGCAGAGAAAGAGTTAAAAGTAACTCATGTGAAGGATTTGAGGGTTGTGGTCAGAGCAGGAAGATGCTTGAGAAATAGAAATCAGATGCCTTCTACGGAATGCCAGGCCTGGGTTTGTCGCAGACAATTAAACAGCTTTATTTATTTTCTGCTCTTTGTGAATATGTCAGTATCAATATCCAAATATCTGGCTCTTACCACTTGGAAACCACAGCACACAAGCTCGCATGTATTGATGATCGGCAAAACTTCAGTTTTTCAGCCTCCACCATGGTGTGAGAGAATTGAGAAAGCTCTGGAAAGCTCTCTTTCACATAGGTCCCGGGGATAGGGGAGGCATCTAGTTCAGTGATAACATTTTTGTCTGGCCCACGTGGAATCTTGGAATTTAGTTCTACCCACTACCTTAAGGGCCAGACATTGTCACTAAAAAAAAAAAAAAAAAGTAAAGTAAAATCTGTCACTGAGTTCTGTTGCTTCTTCCACAGGACAGCTCATCTGTCATCCAGTTTATGACCCGCGCCAAGGTCAAGGTGGACCCTGCCCTGAGGGTGGTGGAGATAGCCAATGGGAACCCAGAAGAAATGATGGTGAGTCAGCCACGCCTAGAATCTGGGTGGTGTGGTGCTGGGATTCGAGGGTAAAGATGGTCTCTAGGCCAAGATGTCCACTTTGTGGTAGACCCAAGACCAGGCCTGCCTTGGCCTCCAGGCCTGCATGGAAAGCTTCTGTGGTTTGCTCTTGTGATAGCCTTGTTCTTCACGGTGCCACCATTATGTGAATGCTCCCTGCTATGACCGGCCAAAGGAAAAATAGTCTGGAAGCACCCTTGACAGGGCTTGGATTTCCACTCTGAAAGCCAAGATTATTTTTATCTTTCTCAGACCTTTCCCTGAAATCTCTTCTGCCTCCCCAATCACATTGCTCCATGGATAAACACTGGATGTTTTAAAAACAAGTTGTTTGACTGACTTGAAAGAGGTCACATCCAAATTTCGAAGCCCTAGAACTTTCTTTCATTCTCTACGCCCTTGTCCTTTGTAAAGTGCCATTGGGAGGCAGGCCTCACAGACACAGGAGAGCTTAGCAGCCGGGAGGCTTGGATGTGGGGGTGTGGGAGAGGCTGGAGGAGAAGTGTGGCCTTGGGATTTTACTGCCTTTTACTGATTTACAGGGGTGGGGATAGGAGGCACATCCCTGACACCCACACTGAGATGCTAGCAGAGAGAAAGGGGACACAGCAGCCTGTGAACTGTTTTTGCCACTGAGCTAGTGCCAGTGGCGCTTTTGGAAGCCCTTCCCTGGAATTCACCTTCTCTCGGGGGACTCTTGGAAGAGTCCATGTTGCTGTGACAAACTTACCAATGTGATAAATTCATAGAGATGCTGTACCTACAAAGAGAAGGTGGTTAACTTATTTCCTGTCGACAGTGGGAACACCATGCGTCTAAAGGTTAGGATGGGGAGCAGACCGAAGGCCACTCTTATGAGGCCCTAAAAAAAATAAGTCTCTGGGGACCACCACGAAACCTCAGTCCCACTGCTGTGTGTGGTGAGCAAGAGGTGAGCATTGGCTGGTCCAGCATGCATGTGGGTCTGTGAGGTGGGGAGGGGAGTGAGAGCCACACCGGGACCTGGCTCACTGCGGGGAAGGACCGTCAGATGCAGAGCTTGACTCCTCTGCTCCCACTGTGGAGCTGGCCAGCCGCTCGTTTTAATAACAGAAACCGAACGGGATGCCAAGGAAAGACACTGGCATCTCTCACCCTCGAGGGTGAGTTTTGCTGGAGGTCACATATTCGGAGCTGGCTTTGGCCTTTCCCTCCCTGCCTTCTGGCCATTGCCCTGCTAATTCGGACCCTCACCTGGGAAGTGAAGGAGAATGTGATTCATCGCTCAGGGTCATCGCTCTGGTTAAAAAGACTTCTAGAATGCAATCCATGCCACACGGGGAGGTTTGGCACGTTTGGGTAGACTGCAGTGTTCCCAATTAAGAGCTAGTGGATGTAATTTAGCAGGTTTTCTACAGGTGGAATTCCTTGTGTAGATGAAAAAAGAAAAAAAAATCGCCGGGCACATTGCCTTGGCTGAGAACATGGAGCTGTGGGATCCAGGAAGACATTGCTTAACATCCCATTGTCAGCTTCTGAGTCATCTGTACGCCCCCCAAATACCACTTCCATTAATTACTGTTCCACTTTGAGCACTGTGGTGGTATTTCCATTATCAAGAATCTTTGGAAGAAGCTCTCATTTCCACTGATTTCTCTGTAGCACTCAGCCTTCAGAATCCCACAACGTGCCCTTATCCCTCCTTTCCGGGACTTTGCCTTTTCAACCCATGAGCTAAGATGAAGTCCTACAATCTGTTCTCAACTTTCCTGGCAGGGGAAAAAATCTTTTCTGAGTAGGAAGGTTTGCTTTTTTAGAACAAACACGTTCTTCCCTGCGTGAGTCTTCTGAATGCCTGGCTTTCTGTCAGCTGTCTATTTGAGGGGAAATTTCCATGGAGGATAGCTACTAAATTTAAACCAGGCAAAATTTCACAAGATTGTAGAAGAGGTACCACATTTTGAGGGCCTTGGATCGAACAGGAAGTGTACGGAAAGGAAACGACGCTATCTGTAACCACCTAATGTGTCCATGGTGGTCAATTTCATCAACAGAAACATCCCCTGATTTTCCTGGGACCCTTGGGATCTTTTGTTTTTATGCTGTGGTCTGAGTAGTTAGCTTGACAAAAGCATTTCGGTGAAAAACTAGAAATACGTAATAGATTCTTAAAGTGTCTGCCCTGATATTAATAAATAGGTCTGGGAGTACTTTTCCAGGTCAGATGTTAGCATTTGTCCAAGACCAACCCCACCAAGCGCCCCAGGTTGTGTGCAGATTCACACGTGAGAGTTCCAGGCGAGACCGGTGGGGTGGCATTCTGTACCGCTTTCCAGTGCCAAGAATATGCTGCATTTCCTATTCTTATTCAACCCAACCCAACTTTTCAGGGAGAGTTGCCAACGACCAGGGCTAACAACTCCCCCAGGGCCAACCAGGAATCTAGGCAATTGGCTTTGCCACTGCGAGCCCCCAGCCCCAGCTCCCTTCTCAGGCTGGGTGAGAAGCTTGTAGGAATTACAGAGCAAACCTATTTTCTTGATATTTTCAAGTAGCAGAAAATACAATACATACATAAATCCCCAGGTGAATACGTCATTGCCAGGTGGGTTGGGTACGGGGCTGAGATCTTAGGAGCCAGCAGGAGGGACTGGCACTAACTCATTTTGGCAGAATTGGAATGGGTTCAAAGGCTATCTGGTGGCTCTCAGCATCGCTGGGAAGGCTGGAAAACCAGACTGCGGACAGGAGAGGAGTCGAGACACCTGAGGAACCAGGAACCCCAGGTCCAGTCCAGCCGCAGGAAGAGCCTGATGTAGTGCCCTGGACACAGCTGTCCCTACCTGGCATCTCTGGGCCTCTTGCTCTGAGTCAGGCAGGAGCCTCTCGCTGGCTGAGGTTCAGTCCCTGTCTCGGGGAGACCACACTCCAGGGAGAGCAGATCATGGGCACTTGGGCCTCAGCATTGCCCTGACACTGACACAGAGTAGGATTCCCCAGCACTGGAAGGGGGGTTATAACAGGACTACTAAAAAGTGACAAATGCTTCTCTAATCCTGAGGGTCAGCATTGGACCAGCTAAGCCCTGGCTTTTCTTAGAGCGCCTGTCGGAGACAGAGTCCTCGTTCAGTCACTCAATCATTTAGACCACTTCGCTGGGCAAGCGCTGCGGCCTTGGTGAGAAAATGAGAAAATCTTTGTCCAAAGGTCGTTAAGGAGTGTTTGTACTCCTTTGCCTTTTTTTTTTTTTTTTTTAAGAAATAATGTGCTTGAATGAGCACCGTTTCCTTGCTTATTGAACAGGGCAAATGTTTGGGGCTCTCCACCTTCTGCCATGGTGCATGGGGGCCGTAGGTCCACACTAGCATTCACCTCCCACATGCAGTCCGCTGCCGCCAGCATCCCTCCCGCAGACAGGAAGATGGTTCCGAATTTTGGCAAGTGCCCAGAGATTCCCTCTTGCCTCCACCTCCCCAGCCCAGGTTAGAACCACTAAGCTTCTTCTTCTTGTGAACGAAGGGCCTCTGACACTCGGGAAGAAGAAGTGACTTGCCCAAGACCTCACAGTGACTGAGCCAAGAACAGTGCTCCGGACCCTTGACTCCCAGCCGGGTGTTCCTTCCCCCTTCCCACTGCAGCCTGCCAGTCCCTCGGGAAGGCGCTGAGCCTGCAGGGGTGAAAGGGCCTGGACGAATGCAAAGTATCCAGGAGGGAAAGGAAATCACTGATTCATTTTAAAGTATCTCTGTTGAAACCACCCAGGGGGCCTTGGAGCCTAGCCAGCTCCTTCAGACTGGACCTGGCTGTCCTCACCCCAGAGGCGGCTTTCCCCTCTCGGTCTAATCAGACCCCAGAATGAAGCCTCAGGACTGCAGCCTGTGCTTTCATTTCTAAGGAAAGCTGCCCTATTAAGCACTCATTGATGAGCACAGCAATTTTCTCCAAAGCCATTTCAGTTCAATTCCCAGGCTTGGCCCCTTCAGAGAAGTCACCCTCTGTGGAAATGGAGCATGGCATCTCCCCCTTGGGAGTGAGAAGAATTTAGATTGAAATCCATCTCCTTCACATCCTAGCTGTGTGACTCTGGGTGTCAGGTTGGCTCTGTAAGCCTCCGTTTTCCCACCCAAAAGACGGGGAAGCTGCTTTCTACTTGCTAGAGACTTGTGCTTTTGTTCTGCACCCTACCATTGCCCCCCAGCCAAAGACATAAGCCAAGGCATCTCAATCAGAGAGGCATCACCTAATGTGGTAAACAGAGGTGACTCCAAAAAATGCCACTTACGGTCCTTTCGTTGTGCTACTTCCCGATACAAACCTTGAACCTCAGATTACATTGAGATGTAGGATGAAGAAGAGAATCATTGGAAGATCACCACCAGGCCCATCGCATACCATCATCCAAAAGTGGTCCTCCCCCTCACCCCCTACCCTCACAACCTCACAAGCAAGAATTCACTTGTAAGCATAAGGAATTGAGTAGCATCCCAGCACCGTCTGCCAGAACATGAGTCTTACTTCCTAATAGTCACCATTTGTGTATTTACTTGATGAATACTTATTGCAGGCTTGCTAAGAGCCAGGTGCTGTAGTAGGCGCTGGGTTCAGTAGGGAACCAAGTAAACACAGTCCCCACACTCCCAGAGCTGACTGAGAGGACAACAGATGGTAAACAGGGAAGCAAAGAGGATTTCATTTCAAACTGGGGTTAGTTCTATGGGACTCACCTGCTTTCTATTAAAGGTGGTCAGAGAATCTTTCTCCAAGGACGTTGAGACCTAGAACTCGAGAAGGAATTTGCTGGCCAAGGATGGGGAGAAGCGCCCCAGTTTGCCTGAAGAACCAAACAGCCCTCCAGGTTCACGACTCAGAGATCAGTGTGGCAAGAGCCCAGGAAACAGCACAGATATCTGGGGGGGTGGGGGGGGAGGCGTGTAGGCATGGCCAGACCATGTCACGCCAGGGGGTGGTAGCAAAGGGAAGCCACCAAGAGCTCCTGTTTGACACAGGGAATGGCATGATCCAGGAGACAGCTAACCCTTGAACAATGCAGGCAGCAGTCAGGTGCACCTACCCGTCTGGCAGTTAGAAATCCATGCATAACCTTTGTCTCTCCAAAAGCGTATGACTAATAGCCCACTACTGACCAGAAGCCTTATTGATAACGTGAACAGTTCGTTAACACGCATTCGGTATGTTATCTGCATTATGTGCTATATTTGCACAATACAATCAGCTAGGGAAAAGAAAACGTTACTAAGAAACTCATAAGGGAAAGAAAATACATTTACAGCACTGTGCTGTATTTATCAAGAAAAAAATTCGCATGAAAGTGACCCGTACAGTTTAAACCTGTGTGATTCAAGGGTCAGCTATATGGCCTTTAAAAATCATGGGCCGCCATGGTGTTGGCAGATCGTAAGAGGAAAGGTGAACCTAAGAAGGCTAGTTAGAAGCTTGTGACAGTTACCTGGCAAGAGGTGATGGTGACAGAGGAGATGGAAGTGGGCAGGTAGATTTTGTCAGTGAAGAAGTAGCAATTTATGCGGGTCACATGAAGGGAGAGCCTGTCCAAAAGGGTTGGGAGGGATTAAACAGTATCTCGATGCGAAACTCCTTGCCTGGTATGTCCACATGGGGGGCTCAGCTCATAGAGGCTCTCACTGCAGAATTAGAGGGCCGAGGACAGGATGAACGCATGAAGAGTCAGCCTCTCCTTCCCCCAAATCCTCAAGAGTCTCAGTCAGTTTATCCTAATCCAGTGATGTCTGGTTTTCATCAGGACTGTCGTCATCGTTTTTATTTTTGTAAACAATAGAACCCACTAAACTGAATATGATCTGGTTGAATCAGGGCTGGGGGACCTCAAGTTCCCCCAGTTTTTTATCTCCATTTCCTTTTTTTTTTTTTTTTAAGATTTCATTTATTTACTTGAGAAATAGAGAAAGATCGAACACAAGCAGAGGGGAGGGGCAAAGGGAGAGGAGAAGCAGACTTCCCGCTGAGCAGGGAGCCCGATGCAGGACTCGAGCCCAGCACCCTGGGATCATGACCTGAGCCAAAGGCAGATGCTTAACTGATGGAGCAACCCAGGTGCCCTTTTATTTCCATTTCCCTTGGTGGCCTCTGTATCCCTAGACTCTAGAGAGTTCTGTGTGAAAGGTTATATTTTAGGACAGGGATGCTGTCCAGTCCATCCAGTTCTTTCACTAGACATGAGCTGAACCCCCAATAAGTGTGAACAAGAAACCCTTTTACCCTCCAGACTTCCACAGCACGCACACACACGTGCACGCACACAACCGTACATGCAACACAGAGTGGTTACGTGCTGAGAACGCCTTGCTGAAGAGGGGAGGACAGGCTGCGCGGAAGGAGGCATGACCCTGGACAGGCCCTGGAGGGGTTTTCTAAGGGCCAAGAAGAAAGGACAGGCATGCCACAGGAAGCTGCATGGGTCCTAGGCTAGACTCTCAAGAGGCGAACGTGAGACGAGTGTGTGAGCCCAGGAAAGGACTGAGGTGCCGGGATAGGAAAGACAAAGGGGAAGAGGAAGGATGAAACTTCAGGGGACCCTAGCCTCAGCCTGATGCTGTGGAAGACTCTGGAACATACAGACCACCCCAGAGTCTGTCCTCCTTGAAGCAAGGGAGCTGGGCTTTCAGACCTGCTTGTCACTGGCTGTGGGCTGTTTCAGAAGGAAGCTCAAGGTCCTTTGCTTTCAAGGGAAAGTGGCCTTGAAATCATACCATCCACTGGAATGTCCCACTGTGCTTAACGACTTCATTGTTTTAGATCCGTACGTGTATGTTCAGTTCCTATGGTGTGCCGGCATTTGATGTGCTTAGATCTGGTGACCCTCCGAACCAGGTATCATTGCTCTCTTCTCCTACTGGGGAAACTGAGGCTCCAGGAGGTGAAAAGACCTTTCAAGTTTGAGATGCCACGGCCTGTCAGTCTAAGAGCCAGGACTGGATGCCGAGTCGGCCTGTTTACAAGTCCTGAGTCTTCCTTAATCCCATGTCCCTCTACCCTGGGCTGGCCTGTGTCCTTGTGCCCACACACAATGAGAACACTATTCCCAGCAGGTGGTAGGGGTCACAGTAATGGGTGGTAAGCAGCTGGCCCTTGGTCTTTAAGAGTGGCCCTTGTCTCCGGTGGCCTGAGAAGCACATCATGTGCAGACTTAAGGGTCTGTTGATTTTGGAGCTCTTCCTGTTGCGGTCTGGGCCCTCACCAGATGCATGGCTTCTCCTCAGAATAGCCTGGAGGTCGACGAGCTGTCTGCTCCCCCTCCCTTTAAAGAGCAATCATGAGGATTATCCGCCGGAATGGATATACAACCTCTCAGCGCAGGGTCTGGAACTCAGTAAGTTCCCAACAAATGTGCCCCATTCCTAAAGGAAATTAGCACTAGCCAATCTCATTCCCCCCGCACCTCCAAACAGAGCGAGGCTCCTCTGATCCCCGGCACCTGGCGGCCTCAGTGGCTCTGACATCTTGCGTGTCCCAGCGTAGGCATACAGCCTCAGTCTCGCCAGATGTGTGGCTTATTTTCTGCTCCTGGACGTTGTCTCCCTAGGTCTCCCTGCTCCCCTGAGCTGTGCACTTCCCAAAGGCTGTGTTCTGAGAGCAGTTTAAGATGAGGTTGTGCCGGGAACATTTCTTCCAGCCCCACGGCCGTCTCTCCGTCCTCCCTCCTCCGCACTCTCACTGGCGATGAGATGTAATCAGAAGCAGGTGGAAATGTCATTTCATTGTCCCAGATGTTCTTCCCCATCCACGTTTTCTTGTACTCGAATTCCTTTTCTGGGAGATGGGTGTGAGGTTGACTGTAGAGAGCATCTGGCCACTGTGGTTGACCTTCAGCCGACCTGGGTCTGAGGTTGAACCTCCTCCGGAGAATCTCAGCACTGGAAGCCCTGGTCCAGCAGAGGCCTGGGCTGGGTGCTCCCCACCGTGATCGTGTCCTCAGGCCTTCCAGAGACCTGAGCATCGCCGGCTATGACATGAGGCCTGTTTGCAGTGGTGGGAACATAAAAGTTCCCGGAAACACAGAAGGGAATAGAGCACCCTGGTCTGACTTGCCAGCTGCCTCAGACTGGCAGTCGACTCCCAGTGGTCCCCTGACATCAGCTTGCCAGCCTGGAGTACCTCAGACTTCACAGCGGCAGGCAGGACACCCCATATCCGCCCGGCTGTGGTCATAGCCTGATGTCTGTCCTCCTCAAAGCCTCTGTGGAGACAAACGCTCAGCCTCCTTCTTCTCCTCTGTATTCTTGGCTAACACCTAGCATGTAAGCCCTCTGGCTTCAGTCCACAGCCGGCCGTGCCATCACCCATCCTTTTGCTGCTCAGAACTTCTATCTCTCGGCCTCCTGCCAGCCTCTGCCAGCCTCCACCACCAGCCTCTCCCTCATCCTCAATATCTTTCCCTTTCTTCTCCCTCCTTTCCTACCAGAAGCATTCACTTCCCAGCGCCACTTCTCCTGCAACCCTGTTCCCCAGGCTGTTTGTTCCTTGAACCCCTCCCCCACCGTGGGAGGTTCTCCCTTCTAATCTGCAGTTGTTCCCCCGCTAAGTGCTCCTGGCACATCGCAGGCCATGTCCTTCTCCCCTGGTCAGAAACCTGCATCACAATCCCATTCCTCTTAACATAAGGTGTATGATTCTTAACACAACCTCCAGCCCTTCCTAGCTCTCTAGCTGTATCTTGAACATCTTCCTTTGGCTTCTTGTCCATTCTCCTTGTCCCAAACCCACGGTCTTCTGGTCCTGTCCCACCCCTGCCAAGTGCACGCCTGCCACGGGGGTTTTGCACACACTCTCCTTCTCCTTAGAATGCTGCCTCTCCCCCTGCTTTTGACTCATCACCCTCAGCTCAGTCATTTCCCCCAGGGAACTCTTTCTGACTTCCATCCCTATCCCAGAGTCTTTCATCACCATGAACCTCTCCCTTGGGGCACTTGTCAAAATTGGGATTTCACATTTATGTGTCTGACTGGTCAGGATTCTCTAAAAGCCAGAAGCTTTGTGAGCGCGAGGACTGCTTGCTTGATTCATCACGGAACCCCCACAGTGGCTGCAGCTGCCGCATAGACCTTTGTTAGTTGGATGGACGGTTGGATGGATGGGTAGACAGAGAGGTGGATGTGGTGGATGGACAGATGGTTGCATGGACAGACGGGTGGGTGGGCAGATGGATGGATGCACGGCCAGAACTCCCCACCAAGAAATCACATTTGCAAATATATTTTTGAGATAGACAGGAAGCACACTCAGAGACTCGGGCTTCGAACGCTATTCTCTGTTGCAGACTGAATCAACATCGTGCCTCATCTCATGCTCTAGCCAAGAGGACATTTATTAATGTGCACACATTAACTAATTTATTAATGTGTGCACTCACGAATGGCATCGTGAATCACGATCCTGGTTTAGGCGACAGGAGGACATGCACCTGGAACCTTGTTCTGTAAAAATCCACAGGGAGATACATCATTGTCTGACAGAGCGAGAAGGACTTAAGGCCGGGACCGCCAATTGTTTAGCTGTGGTTTTAAAACTAAGTGTTGTGGGGCACTTGGGTGGCTCAGTGGGTTAAGCTGCTGCCTTCGACTCAGGTCATGATCTCGGGGTCCTGGGATCGAGTCCCGCGTCAGGCTCTCTGCTCAGCAGGGAGTCTGCTTCTCTCTCTCTCTCTCTCTGTCTCTACCTGCCTTTCTGTCTACTTGTGATCTCTCTGTCAAATAAATAAATAAATCTTTAAAAAAAAAACAAAACTAAGTGTTGTGGAGCCAAGGGTTCCCTTGAGCTGGTTCCAGGCCTACTGGGGTGGGATAAGGAGGGACAGGTTTGCAAATGGAGAGCTGAGCAGCCTGGGCTCTGGCTGCCTACCTTCTTTACAACCAGAGAACCTCCATTTTTTCTGCTTGTGCCATTGAGATACCATGGTAAGTCTTCTCTGCTAAAAGAGGTCATTTCCTAAAGCTCAGAGAGGGAATGACTAATTCTGCCAAAAAGAGAGGCGGTGGGTTAGGCTTCTTGGAACAGGAGATGTTGGAGCCCAGTCTCTCTCATTTTTTTTTTTTTTTAACCTGGCTTTGAAATGCTCAGTTAAGAAAAAATTTTAAAAGCAAAAAAGTAGAAAAAAGAAAAAAAGTTCCCATTATACCAAAAAGCACCTGTGTACTTTTGAAATGTCCTACCATTTTTTTCTGCAAAGCTGATGTGATCTAGACAGTAAATTGATATTCTCATTTTTTTCATTTGACGTAAAATTTTAATTTTTCCCATGTTGTTATCATGTTTTCTAAAAGTACTTAAAACATGGAAACCAGGCAAAAAGATGATTGCATGTCCTTCCAATGGTAGACTGGAACATTCCCAGGGCCCCAGCCCAAACTCAGAGATGCAGAATCTGCATTGTAACCAGGTTCCTCATGTGGACCTTCAATTCACTAAAATCTGAGAAAAGGTTTAACAGGGTTGCCTAAAGCTCTAGGGCCTGGATTCTGTGAAGTTACAAGTTGATTATAGAAGACTGATCAGTTATAAATGCCTTTTGCCAGTAAAGGTGAAAATGACTTCTCTCTCCAGCAGAAAATAAAATCCCAAAGGTTGTAGTTCAGCACCCTGTGGGCTACTACCGAGTTTTGTATCTGGTTTTCACCATCCTTCTTTGAACTAGTTTCACCATCCCATTGATCCCCCTTCATAATGAATTAAATACATCTTTAACAGTTGTTCACTCTGTATTTGTGGGAGAGGCATGTCTTCAGCTTGTTGAAAACTGTGCTTTGACAGTGCAATTACATCCTTTTGAATAGCTCTATGGAAGTCCACATCATGATTAACCATAATTATCTACTGACTTACCTGTTGCCCTGTTGTTGGGCATTAGGGAAATCTCTGTTCTGCGTGAGGATAAATAATTGTGCAGTGAACATCTTTAAAGGAAAAACTTTTTCTGTATTTTATATTTCTTTGCCTTTGAGTAAATTTTCAAGTACAGAATTAATGGACCAAATGGCATGTACATTTTTAAGATGAGTAATATTGGAGTTTGCCAAGTGGACTAGAACTGAAGGTCATTCCAACTGGCCTGAGCACGGGCCCCACAGACAAGTTGACGCAGACTGGCTAGGATGTGTATGGTTGCCCAGTGTGCGGCTGACAAGGCAGGAGGGAGACCAGACTGTAAAGAGCCTGGGACCCTGGATGGTGTATTCACATCAATAGTGTAAGCAGAGAAGCAAGAGAAGACCTGCATTTTACAAAGATACTCCTGACAGCAGGGGGGCCTCCCCAGGGCTCCCGAAATGATGCAGGGAATGCAGACCAGGAGCTGACCTGGGACAGAGACTGGGGACGGGACGGAAACAAGAAAACAGAGAGAAAAGATACATGGAAAGTTCCAGGGGTTTGACTCGGGTCACCGGCTCATCAATGGTAGAGACAAAGCCCAGGGTCACTGCTTCTTGACTCCCAACCCCATCCCTGCCATAGTCCAGCAGCTGTGCCTTCCTTTGGGGTCTTATCTGAGACGTGACTTCTTAAAACCACAGGACACTCTTGGTTTTCTCCCCCAGATGGACTTATTAGAGTCTTGATGTGCAGGGACCATCTCTCCCAAAGCACAAGACACACATCCAAGAGGAGGAACAGCATTGCTAAAAATAAGGAAAGATTAAACACACATTCCAGGGAAGTGTCAGGGCATTCTTGCAGAATTTTCTAGACTAAACTGCAGTGGATACTCTTGACTGTCTGTATCCACAAAACCAGAGCTCGGGCGCGGCTTTGCCGGGATGCAAATTTTGGGCAGCAAGGGGCAGGCTGCGTCCCCAAGAAGACTTCGGTGCTCTGGAAAGAGCTGGACGATGGCCGACCCATGCTGCACTCACGTCACGGCCTGCCTCAGCACCTTACTGTCAAGGAAGCTTTGCAGCCTTGTGTTAACATGACCAACCACCAGGTGCTTTCACAACACTGCCTGATTTTTCCCTTTAAAGCCACCATTTCACAACTCGGGAAACTTCGGTTGCCTGAAGTCATACCTGTTGGCCACAGTGCCTCAAAGCTCATCTGCACTAGATACCACGAGAGATTTTGAATTGGGAGGTGGTTCAGTCCACAGCCTTTTAGGGGCAAGAACCCAAAGGCACGTATCCATCTTTAAAGACAGGAATCTCTAGCTGGACCAGATAGAAAGTAGTGGGTGTAGGATGACAGACTTCAGACCCCCTCTCTGGGCTGCTACCTCGCATCCCCTTCAGGGCTGCTCAACCTCCTTGGTGGCAGCCCCTAAAGGGAGAGGATGAATAAACAGATTGCGGTGGGTTCACACTAGGCAGTTCTCTACAGCAGTGAGCATAAACATGCTGGATGAGTCCCCCAGACACGACTTTGAGAAAAGGAAGCCAGACACAGGGGCCTCCTGGTGGCTCAGTAGGCGAAGCATCTGCCTTCAGCTTGGGTCATGATCCTGTGGTCCTAGGATCGAACCCCACATGGGGCTCTCTGCTCCTCAGGGCGCCTGCTTCTCCCTCTGCCTCTCTCTCCTCCTACTTGTGCTCTCTCTCCCAAATAAATATGTAAAATCTTAAAAAAAAAAAAAAAAAAAAAAAGAAAGAAAGAAAGAAGAAGAAGATGATGATGACGAAGAAGAAGAAGGAGAAGCCAGACACAGGAGTTCACACTGTACCATCCCAGATATACTGAGGAGAGAAGCAGGTGCAGCTAATGTAGGCCCTGAGAAGTCAGGCTTCTGTTTATGCTTGATGTGGGTGTTAGCAGGAAGGGGGTGCAAAGCGGGCATCTGGGGGCACTGGACATGTTCTCTTTCTTATTCTGGGTGCTGATTACATGTGCATTTAGCATGCAGTATATAAAAATTTAGTGAGTTGTGCCTTGGGTTGTGTTCTCTTTTCTCTTTGCATCTTAGACATCAAAAATGTTGTTGTTTTTTTAAATTAAAGAGTAGCCAAGCATGCATAACCTCAAAAATACCCTCCTGCCAATACTGATGGAAAAATCTCCTTCCGTTTGTCAAGGATGGGCTCTCCCAGGTGTTAGACTTAGGACCCTGTGCGCATTGTCCTCTTGAATTCCTTAAGGAGGTGCTGTTTTACCTCTAGTTTGCTTATGAGAGAAATGAGGCGCAGAGAGGGAAAGTACCTTGCCCAAGGTCACACAGCCAGTGAGTATGTGCCTCCTTTCCATTCCCAGAATGACTACTGTGTGTGTAGGCAGCTCTCTTTCACTTGTCCCCATGCAGGAAGGGATGGTCTCTGCTCTGCCTCCTTTTCCTGGAGATAATGTTTTGGATTTAGGGTCTGCAGGTACGAACATGGCAGCTCTTCTGCATCCTGAATGACCATCCAGCCCCTCCCACTGCACACACCTGCCCTCCTACCAGAGCTGTGGGGATGGATGTAGTGAGATCGAGATGCTCGCACTTGGCTTTCCTTATCATCAGGGCACAGCTGAGAAATGGTCCATTTAACCAAGGGCTAGTCTGTAAGAAGAGCCACCATCGGCTAGGCACTCTATGGTGTGATGTTGACAAGCTTCGATTTGGGGAGTTGGGGTTTGCTAGACCTGAGTTCAAATCCTGACTTAAGCAACACGGACCAGAGCAAAAGGCTTGTCCTCTCTGGGCCTCAATGGTCCCCATCTATAAAGCAGGTGTTGAAGCCCTCTTGGGGTGATTGTGTGAACTAGACAAGAGATGGCAAGAAAACCATAAAGCCTGACACAGAGGACCATTTGGGAAGAATTTGAGAGCTGGGAGCAAGGCTCTAAAAGGAGACATAAACAGTGCTGCTCACTGTAAGTCAGTATTGGGCCCCATCACCCAATGTGGTTTGGGGGTACGGGGCAGGACAGCAGGCTCCCAGGGTAAGTGAGGCTTCTTGGCAAAGGCAGAGCCTCCGCGAGCCTCTGGCATCCAGCTGGCTTTAGATGGCTTTCCCCCAAGGAGGGGATGACCCAGCTTGGACAAAGACCTGGGGGGGTGGGGGGCCAGCCAGGCAGCCAAAGGAAACAATGACTGCAATTTTCATGCAATTTTCATCTGTTTTGCAGCAAGCTTGAGTGGACAGTGCATGATAGGGAAGGTTACTGAACAGCAAGGACACAATGGTTGCTTTGAATTCTACAAAACCAGACTCTACCATGACCATTGAGGCTAAAACAGAGCCAGAGGGTACAGTTAGTGTTAATATGTGTTGAGCAATCAGTTCTCTGGCAGGGGGGGCGGGAGGCCCTGACTCATCTGCCAGCTTTTGCAGTGTAAATCCTTATACATGGCCCATTTCAGGCCACATCTGCTGTGTCACCAGATGTGGAACGAGGCAAAGGAGCACCCAGTTGACTCGCAGGTCGATGGCTAGGTCTGGTGCACCGCTGAGTTTCCAGAAAACTTGGGGAAACTGGCCTCCCTGTGGCATGGGCCAGGATTGCATCTGGCTCCTGTGGAGACCCAGAGCCCAGTGCTTCAGGAGGCAGGGCCTGCTGTGTGAAACCCGAGACAGATGGTGTCCTGGCCCCAGTGGAGCGACAGTCTGTCAGGCAATTGGCATTGACCAAATGATTGTCCTAAGCTACCCGTGAGGTGAACACTTGGGAAGAGTAGAGTCTTACATGGAGGGCATGCCCACACCCTTCATTGCAAAACCGTAATGAAAGGGAGACTGTTATTGCCTGAATCAAGAACGGACAGCATCCTCTGAGATCCTTACCACGTGATATTGAAGTCAGGCTTGTTGTGACAACCCTTTCCAGAACTGGGACTTGGATTTCAAGGGCCTTTTCCGATCCTGTCAAAAATCCATCAGTCTACAAGCAGAAAAGCGCTGAACCAAAATCCCGGCTTTGGTCACAACAGTCTGGACAGATCTGTAGTTCCATCCAGATGTCAAGCCCTGGCCGGGCTCTGTCCTGCTCTCAGTACTTCTGAGAATCATCCCCACTTCTGCTTTGCCTCCTAGGTTGTCTTCGAAGCCTTGCACAACCTGGAGCCTCGGGGCTATGTGGTGGGCTGGATCATTGCCATCAGTTTGCTGGTGGGAATCCTCATCTTCCTGCTGCTGGCTGTTCTGCTCTGGAAGGTGAGTTGGGGTGATCGTGGGGCCCACGCAGGGATGCCTGGCCCTCCGCCTCACCAGAGGGGGAACTCTTGGAAGAAGTGTCCCGTTAGGACTTCCTCCGAAGTGCAGGTACAGTGGAGGGAGGGTAGGGTCCCCTGCAGGCGCCAGTGGAATCTTGGCTCCTCTTGAGGCCTTTCACAGCCGGGGCTGGACCTTTAGAGGGACAGCAAATGTCTCAGCCCCGGTCTGTTCTTACCTTTCTTGCCGCTCCTATCAGGGCCTGACACCACAACAGAAGCCTGGGGAGGAACAGCCGGGCTTGGAGTGGCTCACCATTTACTTTAGAAAACAGACATATGCAGGCAAATGGATTGCAGAACAATTCTTTGTTCTTTACCCATGTAGAAAAGGAAAATGATTTCTTCCCCCAAAGAGTCAGTACATTCTCCCAACCCTTGTAGGTGAGCCAAGGGATAGATTTGCCCCACCTCCTTCCCCAAGGAACACCTGCCCATCCTTCTTGCCTCCTGTCACTTTCTCAAAAAGGGGCATGTCCTCACCTTATGGTTTCTTTGCCTCACACTCTCAGAGATCTGGAGCCCCTTTACTTCAGAGGCTCTCTATTCATTGGTAACAACATCACAGTCATTACCTAACGAAGGTACATCTCTTCCACTGGATAGTAGTTTTCCAGATGAGGGGAACCTCTGTCTGCTCTTGATTCTCCTAGAATAGCACCAGGGACCCTCTGCTTTTCCAGGGCTCCTTCCCGGCTTCAGATGCAGGTAGAAATGGCCTTTTATATCATTGTGGACAGATGCTTTAGATTCAAATAATCAGCTGCTTTGGGGTTACAAAATAATTTGTATTCATCCATCAGACCTTGTAACATGTCAGTGAGGAAAAAAAAAAGTTGTAAAACGCTCAGAAGTCCACATCCCAGAATAACCATGATGAGCAGCATTGTCTCTTCTTGACCTTCCTCACTGTGTAAAGACGTAGCTCAAGCATTCTCCTGGGACCTACTTATGTTTGACTAGGATGTTGAATTTTCCAGTAATGTCCTCGATATATTTTAAGGTATAAGACCTCTAAAGTCAAAGCTGTGGGTCCAATTTTTAATTCTGAAAAAAAAAAAAGCTTAATAAATACACTTTTATCCAAGAAGTCTAGAAACAGGAAAAGCAATGTTTTTATTACACGTTTTTCAGACTCACAATGGGATTCGTTGCTTTGAACTTAGAGCTACATCACCTGAAAGAGTATCTGGAGGTTTCATGGAAAATACATTGAGTTATATGACTTGAAGATAAGTTTATCTTATGTTCCCGTGCTTTTCTTTCCATGTACCCTTTCTTCTCCAAACACAGTGCTGTGAGCATCTTTCCATGTCGTTAAAAACCCCCTGTCTGCGCAGTCATGAGGCTGCACAGTCTGCCCTCACTCATCCAACACCAGGACGTGGGAATTTAGGCGTTTCCTGGTTTCACACCTCCTTTAACGGTGCCACAGTGAATATCCTCAGAGCCAAATATTTGCACAAATTCTTCATTATGTGCTTAAAGACAAACCCTACAAATGGAATTGCCAAGTCAAAGGAAACGCATGCTGTAAGCCTTTTATTACATGCCGCATATTGCCTCTAAAAAGGTTATACCGATTTACCCGCGTACAAGCACTGTATCAAAAGTGTCTATTTTCCTATTTATTTGCCAGAAGTGGATATTACCTTTAAAAAAAAATCTGCCAGTTTGTCATTTGTTTCATCTGTGTGGCCAGATAGGTCGTCAGCTCCCCCATCCTCCTCCATCTCCTTCCTACTGGACCACCTCTGGTCTGTGCATAGAGAACAAAGCCAGCTCAGTGCTTGGGATCTGAGAAGACAGAAGGGGCTTTGGTTGGTTGTGCAGGGTGGCGGGGTGTATTTCTTCCTTCTGCCTTTGTCTGGGCTTATTGGATGAGAGGAAATCCTCCAAGGCTGGGTGCGTGAGACCAGATGGGGACATAGAGTGGGGAGTGTGGTGGCCGTGCCCCATTCCTGTTTGTGATGAGCATGCCCTCCTCCTGGCCACCGTCCTGAGCTCTGCTATCCAAGGGTATGTCCCAGCACTGTGCACAGGCTCTTTCTTCCTTCCTACCTAGCTGTGCTTCCGCTATGTTTATTAAAGAACGCAGTTGCAGGAGATGGATGTCATGGGGTAGCCAGGACCCGGATGTCACCCAGCTATATGGGATCCAGAGAGCCAAGACCCGAGAAGCAGACACCACCCTCTACCTTGGGCTGGGAGAGAGAGCAGAGTCATGGCAGCAGGTGGTGGCACTGACCCCATACAAGGTCTTGCCATTACCAATGAGATGGAAGACAATGGTCTGAAACAGCTTTAAGGACACAGTTGAATGATATGCTGTGGGCTCAAAACCACTTTGTTAAGCATCCAAAAGCAATATTTCATTTCAGCTCACATCTACTGAACACTTGCTTTGAACCAGACACTGGGTAGGAGCTGGATACAACGATGATTGTGCCTCCTCCCTACCCTTGAACACTTCCCCATGTGGCACGTGGCACATAATAAAGGGAGATGAGTGTGCCCAAGCTTCTCTGGAAGCTGGGAAGAAGGTACTGTTAATCCCTCACCCCAAGGGGGATGGAAAGGCCACAGAGTACCATGTGGGAGGTGAGAGCAGCACTCTGCCGGCTGAAGGCTGTGCACTAGAACCTGTCTGCCTGCTCGCCAGGGTGAGGCCTGGGAGAGTAGCCCTCTCTGAACCTCAGTTTCCTCCTCAGTAAAACAGAGACCCTCACCTCTAGCTTGAGGTATAGAAAAGACACAGGCAAAAGGCTTACTTGGCCCTGAGCTTAACACAGAGAAGCACCTGAGAGAAGTCAGAGAACGTTTCGTAAATGAGATGGATATTCCCTCTGGAGGAAGAGGAGGTGAGAAAGTGAGCAGGTTGTGAGAGGCGTGTCCCAGGCGGGCAGCGTCCTGCAGCAAGATTGTCTGCCTCGGCTGTGGCAGCACCGCTGCCCCAGGGACAGGGGAGGAGTTGGGGGTCTGGAGGCAGAGCAGTGGGTGGCCAGATCTGTTCAGGAGAGAGACCTGGGGACACTTTGGGGGCTAGGGCAGTTGCCACAGGGGGCAGGGAGGGGAGCAAATGAGAGCAGGCAGGGCTTGGTGGCCGGTTGGACTGGGGAGGTCCAAAGGCATGAAAGTAGCAGTGCTTTGCTGTTTTTAGCTGAGACAATAGATGGTTTCCCTTAGCCAAAGTAAGGAAGGCAGGATTTGAAGTCATTTTGGAGAAAGAGTTGCTTGGTGTGAGGCATTCTGGGTGTGTGGTGCCTATAGGAGACTAGACTGGGCTTGGGTCACTCCCAGTCGCCCTCACCCAGCAGGGAGAAGGTCAGCAGAAGGACATTCTTGTCCCCTCACTGGTCCAGCCAGCTTTCCCTTCAGTTTCCAGGGCTGAACATACTTATCGCAGACTTCACCAAGGCCCTTTCTTTCAGTTGCAAAAACAAACAAATGAACGAAAACAGAAATCCATTCACAGCCACTTAAGCAAGAAAGAGAATTCTAAGGATGCAAGGGTACGCCTAGACCCCAAAGGAAACGTGTACATGCAGACCCAGAAAGCATCCGGAAACCAAGCCAGACAACCCCTCTTCCCCTCACTCCCTTCTTCCCGCACAGCTCCTCACCGCTGCCCCTCTGCACACCTGCATCACGTTCTCCCAGAGCAGACCTGCCTCCGCACACTTCCTTCCACCCTTCTGAGAAGGACATCTCGGTGACTTCTAGCCCCAGTCCCAGGCTGACCAGCCGCCTCTCATTCCCAGTTCTGCAAGTCTGGGTGAGAGAAGGTCCACCACTGTGACTGGAGGCAGGGGGCTGGGCCAAGTCGCATAAAAGGAGGAAGCCAAGCAGACACCCGAAAGGCATTCACGCCGGCAAGGTTTCACGGTGGGTGGTGGAGTTGTTGCCCACGTTGTGGGCTTTGGTGTTGTACCACAGAGCCACTGCTACGTCACAAACCGCCCCCAAGTTGAGTGGCTTCCAGCAGCCATTACATTATATCTTACAAACGCATGGTTCAGAAATCCAGGAAGGTTTTAGCTGCGGGATTCTTCTGCTCCCCAAGACATTGAGTGGGATCCCTCAGTGACGTTTACCTGGTGGCTGGTCTTGTCTGGGGGACTCACACCGCTGGCACTTGGTGAGATGGCTGGGAGGCCAGACTCTGCTGTGCAACAGCTTTTTCTCCATGTAGACTCAGAACCTCCCGAGGAGGGGTCTCTCTTCTTACTTGATGGCTTAGGGCCCGAGAGAACACGGTAGAAGTTGCTGGTTCTCTTAAAGGCTGGCCCAGAATTGGCCTAACCTCATTCCACTGTTCTCTGTTGGTCAAAGCAGTCACTTGCCAAGCCAGATGTGAGGTGGGAGCGCGGGTGGAAATAGGCCCCACGTCTTAATAGGAAGAGGGGCAAAGGGTCTGTGGTCGCCTTCCATCTGCCGCCTTCACATTGTCCAGAAAAGTGAGCAGACTCTTAATCTTTTCTTTTAAAGTCACTATTGTTTTAAAGTATTTGAAACCTCCTCCCTCTTCCATAGCATCACAAGTAAAATCACAGCTCCTTTAGGTAAAGGGAATAAAAGTAAACTTTAGTGCAACACTCATGTCCGCACGCAGCCTTCAGGGTAGGTAATCTCTTCAGGCAAGACTGCAAAGCAGAAAGGAGGTTGGCAAAGGAAGTTTCTTCAAGACAAACCTCTCCTTTCTTAAATGACTAAGAATGAGGACTTTAGAGGAGGTTGGACATGGCAAGCAAAATGTAGAATTAGTTTTGAAGACCTGCGTATTCCTAAAACTTCACCTACAGAGCCCCTAGCCACTGTGATTCCTGTGTCTGCCACCTAAGAAAGGTGCCTTCGGTGTAGCTAGTGGAGATCTGATATACTGACAGTCCAGTGTGTACAAGTCTGCTGATTAGCTGGGCTAGAGGCCAGCTTGACATTTAACTACCGTGGGAGGTCTTCATGGTTCAGGCTTGTTGCCACAGTTCATATGTACTTCCCTCCCTTCCTGTCAAGGGGAAAGCCACGAAGTGGTACCCAGCTGCCCCTGCTGACTGGGACCTGCTTCACGGGGGCCTTTGAAGCCAAGGGAGCCCCTTACAAGTCCTCTATCTTATGGAGCCCCATCTCCTGAAGGTGAGAGTAGTCCCTGATCTTGCTACCTTGGTTGCTTGCCATTGTCTTGAGCTGCTGAGCCAAAAATAGTGGTTCCCCGGATTGTGCCACAGAGACACCGATCGTTGCGTGGTGCTGAAGATGGAACAGAGCAGGTGGCCGTGTGGATGAATTCTGTGCCATGCAGGCCCGCGGGTCAGCACACTGGGTGCCTGGAGGATGGCTAGTGTCTTCCTCTAGTAGACAGCACCAGGTCCCTACAGGGGGACAGGCTCTGGGAAAAGGGACAGCGGTCAACCAAAGAGCCCTTACTCAGCCTGGAAGACCTCTGGGAAATGCAGCTAAGTGGCCAGCTGTGGTGGCTAAGCCAAGTACCCACACCTGGAGAGGTCAGCAGGACATGGCCAGATGAAGGTGCTGAACCACTGTCCCCTGAGCCCTCCTGCCGGTCACGGTGGTGCTACTAATGTGCCCGTCGTCCGCTGATTGTCTCCAGTCAGACCCCTTACGGGTCGGCAGATGCCTCTTCCAGAGCGGGACCCCAGGCTCTCCACCTCCCACTCAGCCTCCCTGTCTGCCTCTGGGCACACCCCAGGGCCTTCCCGAAGTTCCACCCGCTGACATCCCAGGCATCGTTAGGCTTTGGCGACTGCAGGCCCTGGCTCAGGCACAAAATCCACAACCAGGGCCCCAAACTAACCAGACGCTTTTTCAAATACTGAAATGGATCCTAACCAGCTTTCCCAAAGCTGGGATGTTAGCAGACACTGGGAGCCATAATTTAAACTTTATGTGTGAGGATTACAGCAGCCTGCCAAGCCACTGCGCAGGAAGAAAACTTTGAAATGTGAAACTCTTTTAAAGGAGAACAAACCAAATGAGTTCCCCTCTCCTTGCCTTTAGCTCCTGACGGAGTTTGAAGTGGCCCGGGCCCAGGCCTCATGCCTCTTCACGACAATCAGAAAGGCCCGTTTATAGAATAAAGTGCGATTGCCCCACAGGGCCAACAACCTTGTGTGGGACTCACATGTCAAGTCCTGCAGCCAGCCTCTGAGTCAGGTGGCAAGAGAGTGAAGATGCGGGGATGTTTTCCCTTTAGAAGAAAAAGCCTCATTTAGGGCCCCCCGACTTCTCTGAATGCCTCTCTCTCCTTCCCTCGGGCAGTTGCCAAAACCCACGGGCCACCCCTCGGTGGAGGAGAAACATTGTGTCCTCCCCGTCCTCGTTCAACCGAGGAACCTTTCCCCTCCCACCTCTTTGCTCCTTTTGCGAGCCAAGATGCCTTGGGGAAAAGGGAGATGCCACCACCCCGCCAGCCCCGTGCCCAGGCCCTGTCCAAAAAAGCTAGAACCCTCCTGGCTCTTCCCCTTCCCAAGCAGCGAGGAGGCAGGCCGTGGCAGGAAAGGGCGGCCTCGAACCCTCCGCTGGGCCTGTTCCAAGAGCCTGCTGCTTTAAATCTGGCTTTGGGTTCGTGGTTTTTATTTGAGAGCATTTACTCCTGACCTCAAGCAGAAACACTTGAGAAAATAAATCTGTGAAATGGCTCAGAGAATGTGTAAGGTTTGGCAGCTCCTCCAGGGGTCACTAGGTTATCACCTTCCCTCCAGCCAGGCTGTGAGAACCCATCCTTGCTTCTCCTCCAGAGAATGAAGACACAGATATCCGTGCACATGTGTGTACACACACGCACAAACATCCTTCACACTGTCTCAATTAAAACCATGTGCCAGAGACACTCCGTGGGGACGTGTTTATGCGCAGAAGTAAATACTGGGCTGATGTTGTACAGTTGACATCTCAAGACAGAGACATGCTGTGTAAATACTCCAGTATCTGAAGAGACCCGTAGACACGAGGCCGCGAGTTAGTCCAAAGAAGGAGCTTGTCCGAGGTCCTTGGAACGGCTGCCCAGGAGACCACCCAAGGGCCAGAAAGGCGGGGGTGGGGATTGAACAGGAGGCCAGATGCCATGGAGTTGGGTAGCTAGTCCCTCACTCACCCCAAAAGGGTCGGGGAAGGAAGAGGCTGGTGCAGACCCCAGAGGGGTCTTCCTAGGCCTCAGGCCTCCCGCAATGCCTCCCTAGTGAGGGTTCTTCAGAGGAGATCTGCTCTTCCCCTAATTGTTTTCTGGGAGGTTTTCGATACAAGTTTACATCAGAAAGTTGTGCGAGTCTGTCAGGAGGACTCAGGGAGCAGCTCTGTGGGGCCGCAGGCTCCTATCAGGACCCAGCAAAGACAAAAAGCAAGAAAGCACACTGCTACCCCTGTTTGCTGCTGAGCAAAGCTTGGCTTGAGTCTCTCCTCTAGGGTTTCCATGAATATTTCCTCCATTACAGATAGAACAGTTGTAAACAGAGCCTTTTGCCCTTCAAGTGGCAAGGCAAGCCCTGGAAGGTTTCAGAAAAAGTGCAGGACAACATGGACTCCGTTGGATTGAAACTGAGTGCGTGGCTGCCGACAGTCCAGTTTATTAAACTCCTCACGGATCATTCCCAGTGAGCTCGGCTGGCAGCAAAAACAGGTTTGCCTGGCACGTCTCAAAGGTTTTCCTGGAAGTAACTGTGAGGACTAATGGGAGTGAGAGTGTGTGTCAGAGAGAGGAGGACCTGCCGCATGGGTCTTTGAGGTCTCAGTTTATCTTTATTTTCAGAATTGTATGACTCTCTTTGTTTTTACGATATCTGTACTTCAATATAAAAATGGAAAATTCAGTTTACCCCAAATTTCCAAAAACTCTTTGAAAACAGCTGCAGTCCCGAGTTTACTTTGGGGACCAATATAAAAAACTGTCACTGGGTTTCAGCTGAGGTTTCAGACTGCCTTCAGGCTCTGGGACACAGCCAGAAAATGACCTTCCCCGTGGTGCAGGAAGGAGGTAGTCGAGCGTGAGCGGTAATCAGGACCCTGGGCTCCCTCTGCCACATCTGTCCTGAGTACTGGGTAGGCCTGGTGGGACACAGTTCTGATGGCCATTGCTCAGGAAACTCAGAGCCTGGGCTGTGGGTCCTATATCAAACACCAGAACTCGGCTCTAAACAAAAGCACAAAGGTGATATTCTTTTTTATAGAAATGGAGTTAGCTTGATCACACAAGAGAGTGTATTCTTTTGACAGAACCCCCACTAGCCTATATGGCATCTTTGTGCAGACTACTAAGCTGCACCCCTTCGTCCAGAAACTTTACTTCCCTGTGTCAGAAAATTCGGAAAACCGACTGTGAATTTTGTTTCATTGAGGGGGGAGGAGACGGGGGCGGCGGGGAGGGGGTGGGGAGGACACGACACTCTATTGCCATCTGGTGGAAGATAGTTGTAATGCATTTACATGTCCAGGATATCTGTGATGTGAGGGGCACCATCCCCGTTACAAGCAGTGCACAGCCTGCACTACTGTACCTAGCAATCACTAACCATGAGGGGGGACTGTGTTTTAAGAAATGGCCTTTGAGCTTCATAGACAGGGCAAACATCAGTGGCTCCAACCTTCCATCGAAGAGACTACCCACAGGTTAGGTGGGACAAAGTGTTCTGAGAAGCTGCGGTGCTGGAGCAGGGCACAGAGTTTGCAAGGCTGTTTCTGGGAGCAGCGTTCCAGTCATTCCAGAGGTGTGGGGGGGGGTGGTTCTTAGGACTAACGCTAACACTACTTGATAGAAAAGAGCTTGCTTCTAGATGCCTGCAGGAGACAATGGTGCCATTCACAGCATTGGTAACAAGTGTCACCCTTAAAAACGTGAGCACATGCAAGCTACATGAGACAGGGAATCCAGGTACTCTAAGTCTTTGCTAGATGGTTTGCACACTCTATTTCAAATCCTGATGCTGGCATAGTCATGAGAAAATAAATCGACTTTTGTGCCGCTTGGAGATGAACAAGAAAAGTCTGTCTGTTCAGCAGGACAAGGCACAGTGATGCTCCTTAGACCCAGAACCGTATCGGCTATCCCTCTGCCTCTCTTCCTGTGGGTGTTGATTCACTCAGTAAATCAGACCAAAAAACACAGAGTACTGTATCAGCTACCTCATGCTGCATAACAAACCACCCCCCAAAGTTTAATGGCTTAAAAGTGACAAACATCCACATAGCACACAGGTCTGTGGGTCGGGCTGAGCTGAACAGGGGGGCTGTCTTGTCTCAGCTAGACGTGTCACGTGTGCACCTGCAGGTGGCTGGGTGGTTGGCTGGTCTAGGCGGGCCTCAGCTGGGTGCACTCTCCCTGAGATTGGACTCAGTCACATGGAGGCCAGGTAGGGTCCTGAGGGAACAAGCAGAAGCATGGCAGGCCTCTTGAGGCCTAAGAGTGGAACAGAATTGTCAGAACAAGTCCCAGTGCAGATTTAAGGTGGGGAGTCGGCCCCTGCCTGGGGCTGGGAACTGCCATAGAGTCCTGTGGTAAAGGGCCTGGATGAGGGGAATGCAGGATGGTGGGCATTTTTTTTTTTAAGATTTTATTTATTTATTTGACAGAGATCACAAATAGGCAGAGAGGCAGGCAGAGAGAGAGAGAGAGAGAGAGAGAGAGAGAGAAGCAGGCTTCCCGCGGAGCAGAGAGCCCGATGCGGGGCTCGATCCCAGGACCCTGAGATCATGACCCGAGCCGAAGGCAGCAGCCCAAACCACTGAGCCACCCAGGCGCCCCGATGGTGGGCATTTTTGCCATTTATCATTCCTGCCAGGTTCAGAGGATATGCTCAGCTCCAGTGACAAAACAGGCGAAATCTTACCTTTTGGGAGTCTTAAGACTTAAGACGAGTGGGAAAGATAAGGTGGGAACAGCTGAAATCCAGCTTAATTAGCACCACAGTAGAGACGAGTTACTTCTCTGGAACTGAGAGTACATAACGTGGGACCCGTGAAGCAGGCCGCCCTCCGTGGGCAGAGTTCTGTGCTCCAGAATCTCATTCCCAGTTACAGCCAGCCTCAGCCTCATGATTATGTGCTCTTTAGCACAGAAGGTGCCTGTGACACATTTGCTCCATCAACCACATCTTTATCGTAACAGTATTCCAAGCAGTAATGCCTTAGACCTTTCTAGTAAGGCGAAGGTTGCCCTTCTGACCTTCTGTTGGTGTCCTCTGAGGGCCTTTTTCCAGAATATTTAGCCCAAGCCCCTGTTCCACATTCTTTGCAGAGGGGAGAAGGTGGTAGAGATTTAAGGAGAGAGAAAGGGGGGGGGGGGAATTGGAGGGCAGGCTCAGAAGATTGGGTTTTGATGAGTGCCGAGAAGAAACCACCAGGGCTGCAGAACCTGGGAAACCAGGGTCTGTCTGCAAAACTGCCCATGAGGAGGGATGCTCAGAACACAAGGCCCTCGCCAGTTGTTTAAAGAAAGCCTCCTCCAGGTCACTCAGACCGCACCTACCCCTTCCCTGACTCCACTCAAAGCAGACCCTCGGGGTTCTCCTGGCGACGTGGGTAGAAATGCTTCCTGGCAGCCGTCTTGACAGTTCTCATCTTCAGTGAGGCCAGTCAGCCCCTTCTTGGGGCGGGTGGGGGGAGAGTTGTGACCATCAGGACTGTGGGTGCTCAGCTCGGACTGAAGGAGTTGGGGCAGATGTGTGCCTGAGAGCTGGGCTTGCGTGATGACTCCCCGGCTCAGGGCTTACATTTGCTCTTGGCAGCACGCTGCAGACATTTCTGGGGTGAGCATCTTCCCAGCGTGCCACAGACCGGCCAACAGCAGACTTAACATGTATGGCTGTTGGAGTCCCTCCATTCAAGGGGGCTGACACAGGGGTTTGAGGGTGGGTAATTGATTCGCAAGGTGACCCCAGGAAACACTGATCAGAGCAGGAAAGTGAGATAGGGAAGAGAAGGAAGCCAATAAAGATGCTGTAAGACCAGTTCCCCTGCCAGTATGTTCCACGGGGAAACTAGTCATGTACCTGAGGGCTGTCGTACCCAAGAAGAGAGGGGGCGGGAGTAACCCACAGCCAGTCATGTTTGAGGGCAGAGGCAGGAACGGATGTCTGACCTCAGAAACAGTGGCCAGTGGACAAAGGATGAGACATGCCATGTCCCCCTGAGCATGGGAGAAGATCAGCTCTGGGCTGCGAAAACGGCTTACCGCCAGCAGTCAGTGATGACCGGGTGAGAGGAGCTAGAAACTCTTCCTCCAGGATGTGAAAAACTGTAAGATGTCAGAGGGGAAGGCGTTTCCAGAACTAAGCTATAGCAAACTGCCATCCTGGATCCGGTGAGGTGCCAAATCTCGGGGAGTCCACACTTCTGGCTGGGTGCAGGCAAGGCATGTCTCATAGGTCTGCCAGAAAGGGACAGACCTACAGACCGACAGACCTACAGACCTAGAGGGACAGCGAGGTAGACTGCAGACACTTTTACCAGCCTATTCTGGGAGAGCAGTATTTATCAATTACCCAACGACTAATGTCTCCCAGGATAGTAATGGGTTTATCAAAAGCCAAATGAGCTCAGGAAATGTTAAGTCCCTGAATGTCTTAGATCCCTTAACTAAGGGTTTTATTAGACCCTGACTCTTCTCCTGCGCATTCCATAACTCTCAGAGGAAGAAAGAACACAGCATTCCCTAATCTTATTTGACCACAAAACCTGTTTGGCTCCCAAATAAATGTCTTTGAGTCATGGTCAGTAACCAGGGTTCCCTGGCATACTATTTGGGAAACATGCCACAAGAAGCACTTTGCAAGGAACAGTCAGTCATAAGAGAGCCTGCATGAAGTCCAGGCATTTGGAAGGTAGTACCACAAAAATGCTTTTCCTAAAGCGGTCTCATCCCAGGGGTTTTCCGAGCCCGCCCAGATCTATGAGTATATCATCCCTCCTCCTCACCCAGGGGACCACCACTACTGATTCTCCAGCATTCTAACCTATCTTCTCCCCTCTCTGCCTTTCAGATGGGCTTCTTTCGCCGAAGGTACAAAGAAATCATTGAAGCTGAAAAAAACCGGAAAGAGAACGAAGATGGTTGGGACTGGGTCCAGAAAAACCAGTGACCTGCCACGCCAGCCACGGGACCCAGTCAATTCACCCATCGTCCTTGATCTTTGTATCTTCCATATTTGGAAGAAAGAATCTTCTCCAGATTTTTCGGAGGCCCCACTGATGCTGTTCTCTTCCTCACGTTACCAAGCCCAGGAGCCAACCTGGGGCAGCCTCTCCGGCCAGGTCACGGGACTGGAGCCACCACCCGTTTCCTTTCAGAAGTGAACTCCGAACTTGGGAAAAACAAGCACCAGAGCTGAGCGATATTTATGGATGCAACGTGCATGGTCAACCCTCAGGGGAAAACTGTTACCTAAACGTATTTTTATAAATACAAGCCTTTTATACTGATTATGTCTTTATATTTGTATCGATGTTTTATTATTTCTATTAAATAGTTCTATAATTCACTCAAGCACTGATATCTGGTCTGAAAGCTTGGAAGGACACGTGTGTTCATACAAATTTTGAAGGATAAAAACCTGATCGTACTTTGGAACTTGCTGTTACCAGAGACGTGCAGATAAAATAATCTGAAGAAACCTCGTGGGATGAGTCCACCAGGCTGCTGAGCTGCGTGTGAGCTGTAGGGTCGCCGAGACCCTTGAGACGGTTCACCTCTTCATGGCCAGGAGTCAAGTTCAAAGTAATGTGTTAAAGAACTATAAGTGGTTTTTCATATGTACCTTTCATTGGGAGATTTCCAGCAGGCATTTGGAGAGAAAAACCTGACCCTGGCCTAGGTCTGCTCTCCATCACCTACACAGCAGACATCACACCCTCCTTCCACTTGGCTTGATAGCTGAGAGCTTGGAGCAAGGCCATTTGGTCATCTGGTAAACCTCCGAAGGTTTACCAGGATGTCTCATCCTGGATATTATGCATCAGGGTCCACATACCACAAGGACTACATCGGAGCCCACCGAGCCCAAACTTGTGACTGAATGCTGTGGTGCGTGGCCTTTTCATCGAGTTCGGAGGTCTCCACGTCCCCTGCCATTCCTGCTGTCCCAGCTCATGGTGACTGCAGATCCCTTCCCAGAGATGACCATTCAACCTGTCCTTTGTACCGTTCCCAAATAGCAGACTCTGATACAAGGGTTTGTATGCAAGTAACTGATTAAGGGAGTGTCCCATGCCCAGGAGACAGCAGTAGGGGTGTGAGGGAAGCAGGACAGGAGAGGAGAGGAAACCAGGTGAGGGTGCCATTTCAGAGGACATCCCGCGGAAGGCAGCTTCAGCCTGATCCCATGAGGAACGGTCCCAAACTGAGGCAAGGAAGCTGAGCTTTCAAATTCTTGCACCCACGGGAGGTTTCAAAGTCCCGCTCTTGGTTCCTGCTGGCAGACTGGCTCTGATAGCCCAAAGGTGGTCCTCTAAAGGAGAGCTGGAAATGCACCCCAGCCCCCACCCTCGGGGGGACTTCCAGAAACAATGTGAAAGAAAGGATGCACAGGGATCTGAGCATAGCACTGACATGAGCCTTGCCCCCAAGTGTGTGAATGCTGAGTTGTGGCCTTCAGTTCCAGTCTCCCCATTTCGCAATGTGTATTATCAGACGCATTGCCGCCCGGTTCAGAGTGCAAGGTGATTTTCTTAAAGGGCGATGGCATGACAGGTGTAGTGTGTTCAGCACTGCGCCTGGTCCATCGTGAACATTCAGTGACTGGGGCAGCTCTGGCTGCCGTCCCCACAAACCATCTGCCAAGAGAAAAAATGTGTGGCTAAGAGCAGGGTCTGACAGAGTCCTCCCTGGCTTATTACAGCCCATGGAGGCCCCCAGTACCTAACAAACAGCATCAAATGGGAATGAAACCAGAAAGATGAAGGATCTTTCTCACAGGGCTGCGTTTGCTGGAAACTAACATATTGGGGTGTGAGACCATTGGTGCAAAGACACAGAACTCCACTCCAGAGAGGAGACAGATTTTCTGTGCCCGTATTCAGCTTATATTTGCAAAGACGTCTCATGCTGGGGCAGAATCAGGAGGATGCTGGACAGCTGCGAACCTGGCATGGAACATGAGTCTCTTCTCTTGCCTCATTACGCAGCTGACTCTGATGCAGGAAGATGGTGTATGTATTACGTGTCCCCTTGTGGTGAATAGGGAAGAGATGGCCACGCCAGAGGGTCCATGGCATGAATGAGGCAGGTCTTAGAATGAAGTTAGGGATGTTGCTCCTAACGGAGGGATGGAGGCACAGAGGTAACTGCTGGGCAGATGCAGGCAAAGAAACCAGGTCTCAGAGTTGACCTGAGACTTTTCTCCAAAGTAGTAAGGCAGCTTTGAGTGGGTCTTAGTCACTCATTTCGAGGATTCTTACGGGGCCCCTGCAGTGCATCAGAAATGGTGCACCTGCTGCAAGTTCCCCCGAGAACACTGCAGGCACATTTTGCCTGGAGAGCCTGGCCCCCCTACAAGAGGAGTGTGGAGTGTGGATTCCTTTAGGAGACCCCACGTGTAGCTTTCCTGTGATGGATTCTCGTTCACCATGTCATGCTGTCCTTTCATAAACCCCCTGAAGATTCTCCGGTGGCAAGCCTGAATCAGCGTGATCAGCAGCTTTGGACAAACGCATCTATAGCCACTAACCAGCTTCCCACAAGGGAGGGCAGGTGCGCTGGGGGTGGCCTAGAGGGTGACTCACTCTGCTCCCGTGGGCAGTCTCGGAGCCAGGATCTCTTTGCCTCTGGTCCATTCCAAATAGTAGACCCACATGAGTAGTCATATACTCAGGAGATCATGAAGACTTCATAAGGCAGTTAAAAAAAAAAAAAAATGGCCTTGGCATCACCAGAAGCAAATTTTGGCAACAACTCCAGGAATCTGTCTGGGGAAGGCTGGTGCCTCTGTGTGTTAGATGGGGCCGAGCAACAGGTGAGTCAACAGGGAACGCTTTAACACGGTGATAAAGAAGCCAAGCACACTGTGAGCCTGCTCTCTGCTGGGCATCTTACCAACTCCACACAGCTCAGAAGCTCTCCGTAGACTCTCTGGGGAAGCAGACAGGGTGAATGGCATCTGTGCGTTACTCCTCCAGAATATTCTTTTAAAAGTCTGAAGCACGTTCCAGTTTCTAACCTTCCCACTCGAACGGGTCCACTGTGGAATCCTATCAGATACTCTCTCTCACAGCTGCTGCCGCTTTTAGTTGTGGATTCAGTATGGTTTTTGCTGTCAGAAATACGGAGACGGTTTTTAAATATGAAAAAGGACCTTGGTCAAAATTGAGGAAAATCTTGCCCTCTGTTCAAAAATGATTCGCTTCTGCTTCATTAATATGGGACTCACGAGTTGGGAACATCCGCACCGTGAGTGCTAGACCTGTCACCAAGAAGAGGCCATGAAGTTAGGAACAAGGAGGTGCTAGAAGAAGGGAGTGGGTCCACTGCCTTTATGGGGACTGGCAGGCACACATCAGGAATCTGCTCTTTCAGTCAGCTCTTCAGGAAAATTCCATCACCAGGAGGATTCCAAGTCTGGTACATGTTGTAGAAAATGCAATAGTCCTCCTTCACCGAGTCATGCATAGCCTACCAAAGGGATTAAAAGCAAACAGAAAACTGCAGGCAGGAACATCCGGGACCTGTTTTCAAGGGGGAAGTATAAAAGATCCCCCATGATATGTGTGCTGTATGCCACTGGTTAAAACCGTAGCAGGGTCATTTTTTAAAGGTTATTCGACTATTATTTTTGAAAAAGGCATGATGGCCAGGGGAATGCAGTTACACATAAGTCATGTCGGAAATGTGCATCTGGTGAAACCTGCTAGCCCTGAACTCAAACTTGTGGAATTTAGAGGCGCTGCAAAAGGACGGTCATGCAGGGGAAAGGCCCTGTAGAAGACAGAAGGCAGGCAGTGAGTGTCATTTCAGAAATGTTCCAATGGACAGGGGTTTCCAGGACGTTTTGTTCTGCTATATAGAGGGGTGGTATACAGAGTGGAGAATATTTTCTGAAACAAAGAATGGCTGAAGGGAGGATACAGAGCCAGTAGGGCCAATATGAACCTTCTAGAATGTCTTCTGATTTTCAGCACATTAGGGGAATAATGGACAAATTTCCCATGTGGTGCAATGCTTTATAGCACAATGATCTAGATTTCAGACTTTGTTAAGGTTTTGTTTTTTATTTTTAATTCTAATGTGCACGGTGTGATGGGCAGAGTGAGTTTAAAAGCTTTAAGAGTGATTAATTGCATGGCAGATACCCACGCTAACTTCACTTCCAGAACCTGACTGATGCATCCATGTACATTTCCATTAAGGAATTTTGGTGGGAGGGGAGCTCCTCCTTACAAAGTCACATGTATTCAAGTCTATGCAGTCACTTCTAATTCACTTGCACTGTTTGGGAAATGCAGGTTTACAAAAATACACGTTTGGAATAAAAAATGGCTGCAAATGATTCAGGAGTTTGATCTGTGATTTCTTTGCTAATGCAGAACTTGAACCTTTCTAGAATGTTGAAGGCGGGCTTTGAATGCGGTACTTCATGAGCATTGAAGAGCACCTGCTGGTCTATCTAGTCGTGCACAAGCAAACCCTCAATGTGGCTGAACTCTCCTCCATCCTTGGCCGCCATCCCTCAGCCACCACCTTCACCCACCTGCCCGGGGCCACACCCTGGGACCTTGACCTTAAGATAAAAGTGCACAAATTTAATGGAGTGGATTCCTCATTGTTAGTAGACTGCTTCCACATGTTCCCACCAGTCACCAAGCATTTTCCCAGGAACTTTTTGGTAGCATCCTTACACGTTTACAAACATCGTGTTCTCTTAGATTAGTGATCTCCCTCTGTCTAGTTATGTCCCTGTTCTTACCGCAAGTGTTGTTCACTTGTGTGTTTTTCTCTTTTTCCCTTAGAGGAGACCAATAAAGATCTACCTCTTTTACCAGTCTTTTTCAAGAATAAGCCTTTGGCTGTCCCAATCAGATCTACTGGGTTTTGTTTTCTATTTCATTAGTTACTGCCTTTATACTTGTTAAAATTGACCTTGCTGCCCTGTAGTTAAAATTCATGCACAAATACACCACACAGAAGGGGGTGTGAAAGATACACACCAACGGGTTAAACATGGTTGCCCTTAGGTAGATGGGAGTGTCAACGTTTTAGCTTGCTTTGTTGTTGTTGTTTACTTAACTGAATTTTAGTTTTCTACAATAAGCACGCATTTCTTTTGTCACAATGAAGCATATGCAAATTATTTTTTCAGTAAAATTACATCTGGGAAAGTGTGAGTTGCTAAGCCAAAAGAGATCCCAAATTGCAAGTCTAGAAAGGGAAGAGATCTGTTTGCAACAAAGAGCACTGATGAGCCTGACTCCAAGGGCAGTGGTCCAGTGAGTAATTTCAAGCCTTTTAATTCCGGATGCTTTCCGGCTTCACAGGACCTGCCACCATCACTAATACTAATTAAGTACATTTCTCTAAGGTTGCCCAACCTGTTTCCTTGAGCCAGGAGAAGGTCTGGACAACCTCAAAAGAATCAAAAGATACAAAATGAAGAGGTAGAAAAATCACCAATTAGTAATGCCAGCTCCCTTCAATTGAGAGGTTCTTTTCAGTCCACCGGATTGCCTCTGATTTTTAAAGTCTGCCTGTTCGGCAGGTTACTGTGCTTAGTAATAGAATTAATGTAAGTGCTTACTTAGAGCTCTGCCTACGTTATCAGGCCAATTGGCAGCTATCTATCAGCAAAGCCGCCTGACCCCTGAGATCACGTCTATTCATTCTATGCACACATCCAACTGAAGTGGGTACGAGAGGGTTTCGCCCCCTCTGGGCTGAATCCTGAAACCGTGCCATCTAGGCTTGCTGCCAGACTTCTGCTGTGCCTCCAAGTTTAGTCCAGATCATTTTATACTTTATTGAATATGATTCTTCTATAATTGAAAAAGATCCTAAAGGGGTGCCTGGGTGGCTCAGTCATTAAGTGTCTGCCTTCGGCTCAGGTCATGGTCCCAGGGTTCTGGGATCAAGTCCCACATCGGGCTCCCTGCTCACCGTGAAGGCTGCTTCTCCCTCTCCCACTCCCCCTGCTTGTGTTCCTTCTCTCACTATCTCTATGTGTCAAATAATTAAACTCTAAAAAAAAAAGAAAGAGATCCTTAAAATTAAAACAAATCACAGCAACGGTATAACTAGTACCCTCTGAAACCCCCAGATAGATGAAGAAACGGGGCACTTTTAAAAGTATTTCCAGGAAACCTTTCTTCTAAGAAATGACAGATTAAGAAAAATGAAATTCTCTCCAAATTGACAACCATTCAGAACTCACCTTACCAGTTAAGAGAATATCTGGCTCTATATAATAGGAAAAAAGCCAGAATAACACTGGTTTGAACATGACAGAAGTATGTTCCTCTCTCACATTAAAGAAGACCAGGTCTGGGTCATCAAGTTCTCATAGAGCAGACTCATAGATCATCAGGATATCAACTCCTATCTTTCTAGGCATGTTGTTTCCATTCTTAAAGTTGTTTCATGATTTCGGATGGCTACCAGAGTACCAGCCATCATGGCAACATTCCAAGCTGACAATAGAGGAGGAGGAGAAAATGGCACATGTCTCCTCCCTTTTAATTAGCCTTCCCAGAAGCTCCATACAACACTAACCAGGAATTAGTCATTAAAGAAATGAGCCTGCCCACAAAGGAAGATGGGGAGCATATTATTAAGGAATAAGAGGAGTATACATAATTTTTAAAGATTTTTTTATTTTTAAGTAATCTCTACACCCAACATGGAGCTCCAACTCAGAACAAGTTACCCTTGTTACTCAAAGGTAACAACGCTCTACCAACTGAGCCAGCCAGCGGAAGTCAACCACCAGACACTGAAGACAACTAACACTTACCACCCACACCATGTATAAGATATGCAGAATATAACTGCTTTAAATCCTAAGTACATACCTTTTCAATCCTTAAGTCTGACTGGATGTGAGCAAATGGAAAACCTTTATTTGTGGTGGGGGTGGGAACCTCAGTTGCACAGAGTTGGTTAATCGTTTATGCCCATACAAAATCTTTTTTTTTTTAATTTACTATTTATTTTCAGTATAACAGTATTCATTATTTTTGCACCACACCCAGTGCTCCATGCAATCTGTGCCCTCTGTAATACCCACTATCTGGTTCGCCCAACCTCCCACCCCCTGTCCCTTCAAAACCCTAGGGTTGTTTCTCAGAGTCCATAGTGTCTCATGGTTCACCTCCCCTTCCAATTTCCCTCAACTCCCTTCTCCTCTTCATCTCCGCATGTCAAAATCTTTTTTTTAAGGTTTTATTTATTTATTTGACAGACAGAGATCACAAGCAGACAGAGAGGCAGGCAGAGACAGGGAGAGGGGGAAGCAAGCTCCCCGCTGAGCAGAGAACCCGATGTGAGGCTTGATCCCAGGACCCTGAGATCATGACCTGAGCCTCAGGCAGAGGCTTTAACGCACTGAGCCACCCAGGAGCCCCTATGAAATCTTTTCTTGATTTGTGCCTTCTCTTTTACCCAGCCCACCACATTTCCCTCTCTCCCAGAGGCACCAAGTCTGATGAATGGAACACG
Organism: Mustela lutreola; assembly: GCF_030435805.1. NCBI lineage: Eukaryota > Metazoa > Chordata > Mammalia > Carnivora > Mustelidae > Mustela > Mustela lutreola. Next base: position 66,827,822 of record NC_081291.1, on the reverse strand, counting down.
TGGCCTTAGAAATATACCTGGTTTTATTTTGTGTGTTTCACTAAAGTAGTATTGAGCCTAAGAGCTCATGCTGTGTTTTATTTTTTAAGGATGTACTCACGTTGGCGTGTTTATATACCTAGTTTCTTGTTTCTGGTTGCAACACCTCATTCTACATTAAGTTTCCACTGCATTTTACTTCCCCAGTGCCTCTGGAGGAGACCTTGGCTACTTCCATGCCTGTGGAAAGGAACATCTTCTCCCATGGCCCCTCATGGACCTGAGCTAGAAACTCTCCTGCTATGGATTTCACAGACTACATCTTAAGTTGCTTACAGTTTCATTCTAGTGGAATATGTTTGATGGCCATACACAGGCATCACTTGATATTCTTTTTTTTTTTTTTTTGAAGTACAATTAACATACAGACTTCTATCAGGTTCAGATGTACAACATAATGATTCAACAATTCCATACATTACTCAGGGCTCACTATGGTAAGTGTAGCCACTGTCTGTCAGCAATGTTGTTACGATTTTATTGATGGTATCTCTTATGCTGAACTTTTCATTTCCATTATTTCTTTTCTTTGTAGCTGGAAGTTTGTACCTCTTAATTCCTTTTATCTGTTTCACCCATCCATCTCCCCTCCGGCAACCACCAGTGTGTTAAGAGTCTGTTGTTTGTTCATTTGTTTTGTTTTTAGATTCCACAGGGAAGTGAAATCATATAGTATTTGTCTTTCTCTGTATGATTTGTATCAGTGGGTATAATACCCTCTAAGTTCAGCCACGTTGTTGTAAATGGCAGAATCTCATTCTTTTTTATGGCTGAGTGATATCCCATTTTATAGACATACCACATCTTCTTTATAATTCATCATGAAACACTTGGGTTGCTTTCCTCTCTTTGCTACTATAAATGATGCTGCAATAAACATAGGGTGCATGTATCTTTCCAAGTTAAATGTTTTCATTTTCTCTCAGTAAATAGTAATGGAATTACTGGATCATAGGGTAATGCTATTTTTAATTTTTTAAGGGGTGGGGAGGGACAGAAGAGGACAGAGAATCTTAAGGAGGCTCTGCGTTCAGCATGGAGCCTGGCGCAGGGCTCAATCTTACAATGCTGAGATCATGACCTGAGCAGAAATCAAGAGTTAGATGTTTAACCAACTGAGCTACCCAGGTGCCCCTCTATTCTTAATATTTTGAGGAAACTCCATATTGTTTTCCACAGGGGTTGTACCAATTTGCATTCCCACCAACTGTCCATGAGGGTTCCTACTCAATGGTGAACAACTCAGATCTCTCTGTTCCCTTCTTATTCCCTGCAAAGGTAACTCTTGCCCTGGGGGACTTGCAACATAAGAACCACAACATAAATTGCACACTCCAACGATTATGAATGGTATAGCTTCCTCGAGGGATCCTATATTTCAGGACAGGAAGCTCTAAGACACTATACATTTGTCATTAAAACATTTAGTAACTCCTTCTACAACAGAAACACTATTTTCCAGCCTTTTCTGAGATGTGGTGACCACCCACAGGCTCTCTATGTAAGGATTCCCCAGGATATTTGTAATATCAAATATCTATCATGTTCTCATGCCACATCCACACCTGTTGACAGATAACATGTGAGATATACAGTAGAGAGGTGTGTTTGAGAAGATAAGCCCTTGATTTAGGCAGATCATGGGCCAACACCCAGCAGGAGAAAAGAGGAGCAGAAGGCCATACCAACCAGGTTGCTGAGAGACAGGTGACTGGCAGAAGAGAGCTTTGGTGAGGCAGTGCCCTCTTCCCACTACCACTATCCCACCATGTACCAGAACTTGGTCTAAGGGACCTTAGAAAATAAGCTCACCTATAACCCCCAAGCCAGGATACAGGGAATATTCCCAGGATACAGGGAATCATGCAGCGGAATCATGATCATGCCTGAAGAGGGGATTCCAGAACGTTCAGTTAAATGAGTCTGGCTTAAGTATAGATATTTGGGTATGGGGTCATTATGGCTTTGTCTGTGCTTTCATAAACAGCAAGGTCTGACACAGATCAGTTACATCTAGACTCTGAATCTTGGAATTGTCACCTACTCTGGAAATCAATTGTTATGGAAATTTTTTCTTCAGCGTCCCCAAAATTACATTCCTCCACTTTCTGTCAAACTTTCCATTCCATCCAAGGGAGCATTCTTGTGATTTCTCCACCCTATTGGTCATTACTACCAGAACTTTGGGAGCTCCCTCTGTTTTCACAGCACTCCCAGCCATCTGTCTCCAGCCTCCCTTTTCCCCCCTTTTTTGAAAAATTGGGATAAAATACACATAATATACAGTTTACCATCTTCACCATTTTTAATGGTATAGTCAGTGACACTGAGTACATCCATGTTCTTTGGCAACCATCACCACCATCCCTCCACATAGCTCTTTTCATTATGGAAAACCAAAACTCTGTACCTGTTAAGCAGGTCCCATTCTCCCCTCCCCACCCCAAACCCTAGCAGTCACCCTTCTACTTCCTGTCTCTAGGATTTTGACTATTCAAACTACCTCATATAAGTGGGATAGTCCAACGTTTATCTTTTTGTGACTGGCTTATTTCACTCAGCATGATGTCCGCCAGGTCCATCCACATTGTAGCATATCTCTTTCCTTCTAAGAATTCTGTAGAATTCTCTTTCCTTCTAAGGCTGAATACTATAACATTGTAGGTACATACCATGTTTCCCTTCTCCATTCACTGGTTAACAGAGCACTTGGGTTACTTCCACCTTTTGGCTACTGTGAATAATACTGCAATGAAGATGAGTGTGCAAATATCTCTTTAAGACCCTGCTTTCCATTCTTTGGGGGTACATACTCAGAAACAGAATTGCTAGATCACACAGTAAATTCTATTTTTCATTATTTGAAAAGCCACCATACAGTTTTCCACAGCACCAGCACTATTTACACTCCCAACCATAAACAGGGGTTCCCATGTGTCCGCATCCTCACCAACACTTGTTTTCTGTGGGGGTTTTGGGGGGAGAGGGGGTGTTTGTTTGTTTTTAACAGTAGCCATCCTAATGGGTGTGAGGTGGTACCTCATTGAGGGTTTGACTTACATTTTCCTAATAATTTGTAATGAGCATCTTTTCCTTTGTCTATCTTCTGTAGAGAAATGTCTACTCGAACCTTCTGCCCATTTTTGAATTGGGTTGTTTTTTGTTATTATTGTTATCACTGCTGAGTTTTAGGAGTTCTCTATATAGTATGAGTATAAAACCCGTATTAGATATATGATTGGCAAACATATTCTCCCATTCCATGGGTTATCCTTTTACTCTGAATAGTGCCTCTTTTTTTTTTTTTAATTTATTTATTTATTTGACAGAGAGAGATTGCAAGTAGACAGAGAGGCAGGCAGAGAGAGAGAGAAGCAGACTCCCTGCTGAGCAGAGAGCCCGATGCGGGACTCGATCCCAGGACCCTGAGATCATGACCTGAGCCGAAGGCAGTGGCTTAATCCACCAAGCCACCCAGGCACCCCTGAATAGTGCCTCTTGATGCACAAAATGCTTACAGTTTTATGGAGTCTAGTTTGTCTATTTTTTCTCTTGTTACCTATTTCTTTGGAGTCATTTCAAGAAATCATTGCCAAATCCAATTTTGGGAAGATTTTGTCCTATATTTTATTGTAAGAGTTTTTGTTTGTTTGTTTTTTGGTTTTTGGTTTTTGGTTTTTTTTGCTTCAGGTCTTATGTTGTGGTCCATCCTCCATTTTGAGTTAATTTACGTATGTGGTGTGAGGTAAGGGCCCAACTTCATTCTTTGTATGTAGATACCCAGTTGTCCTAGCACCATGTGATGAAAAGACTGTCTTTCCCCCATTGAATGGTCTTGGCATCCTTCTCAAAAATCATTTGATCATTTGTGTGAGGGTTCATTCCTGGGCCTCTATTCTATTCCACTGGTCTATTTGTCTATTCTTCCCACTGTCTAACCAGCCCTCCCCACCATCCGTCCTAAGCCTCCCTTAAAAAAAAAAAAAAAAAAGTCAAATTTGTCTCCATGACAGCACCCAGAGTTGCTGTATAACCTACAAAATTTCTTTTTCCTACATAAAGAAATCTCCAGCTCCTTAAACTATTTTTATGACAGTTTCCACATCCTGCACCATCTCTGACATAAAAAGGAATATGACTGTCACCTTCTAATGAAGCAACCCCTCAAATTTTCCTGCTTGCTGTGAGTTGCGAGTATAGAATTATATTCAGTAACTAGAATCTTTATCTGTGTTTCATTGGCAGCTTTGTCACCCTGATGACTCATAATAAGGTTGTGGGCAATTCCTAGGTATTTTTTAATCCACTGCTACAAAAAACAAAAAAAGAAAAGAAAAGAAAAAGAAAAAAGAGAGAGAAAGAAAGAAATATCTTCCTTATGCCATTTTTCTTAATTCTGGGAAATATTTCAGGGAAGTTCAAGCATGATTATAACAAAGCCTGGGAATCGACCACCACTTTGTCATGTTTGCTTCAATTATTTTGTTGAGTCATTGGCTTTTTTTTTTTTTTTTAAACTTTTGGACAAAATAATTAGAGACTCACAGGCAGCTGAAAAAGTCCCATGTCCCCTTCACCCAGCCTTCCCCAATGGTTACATCTAGCATAACTATAATATATACAGTATCAAAAAGGAATCGTTTTCATTGGTACAATCTACAGAACATATTCAGATTTCATTTTTTTTTAAGGTTAATTGAATCACTGATTTTAGAGAGAGGGCATGGGAGGGAGAGTGGCAGAGGGAAAGACAAAATCACAGGCAGACTCTGCTGAGCACAAACCCCAGGCACTCAATCTCATGACCCTGAGATTATGACCTGAACTGAAATCAAGAGTCAGAGGCTTAACTGACTGAGCCACCCAGGTGCCTCTCATCAGTTTTTGTACACATGCACTAGTGTGTATGTGTGTGTGTGAGCGATCTATAGTTTTATCACATTTAATCACCTACAGATACTCACGTGACCACCACCGCAATCAAGATTAGTCACCACATTATTTTATACACATGAAACCAATATAATGTTATGTCAATTACAACTCAATTTAAAAATGAGGATTAATCACCACAAAGGGATGCCCTCATGCTACTCCTCCCCACCAATCCTAACTCCTTCATCTAGTCTCCATCTCTATAATTTTGTCTTCTAGAAGAGGTTTTATAAATGGAATCACAGAGTATATAACCTTCTTTTTTCTTTCCACTTGTACATTCTAGTCAGATTTATATCTGTTCACAGAATTGTTCCCTTTTTTCTGCAGAAATACCCACTTTGCATATCAATGTTCCATACACATGGCCATGTGTGCAAAGCCTTCTTCAGCCTTGTGGGAAGAACCAGAAGAGGGAGATCCCCCACTTCACCTTTACTACTTACATTCCATAGTGGTAACACTAGTTTTCTGGTACTATCCTATAGATACAATGTATGAATTCAATCAGATTTATTTCCCCATTGGCCTAAGTGTTATCCATAACATTGCTTAACATAGTGAGAAACTATATTCCAGAGTCTGAAGTGAGAAACAACCTGTCAGGAGGTGTTTGCAAACACTGTGTTGAAATTGTGTAGACAAATTTTCTTTTGACAAATGTTGTATGGACTGGGAATAACTTCTATCTGACTGGGATCAGAGAAACAAAAATATTTGAACTTCTTTTAATTGTGGTAAAATATGTATATATATAGGCGATAACCCTCAAGACTGACTTTTTTTTTTTTTTTAATTCAGAGTAATTCCCTGGGAAGCCATCCAAGTTGTTACATATCTCAATAATCTGTAGCTTTTTGTACCATGGCTCATTTGACCATTTCCTGCTAAAGGGCATGTGGGTCGTACCCACTTTGGGGCTGGTACAAATGATGATATATTACAACATTCATATTCATTTGGAAAACATAAGTTTTTATTTCTCTGTGATAAATACCTAAAAGTGTAATTACTGAGCCATACACTTCGTTTATATTTAGTTGTATAAGAAACTGCCAAACTATTTTCCGGTAGCTGTTCCATTTTACATTCCCACTGCAATGCAGGAAAGATGCAGTTTCTCTGCATTCTTGCCAGCATTTGGTATCATCACTGTTTTTTATTTTAGCCCGCTAATAGATGCAGTATCTCCCTGCGGCTTTAATTTGCATTGCCCCAACAGGTAGTGATGCCAAACATCTTTCCATGGGCTTATTTGCCATCAGTGTATCCCCTTCAGTGAAACCTCTCTTCAAGTCTTTTGCCCACCTTTGACTTGGACTATGTGATGTTTTGCTGCAGAGTTTGGACTGCTCTTGAAACATTCCAGGTACTAGTCCTTTGTTAGGTTTGTGGTTTGGAAATATTTTCTCCCAGTCTGCAATTTGTCTCTTCATTTATCAATTTATTGATTGTTTCCTTAATGGATCATGTGTTTGGTGTCATATCTAAGGACTCTTCACCGAACTGAGGTTGTGAATATTTCCTCCAGGTTTTTTTCTGAAAGTTTTATGGTTTTGCCTTTTCCAGAAGGTCACATGGTTGGAATCATACTGTATGTAGCCTTCGCAGACTGGCTTCTTTCACTTAGTAAAATGCATTTACATTTCCTCCACACCTTTTCATGGCTCAGCAACTCATTTATTTTTAGCCCTGAATAATATTTCATTGTCTGAATGTAGCTCTAGCAGTTGCTTCCAAGGTTTAGCGGTTATGAATACAGCTGCTCAGATATCTGTGCAGGTTTTTGTGTGGACATAAGTGTTCAACTCATTTGAGTAAACACCAAGGAGTGCAACTTCAGGATGGTACTGTAAGGGTGTGTCTCATTTTGTAGGAAACCGCCAAACTCTTCCATAGTGGCTATGCCATTCTGCATTGCCACCAGCAGTGGGCGAGAGAGCGAACCCAGCCATACTGAGAGCAAGTCCAAAGACTCTGGAAGATGCTGCCCCATCCAAAAATCGCAGCTTCCAGACACCTAACACATTTGGTCATAGTGGTAACACTGAGCTAAGTCGGGGGATAACTTAAGTCGGGGGAACAGTTCTTAATTTCCAGGAAAACAAAAGTTGAACAGAAAAGAAAGAAACAGATGCATCTCGCCTCAATCCCTACCCCCAGCTTTTGTGGTCACTGAAGAAACTACTGATAGTCACAGGTCTCACTGTAAAACATAAGTGATCAGCCCAGAAGGTCCTTGGGAGTTTGGGTGTGGAAGTGCATCCTCATAGGGAGGGCTCAGGGTCTCCCAGACTAACACCCTCACCCCTCAGCAAACCACAACAAGGCTATATAACTATGGTTACTAACAATAGTCATATAGACGGTCAAACAGATAACCACACCCAAAAAGGGTGTTTGTTATGAGGACTTGAAATGAAAGGGCTTTCCTGTTGTGGTAAGCTAGGAGTCTTCCCTAAAGACAAGATGATTGAGAAGGAGAAATAACCAGGTGAAGGAGGGAAAAGCATCCTGGGCAGAAGGAACAGCATCTGCAAAGATAGGGAAGCTTTAGATTGTTCAAGAAACTGACAAGCCCAGTGCTCAGAAGGTAGGAGCCAAGAGGCAGGGGTGGAAGTGAATCAGGAGAGGCAGGGCCAGGAACTCAGGTAGCAGGTGGCCGGAAGGAGGGTAGCCTGCATTCAGTCCATTCTGAAGCTTCAAGGGAAGGCCTGCTGTGAAGGCAGCACCCTCACCCTCAAGGGTATGACTAGTTGAATGAAAATCTAATCATCTAGCTCCAGGCTGCCCCCTGCTGGTTAGGACAAGTCAGGGCTGCCTTCCTAACAACTGCTTTAAAAGCCTGAGGATATTTTTGGTGTTTATGGGAACAGAACATTTAACTTCCCAAAACGTCACTGAAGAGGTGCTGAGGGCCCACAAGAACAAAGAAATGAAGTTATGCAGTCAGTGGGAATCATGGGAAAAGAAAGCAAGCAGCTTTTAAAAGAACAGCGAAAACAAAGTTCTTCAACCATAAAATAAAAGCAGTTTTTAAATCGGGCAGTCATTTCAAGTTGCGGAATAATAGAGAAAGTGAGAGAATGGTGTAGGGAACATGATCCTTCCTGACATGGGGCCCTTCTCATGCTTCAAAACTATTTTCCCCACTCATGCTTCAAAACTGTATCATGGTCAATGAGACTCACTCTGGGATGCCTGGGTGGCTCAGTTGGTTAAGTGTCTGCCTTTGGCTCAGGTCATGATCCTAGAGTGCTGGGACTGAGTCCCACATTGGGCTCCTAGCTCAGCGGGGAGCCTACTTCTCCCTCTGCCTGCCTGCTTGTGTGCTTTCTCTCTCTCTCTCTGACAAATAAATAAATAAAATCTTAAAAAAAGATAAAAAAGGAGATTCGCTTTTAATCATTTTGTAACAATGAGTGAAATGCTACTAAGCCAATGGTACCTCTTGGCAACATTTGCTCTGCATCGTCATTGCAGGCTAGAAAAATTATTTGAAATATAGCCTAGAGAAGTAACAGAGGCATTCTTTGATTCTAAGCTCTTTACATGCTTGGGTATTTCACGGAGATTCTTTTCCAAGTCTGTGTGCAGGTGTCTATGTATAAATGCTTAACGGCATGAGGCAAGCCTATGAGCTAAAAACTCTTTTCACTGCACACAAGTATCATTATTTTCAGTTGGTTTAGGCTAAGGTGATCTGAAAATTAATATTCTTCTACTTTGAATATAGGACCTTGAGCTGTAGCATACTGAATTAAAACACCAGTATTTTACCTACTGAGAATGTTACAATTTGTTGTTAGAGGCCTACATGGAGGTGAAACAGAACAGCTTGCTATTTGGAGAATTTTTTTTTTTTTAAGATTTTATTTATTTATTTGACGGAGAGAGAGAGATCACAAGTATGCAGAGAGGCAGGCAGAGAGAGAGAGGAGGAAGCAGGCTCCCCGCCGAGCAGAGAGCCCAACGCGGGGCTCAATCCCAGAACCCCGGGATCATGACCTGAGCCGAAGGCAGAGGCTTAACCCACTGAGCCACCCTGGCACCCTGGATAATTATTTTTAAAAGAAGTTGGTAACTCCAAAGAAACTGGCATTCCTGGAAAAAAAATTAATGATAAACCAAAAAAGGGGCAAAAGACAAGTTATTGAGATGTATGTACATCCAAACTTTTGTATCTGCCACAGTATTAGTTTTAATTATTATCAGGGCTCCCCCGTTGAAAATAGTTTGATAAGTGCTATGACAGATACAGATTCATCTATTTAATGTATTGAGTAATAGCACTCAGCTTAATACATTTGCTTTTTTAAAATTGACTTTGCATGGATCATATGCCACATGCCAAGCCCTGTATAAGATCTGTGTTATTCTCGGCAGATTTCCTGAATTTGCATTTTAATATTTCAGAAGATATAGCTTTCTATCATGCTAGAACTATAGTTACTCCATAAATTCTTTATCTGCTGAATTCCTAATTTCACTGGCTGTAATATTTCAGGTTGTTTTATCATGGAGCATGGTGGGGGAGAGGCAGCCTCTGTGGCATGGTTAGCAGCATTCCATCTTGGAGTTTGCTCTATTTCTCCACTGGGTGAAGTGGTTTATTGACTGTCAATTTGTAAAGTGCTCTCTGGGAGTTTCTGAATGCAAGATAGTAGGGGCGGAAACATATTTCATTGCCTTTTCTGTCAAAATAGGATTAACACGTGCAATATATCATCTTGGAGCAGGACTGGATGAAATCCGAAAGAGTGACCCCATCACATGGCAGTCCCTACAGAGGGTCCTGGCTGAGTAGTTGTGGTCTCCGGGTCTGATGGCCTCCTCTACGATCTTTTCAGTTTAATACCTGTTTTTTTTTTTTTTTTTTTAAAGATTTTTATTTATTTATTTAACAGACAGAGATCACAAGTAGGCAGAGAGGCAGGCAGAGAGAGAGAGGAGGAAGCAGGCTCTCCGCAGAGCAGACCTGTTTTTATACATTGTGTATTGTATGCATGTGTTATGCATGTGTATATAAGTATTTGGTTTAAAACCTACTCTTCAAAAAAACAAAAAAACCAAAAACCTACTCTTCAGAGTTGTGGAGAAAAAGAAAGAGACAGTTCTCCCTCCCATCCTATCCCCCCATTTGCTTGGTTTCTTCCCCGTACTTCCTCCACTCTCTGACTAACCATTTGATTTGTCCCTTATGAGTGCACCAGAGTTTCCTTATGTACCTACAAACAAATACAAATAAGGTCTTTGTTTTTCCTTTTGTACACAAAAGCCAGACTGCTATATCGACTCTTCAGCACCTCATGTTCTTCCCTTTCAGTTCAGAGAAAGCTCTCTTATTCTTTTTATCGCCTGCATAGTATTCCATTGTTTTATTGTATAGAGAAGTCATAAGTTAGGCAATCAGTCCCCATTTGAAGAAAATTTCATTTCTTTCCCATCCTTTGTTATTACTGCAATAAATAACCCTGGGCATCATCATTTTGCCTGTGGGTATATATATGTTTGGACAAATGTTTCGCAGTAAAAGAGTGAGCACGTGCATTTGTGATTTTGAAAAATATTGCTAAAATGACCTCTGTAAGGGTTGTACCAACTTATTCCCACCCATCATGTGCTACTCGATTTGTTCTACTCGATTTGTTTTCAGTGGTCTTCTGAAGACAGAACACGTTTTGGTCACTTCTTGTTTCCTAATTATAAAAATTCATTCATTGAACAAATATTTACTGAGTGCCAGCTATTCCCAAAGCTCTCTTGTTCGGCCTTGGAAATATGGCAGTGAACAAAACAGGCACAAATCCCTTTAATAACATTTGATTGGGACACGAAGAAATGGATAACAAAGGGTGGACATGGTATATAACGTTCTTGGTTGTTTAAAGCTTGTGTCACCAGCTCACGTGCCATCTATGTGCGAAGGTCAGGGGTGAGAGGGAGCGGTGGGCACCATGCAGTGCTGGACACCAGGGGCCTTTTTAAAGTCCACAGCTACTGCTCTGCTCTACATTTTTGGGTCATGTGGAAAGAAAAGACCTATGTTGATAGACCATCCCACTTTTTAAGAGAAACCAGAAATCCACATTTTCTCCTCTGTTTTATATGTTCAGAACTGGATGCCTGGGTAGCTCAGTCAGTTAAGTGTCCAAGTCTTGATTTCAGCTCAGGTCATGATCCCAGGGTCGTGAGATTGAGCCCCACATTGAGCTCTGTGCTGGGCATGGAGCCTGCTTAAGATTTTCTCTCTCCCTCTACCCCTCCTCACTCTCTCTCTCTCTCAAATAAATAAGTCTTTAAAAAGCTAAATTGATGTTAGGAACTCATCCAAAATTTTAGGAACACTTTTGGGACAAATTCTTTTTTAATGGTGCTCAACAAGTTGACACTAAAGTTTATATGGAAAAACAAACATGCAAGAATAAACTAGAAAAACACTGAAGGAAGAGAAAAGCTTTAACAAGGAGTCAAGGACTGGTCCTATGAGACATTAAGACACACTCAAGAGCCTCTATAATTAAAACAATATGATGTTGGTGCATGAATAGACAATCCAGCAGAACAGAACAAAAAGCCCAGAAATCAACCTAAGTGCATATGGAAAAATTATGTATCATAAAGGTGGAATCTTGAATCACTTGGGCAAAGATTGCCTTTTTAAGTAAATGGTGTTGGGGATACCAGGGTAGCCATGGAACAAATTAAAAACTAGATCCTTATCTCACACCCTGCAAGAAAATATACTCCAAATGGATCAGGGATCTAACTGGGTAAGATGAAACCACCCAAGCACTGGAAAAAAACATGGATGGGTCTCCCTGCATAATCTAGGTTTCGGGAAAGGCTTTCTAACTATGCCTCAGAATCTGGTGGCAATAAAGAACAGATTGACAAATTTGACCACATAAAACTAAAAATTTCCTCTTGGCAAAAAAACACCATAAGCAAAGTCAAATGATAAAATGAGAGAAAATATTTGTAATCTATGTTGCAGATAAAGGGCCAATATCCTTAATATAGAAAGAGCTCAAAAACATGGAGGAGGTGAGATTTTTTTTTAAATGTGAGAAAATGGGCAAAAGACATGAATAGATAGTTCACTAAAGTATGTATATATATATATATATATATATATATATATATATATATATATATAAAGAGAGGGATTTAAATCGGCCTTAAACATGTGAAAATATGTTCAACTCACATTATAAGAGAAATACAAATTTAAACTATGCTGTGATACATTTCTCTCCTAGCAGATTGGCAAAAATTTACAATATGACAACACATTCTATTGTTGTGGCTGTCAGGAAAGGGGCATTTTCATACATTGCTGGTGGAAATGTAAATTGATACAACCCTCCTCAGGGGAAACAGGAAATTATATGTGTGTTTACCTTTTTACCCAGTTAGCCAGGCATGTATCCTTAAGATACTCCTTTGCCATGCAACTTAAAAAAAAGGGGGGGGGGTTTGCTAAGTTCTTTATAGATTCTGGACACAAATAAAAAATTTAAAAAAAAAAAAAATAAATAAATAAATAAATAAATAATCCCCCCCCCCAAAAAAAAAAAAAAAGGGGGGGGGGACGATATCTATAAACTGAAATGGAGTATTTGCAGGCTATATTAAGTGAAAAAGAAAGATACAAATGAGTACCTATTGCATGCTACCTTTTATGTAGGAAATTAGAAATAGATATATGTATATGCTGTTTGTACAGAAGAGGAAAACACAGAAAGGACAAAGCAGAAACTCATAGGGGTGGTTACCCACAGTGCTGAGGTAGAAGCAGGGGTTTGGAGGGATACAATGGATAGGGCAGTGGTACTTCTTTGGACCTACCTTTCCATAGAGCTCTGACTTTTTTGTCCATATGAATGTTTGACTTATCTAAAAAAGAAAAAACAAATCAACAAGAATGGGGAAAATTCTACAGTAGAGAGAAAATTACCCTGATATGGGGGTGGAAGAACGAACCCAAGTAACGTTTGAATGAACTATTTTGACAAAGACAAAGGGAACTTGAAACAATTCTGGAGAAAGTTCCATGTGTGCTTGGAAAGAATGAATATTCTGTTGTCTTAGGGTGGAATGTTCTGTATATATCTATGAGGTCCATCTGGCCCACTGTGTCATTGAACTCTCGTTCAGTGTTTGGTTTTTTTTTTTTGCCGTGGAAGGGGTTAGGATTCTGAAGCTAACCCCTATTTTCTGGGTTTCCTAGGATTGAATAAACAAGAGTACCGTGGATAGCAGGAGTCAAGTTTCTCACTGTGGGAGAAGGGAGTTACAGATATGGGAAGAGGGGGCCAAAACTGGGTGGTGTTAGTCACTGGAGGTATCTCTTCTAAGCTCATGGTTTTAGTAGACTGAATATGGATGAATGATTGATTTTGAGTTTGATTGATATAGATAGGGACATTGATACAGATGAAGGTAGATAGATACATTTATATAGCTGCGTCCACTGAATTAGCCTAGAATCAATAACACCTAGCGCCCAGATCCTGGTTTGTTAAGTATCATCCTGCATTGAACAGAATCAAGCTCCTTAGACAAATGACTGACTCCAGCACTAGGGCAGGGAAAGGGCAAGATAAGCCTGGAACATTTTGTACCAGAAGTTGAAGAAGGGCTCAAAGAATATGGGGGAGAGGCCAAATACACACAAAAGCTAACATAAACAAATGGCCACTTTTCCCAAACCGGGAAAATCAGCAGGCAAGATTCAGGCAAGAATCAGCAAATGCTGAAACCAAAGACTGAACATTTGATGAGAATGGGATATTTACACTGTCTCAAAGTACCTTTCTCCCCGATCCCCAGCAAAATTTACAAAATTTACAGTGGACAAACACTTAAAGATGCCGTCGTGACCAAGTGATCAAAGTGAGTCTTACCACTAGTGCCACAAAGCAACGTGACGAGTCTCGTCACGTGATACACTGTTCGGGACACCACACTTCTGGGGCATTCCTGCCAAAAATTCATACCCTGCATCTAATCATCAGAGAACAAGAGGCAAACTTCTATTAAGGGATTTTTCTATAAGAGAACTAGACTGCACTCTTCAAAACTGGCAAGAGTGTGAAAGACAAAGAAACACCAAGGAACTGTTCCAAATTAAGGAAATGATAGAAACATGACAACACGTTTCTAGATTGGCTCCTAGACCAGAAAAGCGCAAAATTTCTCTTTTGCTACAAAGGCTTAATTGGTGAGAGGTGAGGAAGGTCTATAGATGAGATAATACTGTCTCCATGTTGATTTTCTGTTTTAGTAACTGTATGTGGTTATGTAAGAGACTATTCTTGCTTATTAGGAAATAGTCACTGAAGCATTTGGGGTAAATCTTCAACTTACTCTCACATGGTTCAAATGATAATAATATAGGAGGATAAAAAGTGAACATTTGGGGAATCTTGTTGAAGGGAATATGGGAATTCTTTATTCTTGCAATGTTTCTTTAAGCCTATAATTATCTTTAAAAAATCTGTCATGAGAATCTGCCCTGTACAAGTGGAAACAGACAATAATAGTAAGAACAACGACCAACTATGTTTGCTCCCCGCATGGGCCCTGGGGCTGCCAGTTTGCAGGTTCTGGGTTAGAGCTATTTTCTTGAGTTGATTTTGAGGGCGGTCTTACTGGTAACAACCATTGCTAGGGCTGGGGAATGCTTTGCTACATCTAAACTTTTCTTTTCTTTTTTTTTAAGAAAGAGAGAGAGAGAACTGGGGAGAGGTGCAGAGGGAGAGGAAGTGAGAGAATCTTAAGCAAACCTCACGCTCAATGCAGAGCCCAATCTAGGGCTTGATCTCATGATCCTGAAATCATGATCTGAGCAGAAACCAAGAGTCGGATGCCCAACCGACTGAGCCACCCAGGTGCCTCTGGCTCTGGAACTTTGAAACCAGCTTAGCACCAATAAGACAGCTGCAGAGATGGTCCTTATATAAATAATCATTGGGTAACAAAGCAGTTTAAGTCTGGATGCAGCCTCCATTCTCAAAAAAGAAGAAAAGTGGTGTGATCCAGATGGTCTCGCCCATGGAAGTCCTGCGTTTCACTAGCCGCCCCCGGAGAGGTGCAAGCAATCTTGCTTCCTGGTCTGTGGTCTTAGCCATACGCAGCACTAGGGGGGTGTCTAAACATCTATCAGGACCTCACCGTTGAAGGAAATATGTTTGTATAACTGAAGGGGGAAGAGAGATTTCAAAGTTGAATGAAGTTTTGAAAGAAAAAGGTGTGTTTCAGAGTTAGAACAGGAAATGTTCTTGGCATATCCAGCTTTTCTGAGTAGGAAGGAGAAACCAGGTGAGAGGCAGGGGCCCAGGGCGGCATACGGGATGGTCTCCTCTGAGGGTGCAGCCTAATCTGCCAGAACTGGGATGTGTTAAATCAGTTTGAAGAGTAATTTAGGGGATATTCATGTCACCTCTCCCATCTCACCCTATGGCTCTTTCTGGATTAATCAGTCCAAAGGCCACGGGAGCACAGACCAGGATTACTAAACTTAGGAAAGGAGCCTCTCTGATATCTGGGACTTGGAAAGCAGGGAAGAGTTACTCAAGGCACAGAGCAGGGAACCACATTCTTGGCAGAGGGAACAGCATATATGAAGGACAGGCATGATCGATAGGATGTAGTTTTAGGCCTATGTCTTACTGTCTTTCCATTTTTCTCCATCTTGTTTCTCTCTTGGAACAGTCCAGAGATACGGAGTCTGCAGTGGTGAATTGGGCATCCTGAGGTCATGTCTCCATGACCTAGTGAATACCCCTCTAGTAGATTCTAGGTCTCAGGCCTCATTATCCAGAATGTAGGGGAAAAGTGCCCATTTCAGGTCCTGATCATGTGCTACTTGCCCCAGATGAACGTGTCTCCACTCAGATTGAGGCTTTATTAATGATTATGTTTATCCCAGAATCCTTTTCTAGATTTCTGCCAATGTGGTTTTTTCCTCAAATAAATGAAGTACACTCATCTTCTGAGCCATCCCACTTCAAGCACAGAGTCAAGATTTGGAAACTCTTCTGACCAATGACTTGCCCTATAATCTCGAGCAGCTGCTTCCCAGACAGAAAGGAGCCCAGACGTGAGGACATCCACTGCGATCTCAACTCTGCTCTCTGGCTGTGTGACTGAGCAAGGCTCTTGACCTCTCTGATCCCCTGTTCTCTCCATCACATGTCATTATTAATTTCCATCTCACAGAGAGGTTGTGAGGACTGGTGAAGACAAAGTCCCTTGACAGTGCTTGACACAGCCACCTTGGGCTCTCCACCAGGCAACCTTCTACACTTCCGGAAGTACTGCCAACCCTTAACAGTCAACTGAATGAGCGAAAAGGCTCACTTCTGACATTCATGGGCCTAGAGAACAAATGGAAGCCCAGATTCTGCATGCTTCACTCCATCCACTCCAGTTCAGGAAACTGCCAGGAAACCTAAGGCTGGGAAAGCAGGTGAACATTTAAATGATCAGATTTCTTGAAGTTCTACACTAGAGCATGGCCAAACCCATGCCCCTGGTTCACAGCCCACCTTCTTTCTCCCCTGACACGCGAGGCACCATGGCCAGGCATGTAGACTCTCCTCCATTTGTCCATTCCAGATGTATCCTTGCCCTCCCCTCGCCCCTCTCCCCCACCTTGCAAACACCCACCCTTTGGCCATTCCTCACCAACGATGAGGTCAGCCCTCGAGAAACAGATCCAGGGAAGGTAAGCATGCTGATCTTAGACATGGGTTCAGAGCTGTTTGGGTAGGAAACCCCAGGGGTATGCATGCTCTGAGTATGTTATAGACAGGGCCAGTGGGCCCACAGACTTCAGGGAGTCACCTGCCCCACGCTCCTGCAAATTCCTCCTCCCGTGGAGAAGGGGAAGCCTGGACAAGACATGAATAAGAAGGCAGGGGTTCTTCAGAAAGTCAAAGGGGCTCACAGAAAGTCAAAGAGGGGACACAGGGTAACTTCTGAGACTAAGTCAGAAAATGTGTCATGGCTTTCCAACTGGGGTCTCTCTCGTAGGCACTCACTCTGGCAACCCAGCTACCATGATATAAGGAAGCCCAGGTCCCTGGAGAGACCACTGTTTCATTTATTTATTTTTAAAGATTTTATTTGAGGGGCACCTGGGTGGCTGCATCAGCTAAGCATCTGCCTTTGGCTCAGGGCATGATCTCAGGGTCCCACATTGGGCATCCTGCTCAGTGGGAGCTCTGCTCTGTTCACCCTCTGCCCTTCCTCCCTGCTTTTGATCTCTCTCTTACTCTCACTCCCTTTTTAAAAAAATTAATAAATAAAGATTTTATTTGAGAGAGAGAGTGTGCACGAGTCAGAGGAGGAGCAGAGAGCCAAGCAGATTCTCCACTTAGCACAGAACCCAAAGCCAGGGATCCATCCCAGGACCCTAAGCCAAAATCAAGAGTTGGCCCAATAACCGACTGAGCCACCCAGGCACCCAGAGACCATTGTTCTAAAACATGGGTTTTAGAATTGTTGAACACTACATCTAAAAGATGTAAAATAAGAAAAGAAATAAGAAAAAAATAAGAAAGAAATAAAAATAAAAAAATAAGAAAGAAATAAAACATGGGTTTTATTATTATTCACATATGGTAAGGCCAGCACATCAGGAGGTGACCGCCATTGAGAAGGTGGTCTGTTATACTCACAGTTCCCAAGAGAAGGGGGCACAGCATGTCATGGGGACTCTCAGGAAGGAGCCTCAGGGTTGGTCAGGGAGCCAACCAGGAGTAATGGAAGCAACCAGAGACTTTATTGTGGTTTCCATGGAAAGGAGCAAGTGAGACAGCCAAGGCTAGTGTAGGATTGGCTAGTTTGAATAATTTCAGTGGGCTCTGAGATGTAGTGGGCTCAGAGATATAGTTGGCCCTGGGGTGATGAAGGAAAGGGAATGGTGGTCTGGGAATAAAGGAGTAGTTGGGGGAATGGGCTCTGGATTCATTGGTTTGCATAGGAAAGATACACTTACAGGTGAGTTGTTCACGATCTCTAGGAATGAGCTAGCCCCTGAAAGGGCTAATCCACCAGAGTCAGCAAGATCCCATCATGTCAAAACATCAGAGTATAGTAAGTAAAAGGCATGAGTAATACAATCCTTTGCAGGTTTTCCAGCCAATGGTCTGAAAGTTCTGGCTGGTGTCCATTGTGAGGTGAGAAGGTGAGTCTTCAGATGACCCCAGCCCCAGCCTTCAAGACACCCAGGTGGCACCAGGTAAAGCAGAGGTGAACTACCTCTATCAAGTCCTGCCCACACTGCAGATCACATCATGCAATATAGTATTTGGGTTGTTTTTTTTTTTTTTTAAAGTCACGAAGCTTTGGAGTAAAATTTTATACAACTGTAGTGACTTGACCAGTGGTAATGCTCTGAGCCAAACAGACTCTCTCCCACCAGAATTTAAACTGGGGCTTAACAGAGTCAGTAAGTTGCTAGCAGGAAGACAAGTATTCGGACCCAAAGAGAAGCAGAAATGGGAGATACAGCTGAATCACATTCACGACAAATGATAAGAGGACTGATCTGGAGTGATTTTGATCCTGAATGGCCCAATTTCCCGAGCTCCACAGTAGGACTCAGTCATCCCAAGGCCTTTCTGGTGGTAGATTTCTCTAAGGTCTAAACTAGGTATCTGTGACATGTTGGATAGGACAGAGCCCCTACTCTGGGACTCTCACCCCTGTCCCTAAGAGAGTCTCCATTCCTTGCCACTCAAGCAGCCTGTCCCCCTCGGGGACACATGGTACCTAGTCAGAGGTTGGTATACAGTAAGCAATCAGGATGGGTGACACCCAGCAACCTTCCCCCCTTCCATGAGCTGTGAGGGACTTACAGAGATAGTAAAGGTTAAAGAGCTGTGCGGACTCTCTAGGTCTGGCCAAATCCACGTGGCTCTCTTATCTTCACATGCTGAAAACACTTTGTTTTGAATATTTTAAAAAATAATCATAATAGTTCCATACTGTCTATTTCCTGCATCCCATCTCTAATCTCAGACTGGGCTGGGAGCCCCCTTCTGGTCTGCCCTCATTCCTTCTGGGCCATAGGCATCCTCTATCTGCAGGGCCTTGCCTGGGAAAACAAGGTCCCAAGAGAGGAAGCATTTGCCTGTAGCCTCCTCCAGTGGAGTCTAGGTCCCCAGACCAGCACAGGGGTGTGGGGCCCAGGGAGTAGAGCGGGACTGGCGGTTCCCTGGGTCTTGTGCTCTGAGAATTGGCTCTAACAGGGCACATGGGACGAAGTGCAGCAGGTGCACTGAGTGTGTTCTAGGGGGAAGCAAGGAGGTGTGGGTGGCTCAGTGGCTGGGGTGCCTATGTCAGAGGACAGGCTGATGTATGGGCATCTGTTTTTTCCTCCCTGTATTCTCCTCTTCCCCTCAGTTCCAAAGCAGAAAGCCCAGGCCTCTCTCCGCCCAGGCCTCTAGGGAAGTTTGTGTGGAAAAAAAAGAAATTGCTAACAGACATGTCCTTGCTCTTACATGTGATCATGTTTAAAAATACCAGGAGAGTGGGAGGCGGGGAACTGAAGAGGCAGGGTAATACTTGGCAGGGCCATGACATGGAGGGCCAGAAGTCAAGGCAGAGAGAGAGAGAGAGAGAGAGAGAAATAGGCATGCCAAGGTGGAAGAAACCAGCCTGGGCAGAGACAACCTTGCTGTGTGTGTGTGCCCTGTGTCCCAGCAAGTAGAAGAGCCTGAGTACAAATGAGCTTATATCTGTATGTGCCAAGATGTGTGTCTGTGACCAGACCTGTCCATGACCTATCGCATGCCACATACTTTGGGCATGTCTGGGTTTGTCTACCTCATCTCCAACTCAGCCTCTGCAAACACAGGTCAGGGAATAAAGGGGGTATCTGTGGCTGGGTCAGAGCCTGGTGCCTGGGGAGCCTGGGCAAGAGAAGCCAGATGCCATCCATCAGCTAGACAAGAGCAGCCTCTACTAGCCTAGGTGTAACCCCTATGCCTTGGGACATAGGGGAGGCATTGAAGGTGCAATTCATGCGGGGGTTAAAAGTGTGAGGTCCCAGGCACCAAATCAACCTGGGACGCTATGATTCTCTGCCCCTTTAGAAACCAAAACCAGTGCCACCAGTGGGCTGTGGGCATACAGGGCCTTACCCACTCTGCACCTGCAACTGTTTCTCTGTAACAAGGTTTTAGGGCAGGGCCTTGCCCTCCCTCCACCCAGAGCTCCCAGGGAGGATATGAGCACAGGGCTGTGTCCCCTTATTCTACTCAAGTTCTCCTGGGAAGAGCAGGTCTGGGATTTTGGAAGAAGAGGGAAAGTGGTGAGGGTGGCCTCCTCCAGGAAGTCTTCTTAGGTTTCTGGGTACCTTGAAGACGCAACATCTCCAAAGAGGCAACAGCTCAGCCTCACAGCCCCAGAGTCTGTCTCAGACTAGGAGGTGTCTTATTCTCGAATTCCCCCAAACACTTCCTGACTGCCAGCTTTATACCAGGTGTCCTCTTCCCTGTGTTCAGGACCCTAGCTGACTACCCTAGTCTCCATCTCTAGTGGCCAGCATCATCAGCGCCACTTCATCTTCTATCCCAAGACTGGCTGCCAAGTGGGGCCCAGGGCTCCAGTTCCCCTGCTCTCCTCCCCACTGACTAGCACAGAGGTCTTCACATTCCTGAGGGCTTTTCTGTTAATTCCTTGGGGAAAGCTGACCAGGAGTGCAAAGTACAACAGGTAGGTGAAGTAAGGGGCAGGAGCGGGTCTCCTGGGGCTATGGCATAGAAGAAAAGGAAGAAATTTCCCTTGGCCCAAGGTTCCTCTAGCTGCACTAAGAATTAAGTCAACATGAGACAGGTTAATGGGAGAAAAAAAAGTTTTCTGATGTGTGCATGGAGGCTCAATAATGAAACTGAGACTCAAAGAAATGACCAAGGCAGGAAGTTTTTTCTACATTTTAGACAAAGAGAGATTCCTCACCAAATACATTGGTGAGGAGTTGATAAGACAAAGAAAACTTAACTTTGGGAGCTTCACCTTGGGGCTGGAGTAGTAAATTAGTAAACAGTAATGAGGGTTGTTTATACAGCCTCTGAGCTCTAAATTCCCCACCCCTGGTGATAAGGATGTCTCTTCACCTCCTGCTACAGGTAGTTCATCTTTCACGCAGGAGATTTATTTGCTGATTTCGGGGAGACAGAGGGTCTGAGTGTCCTTCTGGCACAGGCTGTATTCTAAGGTCACTTTTACTTAACCAATTGGCGAAAGTGGCACATGTGGGGGCAGCCTGTCCTTAAGCCCCCCAGTACCCCAGGGAGCTGGCAGGAAGAGAGTCCAACTTCCATACCCAGTTGGGCGCATGAAAAAGACCTCATAACATGGGGGCCACCAGGGGGCGGGCTACACCTGCCAGACCGCTGCCCAAGAACAGGGGGTCCTGTTCTTGGCAGAGAGGTGTCTGCCAGTGGGAAGGATGCTTTGCACGGGTCCCATGTGGGGATAGATGGAAAGCATCCCTGGGGATGATGGCAGACGGCAAAGATGACCCGGATGCCCCAGGTGTCAGCGGACATGGGCATTTTGTTGGAGGAATCCATGTGTGATGGGGGAAGGGGGTCTTGGAAAGAAAGAATCAGTATGTTGTGGGAGCACGGGTGTGGAGGGGAAATGGATGAGTTTTGGGGAGCCCTTAGGAATGATGTCCTGGGCAACTTGGGTGGGAAAGATGAGACAAGCTGTCTTGGGCATAAGGAAGTCCTCTGGCCTCCCTAGATAAGCCTTGATCCTCCAGGGCATAGGAAATTCATACTCTCCCCTGAGGGAGCGCCATGGCCTTGAGTCAGGAGTGCTGTTCCCAGACTCCTGCAGCCCAGGCACGTAACTGTGGTTGGTGATATCAGCCAATAGAGTCCCCATTGTTGCTTAGCCTGGCTCTAACTGTTTTTCACTTCAGCACACAGATCTGAATAAGTTTCTTAAATGGTGCCTGTTTCTTATTCCAAATTACCCACAGGTTAAAGTCCAAACTCAACCTGGCTTTCAAAACCCCAGTCTCTTCTTCTATCATGATGTCCTACTGCTCTTCAGAGGGAGACTTCTCTGAGGCTGAAAAAGTCTCTTACCTGGGACCCTGTGGGCTCTGAAAATGATTTCACTAGTATCATATCCTCTGTGGGGACTCCTGGGCTGCCAGGAGAATGAATCAGTTTTATTCTGTGTGCTGCCCTCTGATTATTCCTCTGCTCCTTTCATTAGGCTATGAGCCCCTTGATAGCACTAGGTCTACTGCATTTGGGCCAAGCTGGGCACCGTGAAAGCACCCAAATACATACCTGGAGGATGAATCAATGACCTCTGTGGGTTTGGTCTGTCCTGCATAGCTAGAGCAGGCCTTTTTTGGAACTGATAAGACCCTGGACCTGGTCCACTGCAGAAGAGAACCGCTACCCGGAGGAAACTCTTTTAGGTCCCAAGGTGACCCCGAGGGAGAGACTTGTAGGCAGGCTCAGGTTTGTATTTGTTTGACTGGCCCCCAGGAATCTCTGCGCAGATTTTACTTCCATTCCTTTCCCAATAAGACTTGCTTCCCTGAGTCAGAGGCACATGCAGCTTGAATCAGAGAAAGACCAGAAAAGCTGGCCCTGAGATAAAAACTAACAGACACAAAACTCGAGATTGAGATGCCCACAGAGAGGAGGGAAAGCTGACCGAGGACAGAGCCCGGAGGGCAGATTCAAAGATGGAAAGCAGGGCTGGCCAGGCTGGGGATGGCAAGCCCAGACAGCATCACCTTCATCTACTCCCTGGATCAATGCAACATCTTCCGAGGGTTTCACTGCTGCTTGCTCTGCCTCTCACCCAATCTGCTAGTCAATAGGAACTTTCTAAACACCTATCTGAATATGTCAGATCCCAGAGTGAAGAAATCTCCGATACCTTTCCTGAGTTACAAGACTCTGCTTGACATGAGCCCCATATACCACCAGATCCTTCAACTCCAACCACTGTGGTCTTCTATCCAAGCTTGCTCTCCCTGGCCTCTAAGCCGGAAACCATGCTGCTGTTCCCTCTACCTGGGACACGCATTCTGCCCTGCTTCCTCCCCAGTTGCCCATTCTATACCCAGTGTCCCTTTGTCAAGGGAAGCCTCTCCCACAGCCCAAGAGCATTCTCACCCCATCCCCCACCTTCTGGTTTGATTGTCCCCTCCCACATTGGAGCTCCACCCCAGAGACTCCAGGCCAGGCTGTCCTCACCAATACTCTCCATCTTCCTACCAGCTCTCATCCTTGGCCTGGTGGGGGGTGGGGAGGGTGGGGGTACAGGTTTGCCAGTTCTAGGGCCATGTCCATCTGCCCTTCGTGTATCCCAGTCTCTCACTCTGTGTAGCAATTCCTTTTCAGGGTTGTGACTCGTCCTATATTCTCCATTTGTCTCTTAAAAAATTGTTGCCCGGGGCGCCTGGGTGGCTCAGTGGGTTAAAGCCTCTGTCTTCAGCTCAGGTCATGATCCCAGGGTCCTGGGATCGAGCCTTCCATCAGGCTCTCTGCTCGGCAGGGAACCTGCTTCCTTCTCTCTCTCTGCCGGCCTCTCTGCCTACTTGTGATTTCGGTCTGTCAAATAAATAAGCAAAATCTTTAAAAAACAAAAACTAAAACAAAAAACAAAAAAAATGTTGCCCCCTCATTTTCCATTTAAAGAAAAATTAAGTTAATTTAAAGAAAAACATTAAATAGTGCACATGGTTCAAGGACACTGTATGATAATGGTTTGGGAGTTGTGACTTAAACATTTTGGTACTCTGTTCAGACCCCTTCAATCTCTTTTACTGTTTCTGAGCATCCCTCTCTGGGACTTGATGTGCTTTGGCCTCTCGTGTCTGGTACCTGTCCTCAGGTCACTGGGACTGTTTTGTTCCCATTCTCTCTGAGAGCCCATTGTGCCTGGACGCTTTAAGGCCCCCCCCGCCCCCCACCAACTCACAGGGTCAGCCCATAGCTTTAACTGACAGGTGAGAGTATGACAGCTTAGTTCCTTAACCCCCATTTTAGACTACACTGAGATCTTGTCTAGAACAGAACCTAACACATATAGTGGGCACTCAAAAAATGTTTGTTGAAATAAAAATGTATCAATCGTATCCTTTGTAATATCTGTTTTTCTTTGTGACTTTTGTCACTCTTAGCCTTTTCCCATCTGACATTTAAAAAGCATTTGTTTTCTTACACTTATTTATTTTTTTATATTTAATTATTTGATCCATCTTGGTACACTGTAAAGACTAAGATAAATGTATTTTCTTCTCATGACTAATTAGGTGAATCAACAGCAATTCTTGACTCTTTTCTTCATCTATCAAACCAAGATACTACCTTATCTAAGACTCATTTAGTGAGGTATTATGTAATCATTTATTATGGTAGTTATACATGATTATGTCACCACATGGAAAAATGCTCACCCTATAATTTTAACCATGATATATATTAAGATTTTATCTACTTATTTGACAGAGAGAGAGTATAAGCAGAGGGGAGGGGCAGAGGGAGAGGGAGAAGCAGGCTCCCCACCCAGCAGGGAGCTGGATGCCGATCTCCATCCCAGGACCCTGGGATCATGACCTCAACCAAAGGCAGACAGTTAACGAACTGAACCACCCAGGTGCCCCTTAACCATGATATTTTTGTAGCTACATAAAATTATGCCAACACATTGGAAAGGACAGGGAGAAATGGAGAAAAATAGATTGATTTGAGGATGGAGATAGGGCTGTGGGTGATTTTTCCTTTTGATTTCTATGAATATTTATGAAATAAATAATAAGTTGAAACTTTAAATGAACAAAATATGGAGAACAAGGACTTAAAAGATAGCAAGCTCTTTTCTTACTTGAGCTTGAGACAAAGGCCTGGTGAGGTAGTTTTGTTTTTGTTTTTTTAGAGGTGATCTCAGAAGGAAGCTGAGGACAGTGAAGGATTGTTACTGGAGGGTCCTGGGGAGTCATTCTTCCAGGAAAGGCTGGACAGGAGAGGTTCTGTGTATGAAAATCATGTTCTTTGGCCTTGTACCTCTGAGTTCTGAGCTCCTTCCCATCCTCAACTAAGTGAGCAGAACCTCTGGACGTCCCCCACCCAAAAGGTATCAAGGCCTCAAGCATATGGATCCGTGAGTCCAAATGCTCCCATCACCTTGCCCTGGCTAACAGGATGCTGCAGAAACCACACAGCAAGGATACTGATCTGTGTGGTTATATCTAAGAATTGTAGGAGATCCGTATCTCCCTGCACAGCTTTGTCTGGAAGATCCCTCTGCCCCCTTAGAATTCTGCAGTTTTTAAAAAGTTGAATTCAAAGAACTTTATAATTCACCAGGCCCTGGGCCAGCCATGCCGTCGTAACAAATGTGAAAAGCCTGAGAAGTGGGGACACGTGTAGTCCTGGATGCCATGGGTCCCTAATCTGGTCTGTACTTGGGAGGGTTAGGCAGGGCATGTCCTAGAGCCTGGGTTACAAACTCTAGGGCTTGCCTTCCTAACCAAAAGGACACTTAACTTCAACCCTCACGTCTCAGCTGCCCCAAGCAACCGATTGGGGACCCAAAGGTGCCGTGAGAAGTGCAGATACCCAAGCATGAGCACACACCGAGGCGACTGGCACCAGGACCCACCCACACGCACAGAGCCAGGATGTCACTTGAGGTCTTGGATTTGGGGCCTGTGGAGCTTGCCCGACTACCTTTTAGAGCAGCTCCGCTGAAGTGCTTTCCCACCTGCTTGGCCCTGTCTCCCACACCCGGGCCCTCACTGGGCTCCACCCGGCCCAAAGACCTGGCCAGAGGGCTTTTCCCGGAGTGTACTTTAAAACTTCCGAGAGGTTCGCTGGTTCCCCCAGTGAGCCCGCGACCTGGCTGCAACCAGCTCCGGGCTTCAGGACATGTAGTGGTACGAGAAAGGACCTGCCAGCGTCTCCTCTTTCAAATCACTACCGGGCTGGGTGGGCGCACAAGGCCTGAAGTGCGCGCGCAACCGCGCCCGGGGCGGTACGGCTCTACGCCGCAGTCCGCCCACTCCGCCTTGCCCACACGTCACGCTCCGCGGGCCCACCCCCATCTGCCTGATTGGTGCAGGGGGCGCGCGAGCGATTCCGCCCCGCCCTCGGACCCGCCCTCCTGCGGCATTGCCCCGCCCCCGGCTTACAGGTCTGTCTGTGCAAGGTTTCCAAGTTGGAACGCGGAGGCACTGGCGCCCAAGGGCTCCGACCCTCCGAGGCTGAGGGAGCACTTTCCTGTCATGCATGTACTCTGGCCGCCACTCCAGGCCTGACAGTGGCTGGCTGCTCTTCAGAAGCACAGTGCCTGCCCAGCTTGGCCCGCCACAGGCCCCTTCTTTTCCTCAGCCCTCGACCGACTCTCCCACCCCGCTAATTGCAGAGGCACCGGAAATGCCCACTGCCCGGGCCCGTCGGCGCCGACACCCCCACGTGCCAGGAGGTTGGTCCTCCAGGACCCTTCGCCAGGCAAGCAGGCTCTCAGGCCCAGTGCGGATGCGGGTTCCTCAGGCACCCCACGCTCGGAGCCCCCAGCCGCCCCCTCCTGAGCCCTCCGGGATTCTTCCCACTCTGGCACCCCTGCGCCGCCCCGCACGCCCCCGGTTCTTCCTCACGCCAGCGCCCGGGACTCCTTGGCTGACCGCCTGGTTTTGTAAGGGACCACTCCTTAGCAGTCACTACCTCCACACAGCGCTGCCCTTCGCGCCTTGGTCCCAGACTCCTCGGTCCCCGCATCCGGGCGTCCCTCACCCAGCTTCTCCCCTAAAGCATCCTCACGGGACCCCCTCCCCCCCGGCCAAGTTCCTCCTCCGGCCTTCCCCCGGTGAACACCCCTCGTCAGGACCCAAACTCGTTCACGCAGCCTTGCGAGCCCTCCTCGGACCTCGGGCCCCACAGCGCTCAGCCCTCTGTACCCCACCCGCACACCCGCGGGCCCCCGCCTAGCCCCCACGCCCCTCACCCCTCCTCCCCACACCTCTCCCCCTACCCCCGGGCCCCTCGCAGCTACGGCCAGAACCCCTCTGGATCTCCTGTACCGCCAGCACTGCACCCACTCGTCAGCCCGAGACCCCCCACACCCACCCGCACGCTTCCCCCGCCCTCCACTCACCCCTCCGTCTCACCCCACAACCCTCTCCCCCACACCCGGGGGCCGGCGGGCAGCGCCAGCGGCGGCGGCGGCGGAGGCCGGTCCCCTGGCCGGGACACACCCACTCGCCCGCCCTCCTTCTTTCCCTCGCTCCCTCCCTCCTTCCCGCCCGCCCTCCCGCCCTCGCTCGGCGCTCGCTCCTTCCCCCTCGGTCGCTCCCGCTTTCCGCGGCGCCCGGCCTCCCGCTCCGCCTCCCCGTGCGCGGCTCTCTCGGGCGCGGCTCCGGGGTTCATGGTGACGAGGCGGCGGCCACTCCAGCCCAGCGGCGGCGGCGGCGGCGGCGGCGGCGGTGGGAGCTGGGGCGCGGGCCCGGGCCGCCTCTCCCTGAGCGCGGGGCCGGGCGGTGGGCGCGCCCAGGCGGCGGCGGCGGCGAGCGCCCCCCCCGGCCCGCGGCCCCGCGCGCCCCCCGCGCCGCGCCCCCGCGCGCCTGGCTTGCGGGGGGCCGGGCCGGCGGGTGGCCGCCGCGCCGCGCACCCATGGACGGCCCGGCCATCATCACCCAGGTGACCAACCCCAAGGAGGACGAAGGCCGCGCGCGGGGCGCCAGCGAGAAAGGTGAGCGGGGGCGCGGGCGGGCGGCCGCGGGCTGGGGGCGGGCGCACTCCCTGCGCCGCGGCCGGAGTTGGGCGCCGCGCGCCCGCACGGGCCTAGGGGAGGGTTGCGCCCGCGGCGGAGGATGCGTGGGTGTGGGGGTGCGCCGGCGGGCTGGGGTGTGAGCGGGTGGCGGTCACCCTGACGGACTGCGAGTTTGGGTTTGCGCTCCGCGGACGGAGAAGTTGTGAGCGTGTGTGTGTGTGTGTGTGTGTGTTGCTGGCTGGCTGTGAGTGAGTGTGCCCTGGTAGGTTTTGCGTGTGCAAGGGACTGGGAGGTGGTAAGGGGGTGTGGTGTGCACCTACCAGAGAGGTGCTGAGTACGCTGTGCACCTGACAGGTTATGAGTGTGTATATGTGCCTGGTGGATTCTGAGTGTGAACTTAGGTGTGTGTGCACACACCAACTGAGATTGTAAAGGTGTGTGTGCACCTCCCAGAGAGGTTGTGAGTGCAGATTTTCCTGCCAGGCCATGAGTTCTTGTATGTACCTTATGTAGAGGTTTTGTATGTAGCTAAGAGGTTGTGGAGTAGATATGTGTGTGTCTGCATGAGTGTGAGCTTGCAGTTCTATGTGTGTTCCCTCCTGACAGAGTTTTTATGTGTGTATTGTGTGCCCACACCTCCCAGCTGGCAGGTTGAGTAAATTGTGTCCATGGACAGGAAGGTATGTGTTTGGGCACTCATACACATGAAGGCTGTGTGCCTGCCTGTGTCGTAGGTGTGCAGCATTGAGGCTGTGTGTCCGGGTGTTTTAATTGGTGGTGCAAGTGCTGGAGCGAAGAAGGTATGGTCAATGCCTAAACCATCCCCCTCTTTTTCGACTGTGCTGTCTCAATGACACCAGCCTGTTGGGGCTGCCAGCAAGGTCTGGTTCTCCCTGGGTCCTTTTAGGATCTGCCTCTAACGGGCACTCATAGGGGCCTCACAGTACCGGGTATGTCTCTTTCCTCTGTGCTGCAGTGCCTGGTTTGGTTTCAGCACATTTGACTCCACTGCTGTCTTCTCTTTCTTCTGGTTGTTCTTCTTTGTGTCTCTGTCCCTCTCTGAGACTTGGGCCTCTTTCTCATACGCCCTGCTTACCGTCCCTCTAGTGAGTTGTCCTGAGGTTTTGAAGGACTGAGGAATCTGGCTTGGTCGTTCTGGTGACTAAAGCCCTGCCTCCCTCTCTTCCTGCTGTGCGCCCCAGAAACATCTGAATTGATATCTGGAGCAGCCTACCAGGACACCCTCTCCTCACCCAGTCTTATCTGACCACAGCCAACTTTGGGAAAGAATCAGATTTCTTTCCCTGTGTTAGCATCCTCTCTGTGCCTGTGGGGTGAGGTGTGCAGCCTTTCTGAGGAAGGGGGGATGGGGTGGGAGAAAACAAGCCTCTGTCTCTTTCCAAGCAGGGACCACTGGGCAAGGCCATCAGAAAATGCAAGAAACCGCCAGAGGTATCCTCAGACTGGGGATTTATCAGTGCATTTGCACTTTTGTGGGCCATAAACATTGTGTCTGGAGACTTGTTTTCTTTTATGTGGAATTAGAAATCGAACTCCCCCAGGCATTTTTCTGTGCCTTACAAATTGGCTAAAAAATTATGCAGAGAGGGTGCTTCAGGTGAATCTCTTTTGTCTCCCTCTTGCCCAGGTGGGCAACACATAGGTTCCTGCCATTGAGGGCTGTCAGCTCTTGGGGCCCTGGTGTGCATGCTCTGGGCTGGGTGTGTCCTCTTAGGGAAGGATTAGTGCGAGGCATGAAGGTGGTTTGATATCTGTGCTTCTCACCCACTCTGGATTGAGTGCTTTGTGTGATGCTTTGCCAGAGAGAGAATCCACAGCTCTTATGAGGAGAGGTGTGGCATAAAGCAGGGAAATATTTGTCAGGGCCTCAGCCCTCCTGCTGTCCCTGATCTGAGTCTTGGAGCAGGATCCTCCCCAACTTTCTCTTTTCCTCTAGCTGCGAGGTTTTTTAAAGTAGAGTCAGCTGAGCCAAAATCCAACCATGTACAAATACTTGAGGATGATGCTTGTTCTCTTCAACCTGTTTACATTGCTTTTCATGATGATCTTTTATTATCTTTAATAGTTTATTTTGTTTGTTTTCTAGTGTCAGGTTGGCTGATTGTTAACTGGTTAGGTGAATACTTGCTGCTCTGGGATGAAGTGGCTAGCTAGAGCAGGTTCTTCTTGCTGAAGCATTAAAACAGTGCTTAATTCAGCTTTTCACTTTAAAAAATGGGAAAAAAATTGGTCAATTACAATGTGGCAATAAACTTAATAGCTAGACTTCGGAACAGCTTCTTCAGATTCCTAATGCACTAAACAGGTTCAGCAGTGTTTCTAGCTTAAGCACGTTGATCTATTTAGATAGGCACAATATATTTTACATAATTTTAATTTTAGGTAAACAATCATTTTGGTTTTTTTTATTTACAGGGCCTGGAATGCTGTAAGTTTTGGGGATAGGAAAGAAACTATTAATTTTAAAAGTTTATTTTCATTTATTCTGTGAAACGAATAAAAAATGCTGCTCTTGGATTTGATATGAGGGTTAAGTGAGACGATGTATATTAAGGACTCTGCCTCATGTGCCACTATCCCATAAACCTTTCTTTAGGTGCAGATTTGTAAAACAAACGAACAAACAAACAAAAAACCACAATAGCTAATAAATGTGGGCTATGGTGTTTTGCACGAGTTGAATTACTTCTTGACACATTGCCACGTGGTGGTGCACTGCTTGGAGACAACTGTCAGGATTGTTACTGTCTGCCTGGCCTGTCAGGGAAGATTTATTTCTTAGTTGTGTTTGATTTCGTTGATAGTATAAAGATGCAGAGACAGATCTCCCTGTGAGTTCAACTCAGCCTGCTTTGCTCTCCAGAAATTTACAAATCAATAAGGAAAAGTTACCCAATGCAGTAGAAAAGTAGAGAAGGGAGATATGAACAAGGAAGTCATAGAAGAGGCAATCTGTTCAATAAATGTATGAAATGATGCTCATTTTCATGTGCAGTAGTTGCTTACATCAGCTTGGTAAAGCATTTACATGACAACAAAGTAAATAAAAGTTTTTGGAAGTGGATACTCTTATAGACTTTTGTTAGAGAATAAATTAAGTACAGACTTTTTAGAGAGTATTTTAGTTCTGAATTCTTTAGGAACCCATTTGGCTGCAAGTAAAAGGAAACCAGGCTCCTACTATGGCTTAACCAAGAGGAGTTTATTTTTACATAACAAATAGTCTGGAGGTAAGCTCCTGCTGGTTTCTGTTAGGCTACTCACTGATAGCAAGACTGACATGACATTGATTCTCTAGGCTTTCCTCAGTGTAACATGGCTGCCACCTCTCCAAACACCACAGCCACCTTCAGGGCAGGAAAAAAGGGAAAGTGCCAGTCAGATCCATCCCTTTTACCTGGCTCAGCAAACTTTGGGGGATGTTTACTTAGCTAGAACTGGGTTACAGGGCCACCCCTAGCTGCAAGCAGAGGGAATTTCTAGCTTTTTCAGCCTTTGTTATGGGAAGCAGGAGATGATTAGAAATGGGTGGGAACAGGTATTGGTTCAGGCAGTCAACAATATTGGCCATACCTTCAAAGCTTCAGTTCTACTTCTGGGTTTTTCTTCTAGAGAACTGTCCTCATAAGTGATCAAAGAAACATGGGCAAGCATTTTCACTGATGGGTACATTACTTGCATGGCAAAACAAATCCATTCTGAGTTGGTTTTTTTTTTTTATAAGGTGAGGAATTTAAGTTCTGTATTTTTGTTTGTTTTGTTTTGCCTCTGGCTGTCTAATTACTTCAATCACATTTGTGGGAAAGGCTATCCTTCCTCTTTTGAATTTTTTTTGCATCTGTATCAGTTCAGCATATTTGTGTAGGTCTCCTTCTGGGTTCTTGAGTTTGTTCCTCTGATCGCTGTGTCTATACTACTGTCTATGCTGTGCAGTCTTAATTACAAGAGCTATGTATTAAGTCTTGAAATAAGATAGACTGATTCCTCCAATTTTTTGCTCTTTTTCAAAAATGTTTTAGCTGTTCTAGTTCTGTTGTTTTTCTATATGCATTTTACAATTCTGTCTGTATATATAAGAAGTCTTGTTGAGATTTTGATAGGAATTATATTAGACCTATATAAAAATTTGGGGAGAACTGACATCTTTACGATGTTGAGTCTTACAGTCCATGAACACATTATGTTTCTCTATCTATTTAGATATTCTTTGATTCTTTCATCAGGGTTGTGTAGTTTTAAGCATATAAATCCTGTTGATGTTTTGTTAGATTTATATTTAAATGTTTCTCTCTAAGATTTTATTTATTCATTTAGGAGAGAGAGCAAGCATGGGAGAGCATGAGCCAGGGGGTAGGGTAGCCGGAGAGGGAGAAGCAGACTCCCCACTGAGCAGGGAGCCCCATGCAGGACTGGATCCCAGGACCAAGGGGATCATGACCTGAGCCGAAGACAGAAGCTTAGCTGACTGAGCCACCCCAGGCCCTTCTCTTTTTCATCTTAAGTGATTGTTTGTACTTTCAATTTTGGTCCAAGTATTCAATGCTGGTATATAGAAATATAATTGATTTTTGTATGTTTGTCTTATATCCTGTGATCTTGCTGAGTTCACATATTAGTTATAAGAAGCTTTGTAGATTTCTTGCCTTTTTAACATAGACAAACATATCAGCAAATAAAAACATTTATATTCCTTCAATTCTGATTTGTAAACTTTTTATTTCTTTTTCTTGCTTTATTGTACTCACTAAAACTTCCAGAAGTATGTTGAACAATAGTGGAGAGATTGGACGTCCTTGCCTTGTTCTCAGTGGGAAGCCATTCAGTCTTTTACCATTAAGTATAATGTCAGCTATAGGTTTTTTTGTAGAAAATCTTTATCAGGTTGAGGAAGTTTCCCCGTATTCCTACTTTTCTGAAAGCTTTTATCGCAAATGTACTTTTGGGCATCAACTGATAATGATCGTGTGAGTTTTTGTCTTTGGTCTGCTAATGTGGTAGATAATATTGATGGAGTTTTGAATATTGAACCAGTCTTCCATCCCTACAATAAACCTCATGGCTTTATGAGGTATATAATTCTTTTTATATATTGATGAATTCTATTGAAGAATTTTTACATCTGTATTCATGAGTGATACTGTTTCTTTTTTTGCATTGTCTTTAACCTGGTTTGGTATCAGCTTCACAAAATAAATTGGGAAGTGTTCTCTCGCTCCTTTTTTTTTTCTTTTCCTCTGGAAGAGATTATGCAGAATAGGTGTTAATTCTCCAGTTAAATCATCTGGGTCTGGAGATTTCTTTTGGGGGAGTTTTTAACTACAAATTCAATTTCCTTAATATTTATAGAGCTATTCAGATTATTTCTTTCATATTGGCTAAGTTATGGGTGTTTTTTCTTCAAGATTTAATCCATTTCGTATAATTTGTCAAATTCATGTGTAGAGTTGTTTATACTATCATTCCCATATTACCTGTTTGATGCCTTCAGAGTATGAGGTAATATACTTTGTTTCAGTCTTGATATTGGTAATTTTTGTCATTCTTGCTAGAGGTTTCTCAATTTTCTTGATCTTTCTAATGACCAAGTTCTTTGATTCATTAATTTTCTCTGTTGCTTTTATGCTTTCAACTTCAATGATTTCTGTTATTTCCTTTATTATTTCCTTCCTTCTGCTCGATTTGGGTTGATTTTGCTCTTTTTCTTGTTCTTGGAGGAGAACTTGAGACTTTTCTTCTTTTCAAATGTATTCATTTAGTGCTACAAATTTTTGTCTTAACACTACTTTTGCAACATTCCACAAATTCTGATGTTACATTTTTACTTTCACTCAGTTCAATGTTTTTTTAAAAAATAGACTACTTTTTAGAGAAGTTTCAAGTTCATAGTAAAATTGAGTAGAAATTAGATAGAATTGCCATCTAGTGTTGACCCCACACATGCACAGCCTCCCCCCACTATCAGTTTCCTGCACCAGAGAGGTGCATTTACTACAGTCTACGAACCTGCATTGACACATTGTTATCACCCAAGTCCACATTTTGCATTATTTCTCACTCTTGGTGTTTTACATTCTTTGGGTTTTGACAAATGTGCAATGGCATGTATCCACCATTAGAGTATCATACAGAATAGTTTCACTGCCCTAAAAATCCTCTGTGTTCTATTTATTCATTCCTCCCTCCCCGCAACCCCTGGCAACCACTGATCTTTTTACCGTTTCCATAGTTTTTGCCTTTTCCAGAATGTTACATAGTTGGAATCATACAGTATGTAGCCTTTTCAGATTGGCTTCTTTAACTTAGTAATATGCATTTAAGCTTCCTCCATGTTTTTTCATGGTTCATTTCTTCCTAGTATAAAATAATATACCATTGTATGGACGCACCGTAGTTTTTCCATTTACCTACTAAAGGACATCTCAGTTGCTTCCAAGTTTAGCAGTTATGAATAAAGCTGGTATAAACATCTGGGTGCAGGTTTTCCTGGAGACAAAAGTTTTCAGCTCCTTTGGATAAATAGCAAGGAGTACCGTAGTAAGAATATTTTTAGTTTTGTAAGAAACTGCCAAACTGTCTTCCAAAGTGGCTGTACCATCTTTAGTTTTCAAGTTTAGTTATGTCTTGGTGTGAATTTCTGTTTTGTTTTGTTTTATTTTTAGGTTTTTATTTATTTGTTTGACAGAGGGAGAGAGATCACAAGTAGGCAGAGGGGCAGGCAATGAGAGAGGGGGAAGCAGGCTCCCAGCAGAGTAGAGAACCCGAAGTGGGGCTCAATCCCAGCACCCTGACACCATGACCTGAGCTGGAGGCAGAGGCTTAACCCACTGAGCCACCCAGGCGCCCCTTGGTGTGGATTTCTTTGGGTTTGTCCTGTTTGGAATTAGCTCAGTTTCTTGAGTTTGCTGTATGTGTCTCTTGCCAAATTTGAGTTTTCAGCCATTATTTTCCGAAATGCTTTTTCAGCATCATTGTTTCTCTTCTTTGGGACTCTGAAGACACAAATATTAAATCTTTTGCTGTAGTCACGGGTTTGTCAGTACTAACTATTCTTTTTTCTTTTCTATTAATTCAAAGTGGGTAATTTCTACTGTTCTATCTTCAAGTTCATCGATTTGTTCCTAGTTCCCTCCATTTTGCTATGTATCTCCCATCCACTGAACTTTTTATTTCAATTTTTGTATCTAATGAAAAACTAAATCTTCCATTTAGTTTTTCTTTATATCTTGTACTTCTCTCCTGAGGCTTTCTATTTCTTTGCTGAGCCTTTCTATTTTCCTCATTTGCTTTAAAGTGTCCCTAATTGCTTTTATCATAGCTG
This sequence comes from Mustela lutreola, assembly GCF_030435805.1. Taxonomy (NCBI): domain Eukaryota; kingdom Metazoa; phylum Chordata; class Mammalia; order Carnivora; family Mustelidae; genus Mustela; species Mustela lutreola. The sequence continues at coordinate 66,792,742 of NC_081291.1, read as the reverse complement.
CTTTAAAAATCTTTGTCAGATAAGTATGACATCTCTGTCATCTTGGTGTTGGCATCTATTGATTGTACTTTTTCATTCAATTTGAGAATTTCTGGTTCTTGGTATAATAAGTAAGTTACAGTTGAAACCTGGACATTTTCATACTGTGTTATGAGACTCTGGATCTTATTTAAACCTCTGATTTATTAAGTAAATTACAGTTGAAACCTGGACATTTTCATACTGTGTTATGAGACTCTGGATCTTATTTAAACCTCTGTTTTATTTGGTTTTCTCTGAACTGCTGCAGCAGGAAAGGGAGAGCACTGCCTCATTATGCCAGATAGATGTAGAAGCCCAGGATCTCTACTTGGCCTGTTTTGACATACTGCTGGGCATGGAGGGAGTTTCAGCTCCCACACAGTCTACTGAACTACAGTGGGAGTGGTCTTATTACCACTGGGTGATGGGAAAGCCCTGACTCTTCCTTTGCCTCCTTCAATACCACTACAATGGGAGAGGAGTGCTTCATTATTCTAGGTAGGGATGGAAGTCCAAGCCGGCCACATGGTCTCCACAGACACCTCTGGGAGACAGGGAGGCCATTAACCAGCTGTCAGGGATGAAAGTCTCTGCTCCCCATTTGACCTTCTCTGACACTGTTCCAGCCTCCTTACACCTTGATGAGAGTGGAATTCTAGGTACCCATCAAATTTTGTTGGCATGGGTGAAATTGGAACTGCATGGTATGTGTGTTCTGGGTTGGGGTGTTTGGCTACAGTAGAGTGGTTGTTGTCTGAAAGTTTTCTGTTTCGCTAAACTGTCCCTTTTCTGGGCCTTTGGTTATAAAGAATAGTCTTTTGAGGGAACCCTTGCTTGCAGCTCTTGGGGTTCACTTCATGTAGCTTCTGCAGCTAAGTCTGGGCTGTTACAGAGAAAAAGAAACCCCAGAGATCACTGCAATGTCATTTCAAGTCTCAAAGTCCCTAGCTGGTCTATCTTCTTTCCACCTTTCAGAGTCTTCTTATGTTTACTTTATAAACAGTTTCCAGGGTTGTTAGTTATATTTAGTGGAAAGAATAAGAAGAAATATGTCTATGCCATGTACCTGGAAGCAGAAGCCCCCTGATTAGCTTTTACACTGATCCAAATTGGTATTTTAAGGAAGACTGGAGTTGGAAAGCTGTCATTTTAAAGGTTTATTTCAACATTGTGTAAAGTAAAAGTCAAAGTGAGTTTGTGCTTTGAGAATCTTGACTGTCCCCTAAAAAGAGACGTGAAAATGAATTCAGTGTAAAATCAAGGCTAGATCAGTAGGGCTTCAGTGACAACTGTTGTTTAAATAACCTTAAAAAGATGCATTCATAAGCTTTGGTCTTAACACCAGAATTTTAAATCAGAGTTCATAACATCTTGATTTAAATATATTTTTGATCTAATATTCCATTTGATTGGCAAGCATGTTTAAACTTATATCTTCGATTTTATTTCTCAAGCAAGAAAGCATCAGTTTAAGTAAATAGAAATGTTTTCATAGGTTAAACACAAAGGAGCTTATCTCTGGATTTAGCACTTATGACCACCCTCCCCACCCCCAGCATAGCTTGCTGGCCAGTGACTGGAAAAGTCTGCTTTCAGTATGGGCTGTTCTGGAAGGAGGTTTTAAGGCTTTAGAAACTGGCATAGACTGCATTTTACTATTGGAGAGTAATCCCATTTGGAATGGCAGGACTGGGTTTTCAGGAGGGACCAGAGAACCTCGAGTTTAATTCTGAGGTATGTATGTATTTACTTACCTACCTGTCTTCCAGTTCTATTGAGATATAACTGACATCCAGCGTTCTTTAAGCTCAAGTTATATGGCGTGAAGACTTATATACATACATATTGTGAAATGGTTACTACAGTAAGTTTAGTTTATGTCCTTCTTGTGTAATTGCAAAACAGAAAAACTTCCCTTTTTTTTTCTCATGTAAGAACTTCTAGGATTTACTCTCTTAGCAACTCTGAAATATACCATACAACAGTGTTAACTGTAGGCATCGTGTTGTACATTATATCTCCAGTGCCTATTTATCTTATAACTGGGAGTTTATAAGTTTGTACCTTATAATCATCTTCACCCAGTCCCTCTCCCCCATTCCCTGCCTCTGGCAGCCACAAATCTGACCGCTTTTTTCTATGAATTTTGTTTTTGGGTTTTTTTTTTTTTTTTGGATTCCTCATATGAGTGAGATCATACAGTATTTATGTTTGTCTGACTTATTTCACTTAGCATAATGCCCTCAAAGTCCATCCATGTTATAACAAAGGGCAGGATTTCCTCCTTCTTCAGAGCTGCATACCATTGCGTTGTATAGGCATACACTACATCTTTATCCATTCCTCTATCCATGGACACTTAAATTGTTTCCATGTCTTGGCTGTTGTGAATAATGCTGTAATCAACGTGGGGCGAAGGCAGAGGTCTCTTTGAGACAGTGATTTTGTTTCCTTTGGATATATACCCAGAAGTGAGGTAAATGCCTCTTTCTCTTTTAGTGATGTTGAGGGTTGAGGAAGTGGGATACATGACATTGCAAGTGAGTTCACTAGAACTAACAGAGGTCAGGAAACATTCTGGTCACCAATGATTCTAGATTTAAATATACATATATATTTTTAATATATATTTTTTTCACTTGCTTTGTCAGTAATATATGGTGCCAAGGTCAGGGAGTGTAAGGAGGCTCTTGAATAATATTAAAGGTATGAGATATACCTTTGATTTAATTTTCCAGATCTTAAATCTTGATTTATCAGGTATTTAAGGTTTAGCATTTTTAATAACCTGCCTTTCTTTTATAAAATCTACTTTCTTTAAATAGTTTTCTTCCCTTTAATCTTTTAACATATATTTTCCTATTTTCAAAAAAGTTAGGATACATTCTGTGCTATATTTAAAATAAAATTAAGCAAATATTTGCCTTTATGGCTCTGAAATGACATCATATAATGGAGCAAAGGCTTAGGAACTGTTTGTAGCACTGGATTGGGATGTGGACATTTTTGTATTTGGGATCAGAACTGAAAACACTAGTGGCATAGTTCTCTGAAACCAGGGCATAATAAACAGTGGTCTTTATGGATACTAAGGATTATGTAATCACCTAAGTAATAGCTCATTTTGATTCTGAGTAGCTGCTTCAAGTTAAAAACTGAAAGGTTTCTTTGTAATTGTGATTTGTATTAAGGCTATTTGCCAAAATGTTTTAAAATCCTGGTACTTAAAGCACTTTAAAAACTGAAGAGAAGTGGCTTAACATTTGGTGATGGATACTATTCTTATTTTTCATGATTAGTATTTAACCAAAGCTTTAAATGTTTCAGGGTATCTTGAAGAACAAACTGCACCACCTTGTCAGCACGGCTTGAATAAAATGTAGCCTTTTAGTACCAGAGAGAAGTGAGTGTTCCAATAAGAATGTACACTATATTTGACATTGTATAGAATATCTCTTGCATTCTGATCAAGATTCAGCTTTCATGCTTAGCATATCATTAAATTTGTTCTAAGGATTTGGCTCACTTATGTTTAAGTCAGAAACCATTGACCTTAATTCCATAGACTTCAGTCAGAGCCATATTTTCTTTCCTCATTTTGAGGAAACAGCTCAACACATCTATTTCAGTTTTGGTTAGAACAAATACATTTCATAGCAGTCATCAAACAAGTGTGCAATTTGAGTCACTTATTAACTCTGCTAGGTGTTTAAAGTTATTAGTGAGCATTAATTTTTCTACACTGCAGTATATACCCTGTGTCACTGCCATAGGCCTGACTTCTCTTTGAAATTTTTTAAAGTTTGCTTTTATATCCAGGTAAATTTGCATACAATAGAAATCACTCTTTTTGGTGTACCAGGGTTACAGATTTCTGGGAGTGTTGACAAACTCAGGCAGCTGGATAACCACCTCCACAGTTAAGGCGGAGAATACTGACATAGGTATCAAAATACTGCTGGTGCCCCATTATACCTATCCTCCCTCTACACTCAGCCCCCAACAGTGATCTGTTCTCTCCCCTATTGTTTCTTTGCCTTTTCTGGAATGACATATACTAAATGGAATCAATATGTAGCCTTTTGAGTTTGGCCTCTTTCATTTAACCTGATGCTTTTGAAACTCAATCAGATGGTTGCATGTATCTCTTTTGTGTGTGTGTGTGTGTGTGTGTGTGTTTTATTGCTGGGTAGTATTCGCTTGTATGCCATAGTTTAAAAGTATATGTTGCACTTTATGAAAAAATTGCCAAATTATTTTCCAAAGTGGTGGTACCATTTTGCTTTTCCATCAGCAGCGTATGGCAGTGCCATCCCTGCTGGTACTTGGCACTGTCAGTTTTTAATTTGAGTCATTGTAGTAGGTTTCTAGTGGTAGCTTGTCATGGTTTTAATTTGTATTTCCCTAACAAACGGCAGTGCTGAGTTCTTTTTATGTGCTTGTGTGCCATGTAAATAAATTCTTTAAGTTGTCTATTCATATTGTTGCCTGGTTTTAGAAAATGGGATCGTTTGATTTCTTTCTTTCTTTCTTTCTTTAAGATTTATTTATTTGTGAGACAGAGAGTGCATGTGAGGGGCAAAGGGAAAAGGAGTGAGAGATACCTTAAGCAAACTCCCCTCTGAGTGCTGAGCTTGACACGGGGCTCCATGCAGGGCTCAATCCCAAGACCCTGAGATCATGACCAGAGTTAAAATCCAGAGTTGAACTCTTAACCAGCTGAACTACCCGGGCACCCCATGGATTGTTTGATTTCTTTTTATTGAGTTAGAAGGTTCTTTATATATTCTGGATACACATTCTTCATTGAATGTGTTTTACAAATGTTTTCTCTCAGTTTTTGGTTTGTCTTTTCATTCTCTTAGCAGTTTCTTTTATTTTCCAATTTTTAACTAATGAAATATGCACAACATAAAATTTACCATCTTAACCATTTTTAAGTGTACAATTCAGTGGCGCTAAGTACATTCACATTGTTGAGCAGCCATCACTACCATCCATCTCCAGAACTCTTTTCATCCTGCTGTACTGAAATTTGTACCCATTAAACACTAACTTCCACTTCCCTAGCTCCTGGCAACCACCATTCTACTTTCTGTCTCTGATTTTAACTCTCCTGGGTACCCCATGTAAAAGGAATCAGGTAGTATCTATCTGTCTTTCTATGACTGGCTTATTTCACTTACTATAATGTCGTCAAGGCTAATCTGTGTTGTAACATGCATTACAAATTCCCTTCCTTTTTAAGGCTGAATAGTATTCCATTGTATATACAGTCAATTGATCCTTGAATGATTCAGAAGTTTAGGGCACTGACCTCCTGATGCAGTAGAAACTCTACACATAACTTTTGACTCCACGAAAACTTAAATTGCTAATAGCCTGTTATTGACAGGAAGGCTTTCTGATAGCCTGGACAAACAATTAACATATATTTTGTATGTTATGTGTACTGTATACTATATTCTTACAGTAAAGTAGGCTAGAGAAAATATTGAGAAAATCATAAGGAAGACAAAGTACATTTATATTACCTTTTACCGTACTGTAAAATTCACATGTAAATGGATCCATACAGTTCAAACTATGTTCTTCAGGGGCAACTGTATTATATATGTGTGCATATATGTTATATATACAGTACACACACACACATATATATTGTACATATTGTATAAATTTATGCATATATGGTATCTAAAATATACCACATTTTGCTTAATTATTCATTTGTCGGTGGACACTAGGTTGCTTCCACGTTTTAGTCATTGTGAACAGGTGTATATCCAAAAGTAGAATTGCCACATCATATGGTAATTCTGTGTTTAATTTTTTAGGATCAGCCATTACTGTATTCACTAGCAGCTGCATGATTTTACATTTCCTTCAGGTATAAAAGGATTCAGAATTTTCCACACCCTTGCCAATATTTATTATTTTTAGTCTTTTTGATAGCAGCTACCATAATGGGTGTGAGATGTTGATGTCTTCAGAAGAGCAGAAATTGAAGTTTATTTGTTTGCATGTGGATGTTGCGATTGTTTCCATCTCATTTATTGAAAAGACCATCCTTTCTCTATTGTACTGCCTTTGAACCTTTATTAAAAATCAATTGGCTGCATATATGTGGGTCTATTTCTGGATTTTGAACTCTCCTTAAATTTTGATCACCTCCTTAATGTGAAGTGGTGTTAAACTTAATATAGTACCAGCCCTCCCTCAGAAGTAAATTTTTGGTCATGATTTAAGCAGAAGAGAAGACCAAGACATTTTGCAATCTGGCAGGGAAGATTTACTCTGCATTTTGCAGTGATGGGGGCTCTTAAAGACAAGACCTATGACTTCCTCCAGTCTTTTTATAGGACTTTTTTTTACCGAAACAGATTTTGTACAGTATATCTTTTTTTCAAATTTAGAATTGGGGTTGAGAATTTCTTCTGATCTTGAGTATCCTTCTGGAGAAAGCTAATACAAAAGTATGAGATAAAATAAATAAGGACTTGAATTTAAAATATAGCCTCCCATAGTTATACTTTAGTATAAAAATAGTGACTATCTTGATGGAGTCTAAGAGAACAAAGGAGTAGAATAGCACTAGGACAGAGAAGTGTGGCGAAGCCCCTGTTCTGCGGAGAGGGCCTGGGCTCTGAAGGGTGTGAGGGATACCTTTCAGGCTGTCTACAGATGCCTGGGGTGGCAGAGGCAGGGAGAAGTGCTTATACTACCTGAAACAAAAGGGCAGAGCCAGCTCATTCACTGGGTGGCTTCATTTCTTTTGTAGGTAAGTAAACAGGCGAAACTTGCCCAAGAAAGAAGTCCTCATCCAGGAGGTGTGACCCAGTTTGTATAGAGCTCACAGTTGTGTTGGCCACTAATGTTAAGATGTCGCTTTGAAAATGACATAGAGATGATCCAGAGTCTCAGAGATGGGAAAGCTCAGGCAAAGGGCTAATATCTTTTTCTATCTTCCTACCTCCTATCTGGGCTCTTACTCTAGCTCTTCCTCTGTGAGGCTGCTGGAGGTAAATTTCTAAAGCACAGCTCTGCTCATGCTACTGCCTGCTTAAATCTGTTTCTCTGTGATTCCCCACTGGCCTCAAGAAAAGAACATGTTTCGTAGCCTGTAAGCCCTTCATGGACTGACCCTGGCCCACCTTCACAGTCTCCTATCCAGTGACTCTGTACACTGTAATGAACACTGTAATGAACTACTTGCTGAGCCCAAGCAGGCTGTGATTTTTTGCTCTGTCGTGCATGTACTGATTCACCTTACTGAGCTGCCTTTTCCATTACGTTCCTGATGGAATCTTAGTCCTCCTCTAAGATCCAGCTCAAGCATCATCTGGTTTTGACAGCTCCTCATGCTGCCTGAGCAGGATGCGTTAAATAGAGTGTAATGTTCAAAGGCATAGCCTTGGGTTTGAATTCCAGCTCCATCATTATGAGTTGTGTGAGCTTTGAAAAATTTCGTAATTTCTCTGAGCCTTGGTTTTATAGTAGCTAACACTTCATACAATTATTGTAAGGATTAAACAGTATAATATATGTGTGTGTGTGTATATATATATATATATAGGGCATATCAAAGTATGTAAGTGTCTTAGAAACATTTCTTCTTGTTCTTATTAATATTATTTCTAATTCATTTTTTCCAAAACATTTATTGAGCACTCATTATACGTTGTTCACCCATCCCAGGTGCCTGGGATGCACTGCACAGAGAAATGAGACCTGCCCATGTAGTTGAGGTGTTCAAGCATAGTGCTCTGAGAAAAGGGCATACAAAGTGCCATGGAAGCTACTAATTATTTTATGCCTGCTGTATGCCAAGTACTTGACATACATATCTCATTTCATCCTCCAGCAACCTTTAGATGTAGGTATTATAGTCCATATTTTAGGTCCTTGGAAACAGAGTCTCTGAGAGGTTAAGTAACTTGCTTATATGATACAGATGCAGACCTACCAAGTAGTAGAGCCAGGAGTTAAACCTAGTGTGTATGACTCCGTTAAAAGGAAACTCAGGAAATATCTGGAGAATACCGTAAGCTCAAAAGATTTACATCTTGAAAGACAGCAACCATATTTTTCCAAGAGATGCTTCTTTTTGCTTCTGCCAGATGTAGCATATTTAACAGGATAAATTCTAGGGCTCGCCCAAGTTGATAGGCCACATTTTCTTACAGTTCATGCTCTGTTATTTATATAACAAATTCTGTTTCCTTGAGTCTTACTGTTAACTCTTCACCTGCTTCATATTTGTTTGTGTATTATAAACAGTTAGAAATGAGAGAAGTTAAAGCCAATAGTTTTTATCTCTAGGATTCTGGGAGAAGTGATAGGTTTGCCTCTTATTATTTACACACTATTTCTAGGTGGTCATTAAATAGAAATGGAGTTTTGAGATGTTTTTGGAAGGAAAGAGCGCTAAGAAGGCTCAAAAGATGCTTGAATCCCATTGTACTGGTCAGAGTTCTCAGCAGCAAACCACAGAATCCATGTGAACTGTTTTAGACGGAAAGGGGTTTATCAAAAGATTTTAGTGACTTATAGGCCATCTGATGTGGCCAAAGAACCAGATTTGGCTGTTTTACAGCTAGAGCAAAATGCTTAAGTGCACCCTAGAGCTCTCCTAGTAGAATACACGTCTGCCCTCGCCTGCTGATAATTCAATTTAGCAGCATCACCAAAGCAGTACTTGTTCTCCCTTACAAGGGGCTCATTTTCTAGAAACTACTAGAACCAAAAGAAAGCCATTACTACTACTACTTCTTCCTCCTCCTCCTCTTCTTCTTCTTCTGCTTTTTTAAAACAAGCTCTGTGCCCAACATGGGTCTTGAACTCTCAACTCTAAGCTCAAAAGTCGCATATTCTGCCAGCAAAGCCAGCTGGGTGCCCCAGGAAGCCCACAATGAGATCATATAAGGCAATCAATCAAAAGGAATAAACCAGAGTCACACCTATATTAACATGACTAAAATTTTCAAATGTAACATTGAATGAAAAAGCAAGTTCCATAGTAACAGAGTATGAAGCCATACATAAATTTGAAAACATGCAAAAACAGTTCATAGTGTATGGATATATGCATATATTGTAAAACTGCAGAAACATTCTTAGGATTGATGAACAAATCCATAATAGTGCTTATTTCCCAAGAGGGAGGAAAGGGGATGGAATCAGGGAAGACTATATAAGTACCTTTAGCTGTATACTGAATGCTTTTTTATGAACTATTTTTTTGAGATGAATACAGCAAGATTTTAAGAGGTCCTAGAGCTGGGTAGTTGGGTAGCTTAATAGTCATTTGTTGTATCTATTCCTTGCACTTCTCTTATGCTTAAATATTTCACAATTAAAAATGTTAATTCTGGACTTCAGTATTAAGATAAATTTTGAAAATTATTGCCTCCTTTAGATAGAGATAAATTCAGAAGAAGTGATAAAGAGGCAGTTACTGAATTTATTTGGTTCTTTTCCCAGTGGAAGAGTGTTCAGGAAGTTATCCAAAATCTTGGTCATTGAGCTTTCCAGAGGGGGTTCAAGTGATCTCAGTGCTAACTCAGGCTGTGCCAGATACGCAGGTTGGAGCCAGGTCACACTCCAGTCCTATTATGTTTCTCTCAGGTGCCTTTCAAAGGATGTTGTGAGTGCTTAGTCTGGAGTCAGGTTGGCTTTGTGTAGAGTGCTGGTCACAAAAGTCTGTGTTGGTTTAAAACAGTCTGTTTACCAATGTGTAGTCAAATAGCTTGGGTATCATCAAAGGGGTGATTTGCTTGATTTGCCAGTTCTACCCCGTTATCATGGGAATTTCTTTCGGGAATAAAGGAATTGAAATGTTTAGTCAAGTCCTTTATATTAAGCAAAGTAAAATCATATTGGAAGGAGAAGAAAGAAATGTGTGAAATGCAAAAAATCAAAAGGAGTTATCTTAAAAGAAATCAAATGAAAAAGTGTTTGAAGACCTGTGGCATCCCTTGCACAGAGGCCCCCACAAGGCTTTGAACTGATGGGATCAACATTTGGATGGGAGCTCTGGTTTCCTAGTCACCTGGGCCACCTCCAGCACTGGTTTTTCAGTGAAGGGATTTTTAACCTGGTGTCCACCGATCCCCAAGTGGCCCATGAATAGAATTCAGGGAGTCTAGCAACTTGGTTAGCGAAAGATATTCTTAATTTTCATTGACCCCTAACTAAAATTGAGCGTTTTTCTCAGTTATGAAGATAACTGGAAATAAACCACTATAGTATTAACAGTGCCTGTAACTTTGTCATGATGTCCAAAAGAGATTGGCCTGTGGTTTTCCTTTCTTCCAACGTCCTTGTGAGGTTTTGGTATCAAGGTTATGCTGACCACAAAAAACAAATTGGAGAATTTTATTCTCTGGAAGAATTTGTTTAAGGTTAGTGTTATTTCTTCTTTAAATATTGAGTAGTATACATTGGTGAATCCCTTTCAGGTCCGGAGTTCCTTTGTAGAAAGGTTTTTAAAGTAGATTTAATTTACTTAATAGATATAGGACTATTCAGATATTCTATTTCTTCTCTTATAAGTTTTGGCCAGTTTATTCTTCCTAGAAAGTGCCCATTTCATCCACATTTTTTTAATGTCTATAGAATCTGTAACACTGTCCTCTTTTTCATTCTTGGTATTAGGTAAAATTTTTAAACATGGACAAATTTCAGGGTTCAGAAGGGTTTAGGGAAATGACAACTATTGATGGGAGTTGAAATTAACAGTCTTTCCGGAAGACTGTTTTGCAGTGTATATCAAACGAAATGTGAGTATATTCTATCCAGCAACATTTTTGAAAAGGAATTTTCCATGAATAATCTCACAAATGCAAAATCAACACAGTGTTATCTGTAGCAGCAAAAACAAACAGGCAAATGAAAAACACCTGGAAACAAATCAATAGGGGACAGGGAAGTAATTATGTTACATTCACTAGAATAACTTTTAAGGTTACAAAACTTAGGACAGGACATTGACATAGAAAAGAATTAGGGGGATACTATTAGTTATAAAAAGCAAGTCTCAAAAGAGCATGTACAGTGTAGTCTCTTCTATGTTAATACATGCTTCTATATGTGAATGTAGACAAAGAAAATCATTTGGAAGTATGGTCACCAAATTTCCTTTTTTTTTTTTTAAAGGTTTATTTATTTATTTGAGAGAGAATACACAAGTACATGAGTGGGTGGTGGGGCAGAAGGAGAGGGAGAGAGAATCTCAGGTCGACTTGCCACTGAGCGCAGATTTCCCCACTTGGGGCTCAATCCCATTACCCTGAGATTATGACCTGAACCAAAATCAAGAGCCGGACATTTAATGGACTGAGCCACCTAGGTTCCCTGGCCACCAGATTTCTAATAGCAGTTACCTATGGGTAGTAGAGTGTTGGATAATAGTTATTTTCTTTTTGTTCTTCTGTATTGTTTAAAATGTTTGCATGAACATGCATCATTTCTACAAAAATAGCAAAACTTTCTAAAGAGCTTGGCAGTCACAAGATGAGAGGGTGGTTGGGGAGGGGAGTGTCAAAGCATTTTTCTTGCCTGATGGAGAACAGCCAGGAAGGAAGGAAAGCTTGAAGCTATAAGAAAGAAGGGACAGTCAGTTGAGTAAAATCCCTTAGAAAGACAGGAGGGCCTGGATTCCGACACAGAAGTTAGCCTTAAAGGAGCAGGACAACATTCCTTCCCTGAAGGGAGGAAAAGAGGACTGGAGATAAGAAGAAGGTCAGAGCCAAAGAGAAAGAAGATGAGAATGTTCGCAACTCATGGCTGCCGATTTCTTAGTGAAATCGGAGGTAAGACCATTTGCTAAGAGTGGGAAATGAAAGTGAACCAGGGGTCTTCAAGCAGGTGGTTCTCTCATAAAGTTGGCTTTATGAGAGAGGGATGTGGATATGTGGGCAGCTGAGCTGACCAGAGGCTTACTGAAACTTTTGAAAGGGCGTAGTGCTTTCTCTAACAGAATGCACAGCTGGTATCAGGTTTTAGGATGGAGCAGCAGGCTTAGCAGAGCTTCAGAGGATGACAAAATTCAGGGTACTGATGAGGACAACTTAAATATTTGGCTTTGGAATTCAGGATGCTCGGGAGGAAAGTGAATTAGAGAGAATGCTAAGGACTGGATATTGAGTTGGAATATGGACATCCAAGAAGCCAGAGGATGAGTGTTCATGGTCAAATTGGGGTTTCAGACTTGGAAATGTTACAGGGGACACAGGGTTGGCTAGCTGGCCATGGAATATCAGGAATGGTTGTAGAAGTTGGGAAGGTTAGGATTGTGATGCTGGGAGTTTCAGTGGTCTTCCTCATAGACAGGAGCACTTTCCAGGGTGGTGATGGGAACTCTGGAGAAGAAGGTCTTGAGGCAGGTACTGAGAGATTGGTTTCAAGGATAGAAAGAAGGCTGACCCCTCAGAGAAGGTTTGATGAAGACAGCTGGGGGAGCCCTGGTCTGGAGTCACTGCAAGAGAGAAAGGAGTTTACTGACTTGCCCTCCTAAGACCCAGAATGCTGGGATCCAGGAAGTCTGTCCTTGAGGCTGATGGGCAAAGCCAGGTTCGCAATGCAGGAGACTAGTAGGAGGAATTGTCCAGAAAAAAAGAAATGCTCCGTTGAAGCCTCTAAGCAAAGGGATAAGGGGGCAGGGACAAAGGGGTGCAGATGAGTGGGCAAACAATACGAGAAAGGGGGTTCTAAAGAGAAACAGGCTGGTGAGAGGAAGGACTGAGCTGCAGAGGGGTGAAGCTTTGTCTGCTGGGTTCCCAGAGGAAATGCTGAACTGTATGTTTCTTTTTCTTAGCACAGAGCAGTATCAGCTCACTACAGAAAGAACAGAAACTACAGATAAGCAAAAAGCAAAAACAAGTAAACAGAAAACCGTAAGAACTACTCAATATCCCAGGGGTTTGGAGCTTTTCCCACTGACATGTCCCTCCCCTCCTGTTCCTACTGCCATAGACCAGGTCAAGGCCACATCATCTCTACAATAAGCCTGTCCTCTGGGTCATAAATCTGTCTTTAGCTGCGCCCCTAGGCCTGCCCTAGCTCCTTTCCCACCCTTCCCATCCTGCATAAACCAACACAGTCATTTTCCCCAAATGCCACTTTCCATTGTCGCTTCTCTTGGTTGGTTCCATTGTATATTACATCCCCTCCCTTGACTTTCAAGGGCTTCTCTAACTTGGAACCATCTTATTTCCCTACACTCATTTCCAAATAGTTCCCTTTTATTAGACATGCTTTATTTCCCTCCCAGCTTACGTTCCCACAGCCTCACATCTGGGTCTCTGTCCCCTTAGTGTGATGCCCCTGTTAGGACAACCACCCCATTCCAAAATCCCCCCCTCCCATGAAGGTCTGGTGCCCTACTCCAGCCCATAATGACTGATATTTGGCCTCCTAGGTACTTACCTGACCGCCCCTTTTAGGACCTCATCAGTGGCATTTCAGTAAACACTTAGGTGTGTTGAGTATACTGGAGTACACTTAGGTGGAAGCACAGGATTTAGAGCCGGGAGGAACTTACTCCCCGATCTTACTGATGAGGAGCCTAAGATTCAGAGAGGCCAAGGGACGTCCCATGGTCAACCAGCAAGCTGTTAATAAAGCTGAAACTAGAACCCTAATTCTCAGACCTAAATTCTACATGTTGAATTGAAATTTGCTTGTAAAGTAGACTTTCTGGATGTGAAGCCCCAAAGACTAAAGCAATGATTATCCATTTTTAAAGCACATTAGCATTACCTGAGGAGGGGTGCCTGAGTGGCTCAGTGGGTTAAGCACCTGCCTTTGGCTCAGGTCATGATCCCAGGGTCCTGGGATCGAGTCCCACATCAGGCTCCCTGCTGAGCCTGCTTCTCCCTCTCCCTCTTCTGCTCTCCCTGCTTGTGCTTCCTCTCTCTGTTAAATAAGTAAATAAAACTTAAAAAAAAAAAATTACCCAGGAGATTTCTAAAATTCTAGATTTCTAAGCCCAGTTAGGGGAAACTGTCTGATTCAGTAGGGGTGGAGTAGAACCTGAGTTTCCTCATTAAATAAACAAAACAAACAAACAAACAAAGACAGCTCTCCACTTGACTCTGGTGCAGGTGATCCTCAGATTACCCTTTGAGAAGTAGAATTTGTGTCTTTCTGTTTCAAGTTCCCTGTTATTGCCCCTGTAGACAATTTTAAGCTTTTCTGAAGCTTCCCATGTTAGGAGAGGTTTGGGTTAACCCACAACCAGATTTCCCATTCAGAATATACCAGCCACAGCTCTGTGCAGTAGCCTGCATACCTCCTCAGGCTCAGACTGCCCTGGGCCCCCGCTGCTGCCCTCCCTTGACATGCTTGGCCGTTTGGCCCTAGGAGCCAAATTATTTTCCAGAGTACTTTTAGGCACACCTTGGCGGAATACTGAGTGTAGAGGAATTCTTGTTGGAAACAGCCCACTTGCCAAGGTGTTTCTGAGCACCTTCTGAACTGCGGATGTCCAGCCCCTGCAGCCTGCCAACTGTCTGTGCCGCAAGAAACCCAAGTAAACCAAACCCAGACATGTGCTTCGAGTTCTCCAAATCCTGGCCTGTGCAGCCCTGGGCCAGTATGCCAAGGCGGAAAGGCCGTCTGTGCAGTAATTAGGGCAAGGCTCCAGGCATATTGCCTCCTGGGGTTTGTATCTCTCAGTTCCACCATTTCCAGCAGCATGACCTTTGACATCCTTTCGCCTCTGTTTTCTCTTCTAGAAAGTGAGAATAAAAATGATAAAAAAGAAATCATGTTAGAAAAATAAAAATAATTCTTACCTCAGAGGATGGTTATGAGGATACCACATCAGTGCATGGAAAGCACTAGAAGCTGTGTTTGGCACATAAGTATTCAGTAAGGAACTGCAGTTACTATCACTGTTTCATGGAAACTCTGTTGAAATCGTGAGACCCTGAAGGCACAGCTTATAGCCGAAGACAGTTATCAGTCTGAGTTATCAATTCCCTCCTTGTTGCCTGAGCAGGCATCAGAGAAATGACTAATAAGGTGGGAATAGCTCTTCAAAATGCTGCCTGGACCTCTGAAGACCATGAAAATATGCCAGGTATTTCCTAGCAATAAGGTCAAGCCTTGCATAATTTAAGAAATACACAGCACTTCAGCATTTTGGTTCTTGAGAAGTGGCAGTTACATAACAGGCTGTAACCACGCAGATGAACAGACCCAAAGGTGGGGGAGAAGGTGCTTTGAAAAGATGTGTGAGTGCTGGAGTGAAGGGTGTGATAGATGACAGACGTGGCCATGGTTAAGGCTCCGTAAAGTTTGGGTCCAGATCTGTGCATGCCCGTTATGGCACATGTTGGCTTGACAACAGGAAAAACATCTCTCGACATTTACTCTCAGGCTAACACCAATGGGAGGTATGAAATTTTTTCTCATATGAGCCATATTGCCAGTGTTTTCTCACCCCTTGGTAATGTTTTTAGGCTCAAAGTAAGATTGCCTCAGTCTCTAATGTGATACAAAGCTGAATTAATCTCTGAAATGATATGTTTTTCAAACTTTTCTGTAAAAACAAAACAAAACAAAAAAAAACTCAGCTGAGAGGTTGCCAAAGCATCACCTTGCTGCAGTCGTCATGCCAAGTTAAACTTCTCAGTGCTTCAGACACAATAGGGCCCTCCCTCAGATGCCAAGCACAGGAGCGTCCTAGGAGGGTGCTGAAATGCAAGTTCCAGAGGTTTACTGCTTTCAGGGGGGTAGGAGATGTTAGTCTGTGAGCACCTGCCAAGTGATCTCCTGTGCTACCAAAATACTTCTTAGACTCCCCTGTTTGAGTTGTGGGATATTCTCTAAAAGAGGACTGGCCAATTTAAATAGACTGTTTGGTGTTTGTCACAACCTCAGGCTCAAGCTTCTAGAGACTAGAAAACCAGTTTGTTTGGGGAACCATCTTTAGGCCAAACATCATTCTCATCTCACAGGAGCAGCCAGACTCGTTCATTTATTGCCCATACATTCTGGAGATAATGCTCAAACCAGTGACCTTTAGATCCACAGATAGGGAGGAAGCCAGAGGGGGCTGCTGTAGGCCAGGCCAGGTTGAATGCCTTGACTCTGCCTCTACACTTGGTAGGCTCCCATCGCCTTAGCAAGAAGCTGCCGTGGAATGAGTCCCTAGAATGGCCGAGGCCCAGGAAAATGTTGTTGTCTTACCTCAGGGTCTTTTAAAATAATTTTTTAATATTTATAAATGAGAGCAAAATTTGAGATGAGTATGTATTTTTTTTTACTGTGGCCTGTCCAGGCAGTGCGGGGAAATCAGAATGCTAGCCTGATGGCTGGGTGGCAGGCAGCAGCGAGGAAGCCTTAGCTAGCTGTCACCTTTATTTATTCACACGATACCTCCTGTGCAAGGCATGGACCACACTGTGCTCTCAAGGAAGGACGATGACTGCACAGACTGAGCACATGTGTCTAAGACATTATTTTGAATACCAGTTTGAAGTTTTTCGTAATAAAGTTTTTAAAAAATGAATTAGCATTTAAAAAGTGAATTAGCATATTTGAGAACAAGAAGGAGATATTTGAAGATAAAAATGTACTAACTTAGGGTGACTGAGTGGCTCAGTTGGTTAAGCGGCTCCCTTCAGCTCAGGTCATGACCCCATGATCCTGGGATCGAGCCCTGCATCAAGGCTCCCTGCCTAGCAAGGAGTCTGCTTCTCCCTTTCCCTTTGTGTATGTTCTCTCTTGCTCCCTCTTGCTTTCACTCTCTGTCAAATAAATAAATAATATCTTTTTTTTTTTTTTAATGTAACTAACTTAATCACTTGTTAAGTATGACAAAGGACTGGAAAACAAAATCAGGGAGTTTCCAAAAGGTAAATTGAAAAAATGAATAAAGAAAACCAGGGAAGAATAATATTTAAAAAATTTTATTAGCACATCCAAGAGTTTTAATGTCTGACTAATAATTCCAAGGAGAAGGAACACATAAATAGAAAGAAGGAAATTATCCAAGAAAAACTACAAAGAGAGGTTTCAGAACTGAAGATCAAGTCAAGGCACTCTAGATTAAAACATGCAATGATTGGAGGGGGGGCTCCCTGACTAGCTCAGTCAGTGGAGCATGCAACTTTTGATTTCAGGGTTATAGTTTGAGCCCCACTCTCAGTGTAGAGATGACTTAAAAAAATAAAATCTTAAGAAGAAAAGTACAACAAATGAAAAAAATAGCTCACACCCACATGTATTGTCATCAACATTTAAAACTCGAGACTAAACAGTGAATTATAAAAGCTTTTAGAGGGGGAAAACTTGTCACAAACAAATGAATGAAAATCAGAAAGCTAGCAGAGTTTTTAATATCAGTACTGGAAGCTACAAGACAATGGAACAAAGTCAACAAAAACTTTGAGGGAAATTTTCCATATAGAATTTTATATTCAGCTGTACTTTCAGTTGCATGTGAAGATAGAACAAAGACATTTTCAATCTGCAAGGACTCAAAACTTTGCTTCCTGTGGATCCTTTTCTAGGGAACAACCAGACTAAATACAAAATGAGGAAATAAATTAAAAAGGCAAAAGAAACAGAATCCAGAAGGCAGGGAACCAACACAGGAAAATGGTACAGAGAAGCCCAGTGTGTATAAAATTGGCTCAGCAGTTTTGGAATTCACAGATTATCAAACATATCTGGCCATTTGGAAAATAATATTTTTTGATAATTCAGGCAGGGTGTTTGGAAGAATTTGAATAAATGTGCATAGAAGATTAAATAAATTAAATAAAAAGGAAAATGTTAACTACAAGGAAAAAATGGTACACAGAAAAAAAATCAGAGTAAACTTGGCTTTTCAGTGAAGAGTTCTTTCTCATCATAATGTAAAGGAAGAAGAAATGTGGTAGATGCTGTAAAAGAGCTGAAATCTAAATTATTATAACAAAATTAATAGATGAAGGATAAGTAGATAAACCAAGAAATGGCAATATTAACATATTATTTGGGTTTTTAAAAAAACTAAAAGCATTGAAAGTGTTTGCCTCAGTGTTTGCCTGGTAGATTTTTAATTCAGTATTTTTCAAAAATTTGATTTAAGGGGCACCTGAGTGGCTCAGTCGTTAAGCGTCTGCCTTCAGCTCAGGTCATGATCCAAGGGTCCTGGGATTGAGCTCCACATCAGGCTCCCTGCTTGGTGGGAGGCCTGCTTCTTCTTCTCCCACTTCCCTGCATGTGTTTCCTCTCTCACTGTGTGTCTCTCTGTGTCAAATAAATAAATAAAATCTTAAAAAAAAAAAAGAAAGAAAGAAAGAAATTTTATTTAAACCATGGGATTTTGTCTGCTCTGATAAAAATGAAAATTATTTAAAAAATAAAAGGTTCAAAGTTTGGCCATCAGTGGGAAATTCAAGTGTGCATCATTCAATATGCCAGCACAGGCATCACCTGTGTGGTAGATGACGGCACACAAAGTCTTGATTGGATCTAGGCTCTCTGTCTCCAGGTTCCTTGTCACAGGATATCCTTCTTGTCCCTGGCAGGTGACTAGGCTGTCTCCTGCTCCAGTCATACCGGGTTTCAGGTGAGGTTATAAGACAGAGCAGTGGTGTGTGCCTCTTAACAGGAAGGGAGGGAGGGAGTGGGGAGGAAGGAAAGAAGGAAGGAAGGAAGGAAGGAAGGAAGGAGAAAATCCCCTTCATAGATGAATTTAGAAAACAATTTGGCACTTTGTTATTGAGACAGCTTCAGGGAAATTCTATCCAAAATGCATCCAGCTGGATCTGGCATCAGATGACGATACTACTTTTTTACCCCATGAAAGCTGTTGGTATGTCTCAGGGTGTCTCAAGGCCAGCCCCAGGGAGTAGAGTTAACCGGTGGGCACACCGGGCTGTCCTGTTTTCACCACTGGCCAGGTTGGAGTTGGGGAGTGGTACTAAGGGTTCCAGGCTTGCCCAACCTGGAGATGGCCAACCTGATCCACCTAGAAAACATAGACTGGACCAGATTTCCCGTCCAGGGGTAACCTCTCCAGTATCACCCCTACTCACTGGAGGTGACTTATCATAAATCTGGGGCCTATCCCAGTCTAAACTAATCCATCTGGGCACACCAAGTCTCTTAGAATTGGACCACCCAGACCATGGCCGTATTTAAGCAGCCATTCAGTTCTCTATACTCTACTCCTGATGACCAACACCCGCTGAAAGAAGTAACTGCACAGGAAAGAGCCTTTCTACTCCTACACACAAGTGTGTGCAGGGCACCAGGCCAGCCGCAAGCTAGGACACAGCTGTTTGTGTACATGGGTCTGCAGTAAAGCCCAGACTCTCCTCTCTTGCAGGCTTGGAGTACAATTTTACAGTGGAAATGACTGTACCACACTCCTAGCTGGGGAGGACCCCTTGCACTTTCATTTAGCCAAGGTTTAACCTGTTTATGGAAGTGTTCTCCTTTGAAAAGAACACCTTTTATTTTTTAGGTAGTGAGCCATTTTTAAAAATCTTGTTGGTTTATTACGGAAGTAATACGTGCTTCTAACAGATTGAAACAATACAAAAGTATGTTAGAAAAGGATTTCCCCATCCTAATCTCATTCATAGGAAAAAGGTATATATGTATGTATATACAACTTCATATAACATAGACATATTTATTCATATATGTATACAGCATACATATACATGCATGTGTCTTTGCAAACAACCATGACTCCACATATATGGTTATTGTTCAACAAAAATGAGATCTAACCTATGCAATGCACCTTTTTTCTGTTGACATATATGATAGACATCTTTTCATATTATATAGATTTACCTCATTCTCAGAAATATTCTTTATAAGGATGCACCTTCATTTATCTAAGCCCCCTGTTGATGGACATTTGGATTCTTCTAGACTTTTGATATTAATATTCTTGATGCAATAACATCCTTAATTCTGAAATCAAACAGCCTTAGTTCCGGTTCCAGATAGTCCATACTTTGTGACCTGTAGCAAGTTATTTAAACTCTGTGCCTCAGTTTCCTGATATGTAATAGGGGAATAAAATTGTCCTCAGAGTGTCCCTATGAAAAAAGTTAAGTAAGATAGTATGTAATCTATTTAGCATATTATACTAATGATAGCTAGTGTTTTATTGAGTGCTTCCTATCAGCCTGTCACTGGGTGGGTCAACAAATACCACAGTTTCGTGCATTAACCTTATAACACGTTTTTTTTATATCTGCAAAAGAAAGTCCTGCATTATTATTATTGAAATGACATTAGCTATTCCTATGCATTCCTCCTCCAGGTAAATTTTTAAATCAACTTTCCACCTACCTCCCATCAGTATGACAGGTTGTTTTTTTTTTTTTTTTTTTTTTTTTAATCTAGCTGGAATCTTGAAGGGTGTTTATATTCTTGAAGGTTGCCAGAGTAGGAAGACCCTTGGAGTTGAGTTAAAGAGAACTGGATAGTCTCACAGTATCCCTCCAAAGCCTCATGACCACGGGCAGTTCATGTAAATGCTCTGAACGGCTGCAGCTTCCCTACCTAGTAACCAGGAGGGATGATCCTTATGGGAGTAGACGGTGAGGATATTGTAAAAAGCCCTGGGAGAGTACGTGACAATGAATATTTTTTAAATGTGCTTGCTTTGGAGACACGTGTTTTCACTTTGTCTTCTGGTCCTCTGTCATCAGCACCATTTTCAGTGGCAACTCTAAGGTGATCTTCAGTGAAAAGAGTGTGTGTAAGAGTGAGAACTGCATGAGTGAGCAGGATGAAGTTGAAGGCCCCTGCTTCCTGTGCAAGGCAAGCTGAACATTTATGATCAGTGAAGATTAGCCAAAGGGGAGGAAAGGGAATTGGGACAAACATAGACTGTTCCGTTGTTCCGGCATGTGCCACCAACCATGGCGTGGACTTCCTGCTGCAGGACACAGCTGACCTTTGGAGACTCACTGTCTGGGTGAGGGTGTCCTTTAACAGGACAGCACACAGCTGTTGTTTAGATGTCAGAGGCTGGTTAATGACTGTGTTTGGCAGTCAGCTTGGGATGTTAGCAGTTTGGAAAACAGTCTGCTTCTCGGTTTAAGGAAGGCGAGTATGAAGGGAATCTTCGTGTTGCTAACAGGTTGTTTGGTAATCCTGCCTTGAACAAAAATTAACACTTAGCAGCAGCTTAAAAAAAAGTATTAAGAGAACTCATAAAAGTCAGAGCAGATGTGCAGGAGAAGGTCACACTTCCGGAGCTCTCTTGGGAACTATTTCTGGACTAATAAGTCCAACAAACATGTTAATTCAGGTTGAGATTTCTAATGCAAATATTGACTCAATCTCAACCTTTTGCAGTTAATTCTCCAACTTGAATGTGTCCTTTCAGGCTTCCTTGGCCTGTTTTCTTTTCTTGTGCCTCATACCTTGCCCACCCTTCATTTTGAACTCTTAGTAGGTGAGCTTTTAATGGTTCTGCATTCTGTCTGTAGGTCTGAATAATGTGAAGAGGCATAAATTGAACCATTGCTTCCTTTCCCAGTGGCATACTTGTGGGAAAGGAGGGAGGAAAAGAGACTGTTGAGACCAGGAAATCTTGGTGGAGTGTAAATGATTCCCAGACTTAGATCAGATTATGTAGAAATAGCTTCTTATCCACTATTTACCATTTCAGGAAAAACTGAGGACAGGTTGTTTTGTTGATCTTCCCCTGCCCACTTCACATGATTTTTAAAAAAATTACTGTTCATTTTAGGGGCGCCTGGGTGGCTCAGTGGGTTAAAGCCTCTGCCTTCGGCTCAGGTCATGGTCCCAGGGTCCTGGGATCGAGCCCCGCATCGGGCTCTCTGCTTGGTGGGGAGCCTGTTTCCTCCTCTCTCTCTCTGCCTGCTTCTCTGCGTACTTGTGATCTTTGTCTGTCAAATAAATAAATAAATAATCTTTTTTAAAAAGATTACTGTTCATTTTAAAACACGTGTTTTAAAGTTGCTGTGAATTGGTGTGCAAACCGCTGCATAGCTAACAAACTTGCAGGGTAGAATGGAAAGCTTTAACTGAAAGATATGATCAATATACTATATCTTCACTTCACTTTATTCCTGAAGAATATTTTCACTGGATATAGAATTCTGGGTTGAGTTTTGGTTTTGTTTTTTTTGTTTTTTGTTTTTTGTTTTATTTTTTACCCAGATGCTGTTTTACCATCTCCTGGCATCCTTGGTTTCTGATGAGAAGTCAGTGGTCACTGGATATGATAGTGGTCACTATCATTTTTGACTTTATGGAATTTACCCTTTTTCTCTGGCTGCTTTCAAGATTTTCCTGTCTTTATCTTTGGTTTTATTTATCCTTCTTAGAGTTCATTGAGCTTCTTAAATCTGTAAATTTAGGTTTTATACCAAATTTGGAGAATTTTCAGCCATTATTTCTTCAAATATTTTTCTGCCCCATTCTTTCTCTCTTCTCCTTCTGAGGCTATGGTTATACCTATGATAGACTGGCTTATTCTCTTAATTCCAATATAGTTAACATACGATGTTTTATTAGTTTCAGGTGTACAATATAGCAGTTCAACAATCCTATACAACACTTGGTGCTCATCACAAGTGCACTCCTTCATCCCCATCACCTACTTCACCCATCTCCCCACCCAACTGCCCTCCGGTAACTCTCAGTTTGTAGTTAAGAGTCTGTTTCTTGGTTTATCTCTCTCTCTTTCTTTGGCTCATTTGTTTTGTTTTTTAAATTCCACATATGAGTGAAATCATCTGGTATTTGTCTTTCTCTGACTGCATTATTTCACTTAACATTATATGCTCTTGCTCCATTCATACCATTGCAAAGGGCAATATTTCGTTCTTTTTTATGGCTGAATAATCCTCCATTGTATATGTGTACCGCCTCTTCTATATTCATTCATCTATAGATGGGACACTTGAGCTGCTTCTAAAATTTGGCTATTGTAAATAATGCTGCTATAAATATAGGGATGCATGTATTCCTTTGAATTTGTGTTTTTTTAAATTTCTCAGGTAGACACCCAGTAGTATGATCACTGGATTATAGGGTAATTCTATTTTTAACCTCCTGAGGTACTCCATACTGTCTTCTGTAGTGGCTGCACCACTTTACATTCCCATCAGCAGTGCAAGAGTTTCCTTTTTCTTCACATCTTTGCCAATAGTTGTTTTCTGTGGTTTTGATTTTAGCCATTCTGACAGGTGTGAAGAACATCTCATTGTAGTTTTGATTTGCGTTTTCCTAATGATGAGTGATGTTGAACATCTTTTCATGTGTCTGTTGGCCACTATGATAGACCTTTTGGTATTGTTGTACAGGTCTGATGTTCTGTGTTTTTTTTTTTTTTTTTTAAATTCAGTCTTTTATTTCTCTCTGTTCTTCAGATTGGGTAATTTCCATTGGTCTGTCTTCAAGATCACTGACACTTTCCAATATCATTTCCATTCAATTAAGTTCACCAGTGATTTTTTTTTGGAAAATTTTGTATATAGGTTTTTTTAAATTATAGAACTTCCATTTGGTTCTCTTTTATAGTCTATTTCTCTGCCAAGATTTTCTGTATATTTCATATATTCTTTTATGCCACTGAGCATAATTATAATAGCTTCTTTAAAATCCTTATCTGCTAATTGCAACATCTGGGTTATCTTGGGATTGCTGTTGATTGTCTTTTTTTTTTTTTTTTTGAGGGTGGGCTGCATTTTCCTATTTCTGTGTATGTTTAATAATTTCATATTGTATTCTAAACATTGTACTACTGCATTATAGAGACTCTGGGTTCTATTATATTCTTCTGAAGAGGTTTCTCAGGGTTGAGAGAGGTTATTTTTTATTTTGGTTTTTGCCTTAGCTAGTGATTACTTTGGTTGAACTAAAACCACAAACCTTGGCCACTGGGCTAAGCATCTCAGTTCTTGGCTCAGTTATTTTATCCTTAGCTAGGTTGCTGAGAGTCTGCCTCATGCATGCATGTCTAGGAGATTTGGACAGAGTTTTTACACAGAATTTGAGGCTTTCTCTTTCTGGCTCTATTCTTTCTGGGATTCCCTCTTCACTTTCCAGTGGCTGTGGTGGTCCCAAAATCTGTCTCTGAAAGAACTGCATGCTTTCTGTTGGAGTTTTAGCCACTCAGCATGGCACTGACCACAGCCTTCAACCAGGCTAAAAGCTATAAAATTGAGAACCTCATCTATGTCTTTTCCTTTCTCCCACATCTCAGCCCTCCTGCAGAATTTCCCTATTTTTTGTCTTTCTCCAGTGCTTCAGGCAATTGTTTTTATATTTTGTCTGAGTGTACAGCTTTTTCTAGGAGAATTGGTCCTGTAGGAGCTAACTTGCCCATACCAGAGGTGGAACCAAAAGCACACATTTTAAACAACATTTGAAGTGCAAACTTCTCCTTCCTATAATTAGTTCAGATTAGCAAATTTGAAAAATATATCTATAAGTAGATGAAGACATGGGACTTGAGAACTTCTAGAGGAAACTGTCATTTTTAGGGTCTTAGTAAACTACTGTTAACATAATATGTTAACTACTGTTAACATAACAAATAAGCAACATAGTTCATTGTATACTTCAGCATATTAATGAGATACCAGAAGCTTCTTTGTTAAATCTTTTAGTCAAAGTTTCTTTTTCATACTAGCCAACTAAAGATGCCAGGTAGCAACTCACATACGAATTCACAGAATTAAAGGGAGAAACAAAAAATTACCCAATCAGAGTTGGAGATTTTCCCACTGTCAGCAACTGATAGATCAGTTACACACACACACACACACACACACATCAGTAAAAGGCATAGATGAAGACATAAGCCAGATTGATGTTTGTAGAATACTATATTCAGCAACAGGATGCATGTTCTTTTCAGTTGTACATAGCATGTTTACCACATCAGTCAAAATGCTGGACCATAAAACGAGTCTCAATAAAGTTTAAAAATTTGGAATATGTAAAAAATGTAGTAGTATATCCTCTGATTACATTCGAATTAAATTAGAAACCAATAGTAGAAATATATCTTGAGAAACCCCAAATGTTTGGAAATTCAGGAACACACTTGTAAATAATCTGTGTTTCAAAGAAAAAATCACAAGGGTATTCAAAAATAGTTCAACTAAATGATAATGAAAATATAACATCACAATTTGTAGGATACAGCTAAAGTAGTACTTAGAGGAAATTTTAAAGCTTTAAATGTTTGTTTTATAAAATGATTTTTTTAAAAATTTTATTTATTTACTTACTTACCAGAGAGAGAAGAGGGGGCAGAGGGAGAAGGGGAAAGAAAATCCAAAGCAGTCTCTTCTGAGCGCTAGGCTGGCTAGAGGCTTGATCCCATGACCCTGAGATCATAACCTGAACCAAAATCTAGAGTTGGTGGTTCAACTAGGCACCTCAGAAAGAAAAATCTTAAATGCACTGTACAACAGAAATTTCTGTGGCAATGGAAATGTTCTGTATCTGTGTTGTCAAGTCTGATAGCCACTAATCATATGTGGCTTTAGTTCTTAATTAATTTAAATTAATTTAAATTTAGATGCCCACATGTGGTCATTGGCTACCATATCAGAAAAGACAGGTCTAAAACTCAATGACTGAAGGTTTCTTTTTAAGAAAAATATCTAAAATAAGTAGTAAGAAGGACATGAAAAAGATAAGAACAGTGGGGAGGAGCAGCAGTAGCCAGGCCACCCAGCTTCACAAAGGCTCTGCACACACCTGGCCCCACAGGCACAGGCACCAGGCATTCACCCACTTCCCACCATGATGCCCAGGAGGAAGGTCCGCTCCTGCCAGGGGGCAGCAAAAGATGAGCCCAAGAGATCTTTGAGGTTATCAGCTAAACCTGCACCTGCAAAAGTGAAATCGAAGCAAAAAAAGGCAGCAGGAGAGGATAAATCTTCAGACAAAAAGGTGCCTACAGAGGGGAAAAGGGGAGTAAAGGGAAAACAGGCTGAAGTACCTAACCAAGAAACTTACCTGCAGAAAACAGAGAAACAAAAAATGAGGAGAGTCCAGCCCCTGATGAAACAAGAGAGAAAGAAGCCATCTGATTAATATCATTATACAATGTCTTATTAGTGCCCCCGTGTCCCTTTTTGTACAATCCAGAGAAATATTTTTATCAACTGTTTCATAAATCCAATTTTGTAGTAGTTCTAGACATTTTTAAGAAACATTTTTAAGAAAGAGAGAATCCCACTTCATCCTTTTTTTTTTTTTTAAGATTTCATTTATTTCTTTGACATGGAGAGAGAGATCACAAGTAGGCGGAGAGGCAGGTAGAGAGAGAGAGAGAGAGAGAGAGAGGAAGCAGGTTCCCCACTGAGCAGAGTGCCTGATGCGGGGCTCAATCCCCAGACCCTGGGATCATGTCTTGAGCCAAAGGCAGAGGCTTTTTTTTTTTTTTAATTTTTAATTTTTAATTTTTTATAAACATATATTTTTATCCCCAGGGGTACAGGTCTGTGAATCTCCAGGTTTACACACTTCACAGCACTCACCAAAACACATACCCTCCCCAATGTCCATAACCCCACTCCCCTTCTCCCAACCCCCCTCCCCCAGCAACCCTCAGTTTGTTTTGTGAGATTAAGAGTCACTTATGGGTCTCCCTCCCAATCCTATCTTGTTTCATTTATTCTTCTCCTACCCACTTAAGCCCCCATGTTGCATCACCACTTCCTCATATCAGGGAGATCATATGATAGTTGTCTTTCTCCGCTTGACTTATTTCGCTAAGCGTGATACGCTCGAGTTCCATCCACGTCGTCACAAATAGCAAGATTTCATTTCTTTTGATGGCTGCATAGTATTCCATTGTGTATATATACCACATCTTCTTTATCCATTCATCTGTTGATGGACATCTAGGTTCTTTCCATAATTTGGCTGTTGTGGACATTGCTGCTATAAACATTCGGGTGCACCTGCCCCTTCGGATCACTACGTTTGTATCTTTAGAATAAATACCCAGTAGTCAAAGGCAGAGGCTTTAACCCACTGAGTTACCCAGGCGCCCTCATCCTATTTTTTAAGGGTAAATGCTTTTCAATCAGAGGTGAAATCATTTGTTGGTTGTTCATTTTTTGGTACAACCAAAGAATAGTGAGATATTGAATATGGGAGGTTTTGATTGTCTTGTGTGTTAGCTCAACTTTCCATAGATGGGGTAGTTCTTATATCCTATAATACCAAGCATACTAAATGGCATTTTGGAGTCATTTGTGAATTTAATATATCTTGAGCATTTTAAATTACTTCTATTTGCATGTTGGTTTTGGTAGAATTGTTTCCTAAAGAAAACCACTCCTTGATCTTGGCTCTCCCTGTCAGAATTTTGTGCACTCTGTAACATCTTGGTCTGGTAGTCCAATTTTCCTAGTAACTTGTTAATGTGCTGTGCAAGATTGAAAATTTGAGAATGTAGTGTATGTGATATTAAATTGTAAATTCACATGACTTAACAGATGATAGTGTATTAACATTTGAAGATACTGATACTTGACATACTGTTAAGGAAAATGTGCCTTCAAATTTTAAGCTGGAAGGTCACTGGAATAACTTTTAGAAAAGAATCATAACTACATGATTTTTAAGATTTTCAGTACGTATGTTAAGAATTATATACAAATTGAAATGTTTCTACTGATCCAATAAAAACTCAGTTATGAAAGAAAAAAGATAAGAGCATGTCAGTAAACTGGAAAATAGAAAAAAAAATCGAGAAAAACCATAAATCCAAATGTTTTGTCTTTTAAAAGATCGATAAAATTGATTAGATATATAGATATATAGATAGCACTCAAAACAGTGGTTCCTTACAGCAAAGTAGGGATTTTTTAACTCAGGTGTATATATTTATGTAAACTCAGTGTATATACATTTAAGATTTGGGCACTTCATTGAGTATAAATTTTCCCTCAAGAGAAAAATAATGACTGCAGTGCAGTGAATTGAGCTTTTATTGGATCTACCTTTAGAGACAAGAAAAATGTAGTATGAACATTTGTTCTGAGTTTCTTAAGCACTAATAATAAGCAAAGGACCACGGAATAATTAACTAATTAATTAATATGAATCAAGCATTTTCCCTGTCTTCTGGAAACTTGCAATCTGATGAAGGATATAAAACAAACATACCAATAATAGAGTACAGAATATGATACATTCTCGATTAGCAATAGGGACAAGCTGGTGTAGTTGTTCAGGGGAATGAGCATTTTTAGGTTGGAGG
Source organism: Mustela lutreola (assembly GCF_030435805.1). Classification (NCBI taxonomy): domain Eukaryota; kingdom Metazoa; phylum Chordata; class Mammalia; order Carnivora; family Mustelidae; genus Mustela; species Mustela lutreola. The sequence goes on along the minus strand of NC_081291.1, from coordinate 66,764,487 downwards.
AACCGTGGTGGCTGCATGAAGCAGGGGATATATTGAATACCAATGGACAGAAGGCCTCAGCAGGGGAGATGGTATCCCAGGTGCAGAAGGGAGCCTGTGCAGGTGTTGGGAGAGTGTGGAATAAAGGTAGAAAGGTGAGACCAGGGCCCTAAAAACCAGGTTTGGATTTTATTCAATAGATAGGTGGGAGACATTGTGTCTTTGCCCCAGGCCAGGAGACAGATGCTTTAACATAAATGTTACTTAGTAGTACCTAGGAACACTGGAAGCCCAGATGGGATCCCTGACCCCTTCCTCACTGTAAGGCTTTGTTGTAGTCATGTGCTCCCTCGGAGGGGTGCCCAGGCCCTAGCTTCGATTTGAAGAAATTAGATTAGAGGATCTCCATGGCCCTTCCAGTTTCAACAGTCTGTGATCTTGTGGCTGCTTGAAAAAGTTGTTGCTCAAACAGAGTAAATATTTCCTCTTGCAATATTATTGTACTCTCTTAGCCAATTCTTTCTTCATCAAGTCTGGATTGTACTGTTAGATATATTACAAATCCTGTATTCAAGTGTCAGACCTCTGAGCTGTTGCTGGGTGATAATGCTGCTTTTTACAGAGTTTTAACATTTCAAGCTGTTGAACTTTCACATTCTGAAAAAATCACTGATGTCGTGATGTCAAGCCAGATGAGGGTTATCGGGGAAAACTTAAAACACTTCATGGGAATCTGGGAGTTGTGCATCTGTCACGGATGCGTCTGAATAATCTGTGAGACTCCTCACAGAATGCTTACAGCATTCTGGTAATTCCTGAGTGTAAGGAAATGGAATCTTAAAACTGTGTGGAACAACACAATTTCTTTGGATGAAAAGAGTATCTTTAACCACGTGAGTTTTTATTCATGGTTTTATTATTGTATCTGATGTCTTCTGCTCTTTGGTCCCAAAGATCAGAGTCCCCTAAAATATATATTGAATCATTAGATGCATGATGAAAAATTAACTTTCCATCTCTAAGTATCCAGGTCCAGGTGGACACCTGCTGTGTCAAGTGTGAAGGAAAGATAACAGAGATACTCTTTCCTCCAGACCGCTGGGTTCAAGCGTTTCATGTGAGAAAAGAAAAGATAGGCTGAGAAAGTTGTGTGGTGTGGGAACACAAACTCCTCGGGAAGAAAAAGAGAAAGAAAGGTAGCCCAGAGCACCCAGAGCACTAATAAATTTGCCATGGCTGTGGTGGTTTTCTTAGCATCCATTCACTTTACATCTTAAGGGGGAGAGAAACCAAATCCTGACCTCATCAGAACACCAGACTATCTCTCTCCAGGTGTCTCAGTTATCTATCTATGCTCTGTGAACTTGGCAGAGATGGTCTTTTACAGGGAGGGTCTTCTCTCAGGGATCCCCAGAGAGAGGGGTCTCAGATCAGAGCTGCTTCAAATGAGTAAGGGATGTGCCTCTAGACCCAGGCCCCAATTAAGGGGGGTGGTGTTTTTCTTTTGCTGGGAAATGAGGAATACCACATCAGAGACTCTCTTCCATTTTAAAAGTATTTCACTGAAATATCTGCTTTCTGGCTATTGGCAAATAGCATGTTTTAAAGCCAGATATCCTGTCCAAATAGTAATAACAATATCACAACTTCAGTCACTAATACGCTTTCCCCTTTCTTCAATTTATTTAAAACAATTTTTCTTGTGGTTATAAAAGAAACTACAGAAATCATAGAAAACATACAAAATGTAGAGACAAAAAAGTCATGCATAATGCCACAACTTAAAGGCATTAATTGTTGCTAGCTTTTTTATTACTCTCTTTGCCTTTTGACTTTCTCTTACATATGTGCATGTATAATGTCATAAGGGGATCATGGGAAGTATAGCACATGGATAGCTTAATATGTCAGCTATTTTTCACATGAGAATTTTTCTCAAATTATAAAAACCCTTAGAGAATATCATATTTAATGACTATAGAATAGTCAATCTCTTCTGTGGACATAGCATCACTTTTTAAAATAGTACCTCGCAGATGCAACATGTGGGGCTTGGGGGGTAGGAAAGGAATAAATGAAACAAGATGGGATCAGGAGGGAGACAAACCATAAGAGACTCTGAATCTCACAAAACAAACTGAGGATTGCTGGGGGGAGGAGGCTAGGGAGAGGGTGGTGAGAATATGGATACCGGGGAAGGTTTGTGCTATGGTGAGTGCTGTGAAGTGTGTAAACCTGGCGATTCACAGACCTGCATCCCTGGGGCTAATAATACATTATATGTTAATTTTTAAAAGTACCTTGCTCTTAGACTTTTAGATTGTTTCCAATGTTCTGTTGTAAAAGCAACAATATCCTTGGTTGCCGGAGATACACTTCTGTGTCTGGGGAAGGAAGAGAAATGCTTAGGTTTGCCAGGGTGCCTGATAACCCTAACTGAGCCTTGTCAGGGCCTTTGTCTGGCTTTCTGTGGATGCTGGGTCCAGACTGAAGGAACAGAATGGGAGTCTTCCAATTCACTGATGATGGCAGGAGCCACTCTGTATATATGCTGCCCTTCCCAGGGGACAGGCAGGCTCTGGGAATGGGAGTCCATCCCAGGGTACAACCCCCCTGTTCCCAGTAGCCCTGGTAGGCCCAAGGACCTAACCCTTCCTCACTCTCTTTTTCTCAGAAAGAATGCCTTTTAATGGGCTCCCAGATGGCTGTGGTCATAGATACTAAAACAGAGGAGCTTGAAATGGCTTGGAGCCTACTTGGCCTAATAACAACAACAACAACAACAACAACAACAGTAGCTAATATTTATTGGGTATCTGCTTTGATGTGTGAAGTGCTTTACATACATCATGTTATTGAATTTGCAGACCCTTTGTTCTGAGAGCAAGAAGTATTGCTGCCCCCTGGAAAACAAGCAAGATAGGCTCTGAGAATATACAGAGTGTTTGGAGCCCAGTCCCACCATTTACCAGTAGCTCTATGACTTGGCAGATGTATCAGTCAGGAATGCATTTAGCTGCAAAACTCAGAAAACCCAACCAAGAGTGGCTTAAATAAGTAAGTAGTGGGGCACCTGGGTGGCTCAGTGGGTTAAGCCTCTGCCTTCGGCTCAGGTCATGATCTCAGCGTCCTGGGATCGAGCCCCGCATCTGGCTCTCTGGTGGGTGGGGAGCCTGCTTTCTCTTCTCTCTCTGCCTACCTCTCTGCCTACTTATGATCTCTCTCTCTGTCAAATAAATAAATAAAATCTTTAGAAAAAAAAAAGGTAAGTAGTTATTTCTCAGGCACAATGAGAATCCTGAAAGGAGCCAGTCCAGGGCTCACACAGTGTCATCAGGGACTCAGTCTCTTTCCTTCCTACCTGTGCTGTTCCTGGCACGTGGCTTTCCTCCTCATGGTGGCAGATGGCTGCTACATCTGAAGCAGGAAGGAGAAGTAGGGCAGAAAGCAGGGCCAGTTGCTCCATCAGGAAGGCAGAAGCTTTTTCCTAAATGCTCGCTTATGTCTGATTGGCCAGAAGTTGTTATGTGGCCACTTAGGTGTAAGGGGCTCTTTGGGAGAAGTTTCAGCTGCACGCACTGCTGTCCCTAAAGAGGTCAGTGTTCTGTTGGAAAGGGAGGCAGGGGGATGTTTGATGGGTGAGCTGGCATCAGTGGCTGTATCAGCAAGTCATTTAATATCTTGGAAGCTCAGTTGTTCCTCTGGTAAGAATTCCTTCCTATTCTAGTCGGGCTTTTTCAACCTCTAGGAGGTGTGTCAGCATATGGGAGCTCCTTGGGACAAGGGGAACCCTCAGGCCTGGGTCCCAGCCACATACACTCCATTCACCCAGGGCCTCTGTACTTCCCAGCAGGCCCCCTAACACCTCATCACTCAGGATGTACCAGGAACTCTAAGTACCTACTGTCTGACCATCACTTTAGAACTGGGCTTCCAGGGCTCCTTACCCTGGGGATTCTCCCAGGCATGCAAAACTGGGCTCTTTGCTACATTTATCTCTTGCTTCTACTGCCCTCTCTACTGTCTCACCCTAGCTTCTTCCTTGCTGCCAGTGCTGTGTCTCACAGTCAAATCCCCCCCAAAGAGATGATGTCTTGGGTCAAACAGTCATCACTCATGAGGAGCATCACAGGCAGAGTCTTACACCAGGCCACTCCAGTGGTCCCCAGTCACCCTTTAGCCACAGAACACACTGTGGCTTCTTTCCTTGGTAGAGACCTGTGGCGTGGCAGGTGGTAACAGATCCCACTCCCCCCACAGATATATTATATCAGAGTCTTGGGCACAAAGCTCTGAACAACTATAGGGACAGGGCACCATGCACCTTGAAATGCACAGGAGTTCTGTTCCAGGAAACTCTGTTACCCTGAAGTCAAGTAACAGGGAGGTACAGGCCCAGCTGGGCCTCTCTGGGCCCTGAGAGTCAAATGCCAGAGCCAGGCAAAGATGGCTGGCTTGCTTAAGACCGTGAGACAGGGGCCCTGGGTGGCTCAGTGGGATAAGCCTCTGCCTTCGGCTCAGGGTCCTGGGATCAAGCCCCACATGGGGCTCTCTGCTCAGCAGGGAGCCTGCTTCCCCCTACCCCCCTCTGTGCCTGCCTCTCTGCCCACTTGTGATCTCTGTCTGTCAAATAAGTAAATTTAAAATATATATATATATATATATATATATATATATATATATTTATTTATTTATATATATAAATATATATATATAAAGTCTAAGACAGGGTAGGTTGGGGGTTGCAGGCGTGATTCCTTGTACCTGGCCATTGGAGAGCCATGCACCAACCTGGGCCATGGGCTTACTAACGGCAGGGCAGAGAGGAGAATGTGGGTTCTCTGAAGAGAGGGAGGAAAGGTCTTGGGAAAAGGCTATTACTGGTCAGATTGCTGGCATTCCTGAGGAGGACCTTGTTTGAAAAGCAGGCTGCTGTTAGCTGCACTCTCCGTCCCAAGCCACCCAGAGGTGAGAGGCAGTTATCAGGACAAATGAGGGAATGTGTGTGCACATACTTTGAAATGGTGACTCACTCCAGAGGCCTCCTCGTTGGTGTTATTACAGCTGCTGCTGCTGCCGCAAAATAGCTTTGAACCCTGAGGTGTGAGGCTGCCTAGAGGTAGGGGCAGGGAGTTGGGGGTGGGGGGACTTGCAGGGCAGCCTGAGACATGAGACCCTGTGGTCAGTGATGGGCAGTGATTGGGGAAGGGACCTGCAGGATGGATGAATAAGGCTCTATCTCCTCTGTAGTGGCTGTAGGGTATTTGTGTGATTTCTGGTAGATAGAGAGATCTGGGCCTGAGGGTCGAATGGCAGAGCCAGGCAAGGATGCCCTTGTTGGTGCAAGGCTGTCCAAGCCAACCATCGGCAGAGGGTGTGGCACACCTCCACCAGATCCTGTCCCTGTGGGCCATGCAACGGCTTCATAGCAAACTGGGCACAAGCTCAGAGTCTCTTGAGACAGAAATCCCATTGTCCCTTTTCTCTCATTCACCCTGCATCCCTCTTGAAGCTGCGGCGGGTCAGGGCACTGCCACTGCTGGGCAGAGTTCCTGCCAAGTCCATGCAGTCGTTTCCGGCTGGTGCCAGGTCTGCCAGCCAGCTTCCCACAGCCACTGCCACTGGGCAACTGGTTTGTAGAAGCGGCTCACGCATAAGCTGTAACAGTGTCAGCAGAAAGTATTGGGTGGCCCTCCCTCCCTCACTAGATCCCTACCACACGTTCGCTGGCCCCGGGACTTCTCCTTCAGCCTGTCCAGGGCAAGAGAGCTGTACAGCAAATCTCCTGAGCATGAACAGTTCTGTGGAATAAAATTGGCTCCGTGGGCTGGCTGCCTTTCAGACGGCCAGCCAAATGGCCCTCTGCTAAAACTCTGAACTTGATTATGTGACATTTTTGTTTGAATCAGAGAGGAAAGCTGGATTCCTGAGCAGAGCCAAGCTGGTCATGGCTCTTGTTTCAGCTGTTTAGCACTAACTCCCTTTGGGGAAGAGTCCTCACTGAGCCCCTTTTTAGACACCCAGGAGAAGAAGGAGAGGCACACGCTCTCAAGCTTTAGAGGCCACTCCAGCAGGTGGAAAATCCAGGGTACTTGTCTCACCCACACTGAGAAAAAGCTTTGTTTGTGAAGGGCTATGCCAAGGGAGAATTGGCTCACCCTAGTGCTGACCCACTGGAAGAGATGGGATCGGGGTTGACCATCAGGGGTGAGAGGTCCTCTTCCAGTCCCTGGCCAGAGCAGAGCTCCAGACCCTCAGACAAGGCACAAAGAAGGGCACAGCTCACCCTTGTCTGGGCACTCAGCCCTCAGCAATCTGCTCAGCACCCTTTCCATGTGGGAAACACGTATGGCCATGAGTCCCCATCATTCCCACATTCCAGGACACATCTCCCTGCTGTGTCATGATCCAAATTTCTGCCACTTCCTTCTCCACGTTCTGTGATCTGGAAAAGTGGTTTTTCTGCCCATCCTTGCATCTTGACTACAATAGCACAACAGCCTCATGAGGCTTCCTGCCTCTGGGTCTCATCATCGTCGTCGTCAGCAGCATCCTGTATATATTTCTAGCATAACTTGCCGGAGCATGGCGCAGTCTAATTATTCCTCTGTTGGGAAGCTCTCAGTGCCTCCTCACTGCCTGCAAGAGACAGAAGAAAATGGGAGAACCTTCCTTTGAGATTTGGTTCCCACTTGCCACTCTGAGTCTTAATACATTTTGTCCTGCCCACAGCTCCAAACACAGATGCTCAGGAAACACTGAGAGATGGAGTGAATGAATATAAAAATTAGGAAGCCAAATAAGAGTTCTTTGGTGTTCTTAAATTTTCTATAGAAGTATCATGCTAATATATGTGTGAGATTAGTCATTGATAATCTTTTTATGGTTTTCTTGAGCTATGTCTCTTATCCAAAGAATTGGGAACCCTTCTTATTTTAAAAAAACGGCGAGGTTTATAGAATATATAAGGAAATTGAAAGTCAAATAACATTTTGATCTTTAATTTTTGAATTTGTAGCTCAGACAATGCTTCCAAAAAGGATCTCGGTCATTTGCTCTTTTTTTAGCCAGTCGCTTCTCTAGTCAAATTTTAAAAGGTTTGGAAGAACATGTGATTTTTAAAATATCCTGGAGGACTTTTCCACGCCTGGGCAGCTCATGGGTCAATGCACAGCTATTTTTCTGTGTAAGTAGAGTGAGAGTGTGCTCTGCCAGTTCACTGAAGGTTGGGGGCCTGGTTGTCTGAACTGGGAGGTTGGATGGAAGGATCTTTTTTCCCCTCTTGTGCCACAGCTGGGCTTCACTACAGAACTGCAGACATGTGCTATCCCGTTTGTGTTTGCATGCGTGTACCTGCTGCAAGGTATTTTCTTCTGAGCTGATCCCTTTAAATTGTGGGGAGTCTGACTCCTGTGTCAAAGGTATAGCACACAGGTGTGAACAAAGTAGTCATTTGGAGAGTAGTGCCAAGATAGTGTAGACTGAACCATGTAGGAGTTAGGAATAGCTTTGGAATATACAACTCCAAATAAGATACAGTTTCCAGCTGATTTGAAGGCCTACTATTTTTTAAGGTTTGAGCCATGCTTATAGGCACCTTCTGGTCAAATGAGGGTGGAGGAGCCGGGACTGGCACCCAGGGATCGAGTTCCCAGCCCAGCTCTGCAATTCATCCATTGATTTCCCTGGGAGTTGTATAGTACCTTTCAATTTAAAGGGTTGGGTCAGTCTGTTCTTGTGCTGCAGATCCTCTCTCTAGCCTTCTCCACCCTGTCCTGTGCTCTGGAAGCTGATCAGTAGGGACTATATGAATGGGCTTCCTTGCTTCCTGGCCCCCTATTGCATTCTTACCCTATAAGGAAATTATCATACAGGACATTAGGGGACAGGGAGTGGCAGAGGAATAGGGCCAAAGTATTGATTCTCCTGGCTCCTCCTTGTATCTGTCTCCTGGCAGGTAGCCCTTTCCCCAGGGCACTCTGTCTGAAGGTTCCAGTAGCCTCTTCTCCCTCACCCTTTTGGTCCTTAGGATGTAACTGTGGCACTGTTACGGGTCCCAGAACACTACAATGTGGTTCCCCTAGTCCCTGCCCACCCTTTATAAATGGCCCTTTTATTAAACTCTCCTCAAATTACCCAGTTTGAGAGTACCATCTGTTTCCTGCCAGAACCCTGATGGATACAGTTCCTAAGATCTTTTCCAGCTCTGAAAAAAGATGCCTGCAGGGGAGGAGCTGCCCCTTTGGGGCTCCCATTTTTCACTCACGCCTCCCTTCATGGTTCACCAGGATCAGGGGAGGGAGGGACTGGTAGAAACATGATCTCTAGAGCACAAAGTCACTAGGATAAGAATCACCTGTGCCTTGGTAGGCATAGGCTGTTAGAACCCTGATTTTCAAAGAATACACGGGCGTGCTCTTCCTCTGTGGTCAGTGGTGGACTTTCCCCACCTTTCCCTAAGGGCGGCTCACACCATTTGAGGTAGGACTGTCCCTCCTACCCCTTGCTGCCTCTGTGACTTTGAGCAAGTGACTTCCCCCTCTGAGCCTCAGCACCTTTCCTTCTAACCTGGAGTTGGTAACGCCTTCCCTGGCCTGCACATGACTGTTAAGAGGTGCAAAGGAGGAAGTCTGTGGGAAACCGCTTTGATGAACATCAAGTTCAGGACTAAAGAGGATTGTAGTCATAAACAGCTTTTATTGTGGTAGGGGTCACAGGCAGGGCACAGAGCCCAGTGGGACATTACCCCTGCTTCCGTCCTGGCCAGAAACCTGCCTTCATTCATTGTGTCCTGCTATGTGCACTTGCTGAGACATACGTGGCTCCCAGAGTGTCAATTTCAGGATCAAAGTGTGACCTCAGAGATACCAGATTACAGAATCATGTCATCAGACAGAAAGAGCAGCTTTCTGACATTCCTGGAATTCAGATCCCGGCCTTAGCAGTCTTAGGTGACTAGTTATGGCCCTTCCAAAAGCAGCTGCTTCAAAATAGTTCTAAGAGAGGATAAAGGATTTGAATATATTTTATTTATACATTTTTAAATATCAAAGTTATCACAGAGACTTCTTGGCATACAAGAAAAATACCTGCTTGTAGACTACATATTTCAAGTCCAGTTTTTTTCTTTAAAAAATTATAAAGGGGCTTAAAGAATTATCATATTCACTTGGTACTGTCGCTCTTGTTAGGCCATATGCATACAGTCCACATGTATAGACAAGTGGCAGAGCTGGGGGAGGCAGGAAGAGCTAAAGAAATGACAGGCTATGAGTCCATGGCATTCAGTGCCCTAGTGGATACACAATTCACTGTATTTATTACCCAGCAGCTCAGTACTCTGCACAGAGCAATGTGCGTGAATGGTAAGAGCATAGTACTTAATGGGAAAAAAGAAGAATGAAATGCACAAACTAGTATTTCAGTAAGTTAAAAATAGGTGCATAGATACACCCATTGCACATTTAGTAAGCACTGTTGTGGACATAAGGATACACCTCAGGCATATTAGGAAATATCTCTGTGGGGCAAGGGGGACCGAAATGGGCTGTAGACATAAAAGGAAAAAACTGCTTGTATACGTAATACAGTGTTAATCAGGAACTGTTGCATATGGCAAATGCAGCCTGCTGCTCCTGAGGTATAAAACAAACCAAAAGAAAGTCCTCAGTTTTTCTTTATCTTTTAGGTTTTAAAAGAAACCTAAAAAGGGTTTTACTGTTAGGTTTGAATGGTCTTCCCCCATAGCCCTCATTGTAGCCCCTGAACCACAGTGTAACGTTAATGGTACAAAAGTAATCTGTGTAGGGTGAGAGCACAGACACGGCACGAAAGCTGTGTAGAAACCACACGAAGGGAAGGATGCTGTGAGCCGCCCCTCAGGCTCACTTCTGGCAGTGCCCCCCAAGTGGGCCAAGGTCCATCACAGCAGGCAAGACTATTCCAAATATGGTTCTCTTTTGTTAAAAAAAAAAATCCCTTAGGGAAAGTAGAAGATATAGCAAATGCATGTAAACTTATCAGAAGAGCCTTCATAAAATATTTTGAGCAATACACCCTGCTTTCTCCTTTTGATGTGTTTACTTTTAATCTCTTATGGGTAATTTTTTTTTCTGCAGAAGTGATATCCCATGTCTACATATTCCCTTTTTACATAAATTACACTTTACATCCTTATCCTAGTTATCTTCCCTTAATGTTGCATTTAACAATATTTTTCCATTTTGCTACATGGACTGTCAGCATCATTTTTAATGGCCATGTAATACTCTATTGACTGAATATACCAACACTTACTAGAATGACATTTAAGCTGCTTTCCACTTATCCCCAACATATAAGTAATGCAGAAAACGCTGCATGTAACCTCTTCATATTTTAAATAAGTCCCTTAGGGTAGATTCAGGAAATGGAATTACTAGGTGAAAGAGTATACAAAAAGCATCTGTACCTTTGATACAAATTACTAAATTGCTTTCAAAAAGGATAGTAGCAATTGCACTTACAACAGTAATACATTCTTTTAGCAACATGGTGTTTAAAAGTTCTTTATTGCCAATTTAATAGTTCACATGCATTGATTTTATTTTTGTGTTTCTTTGATTAATAAAGATATTGAAATTTTTCTAAGTTTGAGATTAGTACATTTGTTTATATTACTATTTGGGTGGTTTTGGACTTTTCTTTTCAATTTGTACCCAATCCTTACCCAGTGTTTAGTAGTTGTCATGATTCTGCAACTGTTTTTCATTTTCCCTTTAAAATGTTAAAAAAAAATTTTTATATAAAATGTTTTTCTTTAAAGAATCTGATACTGATTCATTGGTGTTTTTTGTTTATTTTGTTAGCCAGATAAAAATCAAGATACTGTTGGTTAAATTTGAGAAAGAAATTTTACAGCAAGGCATAATGAAAAATGCACTGAATCAAGGGCTTTATAGGCAGATAAAATGACGGTTCAGTACCTGACTGTGATGTCCTGGCTGGGCAGATCACTCAAGCGTTCTGAGCCTCTCTGTCTTCACTTCTGCCATGGAAATTATGACCCACCTTCAACCTGTGGGACTGGCTGGGCTTATGAACAAACACTGGCATGGTGGATTTTCCCAGTAAACAGGAATCCTCTTCCTGCTCCTTGCCCTCCAGATCCTAGGGCTGAGCAGGCTGCTAAGGGGGCGCTGAGCGGCTGGTCAGGAGAAACAAGCTGCGGTTCTTACCCAGGACTGCCTGTGGCGTGCCCAACCCTGCCCCAGGGGCCCCCTGTTTCCTTCCAGGCAGGAGGTCCAGGGACTCGGGTTAGTTGCTGTGCCCCTCCAGTGGGTCTGAACAAGAGGGTTATTGTTCTGGCCTATCGGATTACCAGCTTCCTGTTTGTCCTGGTATAGCTGTGTTCTCTCAGTCAGCAGTAGGAGGGAAAGGAATAGTCCTGGATGGGTAACCTAGGTTCTCTAATTCCTCCTGCAGTGGGAAAGCCTGGCCCTTCTCACCAGGGGCTCTGTGATCCTGATCATTTGAGCAGGCTCGACACCAAGTCCCATGTGTGGGGAGGGAATAAAGGAAGGAATGGCAAGTCTCCATTGCTTGGAATTCAGAACTGTGGTGCCCAGGTTCTAATGCCAATGGATTTCAGTTATATGGTGATTAAACATTAAACTTTAATTCCCCACAAAGTGAATGCACCACACCTTCCCATTCTCTTCATATTCTGGGAAGGGTGGTTAAGTCATGAACAGGATTCAAATCCCAGCCCCCCTGTGTGTGACTTTGAGCCAGTGACTTACCCTCTGCGTGCTTCAGTGTCCCTATCTCTAAAATGGGAGAATAATAGTAACTGCTTTGTAGGGTTGCTATGAAGGGTAAATGAAGTAGTGTGAATAAAGTATTAGCACAATGCTAGGCCAAGTATTCTAGCACAATTCTTAGCACAATTCTAGCACAAGTATTAGCACAAATCTAGGTCACAGATAGAGTGACCCTACAACAGTTTGCATAAGGCCCTAAGATTTTACTTGTTGAATTCCCTTTGAATCTATGGTTCTCAGAGGCTGGACTATATTCTTCTCTTCAGAGATCTGGAAGTTCAGTATAGAGGTAATTTGATGAAATTTCTCAGTTATTTGAAGCAGATAATACTTGCAAAGAATGTGCATCAAGAGTACAGAAGATATATTCCTAAAAAGTTGGTCATAGAATAGAACGAATATTTTATTTTTATTGGCTCAGTGGGTTAAGCCTCTTCTTTCTGCTCAGGACATGATCTCAGGATCCTGGGATCCAGCCCCACATCGGGCTCTCTGCTCAGCAGGGAGCCTACTTACATCTCCCCCTCTGCCTGTCTCTCTGCCGACTTGTGATCTCTCTCTCTCTCTCTCTGTCTAATAAATAAATAAAACCTTTTTAAAAAATAAAAAATAAAATAAAATTTAGGGCTATATTTCCACGGAAAAAGTTGCTTGCTGCTGAAACCAATGTCCTTTTGTCCTTGACAAATACATAGAGGTTGAATTACATTGTGCAGGGTGGGGGCCAAGGGCGCTGTGAGAGGTGTGAGCTTAGCACATGTGAATGTGGACTGTGATGTCTGGGGGAGATGAGACGGTGGGGTATAGCTCTTCTCAAGCTCCACTGGTTCCAAGGTCAAGGCTCCTGCCCTGTAGGCAAAGTCCCAGCCTCTGCCCTGCTTTATGACTGTCAGTAGGGCTTTGTTAGGTGGTGATTTTGTCCTGTGTCTTTCATGGGTGCTAGGACAGACGCAGAGCCTACAGTGAGTATGTAGGTAATTTAAGTCACTTCATTCCCTTGCTTCTTTCAAAACAAGTTTATCATGGGCTGACTCAGTTTATTGCTGTACTCAGGAAATCGAAGCAAAGGGTGAGCCCTCGATGTGGTTATGGCCACTGCTACATTCACTTTTCCTCAGTGTGCTTTGCTGACATGACTGAATACTAAGTCAGAGCATAGTACCTTTTGGGTTTCACAGACTTGGGGAGATCCCTTTTGGTAACAATTTTCAGCGCGCTCAGAACTTCAGAACTGAGTCGAGGCTGTAGAGTGATGACTTCTTTTCTGTTACTCAGCAAGAACTGGGAGAGAATTCACAGAGGGGCAGCAAGATGTAAGAAGCAGGTAGAGCTGTGCATCTGGAACGGGGTAGGCTGAGGGATGAAGGAATAACAGAGTCTTCTTGATCTGGGGTGTAGATTACTTGCTTACTTTTCCACCGAACACCCAACAAGAAAACCCTTTGGCCAATAATAAGGATTTCTTTGCAGGCAAATAGATTTTCTTTAACATTTTAGTGAACTTCCAAAACGGGTTTCAGATTCTCTTACTAGGAAGGGCAAGATGTGAGGGAGCAGCAAGAAGCAGGAAGCTCCGAACACCTGGGTGGCAGGTGTGACCCTCTCCGCAGAGAAGGGAGGAGCAGGACCCTGATAATGCTTAAAAGTCAACAGCTGTCATTAGGAAAATCTCTTTTTAGTTAATTACAGTTTAGCATATTCATTTGTAACTTTGAAGCACCTTGATTTATCGTGTCTTGGGGGGGCGTCTAGAATGACTGTACCAGCAGGGAAAGGTGGATACTACTGTGGCTCCCCCTGGAGGAGGGGAGGCCAGCTCCTTCTGCAGTCAACCCCAACCACTCCTTCCTTCCATCCAGGCAGATGTTTTCAGGCCTCAAGAGTAATTTCTGGAATAGGGCATTGTAGTACCTAGCTTCTTGTTGGTTTGGAAATACTTCTTTTATGGGTGGTTTTGTATTAGGAATCTCTGGGGTGTTAGCCAGGCTGCAAGCTACTGAGGCATCAGTTGACCACAAGAGGCAGAAGAGTTCCCATGTGTTTAGGGTGGGAAGGAGGGAAGAGATGTTAGCTGAGGCCAGGTATTGGGGTTGATTGGGGGAGGGGGTAGCATGGGAACCAGCCCAGGTTCAGTAATAACTGGGAAGAGGCAGAAATGTATTAGGAGGGGCGCCTGGGTGGCTCAGTGGGCTAAGCCTCTGCCTTTGGCTCAGATCATGATCTCAGGGTCCTGGGATCGAGCCCCACATCAGGCTCTCTGCTCAGCGGGGAGCCTGCTTCCTCTTCTCTCTCTGTCTGTCTCTCTGTCTACTTGTGATCTCTATCAAGTAAATAAATAAAATCTTTAAAGAAAAAAGAAAAAGAAATGTATTAGGAATCTGGTTATCATTTCAAAGGGAGTCTGACACTTAACAAACAAGGAACCTTAACTACTTGTAGGGTTTGTGAGAGCCTGTAAATGAGTAACCTTCCCATTCCACAAATATTTCATAAACATTACCTACACATTAGGCACTATGTGATAAACCCTCACAAGTCTGCTTTGTTATTTCTGTTATTCTGTCTTCATCATCACCATAGCCCTAACACCAGCCCTGGTCTATTTTCAACCATAGCTTCCCCCTTTTGTTTTATTTATTTTATTGTTAATTGAAATATAATTGACATTTTTGCTTCAGGTATACAACATAGTGATATGACAGCTCTATATATCACTCGGTACTGACGATGAAAAGTGTAATCAACACCTGTCACCACACTGTACTTATTTATTTTATAACTGGAAGTTTGTAACTCTTAACTTCCTTCACCTATTCTACCCATCCTCCCACCCTCTCCCCTCTGGCAACTTTTAGTCTGTTCTCTGTATTTATGAGTCTGTTTCTTTTGTTGTGGTATATCTGTTCATTTCTTTTATTTTTTAGATTCCACATATGAGTGAAATTATAAGGTCTTTGTCTTTATCTGGCTTATTTCACTTTCGCTTCTACTTTTTAAATGCGTACTCTGGGGCGCCTGGGTGGCTCAGTGGGTTAAAGCCTCTGCCTTTGGCTCAGGTCATGATCCCAGGATCCTAGGATCGGGCTCTCTGCTCAGCCGGGAGCCTGCTTCTTCCTCTCTCTCTCTGCCTGCTTCTCTGCCTACTTGTGATCTCCATCTGTCAAATAAATAAATAAAATAAAATAATCTAAAAAAATAAAAATAAAAAAATAAATGCTTACTCTGTGCTGACACTCTCCTAACATTATTACAAGCATTATTCAATTTAACCTTCACAGTAACTGTCCTTCCATGGGTAAGGGTAACTGATACTCAAAGAGCTTAAATAGTTTGAGTCAAAACTTGATAGACATGTAAATGAAAAGTAGTATTTTAAAACCAAGGTCTACTTGATTTATCCACTGCCTAGTATGCCTCCTAAATGAGCAAACAGTATAAGCCTCAGCAACCTATACCCTTTATACTCAGACTGCCTGGAATATTTAAGACTAAAATACATAGGTGGCAGAACGGGAGGCATAATCCCTGCTTTTCCTTTTTCCCAGAAAGCAGAGGGGGAATGGTTTCCTGAAGATTGTCTTGCTTTCGGGTGGAAGTGAGACACTGCAAACTGGATATGCCTATTAATCTATTTTTATTTCAAATCAGAATTTTTGTGACACAGTCAAGATTATAGGTGTTAGAGATGAAGAAACTGAAGTCCACACAGAGGATGAGCTTTACCCAGGATTACAGAGAGTAAGAACATTGTTCCAAGAATCTAGCAACTTTGTTCTCTCTGTGTGGGAACATACATCTGCCTGCAACTGTTTCAGGGCTTCTATTCTATAGTCTACTTATCTGTTCTTTTGCCAAAATTACATTTTCTTAGTTACTGTTGCTCTATAAGTTTCAGTATCCAGTGGAGCAAGTCTATTACTGGCTCTTTGCTTTTCCACTTAAATCTTAGAATCAGTTTATCTGTTTCTAGTTTCCATAAAACAAATAAAAACTGCTATGGTTTTCTCTAAGACTGCATGGAATCTAAGGAAAAATTGACATCTTTCCAATATGGAATCTTCAAAACCATGAACATGGTATGTCCCTCCATTTTTATGGACTTCAAAATTTTTCCAAATAACATTTAAAAATTTTCCTAGTACTTTAGGTCTTGCATATCTTACGTATCATAGTTTATTCCCAGATATTTTCTATTTGGATGCTAGTGTAAATTATAACTTTCGATTCTTTTTCCTTTTCTAAATATCTAGAAAATGTAAATCTAAATATTTATTTAGAAACATGAGAGATTTTCAAACTGACTTTATATCTCCCAAAAAATTGATTCTAGAAATTTATCCAAAGATTCTTTTGGATTTTCTATGCACACAATCAAAAGAATCTGTGAATGAGTTGTTGTTTTTTTTTTTTCCCCCTCTTTCTTACACCTCCTTTTTTGCAGTATGATGTTAGATAGAGGTTGTGATTCAGCCATCCTAGTCTTATCCTTGATCTCTGTAGGAAGCTTTCAACATTTCACCAAGTATGATGAGTGCTACAGTTAGTTATAAATATAATTTATCAGATTCAGGAAGTCCTTATCTAGTCCTGGTGTGCAAGGATTTTTATCCTAAATGGTTATTGAATTTCATCAAATTATTTTTCTGACTCTATGATATTTTTCTCCTTTATCCTGTTAATGTGATGAATTGTATTCCTGCATTAAACCCATTTGCTTGTGATGTATTATCATTTTTATATGTTGCTGGGTCCATTTTTGAATATTTTGTTCAGGATTTTTAACATCTTTGCTCCTGACAAGGATTGCATATAATTTCACCCTTTGGTAATATCTCTGCTGTGGTTTAGTTTGTCTCATAAAATGAACTGGTAAGTGCCATCATTTTTCTTCTCTGGAAGAATTTGTGTAGGATATGTGTTATTTCTTCCTTAAGAGTTTATTCAAAATGGGTGTTAATTGTTCTTTAAACATTTGGATATTTTCTTTTAGTACTTTGACAATATTCCAGTGCCTTTTGGCTTTCAGTATTTTCATTATGAAATCAACTGTCCATCATATTTAAGTCCCTTGATGAGTCGCTGTCTTTTTTCCCACTGGCTGGTTTAGGATTTTCATTTGTCCTTGGTGCACAGCAGTTTACTGTGAGGTGCTTAGGTATGGCTTCTTTTCATTCATCCTGTGTGGGGTTTATCCATATAAGATATTTTATCTGTGCTTGATGTCTTTTTTTCAGTTTTAAAAATTTTTGGCTCTTCTTCTGCATGGTTCTTTTCTTCCTGTCCTGTGACTGTAACTGCATATCTATGATCCCTTCTTCATTCCCTATATCTCTTACTCCCTCATCTTTATTTTCTATCATTTTGTCTCTCTCTTTCAAACTAGGAATTTTCTTGAATCTATCACTTAGTTCACTAATTTTCTTTTCAAGCTATGTTTGAGTTGCTCTTAAACCCATCTATTGAATACTTTTTTTTTTAATGTCCTGTAAACTTCTTGCATTTTTTTAAAGATTTATTTATTTGTTTTAGAGAGAGAGTACAAGTGAGTAGGGGGAGGTTCAGAGGAAGAGGGAGAATCCTGAAGCAGACTCCACGTTGAGCATGGAGCCCAGTGCAGGGCTCAGTCCCAGAGCTCTGAGATTATGCCCTGAGTCAAAAACCAAGAATCAGAGACTCAACCAAGTGCATGACCCAGGGACCCCACATCTATTGAATTGTTAATGTGAGTTATTTTGTTTTTAAATTCCAGGGTTTCTCTAGGTTTTTGTCTTTTATTTTCTTTCTAGTTCCCTAAAAAACTTCTCAATTTTATCTTTGAACATATTCAGCATAGTTTAAAAAAAAATTCTATGTCTGATAGCACTTTTATTTTTAGCCCCTGTGAGTCTGTTTCTATTGCCTGTTGTTTTATTCAGTATCCATTCATATTGTCTTATATCCTCCTCCTATACCTGGTTACTTTTGATGGACTGCTAACCATCAGAGATGAAAAGTTGACAGAAATAACTTGAGACCTTCAGTGATGTTATCTAACTTTCAAGAGCATTTATATTTGCTTCTGGCAGGACCCAGAGCACCAGTGATCTATTGTCACCGCCATCCAGTGGGATTGAGAAGACCTTTGTATCTGTGAGGACCAGTCTGCTTGTGGCTCACCTTTACTCTCAGAGTGTAGCACTTTGGGAATAGGACTCTAATTTTAGATCCCCTAGTTCCACAGGCGTCCAGAGCACAGCCGAGCCTTTCAGCCTCTTAGCCAGCTCTTCCAGGAGCAGGCATTCTTGGAGGAAGTGTCCTGAAATTCCAGGCTTGCCTCTCAAGATTTCCCTCTTCTGAATCTTGGCTTTGTTATTCTTCATTGCTTGATAATCCTCCATAGCTTCCAGCAGAATTTTAAAAATATTTTTCTAGCTTTCTTCATTCTCAGCAGGAGGGTTAGTCTGAATTACCTAGTCTAGTATTATTTCAGCGGTTTTTAAATGTGCTGCCTTTATTCACATGGTGCATGCTGTGGATTAAATTGTGTCCTACAAAAAGACATGGGGAGAAGTCCTAACACCAGTACCTCAGAATGTGACCTTATTTGGAAATAGGGTCATTGCAGATATAATTAGTTAGGATGAGGTCATACTGTAGCCGAGTAGGCCCTTAACCCAATGGGCTTGTGTCCTTATAAGAAGCAGAGAAGATACACAGAGACAGAGGCACACAGGGAGAAGATGACCACGCGAAGACAGAGGCAGATATTGGAGTGGTACATCCACAAGCCAAGGAGCAGCGAGGGTTGCCAGCAAATATCAGATGCTAGAAGAAGCAAGGCATTCTCCCTGCAAGTTCAAGAGGGCATATGGCCCTGCAGATACCTGGATTTCAGACTTCTAGCTTTCAGAACTGTAAAGCAGTAAATTTCTGTTATTTTAAGATACCCGGCATAAATGGCTTTTGATATGGGAACCTGAAGACACAAATACATTGCTTTATAGTGTACAAAGTGCTTTCTCAGAAACCACAGTGTTTTTCCCAAAAACCACAACTATCCTGACAGGAAGGGGGGCAGGTGGGTAGTGCTAAATGAGATCGGTTAGGGAAACTGAGGCCCAGAGAGGCAGGATCTAGGTGCCACATTTAGGTACACAGGTGCCAGGCAGAGCCTGAATCGTAGCTAGGTGTCCTGCTTCTTTCTACCCACTGAGATGCCGTAATCTTCATCCAACTTCATCCCATCTCTCCAGTGTTCTAGATCAAGAGAGGTGCCCAATGACTCCATTGCTAATGTTCATTGCTTTGGAGTTTGAAAGGAATGGAACATTTTCTTGAACATTTACTGGGAAGTGTACACATTCATTTTTGTGTTCATTCATTTGTTCAGCAGACACTTACCGAGCACCGAGGTCCTATGCCTCGTTGAGGTCAGAGCATAGTACAGGGAAGGACAAATGCAGGAAGGCTAGAACAAGAACTCAGTTTCTTTCCTCAGGAGCTCACAGCTCAAAGGCAAAGAAGGTATATCTTTACAACTAAATTATTGTAGCTTTTATTTATTTTATTTTATTTTTTTAAAAGACTTTATTTATTCACCTGACAGACCGAGATCACAAGTAGGCAGAGAGGCAGGCAGAGAGAGTGGGGGGGAAGCAGGCTCCCTGCTGAGCAGAGAGCCTGATGCAGGGCTTGATTCCAGGACCCCCAGGATCATGACCGGAGCCAAAGGCAGAGGCCTTAACCCACTAAGCCACCCAGGTGCCCCTATTGTAGCTTTTAAAATAGAACTTAGCAGAGTATGAATAATTTTATTCAGGCAAAATGAGTTTTCCACTCTGATTTATATACAAATGAAATGTAAGAAAGTGTTTGTATTTCCTGTTTAATATTTATGGCACATCTTTTGTCCTAAAGTGTTAGACACTCTCATTGTAATTATTTAGAAAATTATCTGTGGATAAATTGTCCTAAATTATATCACAATATAGATGAATAAATTTAGACTTTATTAGATTGATGTCATCTACTTGAAAATGTAGCCTTACAGCAAACGCCAGACCACAGTGTACTAGATATAGTTTTACTATTAAATGTTTCTATTTAGTACACAGTGTTACTCAGTCATCAAATTTTTATTTATAACTTTCAAAGGAGTGTTAAAGGAAGTGTTGGGCAGTTCCTGTCCTCAGCCAGAGACAAACTGTAAGTGACGAAGCCTTGGTTCTTTGATTCATTCAACCTTAATTTGAGTATCCAGGCAGTGGGAATATGGTGGCAAATATGCACAAAGAAGCAAAGTGTAAAATTCAGTGCTATTGTGTTTGACAGTAAAAATTTGAGAGAAGAGCTAGATGAGCCAAGTGCCCAAAAGCATAGTAGGAATTAAGGCAGAGAAATTGGAGATTTTGGTTCATGGAACTGGGCCTTAAAAGGTAAGAAAGAGTTAGGGGCCAGCAGAAGGCCTGGCAGGTGTATGAAGTGAGGAGAGGTGGCGAGCAGAAGCAAAGGCAGGGGCAGGGAAGAACCAGAAACATACAGAAGGGTGCTCCAGAAGGAAATGTGCTCTTTATACTCAGTTTCACATGTGTACTTGCTTTCTTGAGTAAGAGAACAGACCTTGGGCCTGGTGCTCTAAGTCATAGTCTCTGCCTCTAACCAACTCTGACGTTGCTGAGGTCCCTTCATTTCTCTGTATCTTTAGTAAGGAACTAAAAAATCCACCTGGTATCAGAAAATTTCTAAGTCTAGCTTGTTGGAGCCCCTTCCACCCCTGCGCAACCTGCCCCCATTGCTTGCTTCATTGAGCCAAGGCTTTGCCAGCTCTGGAAATCCCTGTGTCTGCTTGGGCTGGCAGGCATCCCTGTGACCCCCTGAGCCGTGTGCCTAGTCTCTTCTTGGTGTCATGCCCCTGCTCCCAGACCGCCTCACTACCTTTAAGGACACATGTGTAATAGTTCCCAAGAACTATTGTATTACAATAGTTCTTGTATTTAATGTAGCTCTTGGAGTCCCCCAGCCTATCAATGTAGTCTGCTTCTCCCTGGGAATATCATCTGGACTCCTATTTCTGGAGGATCCTAACTTCATTCTGTCCTGCCAGTCACATTCTGTTTTTATATCAGCACAGTCTCTTACTAGTTCTCCATCCCATGTTCTTTTGCTTGAATATGCTCACAAACAAACAGACCAGACGTATATTGCTTTACGGTGACGCTAAGAAATTGTACTCTTCAATTATGGTAGAATTGTTTCTCATTTGTCTTTTTGCATCAGGTGGGATCTTAAATAAATGGCAGTGCCTGGAGCTTGGAAACAATTTGAATCATTCACCCAACAAACATTAAGAACTATGTGTGAAAAAAAAAAAAAAAAAAAAGAACTATGTGTGATCAGCTGCTGTTGGCCAGTCAGAACCATGAGGAAAACACTGCTCTCTCCCTCCTGTTCCCTCTCTGGAAGGGGAAACAGGACCTGGAGAATCATAGGAGGAGAACCCTAAGGGGCACTGTGGGAGTGGCAGGAGCACCTTTTATTGTAATAGGATTTGTGTCGGTGGGAATAGATGTTATCGAAAAGACTGTGTAATACACAAATAGATTCGGTGTGATACCAGTGGTTTTTGGGTGGCTCGGAAATCCCCCTTGGGCTGAGAGGATCATGCCTTTCTTCCTGCCCTCCTCCCGTCCCACAGCAGCTCATTTCAGCTTGCAGTATTTTATAGTAGGGTCCTTGTATGTACCTTTTTAAAATGTACACCCATTGATATTTTAAAGTTTAGAAACTATACTTTTCTATAAAAGACACTCAACTCTGTACCCTTGGGAAATTGGGCTTAGGGTCTCATGGTCAGAGTATCCTTGCTGTTGCCAGGAGTCTGCTTCAAGACTGTATCCCTCACCTGAGGACATTCTAAACAGTGTCCTCAGTTCAGAATTGAAAGCTTTTCCCTTCCCTGGAAAAACAGTTGTGGAATTTTGGCTCAAGTTAATAATTAACACGACATGACAGGACAGAATCTCTGAATATGTTTTCACCTCCATCTTTATTTTAAAAGTGAAGTGTGAGGTAGAGCCCGGAATAGGAAGAGGCGGGGCAGGTGTGGAGGACCATTTTCAGAGGGATTTGATGGCAAAAGGTATTTGCTAATCCAAAACCAGGTCCTGGAGAAGCTGAGGAATCGGTGGAAGGCTGCAGTTTCGGGAGCTGGAGAATTATTTAGCAGATGGGACCCTGAAGCGGAGGAAGAATCATCAGGGACCAAATGGAAGGAGGGCCAGGGCTCCCCTTCTTCAGGGTAATGGGCCCTCCATCAGCTTCTGCAGACCCTCCTGGATTCCAGCAGTTATGTGTGTCCGGGCCTCAGGAGAGACAGAGAAGGAAGTTTGGTTTGTAGGGCATTCCCCTCAGTGAGTAGGCCCAGTGAGGTAACCCACAGGATGGCTGGGGAAGGGAGCTGGCAAAATCAGGCAGGGTCCAGAAAGCTCAGTGAAGAGGCTGGAGAGTTAGGAAGCCTGTAGGGTGATTGCTTCTCTCAGGTTCTGCTAGAAGCTTAAGTAACACTCACATTCCCTCCTAGTTCCAGAGGTCAGAAGTCAAATCAGCTTTGCTGGCTTAGAGTCGGGTGTTGGCAGAGCTGGGTCCTTCTGGAGGCTCTAGGAGACAATCTGTTTCCTGACCTTTTCTGGTTTCGGGGGCACCGGCATTCTTCAGTTCATGACCCCTTCCTCACTTAACTCCAGCCTCCTGTTCTTTTCTCCTGTCTCCTACTTCCTATGTTGACCTTCTTGGCATCCTTAGGATTTCATGCAGGGCCTGTTTGAATAATCCAGGGTCATCTCCCCATCTCTAGATCCCTAATGGAATAAGTATACTTTGCTACAGAGGTAACATTTTACAGGTCCCAGGGGTTCAGATGTGGCTGCCTTTGTTGGGGAGTCTTATTCAACCTTCTGTAGGACAGAAAGGATTTTGCTAAGTCGTGAGAAACAGTTTCTGGATGAAAGACAGGAATTCACATCTCTGCTTGAAGTCTTTGAGCATGTGCTTCGGCGCCCTGCCTTGGGGGGGCTGAACCAACCTGGTGACCAGAATTGAGCTCCTCAGACCTTCCCTCCAGCAGGCGGAAGGCTGCCTGGCCTTTGCCGGGTCTCGGTGAGACTGAGCACTGTGGGGGCAGCTCTCTCCCGAGCTGACTTGCCTGCTGCTGCAAGCAGGGGTGGGAGCTGCTGGAACTCCTCAGGAAGGAAGCAGTCTTCTCCTTTTAATTGGCAGCTTGAACTGTTCCGTAGTACTGCTCCCCCTCAGATCAGATGTGTTTCCACTGCCTGTGAACATCTGCCCTGGTGCTTTCATGGCGGAGTGGAGGGGAGACAGGCCCTGTTGGGCGCCCTGGCAGGGGGTGTGGGGGAGGCCCAGGCTCTTCCTCACTTGGGTCTGTGGATGGTCGAGGGCCAGGCACAAACGATGGAAACGTCCTCATAAAGAGTGGTATTTTCAACAAGTGACCTTGTGGGAGGGAAGACCAGCGACTGGTTCAAGACCGACAGTCCCTTTCACACCTGCATTGCAGTGCTGTCAGTCACTAGGGATTTCATGTGGATGTCTTCCCCTTGCTGTATGGACACGGGCAAGTCTTTTAAACCTAAGCTCACTTAGGTTTAAGCAGACATAATAGTTCAGCCCAGTTCTGGTCTCTTCCCTGCCCCAACCCCCATGTGCCCTACTACCCTCTGCATTTCTTAGCCCTGTGGGCCCGGCTCCACCAGCTGTGCGTTTACATCTGTGACCCTCGGCCTTTGTGAGCCTCGGACAACCAGACCCCTCATGAAGGAACCAGAGAGAGAGGGAGCTGAGAGAGCGGTCCTGGTACTTTCTCACCCATGACTTTATCTCTTTCTTGAACCCCTGGAGGTGGCCAGCACAGGGCCTTTATTTCCCAGCTGACAGTTTCCTTTTGGAGCAGCTCAGTGACTTGCCCAAGGAGGGGCTGTTGGGGACGGCTGCTATTTGGGATTCTTTGCACTGCTCACACGTGAGGAGCAACACCACCGTGCTTGGCTAACAGGATGGCACGTGCCCCATGGCACCGTCTCCTCCACAGGCAGGAGAGAGACCAGACAGTGTGCAGGACCAGTGCCCATTCTGCTGGACACATTTGACCCATGCCACAGTCCTACGTCCACATTTAGAAGCTGTGTTATAGGCAGCTGGGTATGTGTGTGTCTGTCCCCTCCCACTCATTAGTATGGGCCTTTCTTGAGGACAGAAACATTTTTTTAACTGATTTTAAGTTCTCAGTGCCTAGTCAGCCACTGGCACATAGCTAGTGTGAAAAAGCAGTCCCATCCCTTACCACCACACATGCGTGCGCACACGCACACACACACACACACACACACACACACTGTACAACTTTTAAGCTGATGTGTTTGGACTCTCTCAGGTCCGTGAGTCCTTCCCTGTGTGGTAGGCAGATGTCCCTCCTTTAAGGCAGTGATCATTACAACTCCTGGTCATCCTGGGGCAGCCCATTTCTTCTCTTTGTACCCTGTCATCTCAGGCCTTGTCTCTGTGGAGTTCACATGTGCTTGAGGACTTCTTCCCAAGTCGTGGGGAATGAAGACTTGGGCTTCGGGGTAGAGAGGTAGCCCGGGACAGCCCCAGAGACTTCCTGTGGAGAGGATTGCCAGGGCAGCCGAATTAGCGGTGGCTGGAGGTGACTCCCAGTCTGACTCTTGAGTGCTATCCTCAGACCTGTGGCGCTATGGAGCATGAAGCCCCGGGTCTGTGCCCAGACTGAGCCCGAGCGGCCTGAAGAGCAGTGCCCTGACGTACCTGAAGCAGGGGTAGCAGTGGCCAGTTGGATTCCCAAAGTGAAAGCAGATCTCAGGACAAAAACTGGGCTACGAAGTCCCAATTGCTCCATCCCATGGAGAGATTCTCCTCTGCGCCGAGTAGAGAGGATCAAGGTGTTACTTTATGAAAGGAGCTAGCAGGCATCCTTCTCTCCAGCGCCAGATAAATCTCTACTCCTCGCAAAGGTAGCTCTGTTGAGTTATGGGTTAAATCAGCTTTTACGGCACCTTATCACTCTTTGTCACATGGTATTTATGGGAAAGAATGTTCCAGGCCCTAAACAAGTGATTGGCAAAATAAGGCTTGTGAGCACAGCCTGCTCGCCAGCCGGGGGCTTGCCACCTCCTGGCCTGGGCCACTGGCGTGTCTCTGCAGAAGAACTACCTTCAAGGCTGCAGGCCAGCCCAGCCTCAGAGCCCGTAGGCCTGCAGGACTCTCCCAGCCTGTGGGCGTTTGATGAGCCAGGGCCACATTTCCATCGTGGACAGTAAGGGGTGAGTTCTTCTAGCATCCTTCACTCTGTTCCATGCTACCTCGTCTCTTGTAACATGACAGCAGCCCGGTCTGAGCCATGGGGGGCCACCGAGGGGCTGTAAGCAGCAAAGGGCCTAAGCACATCTGCATTTCAGAAAAGACTGCTCTGAAAGAGTGGGTGCAGAGAGACCTGTCATTAGTCAGACTATTGCACAGGTCCCAGGGAGGGAGGGGTGGTGGCGTGGGCCAGGATGACGGCTGAACAGATGGGAGAAGAGCCTGCGCCTGGCAGCAGCTTGACTGTGGGGGATGTGGAAGGGAAAGCTGAGGTCACTGTCCATGTTGCTGGTGTGCCTGAAGAGATACGGAAGTAGTCAGCTGGAGGAAGGAGCCCTGAGCTCTTCTTCTGGGAACCCTAAAAATGCCGTGAAGAATTCCAGAGGACTGCATCCCAACTGATAGTTCAAATGTGTTCTTAAAATATCTGATCTTGGCAGAATGGAACTCTGTGTAGGAAGAGTCACATGGTACTTCTTATTCCATGTTCAGTCCCCCAAAGTATGGGGCTTATTTTGAAATATGTGGTTTAAGGATTTTTATCTTGAGAGGTTTCTTGGGGTCATTTGTTAATATTTTTTCCATTTAGAAAGGTTATATCCTAGAAGATTCCTGGTTAAGGAACAAATAACTAAATAGATTTATTAAAAAGTCATGCTCTTATGGGAATTAAAAATGTACAGTTAAAACTATAGGCTGTCGATGGTGACATTTAAATGTACATATTTCCATCTGAATTATTAAACGCTTAGCTGGTTGATACGAACAAGCCTTCTAGGTATTCCTTGCTTTTTTCTATTTCTTTTACATGAAACAACGCACTTATGAAGCAATATAAGGTTCAGACAGTAGTAAAACACTTATTTAGGCTGTCAGAAAAACTGTGATTGTAGCAAAGAAATGACACAAACATGTGATTTGATGAAATTTCAAAATGAATCTGAAAACCTCTGTCCATATGCATGAGAGCTGATGCCTCTTTTTATCAAAATGTCACAAGCCTAACCTCTGTTTTACCTTTCTCTTGTTAAAACGAAATAGGGAAGAGTTTCTGTGTTTGAAAACTGGGAACAAGGACAACAGGTCTCTTGCCATATGCTTCAAACTAGTCCAAGGTGAAATTTCCTTTGTCTTAAAATTCTTGCAGTAAGATTTCAGAGTTCATCATGATTCATACTAAACTGTTTCCATTATTTGGCCTAGAGAGAGGGAAGGAGTGCTATGTGTCCTGTTTATGTGATGAAAATAAATTTCTCTAGGCCAGCCATTTGCTCTTTTATCCCTTGTGGTTGCTATCCCACGATTGGGAGGCTTGTTTATCCATGCGAAAAAGGAATTTGAAAGAGTTATGAAGTCCAAAGTTGATACTTGAGAGACTGAAAAACAGGGACAAATGACCTGGTGCCAACAGCTTTTACTTTTACTCGGAGACTCCCCGGTATTGTAGTTACCAGCTTTTCCAGCAAGGGTTAGAGGGCACCATGAGGAATTATCCTGGTGGGTAACATGGAAAACCTTCTGGGCTTATGTTGATCTTCCTGCCTCCACAATTGCAAAATAATGACAAAAGTAAATATTTGGGGCCAGGTTTATTTTGGTCAGACAAGTTCCAGTCTGGTTTCTAAAATTAGGAATTCTGCGGGATGCACGTGGTTTGGGGCATCCTGCCAGAGAACTTTGTCTCAGGGATGTACAGTTCTCTTATTTGTTGTTGCTTGCTTGGAAATGTGGATCTAAACCTTCCCTCATGTCTGTCCATCTGGACAGACCCACTCCCGATGGTAGGAAGGCTCTTCCCAGCTAATTTGGGTGGGTTCCCACCTCTCTGCCCTCACCCCTGCTTGCCGTCTGTCCTTCATTTACTGCCAGACAATCCTTCCAAAAGCACAGCTCTCATCCTGTCCCTGTCCCTCCTCAGAGCATTCACTGACACTTACCCCCCCCATATACACACACTGCCTTCAGGCTGAAGGCCCTCCCCCACCATGGTCCTACCTGGTGGGACATCTTCTGCCACCACCTAGATTGGCCTCTCCATGGCCCCTCAGACACACAGGCTGCTTGCTTGCCCTTGTAACTTTCCATTGCCCCCATATAAATATCCCTCCATAGTCCCTCTGTCCATCTTTCCAGGCCCAGCTGCAGCCCCATCTCTCCTGGGAAACTGTTCTGTCCAAGGGAAGCCTCAGCCAACTACTGTGTATACTTGCCTGTATCATCCACTGTTGTCTTGTTCCCTCAAGCCCAGTGCAAAGGAGGTACTCAGGAAACATTTCTGTTCAGGGTTGTCTTTGAGTGTCTGGTTCTCCCCCTCAGAAAGTTGTCCTTGCCATATAAAAGGCTGCCCTCCCTCTGCTGGTTCCTGTGCTGGTCTTTCTTCTCCTCCCAGACCTGTTCAGCTCTTTGTAGAAGGTGGTAAGGGGTGCTGTTACTCTGCACCTCTAACTGGGGCTGCGTTTGGGATGGGAGGAAGGCCTCATTCCCCAGGCTTTGCCTTCATCTGCCTTCTTGGGTAAAATAGGAATAAGCAGGGTGAGCTTCATGGGTGTGCGTCCTATACCCTACAGAGGGCCACACACTTGGTTTCATGCTCTGCTGTTACTATCTTAAAATTCTTACTTTTTTCACAAAAAGCCCTGCATTTCTGTTTTGGACAGAGTCCTACAAAGTATATATCTGACTCTAGGAGTAGGGCAGCTGCTGACAGACAGGTAAGGGTAGGGAAACGTTACAGAAGGAATGCTGGGTGGAGTATAGGTGGAGGCGGATGGAAGGTGGGTAGCAGAATGGGAGAAGTGGAGGAGATATATCAATTGTGAGGTTCCTTCCTTAAAGAGGTGATAGTTCTCCAAAGCCAGGACTGTTCCTCAGGGGTGGTGACTCCACAGGACCTGACTTTGGCCCTAAATAGGTTTATTTAAGTTCTGTTGTAAGTTTTTGCCATTTTTAAAATATTATTTACTTATTTGACAGACAGAGATCACAAGTAGGCAGAGAGGTAGGCAAAGAAAGAAGGGAAGCAGGCTCCCAGCTGAGCAGAGAGCCCAATGCGGGGCTCGGTCCCAAGACCTTGGGATCATGACCTGAGCCGAAGGCAGCGGCTTAACCCACTGAGCTACCTAGGCACCCCAAGCCTGCCATTTTTATCGGGCTGTTCCAACTTTCCCATCCTGATCAGAGGAAGAACCAAGTCCTTCCAGTGGCCTGTGGACCCTACCTGACCTAGTACTTTACCACCAAACTCTGTTCCTACCACTGTCTACTCAGTTAGTCTCTCGCAACCACATTGGTTCCCTTGCTGTTCTTGAACATGCCAGAATGCCCCCCACTCCTACCCACCCCAGGACATTTGCACCTGCTGCACTCTGAGCCCCTCTAGAAGGCTTGTCTCTACCTCTTTCAGGCCTTTGCTCCGGTGTCACTTTATCAGTGTGGTCTTCCCCCGGATACCCTATTTGAAATCTCACACACACACACACACACACACACACACACACCAATACATGTCTCTTTCACCTCCTTCCTGCTTTACTTTGATCCACAATACTTTTCACCATTTAACATACTCTATACTTCACATGTTTATTTATTGTCTATCTCCTCCCACTGGAATATAAGTAAGTTCAGGGAAGGCAGGGATGTTTGTAAGTTTTGTCCATCTAGAACACTATCTGATACAGAATAAACACTAAATAAACATGTGCTAGTGAATTCACTGCCTTCTGAGGGCTGATAGTACTGCTTTATGATGAGACTGGTTTCTGCAGGGACTGCACCATTTTAGATTTCCAGCACAATGCTCAAGTGTTCCAGTTTCTCCACATCCTTGCCAACACTTATTATTTTCTCTTGTGGTTTTTACTCTTGTTTTTGTTTTGTTTTGTTTTGCTTTTTCTCTAATAATGGTCATCCTTACAGGTGTAAGATAATATCTCATTGTAGTTTTGATTTGCATTTCCTTGATGATTGAGCATCCTTTCATATACATATTGGCCATTGTAGGTCTTCTTTAAGAGAAATGTCTATTCAAATCTTTTGTCCACTTTTAAAATCAGATTATTTGTTTTGTTTTGCTAATTAGTGATAGGAGTTCCATATGTATTTTGGATATTAACCCCTTACCAGATACAGGGTTTGCAAATGTTTTCTCCCATTTTGTAGGTTGCCTTCTCTGCTGGTGGTTTCCTTTGCTGTGCAGAAGCTTTTTCTTTTGTTACAGTCCCACTTAGATGTTTCTGCTTTTGTCACCTGCACTTTTGGTGCCATATCCAAGAAATCATTGCCAAGACCAATGGCTTTCCCTGTGTTTCTTAGGAGTTTTACAATTTTAGGTCTTAAGTCTAAGTCTCTAATCCATGTTGAGTTGATTTTGTGTAAGGAGTAATATAAGGGTCCAATTATATTATTTTGCATGTGGATATACAGTTTTCAGAAACACCATTTGTTGAAGGGACTGTACTTTCCTCATTGTGTAGTCTTGACTCCATTATTGAAGATCATTTGACTATGTATGTGTGAGTTTATTTCTGGGCCCTTTTGTTCCATTAGACTTTATGCCAGCACCATACAGTTTTGTAGTTTTCTAGTATGTTTTCAAGTCTGGAAATCTGAGGCTCCCAGATTTGTTCTTCTTTCTCAAGATTGTTTTAGCTATTTGGGGTTCCATATGAATTCGAGGAGGTTTTTTTCTATTTCTGGGGGGAAAAAAAAAGCCATTAGGATTTTAATAGAGGCTATACTGAATCTCTAAATTCCTTTGGGTTATGTGGACATTATAACAATATTAAGGCTTCCAATCCATGAACACATGCTACCTTAGCATTATTTGTGTCTTTTATAATTTCTTTCAGTAGTATTTTGTAATTTTGAGTGTACAAGTCTTTCATCCCCCTGGCTAAGTTTATTCCTAAGTGATTTCATTTTTTTGGATCCTATTGAAAATACAGTTCTTTTCCTAATTTCCCTTTCATCATTGGATTGTTTACTGTAAGCAGATGGAAATACTACTGATTTTTGTCGTTAATTTTGTATCCAACAAGTTTGCTGAATTCATTTGTTACTTTTAATAGTATTTTATGGGATCCTTAGGGTTTTGTACATATAAGATCATGTCATCTGTGAACTGAAATAACTTTGCTTCTTTTTTAACAATTTATCTCTTTTCCTTGTCTAATTGCTCTAGCTAGGACTTTCACTACTATGTTGAATAAAAATGGCAAATGGGCATCCTTGCTTTCTTCCTGATCCTAGAGGAAAAGCTTTCAGTTTTTCACTTTGAATATGATGTTAACTGTGGGCTTTTCAAAGGGGGAAAGGGAGCCATTTCATAGGAGAGATATGTTTAACTGTAACATAATGACAATAACAACAAAAAAACTATGGTCTACATATGTAAAAATACTTATTATATTCTTTTTATCCTCATTTTTTAATGTTTTATTATGAGATGGTGTTGAATTTTATCGAATGCCTTTTCTGTATCTGTTGAAGATCATGTGGTCTTAATATTTCACTCTGTCAATGTGGTGTATCACATTGATTGATTTGTGTATGTTGAACCATCCTTGCAATCCACAGATACCTCATAGTATATGATCCTTCTAATGTGTTGTTAAATTTGGTTTGGTGGTATTTTGTTAAGGATTTTTACATCTGTATTCATCAGGGATATTGGTCTGTGCTTTGCTTTTCTTGTAGGTCTGGCTTTGATATCAAGATGAATCTACCCTCATAAAATGAGTGATGTGTTCCTTCCTCTTTAATTTTTTGGATGGGTATGAGAGGGATTGGCATTAATTCTTCTTTAAATGTTGGATAGAATTCTTCAGTGAAGCCATCTGACCCTGGGCTTTTTTTGTTGTTGTTGTTGGGAAATTTTTGATTACTGATTCAGTTTCCTTATTCATTATTGAATTGTTTTTCTTCATGATTCAGTCTTGGTAGATTGTATGTTTCTAGAAATTTACCTGTTTCTTCTAGATTATCCAGTTTGTTGGCATATAACATTTCAGAATTGTCTCATAATTTTTTTTTCTGTGACATCCGTTGTAATGCCTCATGTTCCATTTTTTATTTTAGTGCATTCTTCTTTTCTTATTAATTAGCCTAGTTAAAGGCTTGTCAGTTTTGTTCTCTATGCCAAAAGCCACCTCTTAGTTTCATTGATTTTTTTCCCCATTCTTTTTCTAGTCTTTATTTTGTTTATTTCTGTTAAAATTTTTATTACCTCCTTCCTTCTGCTAACTTTGGGCTTGGTTTGCTCTTCTTTCCTTGAGGTATAAAGTTAGGTTGTTTATTTGATATCATTCTTCTTCGTGTTTAATGAAGATATTTGCCATTCTCATCTTCCCTCTTTGTACTGCTTTTTCTGCATCCTGTAAGTTTTGGTATATTGTGTTTTCATTTTTATTTGTCTCAGGTATTTGTGATCTCTTCTTTGACCCATTGGTTATTCAAGTGTGTGTTGCTTAACTTCCACATATATGTGAATTTTCCAATTTTCTTTCTAATATTGATTGCTTGTTTAATTCCATTTTGATCAGAAAAGTTACTTGGTATGATTTCAGTCTTCTTAAATCTGTTAAATCTTTGTTTTGTGACCTAACATGTGATCTGTCTTGGAGAATGTTCTGTATGCACTAGAGAAAAATATGTGTTTGCTACTGTTGGATGCAATGTTTTGTATATGCCTATTAGGTCCACTTGGTCTCTCATGTTGTTTAAGTCCTCTGTTTCTTTATTTGTCTTCTCTCTAGATGTTGTATCCATTACTGAAATCTGCTATTACTGGGTCACCGTCTGTTTCTCCCTTCAGTTCTGTGCAGGCTTGCTACACATACTTGTGTGCTCTAGTGTTGGGTACATATACATTTATAATTGTTGTCTTTCCAATGAATTGGCCCTTTTACCATTAGATAATGTTCTTCTTTGTCTCTTGTGACAGTTTTTACTTAAAATCTCTCTTTTTCATTTACCATTTGCGTGGAATGTCTTTTTCTGTCTTGTCACTTTCAGCCTATGTATATTCTTAAATCTAAATGGGTCTCTTATAGGCAGCATATAGCTGGATCTTATTTTTTTATCAATTCAAGCACTCTATGTCTTTTGATTGGGGAGTTTAATCTGTTAACATTTGTGCTAATTACTGAGAGGGAAGGTCCTACCAGTACATTTTATTTTCTGTCTCGCAACTCTTTGTCTCTCTCTTTTCTTTTTAGCTATCTTGTGTGTCATTGATTTTTTTGTGTGTGTGTGGTGACATGCGTTTTATTCCTTTCTTGTTTTCTTTTGTGTCTCTTCTATAGGTATTTTCTTTATTGTTATCGTGGGAGTTACAGAAAATATCTTATAGTTGTAACAGTCTATTTTAAGCTGATACCCAAGGCCATTTTTAATCTTAGAACAATGTTTAGGAATAAGGTACAACAAATAGATTTTTTTAACTTTTTCGTTTTAACCTTCCTTTAATTACTTTAATGGAATTAGTGGATGTATATTTTATGAGCCTAATGCAACCAAATCCCAATGGTATGTTTTTTTAGAACTTGATAAAATGATTCTGACATCCATCTGGAAGCATAAGGGGTTAGACTATCCAAGAAATTTTTGAAAAGAAAATAATTAAGGGGATCTGGTACTGTTAAATATAAAACAAAAACCTGCAGTAGCAAAGCTTTGTGTTAGTGGCAGAAGCGGAGGAATGGAGTGAAGTATAGTGGGTTGGGAGGAAATAGAATAGAATACAATGCCCAAATCAGTGTACGAAGGTGAATTGTTAAATCAGTAGTATTAGGATATTTAATCTTGGGGGGGGGAGGGGATAGTAGATTCATAGATCCTACTGTATACAGAATAAACTCTAAACAGATAGAGTATTTAATAGAAATTTCCTTTAAACCAAAAAAGAATGAGAAGAAAACTTAAGTGAAGACTTTATCATATTAGGGGGCACCTGGGTGGCTCAGTTGGTTAAGTGGCTGCCTTCAACTCGGGTCATGATTTCCCAGTCCTGGGATCAAGTTCCACATCAGGCTCCATGGAAGCAGCGGGCAGTCTGCTTCTCCCTCTGCCTGCAGCTCCCCCTGCTTGTGCTCTCTCGCTCTCTGTCTCTTACTCTCTCTCAAATAAATACACAAAATCTTAAAAAAAAAAAAAAAAAAAAAAAAAAGAGTGTATCATATTAGTGTGGGAAGGAATCAATTAAAAAATCATTAGATTTGATTCCCTAAAAACTCAAAGCTTTGCATATCTACAGCCATTATAAACAAAAGCAAAAGGCCTAAAACAAACTGAGACTATTTCAATACATAACCGCCCAGTACAGAACAGTCCGAGGATTACATCTCCAATATAGGATAAAGGAACTCTTAAAAATCAAAGAAAAGGGGGCGCCTGGGTGGCTCACTGGGTTAAAGCCTCTGCCTTCGGCCCAGGTCATGATCTCAGGGTCCTGAGATCGAGCCCCACATCGGGCTCTCTGCTCAGCCGGGAGCCTGCTTCCCTCGCTCTCTGCGGGCCTCTCTGCCTGCCTCTCTGTGTGCTTGTGATCTCTCTCTGTCAAATAAATAAATAAAATCTTTAAAAAAAAAAAAAAAAAATCAAAGAAAAAATGGAAAAATAGGCAAAAAGTACATAAGCACAGTTCTCAGGAGAAGAAAGAGAAATGGCCAAAAGTTATAGGAGAGATTATAGAACTTGGATGGCAATCAAAGACATGCACATGAAAGCAAAAGGGTTGCCATTTCCACCTTCCAGACTGCCGGAGGCTATTTACAGTCTCCATGTTGGCCCAGCCTCCGTGGCATAACCTGCGTGTGGGCATGCACATTGACACTGCCCCTCTAGGTGGCAGATTGTCCACAGGTATTGAGAGACTTGACACTTTTTTTTTTCCAAAGACTTTGGTCCTATGGGGTACTTGGGTGGCTCAGTGGGTTAAAGCCTCTGCCTTTGGCTCAGGTCATGATCCCAGGGTCCTGCTTGTGATGTCTGCTTGTGATGCTTGTGAGGCCTGTTTGTGATGTCAGTCTGTCAAATAAATAAATAAATAAACCTTTAAAAAAAAAAAAAAAAGACTTTGGTCCTAGCAATTACACATCTAGGAATTTCTTCTAATGGGATAATCAGACATGCACTTAAAATTATGTAGACTAAGTTCATTGTAGTATTATTTTGGATATTTCTTACTCATTACAGTGCATGATACATTAATAGGATTATTAATTTAATAAGTAATACAAACTTCAAAGGATACTAAAAGGAAATAGAGTAAAAAATAATTCTCCTTTCCTTCCAGTTGTGTCCTCCACTTCTCTGCCGTGGAGCAACCAGTTACTTATAAATCCTCCCAGAGATGCTCTTTGCACTTGTGAGAATAGACACATACTTGTGCTTTTTATTTTGCTAATCTATTTAATTTTGTATTTGAAGGTTGATGGCAGCATGCTTTTCTCACTTAATAAGTCTCAGAATGTGCTCCATTATCAGTAGGCAACATAATTGCAGAGAAGCACAGGTGAGTGGGGTTTTGAACAAACTCTACTATTTCCTAGCTATGTCATCTTAGACAATTTTTTTTAACTTCTCTGGGCCTTAGTTTCCTCATCTATAAAAAGAGTACAGTAATAGTCCTTACATCATAAGATTACTGAAACAGTTCAATGAGTCACTGTTTAGAAAGTGCATAAAATAGCAACAGGCACATCTTACATAAATGTTAGCTAATATTAGTACCTATGGAGCTGCAGCCTTCTTTTTAACATCTGTAGAATATTCCACACCCAGGATCTGTTCTATTTTGTCCCATATCAGTGGACAACTAGATTGTTCGTAGCATTGCTGTTGCAAACAAACTGCAGTATTTGTCACAATACTTTTTTAAAGGAAACAACATAAGTGTCCAAAGTCAGTTTAGTTATGGCATAGTGTACATCCACACAGTGGAATATAATACAGTGAATCAAAGTGAGGTTGTAAAAGAGTATCAGATATATGATGTTCCCATATATTTTTTTAAGTAGAGACAAACATTTTTAACATTCTATTTTTTCCATTATAGATTGTAGAACTTGAGAAATGATTTTTTTAAAGTATGGAGAAAAATAACAGTTAACCTTGTCTTACTGAACATACTGGTGAATTTTATCTGATCGCTCGCTCTCTGAAAATTTGCACTAATTCTTCTATAGGGGTTGTGCACCTTCACTAAAAATGTCTGGGAGCTAAGAGTTGGATTCCTAGGGTGGATTCCTCGGGTTGGCCGTAAGTGGATGGCATAGATTAAAGCAGCTTGGAGGAAGAGGCTCGATGTGGTCAAGAGGGCTTCCCAGGAAGCAGAGCTGCTTGGGCTGACCTCTCTCTGAACAGTCAGAGTAGCTACTTGGGCTGACCTCTCTCTGAACAGAAAGATACTCTTTCTAATAGTATCTCGGTCATTTTCATTGTTCTGAGTTTCCTTTCTTACATTCATTCATTCGGTAAACATCTGTCACGAGGGGCCTATTGGTACCAGCATGCTTCTATGTCTCAGGGACTCAGGCATGAACAAGATGAGTTCCAAGCCCATAGCTCTGGAGCCTACATTCCAGATCTTGTCCAGAAACACAGGACAGAGTTACAGACATGAGGCATGTGCAGTGTTTCTGAGATGCTTCCTCAGATGGTGACCACAGGCACTTCTCCCTGGGTCTTCCCAGTGGCATTTCTTATGGCTGCACAGTATTCTGTCCAGCTGCTCTGCATTCGTTTTACTTAACCATTCCTACTCTGTTGGACATGCACATGTTTTCATGAATAGTTCATGGTCTTCAACACATCACTCCTCTGCTTTTCAAGTGGATTGTTCCAGTTTACCGAGTTACCAGCCACACGTGAACAAAGGGGCCTGGACCGTCAAAACCTCCCCACTGTGTTGGCTCTCTGTTTTTATTTCTATTGTTTCTATTCATTTAACAGGTACAAAACTGGGTTTCTCTGTTTAAGTGTTCATTTATTTGATTACTGTTAAATTTTAACCTTTACTTCCTCTTAAGTGCATTTTCTACTTAAATCCTTTGTTCTGGTATTTAGTTGGGCTCTTGCTATGAAAAACAGACTCTGTACAGTGATGGCTAAGAGCTCCCTTCTAAACTCCCACAGACCTGGTTTCTGTCCAGCCTTGTTACTTAGGAGCTGTGTGGCCTCGGGCCAGGGGTCTGGGACATGCTGAGGCGTGGAGGGCATTCCTAGCACAGGGGCACTCCTTGGGAGCTGAGTCACAGAGTTTGGTGGCCTGGGGGACATTTAGCGCTCAGAGAAACAACCACTGTGTCTGACCTTATCTAAGAGGCCTAGCACTAGTATCCTTGCCTCACTTTGGAATTTTCAGAACTGCAGCCTTTGGAGTAATGGCACGCAACACAAGGCCTCATATTCATTTTCTTTTTGGAAGTAAACCCCAAACCCAGAAGAGGACAGGGGAGAGACGGGGAGCGCTGGTGGGAAGGTTGGGAGCCCTGCAGTCAGGCAGTTCTGGCCTTAAACCCCAGCACCCTCACCACACAGATGTGAGTACTCTGAGTCTCCGTTTCCTTACTGGGAAGTGGGGTGTCATCTGGAGGGACACTTCTTCCAGAGTGCCGGGTAAAATTGCCAGGGGAATTTTATCACTTGGAACTAGATATAGGGACTGCCTGGATATCTCAAAAGGTAACACAGTGACTAAGTCCTTTTTCTAGGAGAAAAGGATGTTTGGATTCTCAGCAGCCACATCTGCTTTGAACTCTGTGCGGTCTGTGCCCTGGCCTCTCCCCACCCCAGCAGCCCCGTCAACAGCCCCCCTTTTATTCAAACAGAGGAAAGTTGTGTTTGTTGACCACTCTTTTGGGGGTGGGAAAGGAATGTAATGTATGCATAGACTGCCCAGAATTTCCTGTTAGACACCCACTCCAAACCACGGCCCTGGGATGCATTCCAGAGATTGCAGCCCAGTCCTACAAGAGAAGAAAGGGTGCATTCATTTAAACGCCGGCCACTGGAACTTCCCCTCCCCACTTTAAAAAAAAAAAAAAAAGGTGTTTAGCTTTTTTCTGTAGTAGCATAGTTGTGAATTCAACTGCATGGTCTTCACAGGCTGTAATGTGCTCTGACGTCCCCACGTGTGAAGAAGCACGTTTTCCTTGGGAAACTCCGATGTGTGGTTTTGTAGCCTTAACAGCATTGGTGTCCACGTTGATGCTTGGACATGTTTGTTTTGTTTTTCAGATTTTATTTATTTATTTTGACCAAGAGAAAGATAGAGAGAGAGGGAACGCAAGCGGGGAGAGGGAGATGTGGGAGAGGATGTGGGAGAGGGAGAAGCAGGCCTCCTGCCGAGCAGGGAACTCGATGTGGGGCTTGATCCAGGACCCCTGGCTCAGGTCCCGGGATCAGGACCAGAGCAGAAGGCAGATGCCCACCAACGGAGCCACCCAGACCCTCCCTTGAACATGTTTTTAATGTTCTGTGTGAACACATGATGATACAAACCGGCTATGGAGTACCTTTCTTGATTCTGCTCTTGTGACGAGGAAGAAGCCAATTTTGGGGGCAGGTTTTGGCATAGACTTCTTGTGTTGAGTCCATTTTCTCCTAGAAATTCTGTTATGCTGGGTCTTTGGCCGTCTGGCCCCTGTGCCAGCATGTAGGCTGGCTTGGCACCGTGGAAATTAAAGGCAAACCTTCTTTGTTTTCTGTAGCTGCCAAGATGCAGTTTCTTCACTTGGGGAGAAACTTGAATGATTGGGGATGGATTCCCAGAGAGTAGCAAACATTTCCACCTACGTTCCAGCTTCTCTGTGCTTCATCCTGAACCACTCGTTTGATTGTAGGGATGTGTGTGGGGCGGTGGAAGTTCCAGGTCAGATCTGAGATAAGGACAGATGGGTGGGGGTGTTGACAAAGGCAGTGAGTATGTGAAGCTCTGAGTCGATGTAGACCCCAGAGGTTTGCCTGAAGCTAGGGTTCAGGATGGAGCCAGAGTCTCCCCACACCTGCAGTCTAAACCAGGTCAGAATACGAGAATTGTTCGGGCAGTGATAGGTGGCACGGGCGGCTATCACACTGGTAAGATATGTAACGCTATGTTGAGTCAGCATTTCAATTTCTGGATGCAGAAGGGAACCAGGTAGGTCAGGAAGTCTAAGCGGATAGCGGTACCCCCTCCTAGCCGGTGCAGACCCACTTGTGGTGGATCCACTTGCACTTTCCATCTGTTGGCATAAATACAGTTTGGTAGCTCTTTAGACCAGTCCTCTTGATCCCGCTGAAGGACCAGACCTCACTGTCCACCTCGGTGGACTTTCCCCTGGTCGTTTCATGTTTCTAATTAATTACAATACTTTTCTTTCTAACCTTATTTCATGTAAGAGTTCCTAGAAAAGTCCTGAGTCCTAGGGTTTAATATTAAGCTTCACACGGGGATCTGCCTTTTATTTGTTTCGTTTCCATCATCGTCATCATCATCGTCATCATGCAAAGAAACCTTCACTGGATAGAAAGTAAAGTTTTAAGGAGCCACTTCAAGTTCTAAGCTTAGAATTCACATAACCAAAACCAAAATGGGACTGCCTCCATGTTTTCTCATAAAGCCAGCTGTTTCTGTAAGGACTGTTGTTTGGATACACGCTAACTTCTGAATGTTCACAGTGAGACACTGCTCGGTACCTAAAATCAGTCTATTGCTGCTGTATTTTAAGGTGCTGGTAGATCTTCTCTCTTGAACAAGAGAGAAGTGTGCATCCACACAGCAGACCTCCCTGCAAGGATAGGTATGAAGATTCCTGTATTAGTGGTGTGGCTTAGGTAGATGAAGTCACACTTGCTGACCCATGCAGGGTGAGACTTGAACACAAAATATAACTCCAAAGCCCATTTTCTTTCCATATGACTTATTTTTAGTTTTAGTTTTAGTTTTTTTTATCTCCATGTAACTTGTATTTATTTTTTATTTTTTATAATTTTATTTTTTTTAGTGTTCCAAGATACATTGTTTATGCACCACACCCAGTGCTCCATGCAATACATGCCCTCCTTAATACCCACCACCAGGCTCACCCATCCCTCCCACCCTGCTCCCCTCCAGAACCCACAGTTTGTTTCTCAGAGTCCACAGTCTCTCATGGTTTGTCTCCCCCTCCGATTTCCCCCAACTCACTTCTCCTCTCCATCTCCCAGTGTCCTCCATGTTATTCCTTATGGTCCACAAGTAAGTGAAATCATATGATCATTTACTCTCACTGCTTGACTTATTTCACTCAGCATAAACTCCTCCAGCCCTGTCTGTGTTGATACAAAAGTTGAGTATTCATCCTTTCTGATGGAGACATAATACTCTATAATATATATGGATCATATCTTCTTTATCCATTCATCTGTTGAAGGGCATATTGGTTCTTTCCACAGTCTGGCAACTGTGGCCATTGCTGCTATGAACATTGGAGTATAGATGGCCCTTCTTTTCACTACATCTGTATCTTTGGGATAAATAGCCAGTAGTGCAATTGCAGGGTCATAGGGTAGCTCTAATTTTAATTTCTTAAGGAATCTCCACACTGTTTTCCAAAGTGGCTGCACCAACTTTATTCCCACCAACAGTGTAAGAGGATTTCCCTTTCTCCACATCCTCTCCAGCACATGTTGTTTACTGTCTTGTTAATTTTGGCCATTCTAACTTGTGGAAGGTGCTTTCTCAATGTGGTTTTGGTTTGAGTCTCCCTGGTGGCTAATGATGATGAACATTTCTTCATGTGTCTGTTAGCCATTTGTATGTCTTCTTTGGAGAAGTGTCTGTTCATGTCTTCTGCCCATTTTTTGATGTGATTATCTGGTTTTTGGGTCTTGAGTTTGAGGAGTTCTTTATAGGTCTTGGATATCAGCCCTTTGTCTGTAGTGTCATTTGAGAATATCTTCTCCCATTCCATGGGTTGCCTCTTTGTTTTGTTGACTGTTTCCTTTGCTGTGCAGAAGCTTCTGATCATGATGAAGTCCCACAAGTTCATTTTTGCTTTGTTTCCTTTGCCTTTGGAGACATGTCTTGAAAGAAGTTGCTGTGTGGCCAATGTCAAAGAGGTTACTGCCTATGTTCTTCTCTAGGATTTTTGATAGATTCCTGCCTCATGTTGAGGTCTTTTAGCCATTTTGAGTTTATCTTTGTGTATGGTGTAAGAGAATGGTCGAGTTTCATTCTTATATACATAGCTGTCCAATTTTCCCAGCACCATCTATTGAAGAGATTGTCTTTTTTCCACTGTATATTTTTTTTCTGCTTTGTCAAAGATTAGTTGACCATAGAGTTGAGGGTCCATATCTGGGCTCTCTATTCTGTTCCACTGGTTTATGTGTCTGTTTTTATGCCAGTACCATACTGTCTTGGTGATCACAGCTTTGTAGTAAAGCTTGAAATCAGGCAACATGTTGCCCCAGTTTTGTTTTTCTTTTTCAACATTTCCTTAGCAATTCGGGGTCTCTTCTGGTTCCATACAAATTTTAGGATTGTTTGTTCCAGCTCTTTGAAAAATGCTAGTGGAATTTTGATTGGGATGGCATTGAAAGTACAGATTTAAAGTCGACTTTAAAGTAAGAAATTTCCATTCTAGGCTCTTTACCCAAAATGGTCCATATCTCTGATTTGCAAATACAGCATTCTGGAAATCTTTGATGTAGATCAGTAGCCTGTATCAGTCAATTTAAAATTTAAATTCAGAGGTTCCAGTTCCAGAGGTCAAACTGTGACATTTATAGTACGATCTGCTCATCTACTCCCCATTTCCATAGAGGCAAATGCAAACTCATCATCTTGGTTTGCAAGGCTGCCATCAACCATCGCAACTCCTCTGATTTCTGAGATACAT
The DNA here is from genome assembly GCF_030435805.1 of Mustela lutreola. Classification (NCBI taxonomy): domain Eukaryota; kingdom Metazoa; phylum Chordata; class Mammalia; order Carnivora; family Mustelidae; genus Mustela; species Mustela lutreola. The sequence goes on along the minus strand of NC_081291.1, from coordinate 66,723,473 downwards.
CGTGCTGTCTCTCACATCAGGCCCTTTACACGTTGTTGTTTCCCCACTTCCCTGCCCCCTCCAGCAATTGTATGCACTGTCAGCCCAACTCAGAAAACATTTCTTCTAAGAGATAACTTCTACCATACCCCAGATCTAGACTTTGGGCCCCATCAGTGCCTTGTACGGTTCAGTGTCTGTCGTGCCAGAGTTAGGGACGGTACCTGTGTGGTTCACCAGTGTTTCTACACTGCCTTGCCTGGGAGCTGACGGTTTCAAGAATAATCTTTTCCATCATAAATAACATAAACCCAGAGAAACAGGTAATTTATTGTCTTACATAACTGAAAATTCCAGGAGGATCTGGTTTTAATGAAACCAAGTCCCCAGATGGTATTGTCAGAGAACCATCCCTTTCCGTATCTCAAGCTCCTTTTTCCTCAGTTCTGGCTTATGCTCAGGTAAGTACCTTTCACTTAGTGACAAAGGAGCCACCGGGGGCTCCAGGTTTACATCCTACCCACTTGGCAAATCAGCAGAAAGAAAACATCCTTCCAAAGGGCTGTAGCATGAATCGTGGGGCACACTCTCCTTGGCCCAGGTTGGGTCAAATGCCCAATTCTAAGCCAGTCATATGGCTTAGATTGGCCAGGCCTCGGTAATGGATAGAAAGCAATTTGCAGGGGGAAGGCAGTAGGGTTATTGGACCCAGCCAGTCAGCATCTTGAGCCCTTTGAGGACCAAATGAGAACCTAGGATGGGGTTGAGGCTGATGCTGGTCCTGAGCAACTCCATTCATATCCCCTGCTAGCCTGATTTTGAGAGTACCAGACAAATCCAGGAGCGATTAGCAAAGTAGGCATCCCCTGACCTCCCAAAGCTTCCTGTAGGCCCTAGAACTAAGCTTATTTAATGGGAAGAGTCCTGGCCCCTCCCTCAGTCTTGGAAGTGAGACCACTTTGGGTTGCTTCACCTCCTGGTACACCGAAGGGAGATCATAAATAAGTGAACTGCTGCTTTCCCCTCAGGGGGTGACAGCCTTCCCAGGGACTCACTCCCACCGCTCTATTTGTGGCTTCTACGTGGTAAGCTGTCATATGGTAGAAATTATAAGTAGCTCACTGGCTCCAGGTTCAGGACTTTTTTTTAGCATATAAGTTCATTTTTTAATTTGTTTGTTAGTTGGTTGTGGGGAAGATGTATGTGATCTGAGGATAAAAATGAGATCTGAGGGGGGTGCTTTTTGCAGAGCTATTTACTGCCCAGCTCGGGCATCGGCTGCTCAGTGTCTCTGAGACATGAACAAATCTCTTGTTTACTTGCAGAGAAATGTGCTATCAGCCAAGGAAGAGGCAGGCAATATTTTTTCTTCCTCTGACTAAATTATTTGAGTGTGGCATGAAAACTAAAGCACCCAAAGTAACAACAGAACAGTTTAACCAATCAGACATTTTTTTTTTCAAATTAACTATTTGTTTATTTTCTAGAGGTGAGGCAGGGCAGCGGGGGAAGGGGAAAGAGAAAATTACAGGCAGGCCCCAGGCCCGGCAGAGAGCCCAGTACCGGGCTCCATCTCACAGCCCTGAGATCATGACCTGAGTCTAAATCAAGAGTCGGACGGACACTCAACGGCCTGAGCCACCCAGGCGCCCCCCACCCAATTCTTTATATTAAATAAGAATTTATTGTAGTGTTTTTCTCTCCATTTGGCATGTTCCCTCCTTGATCTGACCTGATTTGTCTAGACTGTGTTCAGCATGGCAACAGAGAGAGCGCACACTTGGGGAACAGGCCCTCTTGGGTTCAGATCCCAGCATACGAATTCCTGGTTGTATCCCCTCAGCGGTAAAACGGAGGCAGTAATGCAGATCTCCCTGGATAGCTGTGCGGGTTCCATGAAGTGAGGGTTGTAAAGTAGTAGAATAAAGACGGCCGGTCCTCAGTAAACAGCGGTCATTATCATGTGTGTGCGCCACCCCCACCCCCCGCTTTGCTGCTTGGGAGGCCTCTGTCCCTGAGGTCCTTGTGACCTGGCTTGGCCTGCCATCGGGTGCACTGAGTGAAAAGACTGGTGCCTGTGGCATGCGCCCAGGCATTCTCAAGAAAGATAAAACAGCTAGTGTTTCCAGGGGGTTACGGTTCTGAAGCGCGTAGTTAGTGAATGGGAATCTTAAACTCACACTTACTGAGCCACTCGCCCAAGCCCAGGCTGGAGGCCATCCATGCCTGTGGAGTTGCCGGCAAGAAGTTTTTCAGTCTTTTTTCATGTTGGTTTTGCTGCTGGCAGAAAAGTACCCCAAGACTATTAGCAGAAGTTTTGCAATCTCTTGAGAGGGAAGGTGCTGTACAAATGACTCAAGTACATAGAGGAATCATGCCAAAACTGCTTTTTGGGAGAGATAAACTCCAAGTTATCATGTGGACTCAGTCATTTCCTACATTGGTAATTTCCCCGTTAACCCCAAGGACAGGCTTTTTGTGGCCTCTGCTCAGTGCTGTTGACCTACCCAGACATGGTATGTGGTGGGACAGCCCTGGCTGCATTCCCAGGCATTGCTCCGGGCCCTCCAGGTTGTCAGTCTCCTCCCCTGAGATGTGTGTCTTATTTTATACTAATTTTTGGCCTTTTATTTCTGACTTGTGGCAGCTCGTCTTGAGGCCTGAATAACAGAAAGGACAGCATCAATCCCCTGGGAGGCTGAGTCCAGGACAGGCCAGAAAATGAGTCCATGGCACAGGGTTGCTCCAGGTTTCAGGAAGATGGGCTTTGCCCTGGCCAGCCCTGCTCCTGCTGGACCATGTGCTCTCAGTCCCACATCTGCTGTTTATGTTGAAGTGTCATGGAGGACTCCAGCCCTCCCATCCATTTCTTGACAAACAGCAGAATTTAAGAAGGGGCCTTCTGTATGCCCTTACACACCTTATCTCATGATGAAGTTACTCTTGATGAAGTTAGACTAGTTTCAGAGTGATTCTTTCTTGGTACCCTTCTCAGAGAAATGTTTCTCAGAGAGTGTCAAGTCTAATTTTGCCTGAAAGGATCTTTGTTTTGAAGTGGTGCTCAGTCCCGGGTCGGAAGACTGGCTGCTGGGTTCAGGAATGCAGATGGTGCCTGGCCCTGACGATGGGTCAGTTAATGAGCAAGCAGCCCCCACTGGGCTGAGGTCAGAGGAATTCTGTCCAGCCAGCAGGACTGGACTCCATCAACCAGCTGGCCCTCTACGAATCACATGTTGAATAACAGTCCTTCAGAGTAACTTCTAGGGCCCGTCATCTTCTTGTGCTGAGTAGGTCTCCTGGTATCGGGACTCCCTGGGGCGGGACAGCTGCATTCGGGTTTTCCCATTGCATGACAACTAGGAGTATGTGCTGCAGTTGGCCACAGTGTGTTGTTTCTCTTTCCAGCATCCCAGTGCAACGTCAGCTTAAAGAAGCAGAGGAGCCGCGGCATCCTCAGCTCCTTCTTCTGTTGCTTCCGCGACTACAATGTGGAGGCGCCGCCCAACAGCAGCTCCAGTGTGCTTCCGCCCCTGGTGGAGGAGAACGGTGGGCTTCAGAAGGTCAGTGCGGGCGCGAACTGCGTAGTCAGCAGAGCCTCTGTGGCTGCGTATCTGTCCCACCCTTCGTGGATATCCTGAATAAGGGTCTGTGATGGTTACGTGTACAGCCATTAACTGAAAGATCTGAACTGACCAAAAAGGTCAGCTTCTTTGTCAGGATATCTCAGTCATTCCCATTTAGCAACTGAAGCACATGCTTGATGACAGTTATAAGAATCACTTCACATTTTTATAACATTCTGTCCTGGGTGGTTGGTTGCATGAAATGGAAAGCTGAAGAACCAGTAGCAGAGAAAGACACGGAAGACAAACAGAGAAACAGAGGCATCCCAAAAACCGATAATAAGTATAAAGGGATTTAACCTCTTTGTCTAATATATTTGTTATATATTCTTTAAACCCGTCATATATAAAATTTTAAGTCAGATTTTCATAATATGTTAAAAAAAAAAAAACAACTAAACTCTACCCACATGCTGCCTAACAGACATGCCCTAAGCAAAGTGACTCAGAGCAGCTGAAAGTAAAAGGATGAGCAAGAAGATGTCACACAAATATACAAGCAAGAAGAAAGCAGGGATTGCAACAGTCATTCAGTCAAATAGAATTTCAGATAACAGGGACGCCTGGGTGGCTCAGTTGGTTAAGCAGCTGCCTTCGGCTCAGGTCATGATCCCAGCGTCCTGGGATCGAGTCCCACATCGGGCTCCTTGCTCCGCAGGGAGCCTGCTTCTCCCTCTGCCTCTGCCTTCCACTCTGTCTGCCTGTGCTTGCTCTCACTCTCTCTCTGACAAATAAATAAATAAAATCTTAAAAAAAAAAAAAAAAACAACTTTAAAAAAAAAAAAAAAAGAATTTCAGATAACAATCACTGAAAGGCAAAGACGATTATTCGCTCTGAAGACAGTTGAGATTGAGGACACAAAAACCATAAAACTTTATGTCCCAAATAGTGTGAGTGAAGGACCTGAGCAAGCATTTCACAGAATAAGAAATGCAGTTGGTCAGTAAACAGGAAAAGTGTTCAGTATGGTTAGTAATCAAAGAAGTGCAAACTAAAACAGTGAGCTAGCCTTTTCCATCTGTCAAAATTATCAAAGATATTTATAAAGATACTATTTGGTTTGGATGAGGGGTAGCCACAAAGAGGGTAGAAGATGTAAATGGGTTATTAGAAGCCATTTAATCGGTTACACCTTTTTGGAGGGAAATTTGACAATGTAATCATAAAACCTTAGCAGTTATTTATTGACATAATTATAGATGTCCGAAGATTGAACTATAGGATACTGTCCAGCGTAGGTTGTAAGATTGCAAAATTGTGAGCAACCTGATGATCAACAATAGACAGTAAAACCCCACAGAATAACCACACAGTCAAGTAGTTGGCAGCTATTAAAAATGATGTCTCATGGGCGCCTGGGTGGCTCAGTGGGTTAAGCCTCTGCCTTCGGCTCAGGTCATGATCTCAGGGTCCTGGGATCGAGTCCCGCATGGGGCTCTCTGCTCAGCAGGGAGCCTGCTTCCTCCTCTCTCTCTCTCTGCCTGCCTCTCTGCCTACTTGTGATCTCTCTCTGTCAAATAAATAAATAAAGTCTTTAAAAAAAAAAAAATGATGTCTCATAAATACTACTGACATAGGGAGATGTTCACCTATGTCACTTAGGAGATTAAAAAACTTGTAGGTGAGTGTACTTATAAGTATATTAGGGGATAAAATGTAGTAGGTGAGTATATTTATAAGTACACATGTAGTCATAACACACACACACACACACTCCCACAGGCATTTATAAGACTAGAATGATATATACCAAAATATGAAGAGATTATCTCAGGCTGATGGGATTATATATAGGATGTTCTCCCTTCTTCTGTGCTCTACTTCTTTCTCTTTTTTCTTTGGGCTTTTCCTAATTTTCACAAAATAAGCTTAAATTACTTTTGGGATTAGAAAATACATTATTTCAAAAGCATATATGAATGTAAGGAAAGGGATTCTGGGAAGGACAACCTGAGCACATGGCTCTGTCCATTTAAATTCTCTCTCTTGATAAACCCAGGTGAGCCTGCTGGTGGAACCTGGAAAGTGCGTTAAGGCCTCTAGTTTTCCCAACATCACCAGGGTACAGGATTCATCCTCTCTGGTCCTCAGTGAGAAACAGGGACCTACCAACAGAGGAAAATGCTTGCTTGCCTTGGAGTCCTGGGACAGAGACTTGAAGCAAATAGTCCTTTGAAGTCCCCCAGCCAGCAAGAGCTGTGGATCTCCTTGGAAAGGGCCTTTACTGCCCACTTACTGCGTGTGGTCCTTGGAGGGGCCATACGGATGAGTTGAGTTGCTTTTACTTCTTGGGCCCTACAGGAGCCTGTTACTACAGGGACTTTCTTCCTCTCTTGTGGTTTGTCAATTTGGGCTCTGCTGGACGGTGAAAACATTGCTCCTTGTGGGGCCTGGCATTGCTCCCTCATTTGCCACTGCTGAGAAGGTCCAAGTTGAAAAACTAGCATATGAGGCTCCCACTGAGGTAGAACTAGTGGAACAGATAGAAGAGAACTTTTTAAAGATTTATTTATTTGAGAGAGAGACAGAAAGAGACAGGTAGGGCAGAGGGAGAAGGGGAAACAGACTCCCCGCTGAATGTGGAGCCCAACATGGTTTGATCCCAGGACCCAGAGATCATGACCTGAGCTAAAGTCACATGCCCAACCAACTGAGCCTCCCACGCTCCCTGAAGAGAACTTAAGTAGACAACTCAGGAAATGATATTTCAAGAAATGAATTTTGAGTACAAAAGTAACTTTTAGAATTTAAAAAAGAAATCCCATGATTTCTAAATATAAAAATTCAGTAAACAAACTGAGAAAAAGGAGACTGAGGATGGTCACTGCTGAGAACTGAATTAATGTTCTAGAAGAACAAGTGGAAAAAATATCTTACAGTTCGGATCAGAGACACAGAGATGATTATTGTGAGCCAGGAAGAGGCATCTAGGAGACCTAACAGCAAGTAATAGGAGTTCCAGAAAGAGTAATAGAAGAAATTTTTCTTGAGCTGGAAAAAAAAGCCTCGAATGTGTACATTATAAGGGCTAGCCAAGTCTGCAGCAGAATGGGGGGAAGCAAGTGGAGGAGCACGTATATGCTGTTGAAGTTCTGAAATTTAAGTGTAAAGAGAAAATCTTGCAAGCTACCAGAACAAGATCTTTTCAAAAGCAAAAGAATTATACTAGTACCAGACTTCTCATCAATAATATTGAAAATCAGAAGACTATGAGAGAAAATGTACAGGTTCCTGGGAGAGAATTCCAGACCAAAAATTCTATATGTAGCCAAGATACCATTTATCTATCAAAGCAAAGGAAGTACATTTTCAGACATGTAATGATTCAGAGAGAGGACAAAAAAAAATCTGGGTGAGATTGATCTTCTGTTATGACATAATTGTAGAAAATGTAGGAATAAATATAACTATCAGGAATAGAACTGTAACAAGCAGCACAGTTAGAAAATAGAGCCTCATGAGAGCCCCATGTCAGGCTCTGTGGTGAGCGTGGAGCCTGCTTGGGATTCTCTCTCTCCCTCTCCCTCTGCCTCTCCCCCTGCTTGCTCACTTGCTCTCTCTCTCTCTCTCTCACACACACACACACATCTTTTTTTAAAAAGAGAGAAAGAAAGAAAACAGATCCTCAGATTGCACAAGGAGTGAGAGGAGGAACGGGTAGAAATGTGAACAAGCCATCAAAATTAAGAAAAGGAAAAAAAGAACAAACAACATAAACAGTAAACTTAACATAAGAGTGGGCATGAGACCTAGTTCAGTGAACCAGATTCTCCTGACAAAGGACCAAGACTGTATCCGATTGGCTTGACAAATTCATCTGTATGCTATTTCCAAGAATAGACCTGTATCAGATAGGAACAATTTTGGCAGCAAGTAAAAGAAAACTGACAACAGCTTAAACAAATAGGGGATTATTTTTTCACATAAAAGGCCCGAGTCTGGCAGTTGCTGGGGTTAGTTTAGGGGCCTGATGATGCCATCAAAGGGACCCAGGTTCTGTTCTTTTCTTCTGTCTCTCCATTTTTCCACTCTACCATCCTTGGGGGGGTTGCCTTTGTCCTCACACTTGTCTTTATCTCAAAGCCACAAGCTTCAGACAGCATATCCACGTTGAAGGAAAGAAGAGAGGGAGGAGTAGCACTACCCATGCCTGTCCCTCTTGTAGAAAGTAAATGCTTTCACAGAAAACCCCAGAGAACTTCCACGTAGGCTGATTGGCTAGAACTTTGTCACATGGCTACCCTCCAGCCACAGGGGAGGCCCAAAACAGGAAGGATTTAGACTGGCTTATTCTGCCCTCAACAGAGTCAGAGCTCTTCCACAAAGGAGAAGGGAGTAACTGCTGAGTAGATGTACTAGTCAGTGTGGGTTCAGTTTTGCTGTAGTAACAACCCCCAGACCTCAGATGCTTAAAACAATAAAAGTGTATTTTTCACTCATGCGCATGTTTAGCATGGACTAGGTGGGCCCTCTCCTCAGTGGCACTTGTCCAGGAGATACTGAGAATGTGAGCCACATATGTTATTCACATTTTTCTAGTAGCCTCATTTTAAAACTATTTTTTTAAAAAGGTGAACTCAAGTTTAATCACATATTTTATTTAACCAGAGCTATCCAAAATATCATTTCAACCTGTAATCAATAGAAAAAAAGTATCAGTGAGATAAAATTTATATTCTTTTTATCTTAATTCTTGAAAGTCTGATTTCTAGATATTTTATACTTAGAGCATGCCTTCCTTTGTACTAGCTACCTTACACCGGCTCAGTAACCATCGGTGACCTGTAGCTACCATTATGAGATTACCTAACCCACCTTCTCCTCATTCATGGACTACACTGGGGAAGGCCCTATCTCTTCACTTCTGTCATTGTCACAGTAGGGAAAAGGGAATGTGGTGAATCACACTGACTCTTAAAGCTTTCACTCAGAAGGGGCACCTGGGAGGCTCAGTGGGTTAAGCCTCTGCCTTCGGCTCAGGTCATGATTCCAGGGTCCTGGGATGGAGCCCCGCATCGGGCTCTCTGCTCAGCAGGGAGCCTGCTTCCTCCTCTCTCTCTGCCTGCTTGTCATCTCTCTCTGTCAAATAAATAAATTAAAAATCTTTAAAAAAAGAAAAAAAAAGCTTTCACTCAGAAGTAACTTACATCTTATTGGCCAAAGCACTTGATGGAACTACCCCTAACTTCAGGGAGCAGGGAAGTGCAATCCTACCATGTGCCCAGAAGGAAAACTGGAATTACTTGGATAACAGGGCTGATTGCTGTTACAGTAGGTGGCTACTAGTTTGTGACATCTAATAGTGATTTTAAGAAGGTGAAAAATAGATGGGCAAAATGTAAAAAACAGGGCGTCTTGGTGGCTCAGTGGGTTAAAGCCTCTGCCTTCGGCTCAGGTCATGATCCCGGGGTCCTGGGATTGAGCCCCGTGTCGGGCTCTCTGCTCAGTGGGGAGCCTGCTTCCTCCTCTCTCTCTCTCTCTGCCTGCCTCTCTGCCTACTTGTGATCTGTCTGTCAAATAAATAAATAAAAATCTTTAAAAAATAAAATAAAATTAGTATTTGCCAGGGCACCTGGCTAGCTCAGCTCAGTCAGGCAGATCTTGGGGTTGTGAGTTTGAGCCCCACGTTGGGTATAGAGATTACTTAAAAATAAAATCCTTTAAAAAATAAATAAATAAAAATAGTATTTGCCTCAATGAAATGCCATGAGACAGTGATGGTGCAGCCCCAACAGGTTTTCTGGAGTGGCTGGCTGTATATAGGGGAGAATAAAGGCATTTGAAGGCAGTTCCTTTGGCAGAGCTGAGCTGGACTCAGTGTTCATTCGTAGAATTCCTTCACTTAATATTTATCAAAATGGCTGTTTAAAGAATAAAATTAACTCTGAGGGCACCTGGGTGGCTCAGTGGATTAAGCCTCTGCCTTCGGCTCAGGTCCTGGGATCAAGCTCCGCATCGGGCTCTCTGCTCAAGCAGGGAGCCTGCGGCCTCCTCTCTCTCTCTGCCTGCCTCTCTGCCTACTTGTCATCTCTGTCAAATAAATAAATAAAATCTTAAAAAAAAAAAAAGAATAGAATTAACTCTGAGTAATGCATCATTTGCACTAACACTTGACTGTTCAGTCTGTAAGACCAGACCCCACAGAACGAACCAGGGTCGAAGTGGGGCAGCCAAGACCTGGAGGAGGACCCTCCACCCTCCCTTGCACTCAGCTTGGTCTGGAACACAGAGCCCAGGCCGTAAGTTGTGGAGCCAGATTCTAGGCCCGACTCTACTTCTGGCCTCCAGCTCTCCTGCTCTCCTTGGAACTCAGCAGACCAGAGGCAGAGGGAAGGTTGTAGGTGGAATGCTATGGGTGGCCCCTGGGGTTCTGTCCACCCCACATATTCGCTTGAGCCTGGAGAAATGCTTCCGCAGCAGTGGCCAAGAGTGGCAGCTGTCGCCACCATCACAGTTACAACCTGGATCTGCAGGCCAGTTGCCCAAGACAAACAGGTCCAGAGCCCTGGTCAGAGGCAAGAAGAAGTCAGCATCCAAAGGACCCCAGTGGTCAGGACCATGGAGGACTTTCTCAGGGAGAGGGCAAAGTAAAGGGATAGCAGGACAGACTAATGTATGCATACCTCGTCACACACGCACACATACATGCAAACTTCCAGGGTGATTTCCCTGCCCAAATGTGTGGCCAGGGGAGCATCTTTGGTCCTAGCCCTTCAGATGTCTGTTACTCTTAGCTCTCCCTTCACTGATGCACTCGTCTTGTCTGAAGATGCACCTGTGTGGAGGGGCTGTTTGCAGCCTCCACAGTGCAACGGTTCTCACTTGGAGATGATTTCCCTCCCTAGGGCACACTTGACAATGTCTGGAGACATTTTCGATTGTCACTACTGGGCATTGTACTGGCATCCAGTGGGTAGAGGCCAGGGATGCTGTCGAGCATCCTACAACATTCAGGATAGCACCCCCAGCAGCGTTATTAGGCCCAGAACATTGGTAGCCCCGGGGTTGAGAAACCCTCCTCTGTAGTGGCCCAGTGGGCCTGTGAGCTTCTGGTTAAAGTCCCCCCACCAAGAGCAGGTGTTGGGAGTAACATTACTTAAGAGCTTTGGAAAGGAACTTCTTTGTGGAAGTCCTCAAAATCTAGGATTGGATTTGATTGTGCCGTCCTGTTGGAGAGCAGCACAGCTCTGCCTTGAATAATGGCAGAAGGGGTTTAGAACCTGAAGACAAGTCCCAAGTTGCCCGAAAAAGGAAAGAGCGTGAAGGTGGCCTTGAGAGGGAACAGTAGTTGCTGTCACACTGCAGACTTGGTAACTAGGGCTACAGATAATCAGGAAGTTGCTATATGGCGCTTAGAGTCAGAGCAGAGCTCAGAAAGGTACCAGCCAGCTGTCGACAGTCAGGTTTGACCCCTTCCTGTGAGAGCCTTGTCGTCATCGAGCCCCTCAGTAAAGATGGACATACTGTTCACAAATCCTTCAGTGTCGGAGACTGGAAACAGTGTGTCTCCCCACCAGGAACTGTGATGCTACTCTTCATTGCCTCCTGTCACACCATCTAAAAAAGAAGAAACGCAGAAACTGGAAATGCTCAGTGGAGATAACGGAGAGAATGTGTTATTTTATTAGCATTTCATAATGATGCTCAAATGAAATCTTTCCATCAACCAGCTTTGGAATGGCTGGCATTCGGAGGCTGAGGAATGGGTGAGGCCCCATCTTGGGGCCTGGATTTTCTTAACACTCCCTGTGAGTACAGGTTTTGCTCCCCTTAAAGGGAACACTGTCTCCACACCTGTAGCCTCAGGGGCAACCTCTTGAGCTTTGCCTTGTCCCCTCTGCCCAGTCCTCCTCTAGAAAAAGACTAGGAGATGCCAGGGGCTTCTTCCTAACCTGATAAACTAGCCTTTCTTTCCCTGCATATTGTATTGATTTGAGGCTTAGTCTTCTTAGGGAAAAATTTGCTTAAAAGAAGAAATAAACCAGTTATTAGAGGGATTAATGGATCAAAGTAATATATGGGCTTTTGTTTTTATTTTTCAATTAAGGATTAAATTCCTGGGAGTAAGGGAGGCACCATTTAAATAAACAAGATTAATGAGCCTCAGGAACCCAGCCTTGGTTTGTCGGGGAAGGGAGTGTCTGGGAGGCAGAGTGGAGCCCAGTGCCCTGACTGGAAATTCTGTGGGTTCCTCCTGTTCATTAAATACCACTAAGGTAGAGAGAACAGGAAATCATAGGGCTGCTGTATTCAAGTGTGCTTTGAAGTTTCTGTTGAGCATATGATCTACTTATTTCTCTTCAAACCTGACAATGATTTCTTTTTTTTCTTTTTCCTTAGGGTGACCAGAGGCAGGTCATTCCCATACCGAGTGTATGTATATTTATCCAATTTTATTCAAACATTCATAGAATCTTGTAGCTTTGGGCCTACTGATATAAAATATATTTTGTAATGTTCTTGCATATGTTGAGTTTAGCATGTGACATAAACAGCTCTGTTCTGTTAAAAAATGAAGCTGCATTTTAAACTGTGAGCAGGAGGTTCTGTACAGAGTTTCCTTTCTTAGGAACAGGGGAATTAGCATCTATTAACCAACTCCTCACCTTTCCTTTCTTTCCTTGAAGGGCCTCCAGGCTAATAAGCTAAGGCAGCCTGCTACACTTCCCCACCCCAGCCCCATCTCCATAGCCCAGGAGAACATGCTTTTGCCCAGACATAGGCTTTTACAGCAGGCGCTCTCCCAGTGGGCTTGGTGAGCCCGTGGGCCGGCCATTTCTGACTTACTCAGAAGTGTTGGTAGCTTGGCCCTCCCTGGCTCTGAGATCAGGAAAAAAAATTGCCCCAGTTGTATTCCCTGAACTTGCAGGACTCACCACGACTCCTACAGCCTGGCTTTGCTCCTACTCTGTTCCAGCTGGGCACTCCCTTGACCACCACTTCTCTTTTCAGCCCTGGGATTTGGGAGAGTAGCTGCCCTAGTGTTAAGCACAGGCTGGCCCCCACCCTGCCCCGGACATCCGCTGTCCCTACTATTCCTGCTCTGATAGCAGAACCACTTTGCCCGGGGCCAGACAGTAAGAAACAGACCAGGGACTAACTCAGAAGAAACTTTAACTTGAGATGTCTTTGTCAAACAAGACCATTGGAACAGCCCTATGTCCTTAAAAAACTGGGTTTTAAAAGATGTCCATAAATGGGTACTTTTATCCATAAAGTGTCTCTGATTCAAATTGTTTGACTCAAATCTGTTCATCTAACATTCCGTGGACTTCTTCCCATATTATCTGGGAACATCCAGACACAACTTTGAGAAAAACCAGTGCTATGGGAGTATCACAGGTAAGAGGAAAGCTGCTGTCAGAAGTAGTACATTGCCCCCCAATTTTTTGAAAATTTCATTTTTCTCAGCTCTACATTAACTAGTTTTAAGTGTTTGTGAGATGGTTCTGACTTGGCCAGCATGCCTGGAGGTTGGACTTTGTCAGGAAAACTGACTTTAACCCAAAAAATGGATCAAGCAGCAGGACCTCCTATCCAGTGTTTGAGTGGGGTACCCATTGGATTGATACCAAAGGTGTCCTTTTAACCTTTATACAGAGTAGTTTCAAACATTTTTCCTGCAAAGTTACCTATGTTAAGCAGGTGACAGCAGCTTTCCCCTTACCTGCGATACTCCCATAGCGCTGGTTTTTCTCAAAGTTCGTCAAGTGCCAAACCAAGCATTTCTCAGGATAGAATTCTACTGAGGAAAATGACCCTTTACCCACAAATTTTGACACATTCTAGAATCCCAGAATGAAATAGCCAAGGGGAAAAAGATCCCTTGTATAATTTAGTGTAGGGTTAGATCAGTAAAATGCTGACTCCTTCCGACAAATGAGAGACTCTAGAGTCTCTGAAATATCTTGCAGAAAAACAAAACCTAGCTAAAGTAACTTGCATCACTGAATGATATCCTCCAGAAAAGTAGATCTACTGATGGGCTCAGTATGATTTGCACTGCCTGCTTAGCATGCACAGCTGAACCCAAGTCCATTGGGAGGCCAGCTCAGCCCCAGAATTTGAGCCTTGGGATCCCCTGCAGAATCTGTACCCACCTGTCAAGGCTGCACATATCATTAACAGAGTAGCCCTGCCCTTTCTGGGTCACAGGAGACTGATCAGAGAGCCTATGCGAGCTTGGGGCGCTGTATCATAGGAAATATGAAAATCCAGGTTTGTGCTAATCCCAAACCAGAGTCTCTAGCCTCCTGAAAGCTGTTCCAGGCCCTGAAGGTGAAAGGTGCACTCAAGCCTGTGGGTGCCCAGACTAGTTCCAGCTGGAGCGCCCCCCCCATATCTGCTTCCCCCATACCCATCTTGTTTCATTTTCATGCTACTCTGTTTACATGTGCAACTTTGGTCTTTTGGTTTTTTACTAAGCAATAATTGAAGCTCATAGTTTTAAAAAATAAAGAATAAAGCAGAAAGAAAAAAAATTCCCCACGTGGTCCCACTCCCTGGAATAACAACTTTCAATATTTGTTATGGATTCTTCCAGAAATCTAAATAAACATGACTTGTTTAGATTATTAATACCAGATCTTTTTTCTAATATAAACATTTAATGCTATTAAGTTATCTCTAAGGGGTGCTTTGGTGGCTTTGTCATTAAGTATCTGCCTTTGGCTTGGGTCATGATCCCGGGCCGGGGTCCTGGGATCAAGCCCTGCATCAGGCTCCCTGCTTGGCAGGAAGCCTGCTTCTCCCTCTCCCACTCCCCTTGCTTGTGTTCCCTTTCTCTCTCTCTCTCTATTAAATAAATAAATAAAATCTAAAAAAAAAAGTTACCTCTAAAACTTTATCTACATCCCCCAAATTTTATGTTGTATTTTTCAGTTTTGTTCACATAAATAAGGAATTTGCAAGATGTTTTTTGCTTTAAACAATATACCTTGAACCTCTTTCCAAATATTCGTGCATTGTGAGTGATTTACCTCCTTCTTTCACTTGTCCTTCGTGGAATTTACTTTGTTTCTTCTTGTGGACTATTGCAAATACTTGGGAGTATTCCTGCGCATGTATGTTTATGGACCTGAGTTACAGCATCTGTTGTGTTCCTTTCCTAATTGTGGAAATGCTAGATCAAAGGATATCTCTTACATTCTGAGTAGATTAAAGCCAGATTGTCCTCTGAAAGCCTAATTTATGTTCCCACCAGGAGTGTGTGGGATTGCCCATTCCCTTACCAAAAATGATGATAATCAAATATTTAATCTTTGCTGATCTGTAAGTGAAGAATGGTATATTGATTCATAGCTCTGATTTGCATTTATGAATGAGGATGAATATTTTTTCACAAGTTTAGTATTTATATGTCTTTCTTCTTCCCTGTTAATTTCTTCTGGATGTTCTTCTGTTACCTTTTTCAATTTCAAGGAAATTAGGACTTTCCCCCAAATTTATGGTATATCTTTTGGCCTTGGTTATAATCATTTTGGCCACAAAGAAGTTTAATTTTATATACGTAAATGCGTTAATCTTATCCTTTATGACTCCAGAATTTTATGTCATGCTCTTAGAAAGATCTCCCCACTCTATCACTGTGAGCCGTATTTTCTCCTAGTATTTTAATGGTTTATCTCTACACTGAAATCTGTGACCCATCTAGAATTCATGTTGGTGGAAGGCATGAAGAAATGATTCAGCTTTATTTCCTTTTCCAAGTGGCAGGGCAGTTGTCTCAACACCATTTATTAATTAATCCAGCTTTTATACCCCTCTTGAAAAAGACATCTTTATCTGGATTTGACATTAAACATTCCACTCAGTAACTTTGGCCCCCCAGATGTAAGCTGGGATTTGCGGCCCTCCACACATCTTACTGGAAGCCTCGAGGGCTGTTCAGTGAAAGCCAGATATTGAAGGGTAAGGAAAAGAAGCAGAGGGACGGGTTGAGAACCCCCTGAAGGTTGGGTGGTCATGGCTGAAGGTGAGCACTCAGATGCTTCAGCCCCAATGAGGAATGGGGCTGTGAGCCGACTCCTCTGGTGCCCTCTCTCCCATGAATCTCACTCCACCCTGACACCCACCATACATGGTCGCAGTGCAGCTGAGCTGTAAAAGTGCTGAAAGGGGAGAAGAGAAACGTGTTTTCTAACGGTGTCTTTGCTGTTCACCTGAGCCTTTTAGTAAACAATAGAATACTTTTTTCTACCAAACCTTATGAAGAACCCATTGGCGGAAACGATTGGAATGAAAGACAGCCTAGGGGGCGCCTGGGTGGCTCAGTGGGTTAAAGCCTATGCCTTTGGCTCAGGTCATGATCTCAGGGTCCTGGGATCAAGTCCCGCATCAGGCTCTCTGCTCAGCGGGGAGCCTGCTTCCTCCTCTCTCTCTCTGCCTGCCTCTCTGCCTACTTGTGATCTGTCAAATAAATAAATAAAATCTTAAAAAAAAAAAACAAAACAGAAAGACAGCCTAGGGTTTCCTTCGCCCCCTCCCGCAGAGGCCCTGAGATCTCTGCCCTCAGCTCTGTGGCTGAGGGAGCCCATCAGGCAAACTCTGAGCCTGAGGACTCTTATGGACAAAAACGCCAATCTGATGTGCCAAGAAGAGAGTGAGTAGGGTGGTACTCAAAAGAACCTTAGAGTTAACTGTTCCTGGCTGCCAGTTCACTACCAAGGACAGGAAATTCCAGACCCACTCCCAGGAAGAGAACTGGAGAATGCCCTTCCCAAACCTTGGGTGGCAAGCCAAGGTTCCTTCCTTCTCCCCTCCCTCATCATGTTTGCCCCCTACCTCCACCCCTTCCATCCCCCTGGCAATGCCCTCCATGTGCTTTGGAGCAAAAGAGCTCGCTCTTCTTGATAGAACTGGTGTTCCTCTGTTCTGCAGTTCTGTGATGGCCTGAGAGGAAATTTGCCTCAGGGCATTTTTAGTTACTAATTCAAGCATCACCTGAACAGATCAGTTGAAGTAACAAAGTACTGTTTCAATTCAGTACGGTCCATGCATGTGCCAAGGACACAGCTGTCCAGAAGAATTCTTACCAGTGGTCTAAAGAATTTGCATTAGTCTAAAGCCAAACTCTCAAGAGGCTGTGTGTACTTAGGAAGCAGGTTGAGGATTAATGGAACCCTCCCGGCCCATTGCCCCCAGCCTGGCCTTGCTCTCTGCAGCACAAATGCTAAATCCGTGGCTTGCTTAAGAGGACTCTCACCCTTCTCCCTCTTTTCTCTCTTTCGGTAGTACCATGAGGCCTTTTCCATACTGTTAGCTCAAAGAATGCTTGCAAAGTGTGGGTTAAATATGCTAAGGAAGTAATTTTTTATTCTCAGGTTTGGAAAATAACTGAACCACTTTTGGCAGATCTTTGATGTTTTCAGATCTGCTAGGGATAGAATTTCTAGAGCCTTATTTTCCAGGCTTGCAATTACATAAAGTGAAAATGTTGTTTAGTATATAAATGCATTGAGAAAGGACTGGACAGATACACACTGAACTAAGAAGGGGGGCACCTGGGGAGAGGAATAGGGAAAAGGGAAATAGTTGTCTGTTACATGTCTGTATTCTTTACAATGAGAATGTGTTTTTATTACATAATTGTGTAATCAAAAATTAAAACAAATTTTATTCTAGTCCCAGGCATGCTTTCTGCTATGGCCTCAACAACAGAAATAACTCAGATCCTCTTTATTATGTTCGGTTACAGAGCTCATCGTGCCCTGCCTTTTTAAAATGCTTTTGCAGAACTTCTTCTTGCAAGTTTAATTTTTCCAGCCACCTGCTTGCTTGCTGATTTATAATGAAGGACAGAGTCCTTTCTAGGACTCCAGATCCCATGCCCTGTGTCTAAGGCACATCTCCCAGGCACTTACAGTATTGGATGAGATATACTGCGTGGTGAACTTTAATTAGAGCCAAGGGAGTTGGAGGCCATGAAGGCTTTTTCTTCTGGATGATGCTGGACAGGAGGAAATGCCCACTTTCTCTGGAGGGAGCCCTTGTAGAATTAGAACCACCACACACAGCCTAACCCCACCAGCCCAGACAAGGTGGTCATCACACTTGCAGATTTACCTACCCTGTCGACTTCCTGTGTTACATTCACTACTGAACCAGCAAAGTCCAGAATTAACTCTGGATCCTTGACTCATGTTCACTTTAACCTCCCCCCACGATCAGAAAAAGGAAATGCCCATTGAAAAGGGAATAACTCTTGATTTCTTTTTTTTTTTTCTTGTTTTTTGTTTTGGGTTTTTTAAATTTGTTTTAAAAAGCTAAATTGTCTGTTCTTCAGTAGCTAGGGACACCTTTTTGTGTGTGTTTTGTTTTGCACTAAATATTGAACAGAGAGAGCTTGACCTTCCCAGGATAGAAAATTAGCTGTTTAACACTAGCTACAAACACCACAAAGCAAACTAAGAAACTTCAGTCATTTCTAGAATGAGGCAAGGCCCAAAGAAATGAATCTAAATCAGGGAGGAGGTTGGCTGAAGATACCTGGCCATTTATTAGCTCTTTATAACCTCTTTATCACAAGATTAGATTCAGCTACTACCAAGACATAAATAGGTTTTCTGATTAGCACACAGCATGTGGATTGAAGTAGAACGTCCAGACACTAAGAATCTGACGGGTAACAGTGTCCCTCTCGCTCAGTGTGAATACTACCCTGGGGCAGACCCCAGACAGAGCACTTTACCTTGACCACTTTTACTTTTGTTTCCTATTATTGAAAGTCACTTTGGATTGCATTTTGCTGGTGGGTCTATAGGTACTCTTCAAGTTCCTGAAAGTTTTAGTCATTAAAACAAAACAAACACTATGGTTCCTATATAGCTTTAAAATATACTTCTGTACCACAGTGAATTTCAGACAGAATATGACCCCTGTAAATGGGCCTGGAAGTAGGAGAGTGGCTAATACAATCTAACATTTGTTTTTGTGTAGCCCATTTTAACTATAACAGTAGCCGCCATATATGTGCCAGGCAGAACGCTGGGGGCTTTACCACAGTTAGAGCCGATAACAACCTTCCATGGTAGGTGTTACTATCCCAACTTACTGCCAAGAAAAAACAGAGTTGATACTCGGACCCTGGCTTGTCTGGTTCCAAAGCTGAGGCCCTCAAATAGCCATTCATACAATGGCACAATATTTGTTAAAACTTCAGTAGCAAATGACCCAGTGCTATTGTTTTTAATAAAATTTCATGATGGGAGGGTGGGTCAATCCTTAAGCGTCTGCCTTCGGCTCAGGTCATGATCCCAGGGTCCTGGGGTCAAGCTCCACATCGGGCTCCCTACTTGGCGGGAAGCCTGCTTCTCCCTCTCCCACTCCCCCTGCTTGTGTTCTCTCTCTTACTGTGTCTCTCTCTGTCAAATAAATAAATACAATCTTAAAAAAAGAAAAATAAAATTCTGTGATGTGCTTAATCAGGCATATAAACGTTTGATTTCATTTAACCCTCATTGATACAATATAGAATAAAGGCATTGGTTTATCTTTTACATAAAGGTAATAATACTGATTTTTTTTTGTTTTCATTTTAGCCCCCAGCTAAATACCTCCTTCCAGAGGTGACGGTGCTTGACTATGGAAAGAAATGTGTGGTCATTGATTTAGATGAAACATTGGTACACAGTTCATTTAAGGTAAATCAACAAAGAAAGCAATCCATGATCTTCGTGATTTTGTCACAGTTGTATTGGAAAGGGAAAATAAAAAGGATGACATTTTGTGGCTGTTAGTTAGGACTTCACTGTGCATGAAGAAATCCCAAGAACAGTTGCTTATTAACTCTGGTGAATATTAACTCAAGTAGTTGACTGTTACATAGTTAGTTTGGGGGAAAATGCTGGGCTGCCAGTGTCACTAAGACCTCATTCTTACTTATGAGATTAGAGTTTTCCAACCCTCCAACCCCTGCAGAAGTACTTTTCAGGTGGCAAAAGGCAGTCAGTACCCTGTGCCCCAGGACACTGCTGTGTGTTTGTCAAGGTAGCCAGAGTGCTCTATGTTTTATTGGGCAGGGCAGGAGAGGCACTGTTAAACTGTCAAGCAACCTGCTATCTTGGAAGTTTTCCCAGACCAGTTCTTGAAAGATGTCCAACTCTGAAGAAGACTTCCAGAGTGACAGCATCTGGGATTCAGCCATTTATTTTTGAGCTTTTTCATGAGAAGAGGTTGCTGGGTGTTTTGGGGTGTGTGTGTGTGTGTGTGTGTGTGTGTGTGTGTGTGTGTTTAAACGTCATAGTTCAGTGAGTATCCATCCATAAGCACGACTTCTTTCCTGAAGGGGGCGGGGCTTTAGTGATGTCACAAGAAGCATCAAACCACCGGCTTCCTTCCGTCCCCTTCCTCACTCCACTCCTTGCCAGAATGACAGCAAAAATTACAAATTCCCAGAGGGCGTCCATGTGGGAACAGCTGTGGCTACACTATTAAGAAGTGACTTTGTGAACCATTTTTCCATTTTTTTAAATGAAACAAGTTGTTTAAAAGAGGCAAATGATGGAAAGGTTTGGGAATAGGGGTTCCACGGGAAGAAGTAGGATCCTTGTCCTGCTTTCCCTTGGGGTATTTCTGGAGATGAAACTGCTGCACTATCACTGGCCAGTTAGACCCCATTCCTCCTTTTATCCCAGCCCTCAACTCCTCTTGCTTTGCTGAGATATGTGAAAGGCATCACCCATGGTGGGGTATGTGTCTCACGTGAACCACAGTCATTCCCTGACTATTGTATTGGGAAGTGGAAGAGCCATCAAATTGACCCGAAGACCTTTCTGTCAGAAACACCCTCCTTGTGCCTGCTTCTCACTGAACAGAAGCCTTCCTTAACAGGACAAGGCCAGGCAGTTGTCTGTGAATCCTTTGGGAGAGTGGAGCAGGTGCCACACTTACTCTAGCAGTGGGAAATGACCTGCCTAGCCACTGGGGCTTGGAGGTGT
Organism: Mustela lutreola; assembly: GCF_030435805.1. Lineage (NCBI taxonomy): Eukaryota > Metazoa > Chordata > Mammalia > Carnivora > Mustelidae > Mustela > Mustela lutreola. Next base: position 66,702,933 of record NC_081291.1, on the reverse strand, counting down.
CACTTCCTTCCCCAGCACCTTGAGGGCCCTTCCAATCCACGGGACAAGGATTGGCCCCGTGGCAGTCATGACCTTGTGCCCCAGCTCAGCTCTGCACAGCATCGGAAGCCTTTTCTTGCCTATGGGCAAGTCGCTTAGGACTTTAAAAATCCCTCAGGAGGAAAGTCCTTTGGAGCAGGGGTCATTTGCCATTTCAGCCTACATGGCTTCCTTCCAACACTGGCCAGACTGCCTGGGGTACGGACAGTTCCTGCCTCCAAAGGTAGGCCTGCTCAGAGGGTATTATACCACAAGTTGATGGGAACAGCATCTCTTCATCTCTTTGCTCCCTGGCCTGCCTATATTTGCAAGCCGGAAATTCTTTGTTGTGCGGGTTTTTTAATTCAAGTATACTGCGCATACATAGTTGTGTTAGTTTCAGGTACACGACATAATGATTCAGCAATTCTATATATTTCTCCATGCTCATCAAGATACATGTACTCTTGGGGCACCTGGGTGGCTCAGTGGGTTAAAGCCTCTGCCTTCGGCTCAGGTCATGGTCCCAGGGTCCTGGCTCTCTGCTCAGTGGGGAGCCTGCTTCCTCCTCTCTCTCCGCCTGCCTCTCTGCCTACTTGTGTTCTCTCTCTCTCTCTGTGTCCAATAAATAAATAGACTTTTAAAAAAAGAAGATACATGGACTCTTAATCCCCTTTATCTGTTTCACCCATCCTCCCCTCCTCCCCTCTGGCATACACCTTTAGTGTATGGTTTTTAGTATTCTGGGCATTTCAGAGGCCTCTCCTTAAAAATGTACAGTGGTACCACACACAGGCTCTTAAACCCAGGGGAAGAACCCTGGCTTAGCATGGCCCCCTTAACACCAGCACGTGAAAAGAGACTGAGGCTCAGGCTTGGTCTGTACTGGGGAACGGTTTTTCTCTTTTAATGTACTCTGTGGAGTACGATATCACAATATGCTAATACCTTTTCAGAGTTTCTGCCTTCAATCTTGTGTTTTTTAGCATGATTTTGTATTTTCGTTATAGAATTATAAAATACCAAACTTATCATCCTTAGCCTTCCAACCACAGGAGTGAATAAATTGTAATCTTAAACCTCAGGTGCTCTACTGAGTCCTTAAGAACAGTTCTGTGATCTAAAATTTTCCACATTATTTTCAGTTTACTTATCAAAGAACTGTGTGTGTGTGTGTGTGTGTGTGTGTGTGTGTGTGTGTGTGTGTGTGTGATGGGCTTAAGGGCAGATCCCAGTTCAGATTCTGACCAGATACTCAGTAATACACACCCCTGTCCACACTCCCTGCCCCCGGGCCACCACATACATGCTCCCTTCCCCTCTCTCTCCTACTTGTCCCAGGGGCTTGCGTTCTGATTCTCTGGGCCCTGTTCATTTGAGTAGTTTCCACCTCATTTATGGAATTCCATTAAGAACTGTATGTAAGCCCAGCGGTGACTTACACAGGCACTGCCAAAGTATATTTGGATTTTAAGTGTCATTAATATTGTCAAAGAGTTCTTTTAAGTATGCTGAAGTTTATGGGTGTGCTGGGCATTGTGTTACGTAGAGCAGAGCAATCTAGGGTGGGCTGGCTCTCCCCACTGCTCAGGACAGGAGCTGGTGCCGGGCAAGGCTGAAATCACTGATGCTTGGGACCTCAATGGACCCATTACTATAGCTGTGGAAGAGAGGAGAAGCCGAGGTTGAGAGGGAAGGAGCCTGCCCACAGTCATGGCTTGTGGCCTCTGACTTCAGCCTCACTTCTCTGTGGCCCTGCTTTGTGTCCATGTGCTCAGCATCTCCTGCCGAGCAGCCCATCACAGGGCAGCCTGCATCTGTGGGTCCAGTGCAAATCATTCTCCCCCATGTAGCGCCATCCTTTGGGACCATCAGGCGCTCACCTTCTCCCCCTGGTGGCCAGCAGTGGTTCTGCACCATCCTGGCAGGGCTCTAGGCAAGAGTTGGCTCTCTGAGAAGCCCCATTCCCTGGCTAGGTTGCCCAACCCTTTGTCGTTCCGGCCAGGAAGATAATAGAGAGGTTGAACCAAGATGCTGAAAAGGTAATGATACTCGGAACAGAAAAAAATGTGCTTTCCTGCTTGTGCTTAAGGAACCTGCTTGTGCTTTAAGGAACCAAAGCATACTTGAACATCCTTTGCCTGAACTGTTTTTTCCAATAATAAAAACATTAGTCCAGGCAAGCTTTATTCTTAGTAAAGTTTCCAATTTTATTTTATTCTTTCAGATGTAGTAATTATCTTTTCTTTTCTCTCTAGCCGATTAGTAATGCTGATTTTATTGTTCCGGTTGAAATCGATGGAACTATACATCAGGTAAGAAATCAAAGCTAAATCTGAGTTTCAATTAGCATTTTTTAGTAATTACATTTCCTGTGAAATTACTCCTAAATTCCCATTTCATCAATAATTTTATGACTGAATCAAAAGGGAGCAGGCTTTGTAAAATAAATACAATGGTTTTCTGCTTTTTTCACTCAGATGAATTTCTTTTGTACTGAGTTTATAAGGGAAACAAAAATCTGTAGATAATAGATGTAGTTGCAAGTTCAAATAGTTCTTTGATTTGATTCAGACTTTTAGAAGTGCCTATATCCCCCGCTGGCCTGGCTTGATGGTCTAATTAACTTCCTCATGTAAGTGCTCTTGGATACTCTCCTAGCAGGCAACAGGAAAATCCCAAATCTTGAGAAAGAGTGTCCATTTCCAATGCCAGCCACTCCGGACTGATTTTTCACTCCTACTTCATGTTCTCCAGTGAATCTTTAGCAAAATCCCAACCCAGAGGATGAAGAGGGAAGGGTGTGTTTTCAGATCCAAAGGCAAATTTGAATAAAGATGCCCTAGTTAATTGGCATGCATCTTTGTTCTGATATTTTTTCTCCTTGATGGTTCTCCAGGAATAGCTTCATTTATGAACATATTGGAACATTGTAGGAAAACTAGCCTTGGAGGTTGAGGAGTAGGGGAGATTTTTGTCAGGTTTTCCACAGGGATGGTTTGACCATCTTCCTTGTCAACCCCAGGGTCTTAACGGGGCCTGATGTGTTTATATCCTAGGAAGGAAAATCTCTCTTGGTGCTTGAACCATTTTAAAAGGATGTCTTTCCTTAATGATGCCAGTCATCTCTTTGGCCTTTGAGGACAGGGTGTTAGAGTTGGTGATGACTTGGAAATCAGCTAGCCCAGCCACCTCATTGTCCGGATGGGGCAACAGAGGCTCAGTCAGAGAAAGAGTTGACTCAAGGTCATACAATGAGAAGAATTAAAATGAGACTTCTAGTCCTATGCCTCCTGGCCCATGGCTCTTTACCTGATGCTCTAGTCCCTTCCCTCCCCTGCCAGGCAATCTTGCCAGGAAGCTGGCCCTGAGAAAGGCAACTTATCTCTAGTGTCTCCACATTTCATGCTTCTAAAAGCCATCAGGGAGCCAAAAGGCAGTCACTTGGGCATTTAACATTTGCAAAAGCATCAGCTGAATTAACTCAGCATCTGAGAAGCAGTTAGGGCTTCATTTATTATCTTGGCTTCTGCTACAAAGTAATAAGACAAAGGAGAGGCTGCCTACCAGCATGGCAAAAATTAGGAGAGAAATTAATCCTTCTTACCTCGAGATGTGAGCGTGACCCTCGGGGCCTGACTTGCTCTGGCCAGCCCATTCTCGAAGGAGCCAGCCTAGCTCTCCCAGCCTCCCTCCAGACAGCGCTATGATTCATACGGTGGTAGATACTACACGGCCCCAAGGCTGGGGTGAGAAACTCTCTCTCCTGAGGGAATGAAGCCACAGGCGCCAAGAGGAGGACCAAGGCCCTGGCGAAGGCCGTGGCCTCGTTCAAGTAATCCAGGATAGGCTGTGCAGGTCCCAATGGGCCTATTCTCGGTTACTTGCACGCGGACGCGGGCCTGGAGGCCGGCATCTGGGCCCAGGACCTTCCTCTCTGCCAGAGGCACCAACAACCAGAGTTCCCAAATCAGTCTCCCGCCATTTTCATGTAGCCAAGTTTGCTTTCCAGGCACTATTCCCAAGGAGACTAACGACCACAGGCCATACCCACTCCCTGGCATCAAGGAGTCTCCTGGGCAAAGTGGGGGCCTGGATCTACTATAGCCACAAGCCCTCACCCCCACCTGACCTCCCAGCTCCTCACAGCCCTGTTGGCACTCACCCTGGGGCCCCTCACTGCACCCTTGGCCACAGACTGTGCTTGCCCTACTCTTCCAGTTGGCCCAAGTTCCCACCGAACCCTGGCTCTGTGCAGAATTCCCGTGCAGTGCACAGAATGCATTCTCTGTGTGATACAGAGCCTTGCCTCCCTTCTGTGACTCCACGGGATAGACAGCTGGCAACATCTGCCATTCACGACCCCACGCATACTCCCCCGCACCTGCCTTTCACACTTGCTCCTCAGCCGCTTCTCCTATCCCCCGTCTCCTCTAAAAGGCTGGTCATGAAGGGCTCAGCTGTGCTCTGACACTAAGGTATTTTCAGGCCGAGTCTCATGCTCATACCCTTCCCTCTGCCTGGAAGCTGACTTCTCATCCTCATCAGCCTGGTGAATTCCTGTTCATCCTTCAAGGTCCAGGCCAGATATTACCTTCTGTGATTCCTTCCCCTTGAGAGGGGAGTTAACTGCCCTTAATATATCCCTGTACTACAACTTCCATTATGCATGCCTATCCTGATTTGTTTTTATTTATATCTGCTCTAGACTGTGAGCTCTTCAAGGGCAAGGCCTGTGTTTTGTTCATTTTTGTAACTTCTTTAGGCTGAGCACAGATCTGGGACTCAGTGAATATGAGCTGAATTGAATTTTAATAAGTTTGAATTATTTTAGGGAAGTGGCTAATTTCAAATGGAATTTATTCAAGTTTTAATTAGTTCTCTCCTCCCACCTTCCCTATCTTCTCTCACCAGCTCTGCCTTCTCTCCCATCTCCCTGGTCTCCTCAGATTGGTTCATGTTCCCCAAGCAGGAAAGCCTGCTCTTTGCCCCCTGCCCTGCTTGGAGGCCCCTCCTGATGGCTGACCGGGGGCCTGGGAGTAGGCCGGCTTCACATCCCCTGACATCTGTTTCTGTACCAAGCAGAGTAACCTTTGTGAGTGTCCGGTGGACAGCTTCCCAGGAAGACTCTTCTTACAGTTTTGCTGGGCCTGCTCTCCAACCCCAGGCCTGCCGAGCAAGGGAGGTGCTCCAGGCAAGGGTAGGAGGTGGCAGCTGGAGCAATCCCAGTGCTTCCGGGCAATGGGCCGGGCCTGGGCCTCCCAAAGCACAGCCCCCAGACCCTGGCCTATGTCCATGTAGGGCCTGACTCAGAACACATGCCAAGAAACACATGTGAGAGAATGAGTCCTTTCACACAAACATGGCACACCCCTTCCACTCACTGGTTCGGAAAATCCCCAAGACCCGAAGTATCACGGTCAGCTTCCCTTTCTCCCTTGGGAGGAGTGTCTGCGCCAAACTCAGACCTGGAGCCCCATCTAAGGAGTGTGGCCTGAAGTGCAACCTCTGCTCATTCAGTTGGGGTCTCCATGCCACCAATAGAGCTGGGGACAGGAAGCAGTTGCCTTTTCAGGAATTCTTCTACATGGGTGTTGGCCCTCCACAACCCCCAGCAGCTGCCACGACTGACCAGCTTGCTGTCTGTTGCCGTTTCAGGTGTACGTGCTCAAGCGGCCCCACGTGGATGAGTTCCTTCAGAGGATGGGGCAGCTCTTCGAGTGTGTGCTCTTTACTGCCAGCCTGGCCAAGGTATGTCCTGCTCCCAGCTGGGCACCCGCAGCCACTTCACTCCGACCCGCTGTCCATCAGACAGCCCTCTGGTAAGGGAGGGGAAGCGGTTTCTATGGTGACAGGTTCCCACCCCAGATGGGATGGATGCAGGCCATGTGCACAGTACCAGCCTGAAAGGCTTCTGGGTTGCCATGGTGACAGGGAGCCCTTGGAACAAATGCCCCACGAAGCTGAGCAGGCAGCCGCCTTGAGCTGGATGTCCGCAGACCAGGATATCATGAATGTGTCCAGTGTCACTGTGAAGGGGCATCTGCATCTCCTCAATGACTGGCAGCCTTGAGCCTATGTGTCCTTCATTAGCTTACACAGGTTTGGGGAAGGATGAGTGTCCGAGATTCACCTGCATACACAGGCCAGAGGAGGCTTCTGCCTGCCCTAGTGAGCCCCGGGAGCTCGGGCAAGGGACTTCAAGTCTCCTGACTCCGGGTCTTCTAGAAATTAGGGATAATTCCCTCTACCTCGTGGAGTGGATCAAATGAAATAATGCATGTGATGGGCATAGCATAGTGCCTGACTTCTGTGCAGCAAGTCTTCATCCGAGCCCCTGCTGTGTTTGCTGTGCTGGCCCTGCTACGTGCTAAGAGCTCCTGATGTTCTTTGTTTAGTTATCATAATTATTAATGATGACAGTTTATATGGTCTGCCCTTGTAGCTCAGCAGGAATCTTTGGCCCCACATTCACACTGGCTCTAACCACATAGAGTGGTTTCTTTGCCTTCTCCTACTGTTAAAGGACACACCCCCAATCTGGTTATGTCTGCCCTTTCACAGATGTGCTGAGCCAAGGGGGAAGAGGGTAGGTCCACACTCCTCGGAGGAGATCCTTGCCGTGATCATCTCTCAAATCCCGAGTCTGATGGGGCCAACACCATCCATTTGTGGGGGGCACCACCAGTGTCTCCGTGGGCAGCTCCAGGACTCTGAAGTAGCCCCAGAGATGAACTTTGCAGGGCCCAGGTTAGCCAACTGCTCATCTCCAGACCTGCTGCAAGGACTCACATGCAGCACCCACCACCCCCAACAATCCCTGGCTCTGGACAGCTCCCTTCTCCTCTGCATGCTGAGTTGAGGACTCTGACCAAGTTCCCAGATACCCCGCTTTGCCAGACTGGGCATTCCCGGTTTGGACCATCTCTCAGTCATGGCTGAGTTGAGAGAGAACCCCACCTGTACAACATTCTGCCAGGCTTATTGCCAGGCCTTGAAGCATGAGCTGGTAGACAACACAAATCCAAAACCTAGGCCTTACTTTCGCACACTAAAAAGAGCACGACCTCAGGGAAGGGCGCTCCCCGTGGGCGCTCTTTCCCATGAATGGCACCAAGAGCAATAGTACTGTAGGGGAGATGACTCTCCTAGCAGTACTCTGGGGTGCCAAGGAGCCTGAAGTGACAGCTAAGGAAGTAACAAACAGGACGATTGCACCCACTCAGGGGAGATGGAGAGTTGGTGGGATTGGGGGTGCTGCGTCGGGAGGAGGTTGGCAGAGTTGAAACACTCTTGCTTGGCATTGCCCCCAGCACTCACTTAAACATCCTCGTGCATTCTCCCTTCCTGGCCTGCTCCTACCTGTGCCTCCATCTGTCTCTGCATCCCTTCTCCCAGTGTTACTCTAGCCTGGCTCAGCTGCATCAGCTCCCAGGTGAAGGCTTCCAGGCCTTTCCTCCCTGTGGACAGGTGGGCACTCCCCAGTTCTTGGCTCTGGGCTCAGCTCCCAGCCAGCACTGCCATACTGGCCCACCACCCAGGAGCCCACGGGAGCCCTCCGCTGACTGTCAGAGCCCTTCAATGTCTACTTCCTCCTCTTGGTTTCCTTTACGGATGGATTCACCCAGCAAATATTTACTTAGTGCCTACTGTAAGTTGGGCTCTGTCCTGGGCACTGGGGATGCAGCAGAGAACAAGAGACAAAGCCCTTGCCCTCATGAAGCTTATATTCTCCACATTCATCTCCAAGGCTTAGAGCCCCAGACTCAGACATTGCTTGAAGGATGTATGCCACCACCAGTATTAATAATTCTGGGGAAATTAATCACCATTTCCATCTAGAGTCAGCCCCCTAGCACCCACAAGGCATTTGGCTGCCCTTACCAGCTGAAAACTGCAGTGCCCACCTGGTCAGCAGGAAAATATAGCCTGCTCCCAGACTCTGCCCCTCAGCCCCTCCCTTCAGGGAAAGCAGGACATTCCCACAGAGTTGGAGCTGCTGCCTATAGCCCCGTGGCCCTGCATCCTACCACGTGTTGGCATTGCTCTGCTCTGGGGCACTACTGTGCCGTCCACTGCTGGCCTTCCCAACACCCCAGCCTTGGGGGCTTCCTGCCTCCCTGACAGAATTGCTGGGCCCTGGTAACACCTGGCTATGCTGGTCTTGGTGCTGAAGCGTGGCCTCATGTGGGCCTTGGAACTGCCACTTTTTTGCCTCCAGCCCCAGCCACTCAGGGCAGCCCAGTCTTTTAGACATTTTCATTTATGAAGGTTTTTCCCCTCAAGGATGATACCTTTATTTCTTTATCCTGTTTAGCCTGATTTGGGAAAATTCCCCCAGGCTCTGAGGGCCAAGCAGGATTAGCCCCAGCTGTGAGCTGGGCTCAAACTCAAAACTCCTGGGCTCCCACTCAAAACTCCTGGGCTCCAAGGAAAGGGAAGTGGGAGTCTGATAATGTCCTGTGACTGGCAGGGGCTGGCCTGGCCCAGCTGCCCCAAGCACCCATAGGGGGCAATGTGGCCTCATCCCACATGAGCCAGATTCAAAGTCCACTCACTCATTCAGGGGTGAAACTAGTATTGCCTGAGCCCCCACCATAAGGTGGGCACTGTGCAGGGCGCCAGGGACATCATGGTGGGCACGACAGACAAGGCCTGCACCCCGAGCAGGGAAGAGCAAATCCATAATCCCCAGGGCTGGTGAGGGAGCTTGTGAAGGAGACCACTGTGAGGCATTAGGAGCCAGGAAGGGAGGAGCAGGCCCATGCTCCAGACAGGTGGCTGGGGAAGCCAAGACTGAAAGGCAGAGAGGCAAGAGAGGCTCCTGCAGAGATCTGAAGAGTGTGTGTTCCGTGCGGAGGGAACACTGGTGCCGAGGCTCTGACCATGGTCAGCCAGTGCAGCTCAGGTGACGGGCTGGAGCTGGGAGGTGGCAGAAATCACGTAGCTGCCGCTGTGTGGGGTATGGCGGGCCTCCCTCCAGGGGTCGCAGGTCAAGAGCAGGGGTTGTAAGCAGGGGAATGATCTGATGGGATGAGTTTTCCAGTGGCCACTCTGACACGGGGAGGGGTAACGGCTGCAAAGGAGATGCCGGGGGATGTGGGGGGCTCTTTGGGAGGCTCACGCCGCCACCCCAGGCAGAGGTTACACAGGTTGGGATCAGGACAGTGCCAGTTACACAGAGGAGCAGGTGGATTCAAGGTAGTCTTGGAGACGGAACTGCCAAGAATTTCTGATGGATTGGATATGAGAGGTGAAAGAAATGGAAGAGTCCAGGGTATCCTGCACTCCTGGAAAGAAGAACCAGGATCCTAAAACACATCCAGTTACTTACATCCCTTTCTAGAAGAGTAATGCAAGTAATACTTGCTGTAGTAGGTCAGGGTTTCTGGGCTCTTCGGCTGCCTAGCCTTCACTGCAACCTGCTTTTCAGTACGCAGATCCTGTGGCTGACCTGTTGGACCGCTGGGGCGTGTTCCGGGCCCGGCTCTTCAGAGAATCATGCGTCTTCCATCGTGGGAACTACGTGAAAGACCTGAGTCGCTTGGGCCGGGAGCTGAGCAAAGTGATCATTGTGGACAATTCTCCTGCCTCGTACATCTTCCATCCCGAGAATGCAGTAAGTGGCCCCAGGGGGAGAGAACGCAGGGCCCCAACCAGTTCCATGTTTATGCCCTCAAACACCTGTGCCGGCTTTCTTGGCCTTCCCTGGGGGGCCCCAGTTCTGGCACTTAGCAGATACTTGGCACTGACTGAGTTATTTAACCTCGCCAAGCCTTAGTTACCTCGTCCGTCAAATGGGGATCTGGGGATGCTGACCCATATGATGCTTGGAGGACTGAGTGTGGGAGTGAAAAGCACTTAGAACACTGTCCTCATTGGGTTAGTGCTCAGGGAGCCTGGATCTTGGCAGTTTTCATACTGTTCCTGAGAAGGGCACCGTCAGTAACTTCTGGAGCTGGCTTCATGACTCCTGTAGACTCAGAAGACCTGGATGATCTCTTCAGCAAAAGTTCTTATACAAGAATGAATAAAAACACCTTAGTCAAGGCCTTCAGACAAGTCTGCCCGGCTTTTCCGCCTCATAGTGATGCCTTAAAAGTATACAGTGGGAACATTTCCTACATAAAACTCCCTAGAGCGTGGCAGCCCTTAGTGCCCGCTCCCTGGGTGCAGCATGACTTTCCAAGCAAGAGATGCCATCCCGCTTCCCAGCCCACACTTCCAGGGGACGAGGGGCCAGCCAGGCCCGCGGGCGACAGCAAAGCCCTCGGCAGCACCTTCACCCTGGCTCTCAGCTCAGGCAGCCCACCCTGCACAGGAGGCTTCATCCCCAGCCTGGGGTTCTCAGCCTCAACACAGGCTTCCCCAGGGCTCTTTCCTTGAAAACAGAACTCTGTGGCTCCACATATAGCAGAAAGCCAAGATCAAGCTAGATTTATTTAGTTAGTGCGTAATGATTACTTGAGTAAACTTTCCAAATTTATTATATTTAAACATGTTCATTTTAGTGAGTTAATCAAATTCAGCATAATGCATTTTGTCATGCATCTCTAACAGATAAGGATTACTTCTTAATATAATCACAGTTCCATTATCACATCTGACAGAACTAACAGTTTCTTAATATTATCTACTATCCAGACTATGTTCATATTTTCCCGGTCATCTCAAAATGTTGTCCTACATTTGGATTGTTTGATTCAGTAACAGACAAGGTCCAAGCACTGCTTTGGTTAATAATGTGTCTAGTAATTCTTGTGTAATTTAATAATTCCCCCTCCCCTCTGCCTTTTTCTTCCATCCTGTTTACTTGTTGAAGAATTCTGGTTATTTGTCTTGTAGAAATTTCCTCTCTTCTGGCTCTGTCTAGTTGCAGCCACATGGTGGCGTTTTACTTTGTTTTTATAACTGCCATATTCCTTTTTTTTGTTTGTTTGTTTGTTTGTTTATTTATTTATTTATTTATTAGACAGACAGAGATCACAAGTAGGCAGAGAGGCAGGCAGAGAGAGAGAGGAGGAAGCAGGCTCCCTGCTGAGCAGAGAGCCCCATGCAGGGCTCAATCCCAGGAGTCTGAGATCATGACCTGAGCTAAAGGCAGAGGCTTTAACTCACTGAGCCACCCAGGCGCCCCTCCCATATTTCCTTTTTTTTTTTTTTTTTTAAAGATTTTATTTATCTATTCGACAGATAGAGATCACAAGTAGGCAGAGAGGCAGGCAGAGAGAGGAGGAAGCAGGCTCCCCACAGAGCAGAAAGCCCGATGCGGGGCTCGATCCCAGGACCCCAGGATCATGACCCGAGCCGAAGGCAGAGGCTTAACCCATTGAGCCACCCAGGCGCCCCCCATATTTCCTTTAAACAACTAATTAGATCAGTACTACTTGGTTAAATGCAGGTTCAATTTTTCAAGTTTTTCTTTTTTGTCAAGAATATGTATACTTATCATGGTATCACATCAAGAGGCATGTGATGTCAGGCTGTCCCACTTTTTTTTTTTTTTTTTTTAAGATTTTATTTATTTTTTTGACAGACAGAGATCACAAGTAGGCAGAGAGGCAGGCAGAGAGAGAGGAGGAAAGCAGGCTCCCTGCTGAGCAGAGAGCCCGATGTGAGGCTCGACCCCAGGACCCTGAGATCATGACCTGAGCCGAAGGCAGAGGCTTAACCCACTGAGCCACCCAGGTGCACCCAGGCTGTCCCACTTTTAAAGATTTTACTTTTATTATTATTATTACCAAGTACGCTCCATGCCCAGTGTAGAGCCCAGTGTGGGGCTCGAACTCACAACCCCAAGCTCAAGACCTGAGCTGAGTTTTGAGATCAAGAGTTGGATGCCTAACCAAGCCACCCAGGTGCCCTTGAAAGATTTTAAGTTGTCGGTCTTTGGATTCAGATGTTGTTAACCTGTACCATCTGTTTGCAAATTCCCTATTGTCCATTCACCTAAAAATGTGAAGCCGCTGATGATCATTGCCTCCATCAACTATATCATTAAGAACTACGAAATGGTGATTTCTAAATTTTATCATTCTTTCCACATTTATTGGCTGGAACCCTGTTTCTTTTAAATTAAACTTGCCCTCATTGACTACTTGATTATCCTAAATTCAGTTTGAATGTTTGAATCAGGAAATCAAGGTAAAGTCTTGGTTCTTTTTCTTTAATTCTTCAGTCTTCAGAGTAATGACGTGGTGCTCTAGCAACTTCCAAAAGTAGACAGGGAATTCGTTGTAGGTATTAATATGAACTCATGGATTTTTTTATTGTTATCATTTAATCTATATATTCTTCTTTTGGATGCTGAAAGGTTCACCTTCGGATAGCAGACATCCCTTCATATAACAGTGGTCTTTGAACACTTCTGTTTTATGGTGCAATGAGGTATTCCAGGCTCATCTTGTCCCTTTCTTGCCTCAGCCCTGGCTGGAATCACCCACTTTTCTATGGAGCCTGATTCCTGTTAGTGGAAATGGTATTTAGAGACCACAGTCTGGGTGGATTCTCATTGTTCCTGAGGTATCCTTTGCTTCCAGCCCTTTATACTGGACAGACCTAAAATATACATATTTTTAGAATTAAAATTAAATCATGAATTCATATTGGTTTTTTATAAGTCAGTGTTAAAACAGTTTTTATTTAATTTCTTTGGTTTTGTTTTTGTATTTGTATCTCTTCTTGTGCTGAAACTCTTGGTTCCTAAATATATCAACATCATTACCTATTTGACTTAGTCTATAGTACATGTTTAATAGTTTCCAAATAGCAGTACTAACGTTATTACTACTACTAAGACAATTAATACATGTAGGGTTTTTATGGAGAAATGTACAGGCAAAATGTTATGTTTTAAATCATTTGAAGTAATTCTCTGTGTGGCTATGTCACCAGCTTTATATTAACTTCGGTTCATTTTTTTATTGCTTTCTCTTCTTTTTTTTTTTTTTTTAAAGATTTTATTGATTTATTTGACAGAGAGAGATCACAAGTAGGCAGAGAGAGAGAGAGGGAAGCAGGTTCCCTGCTGAGCAGAGAGCCTGATGCGGGACTCAATCCCAGGACCCCGAGATCATACCTGAGCCGAAGGCAGCGGCTTAACCCACTGAGCCACCCAGGCGCCCCTTGCTTTCTCTTCTTAATTGTTTAATTTTTTTTAAGATTTTATTTATTTGACAGAGAGAAACTCAGCAAAAGAGGGAACACAAGCAGGGGAGTATGAGAGGGAGAAGCAGGCTTTCCGCTGAGCTAGCCTGATTCGGGGCTCGATTCCAGGACCCTGGGATCATGACCTAAGCCGAAGGCAGACGCTTAAAGACTGAGCCACCCAGGTGTCCCTTAATTGTTTAATTTTATTGCAATTATGTAACATATTTCCATGAGTCCAACATCAAAACTACCAACAAAGATGGGTTTAGAGAAGTCTTGTGTCCATGTCTGCCCTCTCCCTCATTCCTGCCCTTCCTGTAGGAGTAGTCATTATTATTGTTATTATTATTTTGGCTAATCCTTACCTTGTTTATATTTTTAAATTATACAGTGAATTGTTTTGTTTCTGAGCAGTCTTTAGATTTATAAAAGGGCCCCAAAATACTACTTTTGAACTCCTTTGACTTTCCCCAAACTTTTTTAAAATTTTTGTATTTACTTATATATTTGTCAGGGAGAAAAGAGAAGTAGACAGAGGCAGAGCTGCAGACAGAGGGAGAGGGAGAAACAGACTCCCTGCTGAGCAAGGAGCCAGATGCGGGACTCAATCCTAGGACCCCAGGATCATGACCTGAGCCGAAGGCAGATGCTTAACTGACTGAGCCACCCAGGCGCCCGGCAGATTTTTTACATCCCTTCTTTTGCACCCCTGACTGCCACCCATTGCCACCCCTCCCTACTCTCTAAAACTAAGTGTAAATCCTGTCCGTTCCCCTGGCTCAGACTGTCCTGAAATGTTATATTTATGCTTTTAACTGCTCACTGCTAAGGATGGGAGGAAATTCCCCACCTCCCTTTGCCATGTAGCATGGTCCGGCAACCCCAAGTGGAAGCTTTCCTGGCCCTGTGTTGGGGGCTCCCTGGTGTTAGTGGTTGGCAGGCAGGTGACCTCTGGCTCCGGGTGAGGTGTAAGGAGCTGCTTGGATACAGTGGAAGAGCTTTTGAAATTGACAGGTAGCAAGGCTAGCTCTTCTATATTCTGCACTCTGGCCACCTTTCCTGAGGCAGGAAATCAAAGCAAGCATATGCACGCAAACTAGCAGTTAGACTTCACTTAAAAAGCAAATGCTCTGAACTTTACCTTCCTCCCAAACCAGGTAGCTTTGCAACGGCCTTAGCTGGGATGGGAGAACCAGATGATGATGATGATGGTTTTTAGATACCTGTCCTCCTTACCAAGGAAAAGACTAACAGTATGGGGGGTCCATTCTGGCTAGGAGCTGCCCCATCCCGCACCAGGTGCAGTTCTGCTGCCCGCTCCACACACTGTCTTCCAGGTGCCCGTGCAGTCCTGGTTCGATGACATGACGGACACAGAGCTGCTGGACCTCATCCCCTTCTTTGAGGGCCTGAGCCGGGAAGACGACGTGTACAACATGCTGCACAGACTCTGCAGCAGGTAGCGCCGGCCTCCGATGCCTCCCGCCTGTGCGTCCTGCAGCCACCGGCCTCGGGGGCCCACCCGGCCGTAGCTCCCTGGGAGCGCCCAGTGGGGACACTCCGTGCTCCAGGCCACGAGGGCCATGTGGCCATACCTACCTGGTTGCTTTTTTAAGAACAGAAACAACTATTTTAAAATGAACTCTTTTAATCAATTTCATAAAGGGACATGCATTTTACTGGATTTGCTTTTCTTAAAACATACCAAAAAGGATAAAAATGGGGAGGGGGGAGAAAAAAAGCTTGAGATCTATCAGAACTTCCTTTCAACTGGCCCCCCTTGGCCCCCTCCTCCAAGCAGACAACCTGTCCCTTTCTATCCCAGCTCGGAGCAGCTGACCCAACTCAGAATCTCTTTCCTCCAGGATGAAGTGCCTTTTTGAATGTTATTTTAAGCTGAGAGTTAGTTTTTCTATACAACATATTTCCAGACATCTTTTAGTCTTTTATTGTCTTAAGATTCTCTAAAAAAAAAACAAATATGACAATTTTCTAGAACCTGGGGTGGGCGGGTGGCGAGGGATGTCCTGGAAGCCAGTCTCCCAGCAGGTGTGCGTGCTCTGACGCCCGGTGACGCGCTACAGGACCAGGCTCCCGCAAGGAGCCTCGGCGACCATGGCAGTGTCTCGGTTCATTACGTACCCAGTTTGGAATGTTTGGAATGTACCTGCAGTCGTGCGGCTTGACACTTTAGGAGACAATAGATACTTTTATATTATCACTGTTACTTCGGATGGTGACAGTTGTGTCCTGCAGTCACACTTTCCCCTTGAAAAGTGGCATTGTCACCTCTACTTTCAACCACTGCCATACTTCTGTACGTTTTTCGTTCTGTGGCTGTCGTTCTGGGTAGAGCAGTTCCAAGAAACTCCAAAACCCTCGGATATCTTAAAAGAAAAAAAAAAAAAAAAAAAAGAAATCTGTTGATTGATTTTTAAATTTTTCCTTTCCAAAAGCTGGATACACACGGAGCTGTTCGGGAATTTTCTTTGCTGCTACCGCGCTGCCACCAAATGGAATTGACCAGCGGCTGTTACACTGTTCTTTGCCACTGTGCCTATGCTCAGAATCTGCTCACTGCTAAGCTGCAGACGTGGACAGGGTCAGAAACGTAGGTGTCCCCCCCCCAACCCTCCCCTCACTGCAGACTGCACCAACCGTATCCCTTCCCTGGTACCGGCCGTGTGAGTTCAGGAGGGAGCAAAGACACAGGGGCCAGCGCACCAGGCATGGCATTCATTCTAAATGGCAGCCGTCATCAGATACCATGATGAGCTGACTGTTCTCCTTTGAGAACTTGTGGCCTCAACCAGCCACTGCACTGATGTGGTCCAAGTCCACTCCTGGTCTTCTCTTTTGAAGCATAGCCTCTTTCTGAGCCGGGGTTGGGGAAACCTGTCCAGATGTGGATGGAGCTCATCGCCCTGAGTCAGGGAGAGAGAGGGTGCCCTTCCTGGGCTGGGGCTTCCTTTGCAGCCTTTCCCAGTGAGCTGTTCTAAGCAGTGCCATGTTCCTTGTTTGACAAGACAGTTTATAAAGTATTGCTCTTAAAAATAATTTAAAAGAACCCTGTCGTGTCGGCACCATTGCCTTAGTCCTCTGTGGGTTGGGCCTCCGCCAGAGCCCTGGTGGGAGAGACTGGCACTAACAAGTCTGGAGATGGGGGTTGAAGTGAAATTTTGCTCCTACTTTTGTTCACAAAATAATGAAGCCAGCTGCCAATCCTGTCCTCCCAACAGCACTTGAGGCTGTGGACTGCCATGCATTCAGAAGACAAGTGTTTGGGGTAACCAGGTGCCCTAGCATTCTGGGTATGCAGAACCCAGTAATCCCCATGCCGGTTCCGGCAGAAATAGCCCCACGCTAGGCATTACCACAGAGAACGGCGTTATGTGGCAGATCTGCACATGCCCTCAACCTTGATTTGGAAACTAGTCATTAATGAACCCGCTGCCTTAAATGTTCTTAAATGTTGCAGTCAAGTGTCTGTCCTGTGTTGAAATCCACACAGAAATCAGTCCTGGGGACAGCCTTCGACCCTCCCCCCTGCCCTCTTCTCTGCCGGCGTCACGCGGTCTTCTCTGGAATAGGGGGCAGAGAGGACGGAAATTCTAGAGTATTTCAGGGGAATTGAACCTAGGAATAGTGTCCCACTTCTGAGAGCTGGAGTGAAGATGCTGGCAAGCTTGAGCCAGACACTGTACCTAGTAGTTCCTGAAACCGCGAGCGCCATTGCACGACTGTTGGGGATGGAGCCCGGTTCCAGCCATTGCAGACACAGACTGTCTCGGGGGCTGCCAGCCCCTCCTTCCCCTCCCCCCGAGCCTTCTGGATTCTGTGCACCTTAGTTGACCACACTCCAAAATGCCATTTTTATTTTAACCCTTGATTCTGCTTTATGTACATAATCAGAATATCTATATCTCTCTATATATTTTTAATCATCTACATGTAAATGAAGCAATAGAATTCTAACATAAGGCCAAGAAATGAGATGAATGTTTGGGGTTTATGTTTTCTAAGGTAAATACGGGTATTGTTTTTAATTATTACCTTTTATTAAATTGTGGGCTTTAAAACCTAATGAACCCTATTAGCTACTTCTCTGTGCCATATGCTTCCCATGTTACCAAAATATCCGCCCCCCCACCACACGCACACACTCTTCAACCAAAAGAGAAATCCAGCCTCCTGAGTTCCTTGGTCCTTTGTGTACCAGGTTAAAATACAGGCTCCCGGACAAGTATTTTTTATATTAAGATCTGGGACAAGAGAGCTTGGGTCATGGACTTGGGCCCCTATGATGTGACATCTCTGGCCAGGCTGTGGGTGGCAGTGCCTGGGCCCATCAGAGGTAGTCACTGCCCTGTCTTCCATTGCTCTGGAACCCTCTGTGTTGGTCTGTGGCTTCATGCATTAGCTCTTTGTAAACAATGTTATCTGTATCCTAAGGAGGAATGCAGCATGTCAAAGCCGATGGTTAGTGGGGAAGCTTCTTTGACACTCCAGTTTTGATGAGGTGACTTTGGAGAATCGAAGAGGCCCTGATGACACTGATTTGTCATGGTTGCAGCATTTGAACTTCTGGTGTAAAAAAGAAATCTAAATCTATAACCTGGCAACCCTTTACAACCCTACATTTTAAAGACGGCTCTCTAATAAAATCTAGACCCACACAGTCCTCTATGGTCAAACACTCGTGACGTTTGTGCCTCTGTTTTTAAAGGTGCTGCAATGGGCAGTTGGCATGCCAGGGTTCGAGAGGGTGGGTGGCTTGAAATGCTCACAGTTACCTGAGCAAACTCTTACCGGCTGCCTCTGTTCCTGTCTCACTGTAAAACTGATGGTGTCTGTAACTGTCTGTTCTCCAGGGAGCTTCTCTGCAGACTAACACCCCCCCCCCCAACCCCGTAGTGGAGATTCTGGTGCCTGGGTAGTCGTGGATTTCTGTTGGACATTTGAATGTGACAAACAAGCCAGCATTACTTGGGAAATACTACATGTGGAATGTGCACGTTTCCAGGGACGAGCATTGTCCGGTCGAGAGGTTTGCAATGATTTCCTTCCTGCCAAAAATAAACACGTGAAACTGCGCCCTCTTGTGGATGGACTGCTTCTCCAGCGCTAGCGCCTCTTTCCGCTCTCTGTGTGCTCTCTGTTCTCTCCACCTGCGCGGCCTCCCGCCAGCCCCGCCGGTCTTGGGTGGGGGAGTGAGGGGCGCTTCTGCAGAGTTGGAGTGGATGGGAGCAGGGCCTCAGCATTCCAGGAGCCACTGACCTTGACCCCCGGGGCAGGCTGGAAGACCATCCTGCTCAATGGTAGGCCCCCCGGCGGCGTCTCCACAGACAGAAGCTGTGTGGCTCGCTCTCCTGGTCCACGGATTCCAGCCCGGCCAACGGGCTTCCGCGCAGTCTGAGAGAACCGCAGACCCCCACCCCAGCCCACGGGAGCCACTGGCATTGTGTGTGAGGTATGGTGCCTAAACCCAGAGCCCATGGGCACGCTGGCTGAGCTGCTGTGATCACCCGCTGAAGCATGGCAAGGGCTAGAAAGAGTAAGGATCACCAAGACAGCTTTCTCATCCTGGGACATCCTCCAGGCATTGCCTTCAGCCCAGCCCCTCTGTACGTGAAAATGAGAGGGGCAGCAAGTGCTCCTCTGCTGGAGAGTCATGGCGGAGCCTTGGGCCTGGCCACACCACTCATGACTGTTGCTTCATGGCGATCCCTAATTTAGATAACACCAGAGTCCATGGTCTCATTAGACAGGCCTTCTCCCCATTTCATGGATGAGAAACCTGAGGCCAGTGAGACAATTCTTGGCAATCTCTACTCTATCACAGGCTTCCACCAGGCGTGTATACTCGTCCTGAACAACATAGGACACAGGATGTGGGTCAGCCCAGAAAACCTACTATTTACCCAAAAACAAAACCCCAAATCCCCCACAGCTAGTCTGTGCCATGCCTCTCCACCGTGGGGCAGCTGTCCAGCCAGAGAAGTCGCCCCAGCTTTGCCCCAGGTTTTGGACTAGGCTGTGTCCCTCTCTGTCTCTCCTTGGTTCTGCTCCTCCCCAGCCCTCTTCTCTTCCTCCTTCCACCTTCTCTGGCATTGCCACCATACCCACAACCGCTTCACACATCTGCCTACAACCAGACAGACAGCTGAGAATTGTGGCAGGCCCTGAAGCAGGTATTCCAGCGAATGTCCATAGATCCTCTGAACAGGTGGGAAGGAAACATACATCATCAAGAAGCCACTTATTTGGGACTTGGGCATATTTGGATTTCACTTCTGGATGTTTTCTTGTTTGAGCACGTATCATCCGTGTTCCAGGACCAAAGAATGAACAGGAAGCCAGGGAGGGGAGGGGAGGAGTGGCCAGGGAAAGACAGTCTGTTGAGCTAATGGATGGGGGGAGTGTCAGGGGCTTGTGGCGGACTCCTCAGAGTAACTGGAATGCTTATGTGGCAGATCTACACTGGGACTGCCCGTGGGTCAGCAGGCTGCTCGAGGCCAGAGCCACAGTTGGCATGGTCAGCAGCCTGGTCTCCAAGGAGAATATACTGGACCTTCCAGCACTCAGGAGGAGGATATGGGGGTTCCGGAGTTTTCCATCCCAAACTTCCATTACAGCTCCATCTCTTAGCTCAGTGATTCTCAGCTGTGGCCTCCCATTAGAGTCACCTGATTAGAATCACTGGCCGGCTCCTAAAAACATAGATCTCTTAAGTCCACTCCAGACCATTTAAACCCCAAACTCTGAAAGTGGGCATCACATTTCTACTCAAACTTCCAGGAAGGGCTGAGAACCCCTGTTCTGGCCAGCAATGGAGGAAAATAAAGTCCCCCAAATTGTTTCAGGCTTGACACCCAGGTATGGCAGAGGGGCCACGGACAAGACTTAGGAGAAATCGTTTGTATTGCTTTACCTGAAAGGCCAGCCATACAAGTTCATTGCTAAAAGGTCAGGAAACCCAGAAAATTACAAAGAAAATCCCACAGGGTCACTGGGAGCCTTTCCCAAGGCAGGGGTGAGGAGAGGGGCCTAATAGCCACACTCAGCTGACAGTTTCTGCTTTAACATTGAGGCGGGAGCAGAGTGGATACCCCCACTTCACATGCGAGCGCTGCGTCACACTGCCCACCAAGCTAACTGAGCCTTGCCACCCGCCCTCCCCTATCCTGGCCCAAGTGGTGTCTCCAGGGGGTAGATGGCACGACTGGGCAGGGCGACACATCCCCAGCCGCGGGGATGCAAAGCGGGGACACCTCCTTGTTTGCAGGGACCCAGGGCTCTTTTCTAGGCTATCCTCAGGCCCTAGCAGTTCCCACCACGGCGACTTCCAAGGAGCCCCTTTTTGGCCCAGTGACCCTGTCACTGCTCCTCCGCAGCCTGCAGCCAGATGGGAGGGGGCAGGGGTACAAGTGGGCCTAAGGCTGCTCTCCTGAACGGGACGTTTTCAGGCTGTGGGATCCAAGACCCCTGTCAGGCCTTAGCTTCCCTCCCACCTACCCCAAGGTCCTGTCCGCTCTGTGGAGGGTCGCACCCTCCTGCAGACCTGGTCTCCATGAGGGGCGGCGTACTGCACCAGTCTGGGCCGGACTCCTGAGGAGAGCAGGACTGCCACGAGAGAACCCGAACTTGGGGAACTGGGAGGGGGGGTGGGCGGGGCTTGAAGGGGCGGAGCTGGTGTCCAGCGTCTGTCCCACCCACTCCGGGCCACACCTACACCGTTGTCAATATTGATGTGGCTTTGGGGGAGAGCTAAGCAGAAGGAGGGGGTGACAGAGCACCTTTTTTGCTCTGGGGGAGGCACCATTCTGTGTGGGGACACGGACACTGAGCCAGGACCCAAATCAGTAGGGTTATCTGCTTCTGCAAGCACGAGGAAGAGGACGAAAGTGATGGGTGGGTGGAGAGAGCACTGCTTTAGCTAACATGGTCAGGGAAGGGCCCTCTGGGGAGGTGTCACTTGGGTTGAGGCCAGAATGCAGAAAAGGAGCCATGGGAAAATTTAGGGGACAGGCTTCTGGCAGAGGTAATAGCAACTACAAAGGTCCAGAGACTAGAATGAGGTCGGTGTCTTAAGAGACAATGAGAAATATGTAGATAGAACACAATGAGGAACAGGGAGAGTGAATGAAAATGCACCAGCGGGACAGGCGATTGGGGGCTTTATTTTCGGGCTTAAAGCAGGGGAATGGGGTGATCTACTTGTGGTTAAGAGATCCCTTTGGTTACTGTGAGAGGATGGACGTCAGGACCGAAGAGACCAGGAGACACAGAGGGAGGCCCAGCCACATTCAGGATCTAGGTTGAACCAGACTAGCTAGTGGCAGCCAGTGCATGTGAGGGAGGGAGAGGAAGCCAGGGCAGCCCCCAGGTGTGGGGCCTGAGCTACTGGCTGGAGGTTCATGCCCTATCTTGGCCTTGGAGGAGGTCTCTGAGGGGCCTGACCCAGACGTCAACCATGAGATCGGATGCAGCAGGAGAGACGTGACCAGACAGA
This sequence comes from Mustela lutreola, assembly GCF_030435805.1. Taxonomy (NCBI): domain Eukaryota; kingdom Metazoa; phylum Chordata; class Mammalia; order Carnivora; family Mustelidae; genus Mustela; species Mustela lutreola. The sequence goes on along the minus strand of NC_081291.1, from coordinate 66,681,254 downwards.
TGAAGGATGAAAGGTGGGCAGGGGTCGGGGGGGGGTGGTGGTTCGGAAGGAATGGGAGTTTGTGTTGGAAGAGACACTAGTGTTCCCCTGGGACTGGAACCTGAAAGAAAACAGACAAGAGGCAGGAGCTAAGGCCTGTGCCCACTGATATCTGAAGGCCCCAACGGAGAGGGCAGAGTGGCCAGTGATGTGGGGAGAACACTCGGGCTGTGAGCAGTTTCCAGAGGAAGGAGTGGTCAGTGGGGTCCCTGGGTGGTAAGAGGGAGGGTAAGGTGAAGACAGACAACTTGCTGTGGCAAGCGTGGGCCTTGAGGACCAGAAAAGGGCCATTTCCAGAGAGTTCAGGAACGAAGACCAAGCAAAGTGCACAGAGGAGAGAATTTGCAGGGGGAAGTGAGAAATGAGGACACAGGATTTTGCGGAGCACGGGGACAAAAGGAGTCAGGGAAACAGACATGTGCAGGCAGAGACAAACACACACACACACACACACACCCCATCATATAAAGGAACAAGGGACTAAACAGGCGCTCTCACACCACAGGGTCAGACACACACAGGGCCCAACCACCTGTCCTGGGATGCAGGCGTTCCTTCACACACAGGGACCCATTAACTCTTCTAACCACAGTCACATACTGTCAGTGGTCCAACTCGGCACAGGTGGACCCAGACTTCCTGAAGTCACCCCCTCTCTATGACAGGGAGCAGTGAGGGGGAGCCTTGGACATGGGGAAAGAGTCTGGGGGCCAACGGGCAGGTTTTAGCAGTATGTCCTGGCAGAGGAGTCCCAGTGGCTGGGCCTTGGCTAGGACGAGGCTAATGGCTTAAAGTAAGAGGTGGCCCTGTTCCTGGAGTTTCTGGAATGCTCCATTTTCAGCAACTCCCCCACCCTACAATCAGGAAGGAAAGGAGAGAGAAGCCCAAGGTGTGGGAAAGGTGTCTTCCCTGAAAGGACTGGACTGGCCTCTCCCACGATGGGTATCAGGGCTCCCCAAGAGGGGCTGTGCTGGGCAGCAAGCCCAAATGGGGAGCAGTGGGAACAGAAGAAATGCTAGAGGGAGCCCTGGCCCCCTACCCCATCTCCTGAAGTGACCTGGGTCTCACAGAACCAGACTGCCACTCCCTCCCCCAACAGCTTTGGTTCTCCTTCCTCCTAGTGTGTAGGAGTAGCCTGGCCTTCTGGGGGTCAGGGATCAGAGAAGGAAAGTCATGGTATATTCCACACCCCACATCGTGGACCAGCTCAGGCCACCAAGCCCTGCTGTCTTTGGCCTCCAGTAGCCAGGAAGGGAGGCCTGGCAGACCAGCCATGGCCCTGGGGATGGGGTGGCTCTCAGGGAGGTGGGTCAATATTTGTTGACTGAATGACTGACTGACTGCATTTGAACCCAGCCCACAGGTGGTGGGGTGTCAGGCTAGGTGGGAGCTGGGATTGAGTTACAGTGCCGTGACAGGTAGGGGACAGGCCCGGCACTGCCCGCTGGCCAGGAAAGAGAGCACCTTCCAGCAGGTAGGCCTGGCAGGGAGGGGGCTCTGGAATCAGTGGGGAGGGGTTGCTCTGAGTCAGGGGTGTCTAGCACAGGGTCACCAGACTCAGGGTCACCAGGGGCTACCAGAACTTGGGAGGCAGGGAAAACCCAACAAGTGAGAACACCAGTGGGGGCAGGGAGGCCGCAGGCGGCGACCGAGGGGAGGAGAGTGGCAGATTCTGTACAGGTGGTGTCTCCCTCATGCCCAGAGTCAGAACACCTGGGGACCCAGGCCCAGCCCTCCCTCCTCCCACTCCCACCTTCTCTGGAGGGCAGCGCCCCTCCCCTCTTACTGCAATTCTGGCAAAGTGACCTCAGGGTCTGCCCTGAGGTACCTCAGGAGGAAGTGGCCATGGGGGCACCAGAGGGAGGGGGGCTGGGGGGAGGGGGGCTGGTGGGTGGGTAGGAGGGGGAGCCCAGGAAAGGAGGGAGCATCTGGAGAAGGAAGGGAGCACCTGACAGTGAGGAGAACCCAGGGTAGAGAAGGGGAGACCAGGGAGCAAGGGGATGTTAGGGGAGGCAAGGGGTGCAACAGGGGGATGGGGGGAGGAGTGGCCTCTCGGGGAGAGAAGGAGCACTGGGGGCAGGGAAGGCAGAGAGAAGGGGGCTGGGGAGGGAGGATGCCTGGGGGCAGGGGATGCCCAGTGGGGGACAGGAGGGGGGCCAGGGATCCAAGGGGGTATGGGGGAGGGAGGGAGATGGGTTTGTCAGGGAAGGAACTGGGCATCTAGGAGGAAAGGGGACCCTGGGCTTCCAGCGGCTTTCAGGAGAAAGAGGATACAGGGTGGGATAGAGGGAGCTCCCCGGGGGAAGAGAGGGCGTCTCGGTGGGAGGGCTTGGCACTCTGGGAAGGGAAGGGTCCCCCTGAGGGAGAAGGAGACCACCTGAGGGGAGGGGGTGCTAGGGGAGAGAGGATCCCTGTGAGAATCCCTTGCCCACCCCCAAGAACCCAGGTGATGTGGGGATGAGGGCCCCAGGCCCTGGGAGCCTCTGAGTTTGGCTGGCTATGGGGCGCCCTTCTCACCCCCTGCAGGGGATGCTGACCCGGCCCAGTGAATCTCACCCGGTCCCAAACTTCTGGTCTCCAGATTGACTGTCCTGTCCCCCAACAGGTCCCTGGTGACCACAGTGTGGAGGCCAGCCAGGCTTCCTGTCACTCTGTCCCCGACTCCCACAGTTACCTGACCTACAGCCCATAGTTTATATCTCTGGCCACTGCCCACCTGTGTTGTGATGGTTGTCACTGGGCATTGCTTCTGTCCATTGCCTCTGAAATGTCACTATGCCTGTCACTCGGTGTCATCGCATGTTTTCTGTTGCCTGGGACCAGGTGTACAGGATCTCTGTGTCTGCCTGTCACCCACGTCCCTGGCACGTCGACAGGCAGGTCTCTAACAGCTGTTCTGGGTGCAGTGAGAACGCATGGTGGCCCCCTGTCCATCCACCCTTACTCAGTAGCAATCAAGTTTCACTCATGCAGTGGCTGTCCTGAGTCCCTGCTGGCTGTGGCACAGCTGGGAGCTGGCAGCAAGCAGGAGGACGAGCCCCTGGCCTTGCGAGCCCTCCGCTCTAGTGCAGGAGACCCTACCTACAGCAGACCTGCTTGGTGTGGCTCTAACCCCCACACGACTGCCCCTCTGCCAACCCTGCTCTGGGCAGCTCCCTCCCGCATTCGCTCCCTGCTTCCAGAAGCCACCTTGCACCTCTTCGGGAGGGTGTGGAATTTCCCACAGTGACCTGTGAGTTCACCAAGGCCTGAGCCCAGCCCTCGGGGGCCCCGGACAACGGTGTAAGGCGTAAGGCATGCAGGCCACCCTGCACGAGCCACACTATTCTTCTGATTCTGTAACTCTAGAACTCTCCTCCTCCTTAGTCTGCTCTGCCCAGACAGGGTCAGCCAGCCATGGGAGTTGCTACCACTGGAGCCAAGTGGGGAGGGGCGAGGAACTAACACCATGCTAGGATCACTAGGAAAGAGAAATTCAAAGAGAAGTGACTTCTGGGTCAATCGGGCAAAGCAGTGGCAAGAAGCAAAAGTTGTGGGGCGTCTGGGTGGCTCAGTCAGTTAAGCAACTCCCTTCGGCTCAGGTCATGATGCTGGGGCCCTGGGGTCGAGCCCCACATCGGGCTCCCTGCTCATCAGAAGCCCACTTCTCCCTCTCCCTCGCTGCTGCCCCCCGCTTTGTACTCACTTCCTCCCTCCCTCTCTCTCTCTCTCTCTGTCAAATAAACAAATAAAATTTTTAAAAAAGCAAAAGTTGCAGCTGGCAGGACTTAGTTTAGATGGAGAAAGAACTTCAGTGGATGAAGAAATGACCAAACCTCACACCCAGGGCATGTTATAGGGAAGCCTGGGGGAACTGAGAGTCATCGGCTACAGTGTAACAAGATATGGAGAGGCCCCTCCTTCCCAGATACCTCTCATTCCATGCTGCTCTCCTGTGCACACTCAGAATCACAGGGCACTGTGGGAGCTAAGGGAGCTAAGTCACTGTTTGCAGAGCCTGTGGCTGTTCACAGGGTCTGCTTGTATTAAGAGGTCAGCTCTGTTTCAAGAATTTAAGAGTGCCTGTGTTTGATTTACCCAGCCCTCTCAGGTTAGCGAAGCCTACTGCTTGCTCCTGACTCGATCACAGTCTTCAGAGATGATCCTTGTGTGCAGTCTGAGTTTGCAGAAACTTCTCCCCGAGCCTGTGTCTAGAGACTCTTTTAAGGGTCTTTTTTTTCAAAATGTGTCTTCCTTCTTTTCTTCCTCCCTCCCTCTCTTTCCCCTTCCCTCCCCTTCCCCTTCCTTCCTTCCTTCCTGAGATTTTATTTGAGAGAAAGAGAGAGAGAAGGAGCAGGTGGGGAGAGGGACAAGCTGACTCCCTGCTGACTGGGGGACCAGGATGCAGGGCTTGATCCCAGGACCCTGAGATCGCAGCCTGAGCCAAAGACAGACACTTAACCCACTAAGCCACGAAGGCGCCCCCCAGAACCTGTCTTTTTAAACAGTCTGTCCCTATTTCCTTGTGCATTAGTTTTGCTTTTATAGTAGAGACTGCACTGTGTGAACAACCTATCCCTGTCACAGAGTTTGTCTGGGTCCTTGTCTAGGATACCTCTTTCAGCCTAAAGACGCTGTTCCTGTTTGCAAAGCTTTGTTTCCAGTACCTCTCCCTATCAGCAGACCTTGTTTCCTCTGCAGTGTCTCTGTCTCTAGACTATAATCCTGTTTGCAGAGTCCTTTTCTATTCCAGAGTCTCGCTCAGTCTGCAGAACCTAGGACGTATTTGTACAATCTACAACATCTTTTTAGGGCCTTTAACTGTTTGCACACCCTATCTGAATTTCCCTGGGTAGAAACTTTTCCTGCTTGCAGGACCTGTTTCTGTGAAGACTTAATCACTGTCAGAGGTCACTGTGTCTATCTGGGAGCACCTGTGTCTCTCTGCATAGCATATCCCTGTTTGTAGAGCCTCTGCCTATCTGCATACTCTGTTCCTAATTCTGTGTATAACTGTTAACAGAACCTGGCCATATTTACAGGCCTTTATCTGCTTCCAGAATTCATTTTTTTTTTCCTATAAAGTCTATCCCTGTTTGCAGAATGTGGGCTCTCTATAGAACTCAGTCCTATTTCAAGATCCCAGAATTCTGTGCTTGAATACAAAGCTAATTACCCTGCCAGCTCATTTCAGCAAACCCTGCCCGTTCTGAACAGGCTCCCATTGTTAACAGAACCTATCTATTTATAGAGCCTGGGTGGGCTTACAAAACCTCTCCCTATCTGCAAAGTCTCAGTCTGCAGAGCCTGTGTGTTTTTTCAGAGTCTGGATCTCTTTGCAGAGTTCATGAGTATTTGCCCAAGCTGTTCCCATCTCCCTGTATGCAGGATTTGAGTCTGTTTTCCAAGGCTGTTCTTGCATGCGGGGGTCTGACCGTACCTAGAGAGTTTCTGCTTGTTTCAAGATCTTGTCTCTGGAAAGATGCTGTGCCTGTTTGCAGAGCCTTGCTTTCTATGTCTGCAGTCTGTCTCTTATGCAAAGAGTCCCTATCTTAAGGGTTTGTCCCCATCTGCATGTACAAAGCCTTTTCCAGTCTGCAAAGCTCCTCCATATCTGCTGAGTCTGTGGCTGTTTGTAGAGCCTTTTTTGTATTCACATCCTTTGCTTGTTTGCCTGCCCTGTCTGAATTTCCCTGGGTAGAGTCTGTCTCCTTGTGCAGGCTGTGTTTATACACAAACATGATCCCTGACCACAGAACTCATTTTATCAGGACAGCCTGTGCCTGTTGCATCCCTTTCTTCAGTCTCAGGAAGCCATCCCTGTTTGTAGAGCCTCTGTTTATATGTAGAGCCTTTTTCTGTCCACAGAAATTATCACTCTCTGCCAGTGCAGTCTCTCTTTGCATAGCCTGTCCCTAACCATCTGGAAGACCTAGGCCTATTTGCAGCTCTGAATACTGCAGACAGAGTCCGTCTGTGTTTACAGGATTCAGTCTCATTTCAAGAACCTGTTTGCAGAGCCTTTCCTTGGCTGCTGAATCTGGTTGGGGTTTTTTTGTTGTTGTTGTTGTTTTGACAGAGAGATCACAAGTAGGCAGAGAGGCAGGCAGAGGCCGGGGGAAGCAGGCTCCCCGCCAAGCAGAGAGCCCGATGCGGCGCTCGATCCCAGGACCCTGAGATCATGACCTGAGCCAAGGGCAGAGGCTTAACCCACTGAGCCACCCAGGTGCCCCTGAATCTGGTTTTTTTACCAGCAGAACTTTTGCCTGTCGGCAGAGCCCATCACTGTCTCCAGTGGCCATTCCTGGCTGCAGAGCTCCCTGTCTTCATAGCCTGTTTCTAACTCCCTGCTTGTAGAGGTCCCCATGTTCAAAACCCATTTCTGCCCACAGAGCTGGGCCCTGTTTCAAGACCACAACCACAGATAGCAAATCAGGTCCCTGCTTGCAAAGCCTCTGTGCCAATGTCTGCAGTACCTGTCCTTTTTTGCTGGCCTTTGGGTATGTATAGAGCCCTCCTAGTGAAAGGCATGTTCTGTGATGACAGTGCTTTGGAAAGCTGCAGGCGGGGAGTGTTCTTGCTTGGAGCCCAGAGCACAGGTGGTCGGGGCCTGAGAACTCCAGCCCTTGTTGTTTCCTCCCTCATTCCGTCCTGGCCCGGGATGGACATCGGCAAGGACCTCCCAGCCATTGAGAGTCACAGGGACCTCCACGTATGGATCATCGAGTTGAGGGGCACAACCGGACAATAGAGCTGGTGACAAAGCCTATGCAGTCTCTGAGACTAGGCTTCTCCCTCCCCCCATCTCAGAGCTCCCTCCTTCCTCCAACCCCAGAAGGTCATGGGTAGGCAGGTGGTCCTGCGGAGTTTTCCATGGGCACCTTCCTCTCCCAGAACCTGAGGATGGTGCCAGTTCCTGAGAGGGCTTCTGGGAACTTCCTCGAGGAACACTGCTACATCGTCTTCCACTTGAGCATGCAGGGAGTCTGTCTGAGAGGTGGCTTGGCCCAGCTGGGGAGTGTGATGATGCAGACCAAGCCCCACTCGGGAAGAGGCAGGCTGGCAGCCCAGGAATCAACCCCAGGAGAGGGCTACCACCTCTGAGGCCTCTTCATCCTTCCTTCCCCCATTCTGGACCTCCTGTGGAGGCCTGCCCAGTCCCTCCAAGGCCCTTGGCGCACCCTGGATCTGTGTCCACCCCATCCCTGGATCCTTCGCTAGCCCCAACCCCCCACCCCCACCTGGGCCCTAGGCTCCCCAGAGCCTGAAGGCCCCGCAGGGGGTGCCCAGCGACCTGCACTTTTGGGTCAGGAAGGAGGGCAGAGATAGGAGGGCACGGCGGTCGCTTTCGAGCAACACCTGCAGGGGGCGCCGGGGGCCGGCACCGTGCAGCACCGGGAGGCGCGGCGCCAAGAGGCCAACACCTTCCGCAGCTACTTCAGCCAGGCACCCTGTGAGTGCTAGAAGGCTGGCTGGGAGGCCTGGGGTGACTCTCTTCACCCTCGCGTGGGGGTGTTGGGCTGGGGGGAGACATCTCTCCTGAGTTATAAGTCTCATACCTGACAACGACCGATTTAGAGCATAAATTCAGTGACTTCTAGTCTGTCACTGACTTGTGCACCATCACCTCCGTGACCCCAAAAGAAGCCACATACCCTTTGCCAACACTCCCCGTTTATCCCCAAGATTTTCTTCCCTCCGTCTATATAGATTTGCCTATTCGGCGCATTTTTATAAATAGAATTCTACAGCGCGTGATGGGGGATAGAACACATCTATGCATTTATCCCTCACGGGATATTTGAATTGCTTCCACTTTGAGGCTGCTGCGGATAATGTTGCTATGAACATTTTTATCCACGTTTTGCGGTGGTTTTTTTTTTTTTTTTTTTCCCGATTTTGTTGGGATAATTGACATACATCATGGTAGAGTTTGAGGAGCACAGCATGAGGGTTTGACTTACAAGCCCTGAGACCTGATCACCACACTAAGTTTAGTTAACATCCTCTTGTCTACAAGCTTTTGTGCGGCAGTGTTTTTCCCTTCTCTTGGGTATATACCCAGAAGTGGAGGTCAATGTCGTTTGGAGATTGCCTTTGTGATATCCAGAGAGGATATCTTCCCCAGAGAGAGCAGTTAGGCTCCGTGTGCCCACAGGATGCCCAGGCACTGTTTCCTGCCATTGTCAAGGTGGGCATTGGTATGCCCACTTTACAGATGGGAAAAACTGACACTCAGAAGGGTCTCACCGCCCACACCGGGCTTGCCTGGGATTTGATGCAGGTCTGCCCGGCTCCAAAGCCCATGCTCAATACTCACTAGGAACAGGAAATCACGCTATTAAGTGTAAGGAAGTATTTTCCTTTCAGCGTTTGAATGGGCTTTGTCTTTTTAAGTGACACTTGAGAAAAGAGAATTTTCCCAAGAGCCCCGAGGCCTTGCATCCACCCAGCTTCTGCAGCCCTGGCCTGGGCAGCAAGCAGCTGGGCCAAGACCTGCCTGCCCCTAACGCACCTGTGGCTGGAGGGGAGCAGGGTGTCTGGGCAGCCTCTGGAGTCCTCCCTGCTTGCTTGTCCCATGCACCACAGGCCAACTCTGTCCTGTTTGACAGCAGGCCAGGACATGTGTGGCAGGGCCCAGGGGCCCATGGGGAGAAGGGTCACCAGCAGAGCCTTGTGCCAGCCCAGGAGAGCCCTTGCCTGCACTGAGAAGGGCTGCCCTGAGGCTGAGGAGAGCTCCTTGGCTGGGCATAGGCTGGGCGGGCTGGTTCAAGGGGAGGAGCCACCTAGGCCCACCAGTCTTCTGTTCCACAGGTGTGGTGCATCCAGGACTTAGGGAGACAGCCCATGGACCCCAAGCACCATGGACAGCTGTATGTGGACATATGCTACCTGGTCCTCTACACCTACCGGAAGAGGGGCCATGTCTGGTACATCCTGTACCTGTGGCAGGTGTGTGGCCTGGGGCTGGGAGGGGGCACCTTCAAGCCCCAGAGCTGAGGATCTGAGAATGGGATTGAAGAGCTGCCCCAGGCCCTTACCACCGCCACCTGCAGACCACCAGACCACCACACGTGAGGTCAGTGCTCTAAACCGCAAATGGTGATCAAGTGGGGCTATGAGCCTCCCACCTTTACGGGATGGTTGTCACCTGGGATGCCTACAAGTGGACTGTGAGTGAGGCCTGGACTCCCAGCCCTACATACTCCACGGAGAAGGACCTGCCCTGAGCAGGCTAGGAGGAGGCACTGCCCTGTCAGGGGGAGACCTCCAATGTGGGTAGAGAAGCCCTGGTCTTGTCCTCAGCGCCCGCCCCCCTCTCCCACCCCCAGGTCCCAGTGGTGCCCTCCATACTGTTCTACCCTGATTCTTGCCCCCAGAACAACCAGTTCTATGAGGAGGTGGTGGACGGCAGCCTAGGAGCAAAACCTGCCACAGCTGAGATAACAGCAGTGAGTACCGGGTCCCCCAGCCACCTGCTGGGGACTAGGCTAGGTCAGCATGGTCTGGATGGGTAGAATGGGCATGAAGGGAGCCAGGCCCTAGTGGGTGGTGGAGTTTGCAATGGGGGCAAGAAGGCCACCAGCTCAGTGTGGCCTCCCCGTGTGAGTGTCTCCCCAGGACTCCCCAGCTTGAGTCCTCTCTCAGGGCAGGAACTCAACAACTTCCAGCTATCTGGAGGACCAAGCAATGGAAAGGCAGGCCCCTTGACCCCGCAGACCCCCAAGGGCTAGGAGGAGAGCACAGGGAATGAGCTGCAGCTAGGCCCCAAGGCCAGTGGCACCAGCACCAGCAGCTACCACAGCAGCCCCAGACCCACCATCAGTGAGATCCTGCCCCTGAACAGCTAATGCACCAGGCTGCTGAGGACTTGCCAGAGGATGTGGGCCCCACAGGTCCACTGCCCAGGGCCTGAAGCATCTGAAAATGAGCTGGAGGTGCCCAAGGCATGACCAACTGATTGTGGGAAATGGGCAGCCTGCCCGGGGGATATGTCTTCCAGATGGAGTAATGGGCAAAGCAATATGGGGGAGGAGAGCCTTGAGCCCTGGGATGATACCACTGGGTGGATGAGAGGGGATTCCAGGATCAGCTTACACCCTGCCCCTGTACCCTCTCCCCTGGTCCAGTTCTACCTCTCTGAATCTGACTTCCAAGATATCTTTGGGAAATCCAAGGAAGAAAGCTATAGCATGGCCAAGTGGAGGCAGCACCAGGAGAAAAAAGCGGCTTGGCTTTTTCTGGCCCCAGGAACCTGCCCCCGCCTGGGCCACCCACATGGACAGGACCCCCACAGGTACCTTCCCAACACATACCTGAGCCCCCAGGGAGACCCTGCTGGCATGGTCTAGCTGGACGTTCCCAGGTCACCCCCTCCCCCCCATCAATAAAAGCTGGTGGCGCTCACAAGGTGTGGTGTGTGGGCTTTCAAGTCTGGATCACTCAGTTGGTCCATCTCTGGGGGAAGGGGCCTCTGGGACTGGAGGGGGTGGTCTGTGATATTCCAGGGACCGAGCTCTCACCACTGTCTTCCATGGAGGGGTTTGTTTCTTGCTGGTCCTTCCTGCCCAAGGGGACAGACAACCCTCATACTCAGTGTAAGTGTGGGGGACATGGAAAGAGAGGTGCTGGGGCTCTAGTTCCCCCCAAACACACATGCACACGCATGTGCGCACACACACACATGCCCTTTATAGGGATTTTCTGACATTCCGGTAAAGAGACCATAGGAATTAGTCTTTTAACTTTTATAAAAAACCCTCAGCCCAGGGCCAGGCCAGAGGGCGGAGGGCTGCAGTGTTTTTCCTAACGGAACTGAGGAGAGCTCCAGGGACAGGGCCAGCTCCTGGGACCCCAGAGAAGCAGCAGCACAGATGGGATGCTAGAGCTGAAGGCAGGGCGGGGCCTCTAGCTCCAAGTGAGAGGTTGGGAGCAGCCACAGCAGCCCTGTTCCTGGATGAGGACAGAGGGCCCAGCCTGCTTGAGGCAGCCCCCATCAGAACCCCCAAACCTAGTCCTGGAGAGACACCTTCACAAAGAGGGTGGCAGACGGGTGCTGGTCTCCATTCTTAGACAAGAGATGGACATGGCGGTATCCTGGCAGGGGATGGGCAGGAAAGAGAACACAGAGAGTTCCCATGACTCAGTGAGGCATCTTCGAGAGGCTTCCACGGCCCCAGCCCAAGGTATCAGGCCCTGCCTCCTCCACCTTGCCGTCCCCTCCCCTCAACAAACACTCACCTTGCTTGAGACTGCCCAAGGGGATGGTGCTCTGACCAATGAAGTCGTTCTTGGAGGATGCGTCATAATCCTCCACCACAAAGCGCACGAGGGCAAGCTCAGGCACGACCACCTCAAACTCAAACTCTGTGTCCCACCACGGGTTGAAACCTAGGAGTGCAAACAGCACGTCAAGAGCAGGGACGCCAGCTCTAGGGGTCAGGCCCCACCCAGGCCCGGCAAGTACCGTTATTGGTGACTACAGCCGTCTGGCGGCTGGCCATGTCCCGGCCCACGCCGTGGATCTCCACCGTCACCTTGGGGTCCACAATTGAATTCTTATTCTTGTTGACTTTTGGCAACTGCTGCCCGGAGATTACCTGAGCAGAGGCAAGGGACAGAGGAGGGCTCAGGAGTAGCAGTGGGGAGGAGGGAGGCCCCTGGGCTCCCGTCCTGTGGGTGGCTGGCCATACCCTGACAGTGAGCCGCTTCCAGGTCCACCAGGGCCCCTGAGTCAGGGCACGTGAGTTAAAGGTAGAGTTCGGATCTCGCAGGAAGGCGGGCTTCAGCACATACCCGCAGGCCCCGTTGTCCTGGAAGCGGCCCTGGTATACATCCATCTCTGGGCCAGGTGTTTGGAAATTCAGGGCCACTGTAGGCAGACAAAGCAGTCACGGGCTGTGGGCTGGAAGTGGGGGCCCTAGAGCCCGGCCTATTCAGGGTACACGGAGGACTTAGGGCCACACAGTGAGGCAGAAGCGGGGTCTGGCATCCCTTCAGTGCCTCCTGTCCTCCCATCCCCATCACTGACCCACACGAGCCTCACATTCCACTTCCGGTGTCGGAATTCAAAGGGCTAATGGGCTAACCAGGTGATGTCAGACCCTGACTTACTGGCGTGGGAATATGTCCAAACCAAGACTACCAGCTCCTGTGTCTGGCCCCTGCGGGGTCCCCAAAGGCACCTGACCCCTGGCCCTCTGGACTGAAACCCTCACCCTGGCCTCCTCAGCCCCTGCCAGCCCATACCGATCTGGCAGCCCCCGTTCCACATCTCCACAGGGCTGTAGTTGGAGGAGTCCGTTCTCCACCCAGCAGGGTAGATTCTGCTCAGGTGATTGACATTGTGGCGCACTAAGCTGTTTCCTGAAAAGGTTGGGGGTGGTCAGAAGCGCAGGCCTCCTAGGGAGCACCCCCCCCCGCCCTGCCCCCATCTGGTAACAGCAGGGAGTGCCCCGTTCAGAGTCATGGAGCCAGGCTTGGCCCCGCCAGTCCGAATACTGAGACAGCCAGCCAGCACCCTGAGGGTGCCGGGCTGGGGCTCACCTGACTCTTGAAGCAGCCGGAGGGCGCGGTTCTCGGAGAAGGACACCATCTCATAGAAAGCCTGCCCTGGGGTGCCAGGGCTGGAGAAGCCCCCAAAGTGGACACTCTTGCAGTAAATGACCATATCGGAGAGCTCCTTCACTAGCCTGAGCTTGTCCTCCTGGGGGCCATGGGGAGGCCCAGGTTAGATTCAGAGGATGGGGCAGATGGGCACTGAGAGAGCCAGAAACCCAGACGCAGAGAGACAGAGAGGGAGACAGACAGAGAGAGGGGTGCAGAGGGTCTGAGTGGCAGCCACAGAGAACTGAGACAAGGCAAACATCCCATGATGGGGGAAGGCCCCAGGGCTGCCCCCTCCCCCACAGCTCCCCCTCGAACCCTGGGCTTGCGCTGCACACGGCTCCTCACGGCTTCGTCCTCCATCTCAGCAGCCTCGTCCTCATCAGACACGACAGTGGCTTCAGGGCCACCCTCCCCGCCAGGGGGCAGGAGCCCCCCAAGCTTCTTCCCCTTCAGCAAGATCTTCCCCTTCAGTTGCTAAGAAGGGAGGAGCCACTCGTTAAGACCCAAGGGCCTCCCAGCCAGTCCCCTTGCTCTCTCGTCTGGGTACCCCCATGCCCACTGCGAACCTCAGGGGAAGGCAGACTGGTGGTGACCCCGTCCAGGGGCCGGTCCAACAGCATGGGGCCCAGGATGGTGCGCAGGTGTCGCGCCATCACACGCTGCTGCTCCAGGCTGCAGTGATTCTCCAGGGACAGGATGACGGGGTAGGGGGACGCCTGGAGGCCCGAGGGCAGGTTAGGAGTGGAAGGACCTCGGCTACCACGTCCCTCCTCACCCGCCAGGGGCGCGCGCAACCTTGAAGGCGTAGTCCCGGATGGCCCTGAGCACGTCGCAGAGAAGGATCTTGGAGGTGAACGTGTAGCCGTGGTAGATGACCGGCTCCTGGTTGGGGCCGTCCCAGCAGTCGAGCTCCAGGCAGCGGCAGCCTTTGCACAGCGCCCTGCGGGTAGGCGTGGCGGCTAGGCCCTCCGTCCCCGCCCCCAGGCGCCAGGCCCCGCCCCCAGGCCGCCCGGACCCCGCCCCTGCCCCCTCCCCGGTCCCCACCGGATGTAGGCTTCAGTGCTGCTGGGCCCTGTGAGCTGGTCTTCCAGCAAGTAGGTGTTGTGCGAGGAGGACATCAGGTAGTGGCTGAGCGGCTGGCCCATGTCCTGGTAGACCCGCCGGTGTGCCAGGCTGAAGGCGCTGCCGTCGGCAGACAGCAGGTACATGAGGAAGCCATCCTTGGTCATCTGCCGCTGCGCCTTGGCTGCGAAGGAGGACGCCAGTGCCCGTGAGAGCCCTTCGGGCCAGGCCAGCCACCTTCAGGAGACCTTCAGGGCGCCACCGCTCTGGGAGGGGAGCCCCCTGCTGTCCATGTCTCCCTGTCCTGAGCTGTTATCTCTCGGAGGCGGTGAGTGTGAGTCAACCATCAGCCTGTGACTACCCCAGAGTGGAGCCCTGTCTTCTCCTTGATCCCCCACACTGTGAGGCCCCCTGAAACCGGGGCCTCATCTCCTCCTCTAGGCCTCCAGACTGAAGCCCCTCCAAGACAGGGCCCCGTCCGTCCATCTCAAAGCCCCGCCCAGGGCGGAAGCAGGAAAAGGGTTTGCTTTCCCAGCCTCCTCTCTATTTCTGGAGGAGGAGTCCGCAAAACCCTCTGGAGAAGCAACCAAGAGGGGGCTAGTGATGCTGGAGCCCCGTCTCCCATCTGCTTACTTTCATGGGGCAAGCAGATACTGACCAGGGTGCCCCTCTATTCCCTTGAGCTCCCTACCCTCGGGCTGTAGTCTCTCCAGGGGTCTCCCAGCCCGGTGTGGCCCCAGAGACTGCAGGCCACAGGCTGTAGCCAGGCTCTCACCAGTCTCACTGGGCTCATAGCGCTCAATGAGGGAGAGGGCCAGTGCAGGCCCTGCCGCCTCCTCCCGCTGCTGGTGCTGCAGGAACGTCACCAGCTGATCCACCGACAGCGTTTCCCTGGAGCCTGCCGCCTCCGCGAAGGTGCGGTCAATCTCCTCCCGCTGGGTCAGCATCTTGTAGAAAGCCTCAATCTCATCATCCTCCAGGGAGTCCGTCTGGGAGTGGTCACATTCCTGCCAGGTCGGGTGGGCAGGGCTCAAAGTGTGTTCCCCACTAGGGTCCCGGGACCCATGGCCACACAGACCCAGCCCTCACTCCCTGCCTCACCCTGAAGATCTTCCGGGCATAGCTGTCATCCACCTGGATGTTGAGCTCCTTCAGGAAGTTCTGCAGCTCCTTGAAGCTCATCTTGTTGTCCTTGTTTTTGTCAGCTTTTCGCAAGCAGGAGTGAATCCAGCTGGGCAAGAATTAAGGAAAGAACCCAGGAGCCGTGATATGCCCAAAGTCCCAGCTGTAGCTGGGTTTCAAGCCCAGGGTCCACTCCTGGGCCCAGATGGACTGAGATCACCTACAGACAAAGCTCCCTTCGGGCCTGCCATACTGCACACCAGCATTCCAGAGACAAGACCCAATGGCCTCTTAGGAGGAAATGTTATATCCTATTAAGGGGGCTTTTTCCTATTTACTGGCTTCAAACCTTTTCACATTAAAAAAAAAAAAATTATTTTCTCACTGGGAAAGCATTCACTATAGATAGCTTACCAAATGTAGAAAAGTAAACAAACAAATCCCCCGTGGTCCGGTCAACATTTCAAGATATGTCCTTCTGATTTTCAACACATAAGTTAGCCAACCTGACTAAGCACCTGAGGCTTATTTTTACAAAAAACAGCAAACTTGAAGCCACAAATCAGAAGGGGAGTGTCTCACAAGCAAAAACAAAGCCTGCATCACATCCTCACAATGGGGGCTCTTAACCCCACTTCTCCATTATCTCTGGCCTCTCCCCTCTCAGACTTGACCTGGAGAAGTCAAGAAAAAGGACCTCCACAGTACATTCCAGAGAAATTAAAGAACAAAGACAATGAAAATAGTTTTTTAAAAACGACAACAGGTTTTTAGAAGAAGTCACAAAGGAAACAACATAATTGATGCCATGTAAACTTTAAATAATTCTGAGGGTCAAATAAAGAAAAAATAAAGCCATCCAGAAAACACGATGATGACCCTAATAACTAAATGAGAAAAGGCCATAGACTGACCTTTTGCAAACATTCTCGGTTATCAAAGACATTAACAATTTGCAAATGAGATGCAGTTCCTTAAACTCTAAGATCAGCACTTGAAAAGTCTATTATCCAGTGCAGGTAGGGGTGAGGTGACATGGACACTCCCATCTACCACTTGGATAAAGGAAATTGTTCAACCCTTGGGAACATAATGCAAAGACAGAGCTAAAGCTCGAAACCATTACATCATTGGCCTCATCAATTCCACTTCTAGGAATCTACTGGTAAGGAAATACTCCTGAATACCGAAAGCATTTAGGAACATAGTTCTTTGCAATGTTACTTATAGTAGTGAAAGACTGAAAATAAATGTTCAATACTAAAAGAACAGATCACTAACTTAGAGGGCATCAACTGCATATTACACAGTCACTACAGCTTTTACAGTAGAGGAGACTCTACTCACACAGGGAAAAAATTATGACATAATGGTACACAGAAAATAGATACAAATGTAAGATCTCCAGTATTTTTGGCAAGTGCATCATTAGGCAAATTGCAATGCAGAAAAGAAGATTGGGGGCAGAACCCAAATATTAGTAGTTTCATTGTCAGCCTTTAAAACTTCAGTCTGGGACACCTGGGTGGCTCAGGTGTTTAATTAGGTGTCCTACTGTTGGTTTTGGCTCAGGTCATGATCACAGCATCACAAGATTGAACCTTGCCTTGGGCTCAGCACTCTTAGTGGAGAGTCTGCCTGGAGATTCCCTCTCTACCTCTGCCCCTCTCTGCACACATGCACACACACACTCTCTCTCTCTCTAAAATAAATCAATAAATCTTTTTTAAAAATTAAAGAAAACTTGGGGCACCTGGGTGGCTCAGTGGGTTAAGCCTCTGCCTTCGGCTCAGGTCATGATCCCAGGACCCTGGGATTGAGCCCCACATCGGGCTCTGCTCAGCAGGGAACCTGCTTCCCTTCCTCTCTCTCTGCCTGCCTCTCTGCCTACTTGTGATCTCTCTCTGCCAAATAAATAAATAAAATCTTAAAAAAAAAATTAAAGAAAACTTCATTCTAACATAGCCATACTTTATGTATATATTCACATGAAAAAATAATTATGGCAGAATTCCAGGTTAAAAAAAAAATCAACTTCAGAGTAGTCCAGCCAAACATGAGGTCCTCATGCCAATGATTATTTAGCAGACTGGGATGGCTTTGTGATCTCAAGGGCTGGGCAACAGAACCCTCTGGAGGCACGAGACTGTTCAAGGATAAGCGGATGCTACAGAATTGGATTTTTAAGAAAGCTCAAAATTAGGCAGAGGTAGCACTGAAAAAAAAATACTTAAAAATCTACGAAACGCTGAAAAGTAGAGTAAGGAAATGAAAAGAGCTCAAAGGATGTCCCTTAAAGCAGTTGGACATACACTACCAATGAATAATCAAAAAATGAAATTAAAGTAATTCCATCAAGTAGCCTCAAAATGAATTAAAATACTTAGGAATAATTTTTTTAAATGTGTAGCTTATACTCTGAAAACTACAAAACAATGTTGTAAGAAATTAAGGAAGACCTAAATAAATGGAAAGATACCCATATTTAAGGATCACAAGATTTGATATTGTTAAATATAAGGAATACTCTCCAGATTGATCTACAGTTTCAATGCAATCTCTATCATAAAAATGCTGGCTTATCTGCAGAAATTGATCCTAAAATTCACATGGGACGTCAAGGGACCCAGAAGAGTCAAAACAATCTTGCAAAAAAAGAACAGGGGCACCTGGGTGGAGCAGTCCGTCAAGGATCCAACTCTTGATCTCAGGGTCATGAGATCAAGCCCTTGGAGTCTGCTTGAGATTCTCTCTTGCTGTCCCTCTGCCCCTCCCACTCCTGCTTACTCAGTCTCTCTCAAATAAATACATTAAAAAAAAAAATTTGGAGAACTCACACTTCCTGATATCTAAATTTACAAAGTTACAGTGACCAAACTGTTGTGTGCTGGTGCAAGGACAGACATAGATAAATGGAATAAAACTGACAGCCATGAAAATAAACCCTCTTGAGGTGCCTGGGTGGCTCAGTCAGTTAGGCGTCTGCCTTCAGCTCAGGTCACGATCCCAGGGTGTCCTGGGATCAAGCCCCTAATGGGCTCTCTGCTCAGTGGGGAGTCTGCTTCTCCCTCTCCTCTGACTTCTCTCTCACACTTATTCTCTCTCAAATAAATAAATAAAATCTTTAAAAAAGAAAAGAAAAGAAATCCTCATATTTACGGTCAATTGATTTTCAATGAGGGTGTAAAGACAAGTTCAACATGTGGTGCTGGGATAATTACCTACAGGCTAAAAAAAAATGAAGTTGAATCCCCCACATCCCACCACACACACAAATGAATTAAAAATGAAGCAAAGATCTAAATGTAATAGCTAAAATTATAGAACCTTTAGAAGAAAATAGTAAGAGTAAACATAAGTGATCTGGGGTTAAGCAAAGCCTTCTTAGATAGAACACCAAAAATCACAAGCCACAAAAGCAAAAAGCAGATGAATTAGACTTCACCGAAACTAAAAATTCATGCTTCAAATACCATCAAGAGAAGAAACCCCACACAATAGGAGAAATTATTTACAAAGCATAATTATGACAGGCCTTGTACCTAGTATACATAAACAACTCTTACAACTCAATAATAAAAAAACAAATAACCCGGGTAAAAACTGCACCACGGATGTGAATAGACATTTCTCCAGAGAAGATACAGGAAAAGCAATAAAAAACCAAGGCTCAATATCATTAATCATTAGGGAAATGCAAATCAAAACCATGATAAGATACCAATCAAACCCCAAACCAAACCAAACCAAAAAAACCCCCCAAAAAACGTAGAACAAGTGTGTTGAGGACTTGAAGAAATTGGAAGCCTGGAGCATTGTGGGAGTAGAAAGTAGGTCGGATGCTGCGGAAAATAATATGGCGTGCCTCCAAAAACTTAAAGTAGAATTACCCTGTGATCCAGCAACTCTGCTTCTGGGCTATAGACCCCAAAAGAATTGAAAGCAGGGTCTCAGAGAGATGTTTGTGTAGCCATGCTCACAACAGCATTATTCACAACAGAAAGAGGTGGAAGCAACAGAAAAAAGATAGAAGCATGCCCACCAGTGGATGAATGAAAAAACAATATATGGTGTATGTGGACAGTGGAATATTATTATTTCACCTTAGAATGGGAATTCGGACATGGGCTACCACACAGATGAACCTTGAGGACATTTATGCTAAGTGAAATAAGCCACTTGCAAAAAGACAAATACTGTATGATTCTACTTGTCTGAAGTCCCTAGGGTGGTCAAATTCAGAGAGACAGTAGGCAGAATTGTGGCTGTGAGGGGTCAGGGCTGGGGTGTGGCGACTGGAGGTGGGAGAATGAGAAGTTATTTAATGGGGAGAGAATTTCAGTTTTACAAGATGAGAAGGGTTGCATCTTACACTAACAATGTGAATGTACTCAACACAATTAAAATGGTTAAAGATGGTAAATCTTATGTTATGTAGATTTTACAAGTAAAGATTTTTAAAAAATAAATCCATTTTAAAAAGAGCTTAACAGGGGTACCTGGCTGGTTGAGTGGGTAGAGAGTGCAACTTTTTTTTTTTTAAGAGTTTTAATTTATTTATTTTAGAGACAGAGAAAGAGCATGTGAGAGCAGGGGGAGGGGCAGAGGTAAAAGAGAGAGAGGAGATCTCCAGCAGATTCTGCACTAAGCATAGAGCCTGATGTGAGGCTTAATCTCATGACGCTAAGATCATGACCTGAGCCAAAACCAAGAGTGAGACACTTAACTGACTGAGCACCCAGGTGCCCCCAAGCATTCAACTCTTGATCATAGGGTTGTAAGTTCAAGCCCCATGTTGGCTGTAGAGATTACTTAAAAACAAAATCTTAAAAAAAAATAAAAATAAAAAGTGGGCAAAGGATCTGATAGGTATTTCTACAAATGACCGATAAACACCTGTAAAGACGAATGCCTGGGTGGCTCAGTCATTAAATGTCTGCCTTCAACTCAGGTCATGATCTCAGGGTCCTGGGATTGTGCCACACACCTGGCTCCCTGCTCAGCGGGAAGCCTGCTTCTCCCTCTCACATTCCCCCTGCTTGTGTTCCCTCTCTCAAATAAATAAATAAAATCTTAAAAAAACAAAAAACAAAAAACACATGTAAAGACTGCTGACACCATTAGCTGTCAAAGAGATACAAGTTGAGACCACAATGAGATACAACTTCACACCTACAAGGGTGGTTAGGATAGAAAAGTAGTAATGATAGTAACTAGCCTTAGCAAAGATGTGACAAACTGGACCCTCATATATTCCTGGTGGGAATGTCAATTTCCTTGTTGGAAAACTAGAAGTCACTCAAAAGGTTAAACATACATGCAGTTACCATAAGGCTTGTAAATTCTAGGTATGTACTACACAAAACTTCTGCACAAGTGTTCATAGCAGCATTAATTCATAAAAGCTCCAGAGTGAAAACCCCACCATCCATCAACCACTGGCTGCGTAAATAAAATGTGGAACAACCACACCATGGACTATTATTCAGCCATAAGAAGGAATGGGGTACTGATCGACACTACAACATGGATTCACGTGAAAAACAAGCTCCATGAAAGAAGCCAGTCACAAAAGACTATGATTCCATTTATATGAGATGTCCAGAAAAAGGCAAACATAAAGAGCCAGAAAGAAGATTAGTGATTGCCTAGGGCTGGAGGATTATGGGGAAATGAGGCCTGACTGCTCATGGGTACAGGGTTCCTTTTAAGGTGATGAAAGTGTTGTAAAATTACTTACAACCCTGTGAACATACTAAACAGCATTGACGTGTACACTTTAAGCAGGCGAATCACATGGTATGTGTATTATATGCCAATAAAACTGTCGTTAAAATAAAGGAACTGAAGCTGGTTCCACCCTAATCCTCTGTACCAGAAGTCTGACCACTTTGAACCACAGGCTAGTGTGCTATTGTGCATCCAGATGTAGAAGTGAATTTGTTTTAAGCCTATAGGCTGACCTGCACATGAGGCCCTGGAAAATTTGACCATTCCCCAAAGAATGGCACAGGGGGTACCTTGGTCTTCCAAATTCCCAGACGGAAATATGTAGTAACTCCAAGAAACAGTCAAACACTCAAGACTCCGTCTCACATGGAAACTGCTGCCATTAGCAGGACTCTGTGCTGGTTAAGGGGGGAGAAGAAGGGACAGCAGGGGCTGCACTGAGTAGACCAGAGGTACCTCCTCTGCTTCCCTTTATGTAAGAACTGAACTGTGCTGCCCCGAAATTAATATGTGGGAGCGCTGCCCCCCAATATGAAGACATCTGGGGATGAGTCATGGGGGGCTTATATAAGGTCATGTAATTCATAATAGAATTACTGCGCTTATAAGAGGAGACACCAAAGAGCTTGCCTGTCACTCTCTCTGCCATGGGAGGACACTGTGAGCTGGCAACCACTCACGAGCCAGGATGAGAGCTCTCGCCAGAACCCAACCACACTGGCACCCAGACCTCAGGTCTCCAGCCTCCAGAACTGTAAGAAGATCCATGTCTGTCGTGTAAGCCACCCACCCAGCCTCTGTTATGTCAGTATGATGGCCCAGGCTCAATATCTTCCATAACCAGGCTGCCCTGGCCATGACCACGGCCAGGATCCACAGGCTAGGCCAGGACCCACCACCACCAGAAGGATACTGCTGCAGCTTCTGCCTCTGGTCCATGGAGCCCGAGTGATGGATGATCTTGCGCAGACCCTGTACCCAGTGCTGGGCCTCCGCCGGCGATGGTGCAATGAGGTCTAGTGTGTTGCGCTGGTCCTTGAAGACCACGGAGAAGCAACGGTCCTCGGGCACATCCCGGGCGAACTTCTCCATGCCCTCTGTGCGGTGCCCCTTCCGCACCTCCTGAATGTCCTCAATGGAGACTGCAAGAAGGGGATAGGTGGCAAAGAGAGTTGCGAGGCCTGTCCCCACCCCTGGTGTGGCCAAAGCACAGCATGGGTACCCAGAGCCAGGGCTGGAGCTCAGGCCTGGATCCAGAGACAAGGAGTGGGGTGGCAGGACGGACAAGGGGAACACAAGGGAGGAAGGAGGACAGAGACTGAGGTGGAGGAGGAATGTGAGACACAGCTGTGATGGGTAGGAGAAATACGGGGAGGGGGGTGGGGAACAGCGGGAAAGACTGACGCTAGAGAAGGGCACCTGGGACCCCAGACCCTACTGTTTCCAGATGGAGGGAGGAGGGCCCCTGAGAGAGTACTCAGGCAGGGCAGGGCTTTTAGAGATGGGGAGAGATCATTCTGGAGCTTGGGGCCTGTGACAGATAGGATACATACCCTCCAGATCATACGTGACTTTGGGCCTTTGGGGCATCTTCCCTGCAGGCCCCTCCCCTGACCCTGCAGGAGCCTGGAGCCACACTCAGGCAGCCCTGGCCCTGGGGTGTGGGGCCACAGGGAGAAGTGTGTATGCTGCAGCACAGACCTGACCTTGGCCTGTGTGTGTCTGTGTGTGTCCTGATCAGGGAACCCCTTGGTAGGAAGAGTGCGAGAAGGCTCTTGCCCTCTAGGACTCAAGTGGTGGCCCTTAAGGATCTGAGAGAGTCCATCATTCTGCCCTTAGGAACTGAGGGGAGAACCCTCCTCTCACATCCAAGCCTTCCAAGCTTCAGGGAGCAGCAAGACTGCCGCCTGCCCACCACCAACCTCCCGACCTCAGGGTGCCCTTCCTGGCCTGGCTGGGAGCCAGTCCCCCCAGCTGGGCTCATGCTAAGCTGCTCAGCCTCAAGGTCCAGTCTCCGCCCCTGCCCCACCTATGTCCTGAGCCATCTCTCTGTCCTGGGTCCTAGCCCAGCTCCAGCTGCCAAGCTCTCCTATGCCTGTCTGCACCCCAAGTGCCCAGAAGCCTCCTATGTACCTGCAAGCCCCAGGTGAAGGGATGTGCCCAGCCTGGGCAGCAGGCTCCGAGAGTGGGGCACGTGAGCCCCAGGCAATCTGGGGTGCAGGGGATGTCCCTGCTTAATGCCTGCTAGGCCCAGACTAGCTGCTGCAGCCCTGGGCTGGGAGTGGAAACAGGAAACCGGAGCCAGGCAGCTCCCAGGCTGCCAGCACCCCCACCGCACCAGAGAAAGAGTCCAGACACCCGCACTGCTGATAATGCCTGGAAGCCAGAATGGAGGGACAGGAGCAGCAGCAGGATCAGGGAAAACTTAGGGAGGAGGGAGCAGAGAGAACTGGGGCGCTGTTCCCCTCCTCCCTCACCTGGCCTCAGGCTCCCCGGGGGGAGAGAGCATTTGGGGACAAGGGTCTCACTGCTCCACCAGAGAAGGGCATCAGCCAACAGGTATGCTCAGCCCCAAAGCCAGCTCGGTGTCACTCTGAGCACATCCCGCCGCACCCATCCCCTCAGCAGCCCCTCTGGTGAGGTCAGGCTGCTCACTCATGCCCCTTCCTCGTTCTTGCCCCTGCACCTTGGCTCATGTGAGTCTCCATCCTGGAAGGCCCCTCCTGCCCTTGTGCCCACAGTCCTCCTAGTATGAGGGGCTCATCTCTCCAGCTCAGGTCCCCTACTCCTCCTGTCTCTGCCCCCATGCCAGCCGCCACCCAGTGCCAGGCACACAACGGGGAACCAGGCATATGTAGTGGCTGGTGGAGGGGGTGACTCTCAGGAATCCCCAGAGCTCAGAGAGTGAGATTCCCTTTCCCACCGTGCCGCACCCCCACCAGTGTCTAACAGGAAGCCCCATATCAGGGCAGAGACCCATGAAGGAGCCTGGCTGGGGCCACCAACAGACAGAGCCGAGGTCTGGGTCACTCCCAGGCTGTGTGACTGACTCGTATTCGGGTGGCTTTTGGAGAGAACTTCAGGCTCTGTCCACTTTAACCCTACCCTGCCTGGCTCAGAAACCTTCCATGGCCCACAGCCCCAAAGCCCCAGCCCAGCTCTCCCTATCAAACCCTGATCCTGTCCTGCCTCACCTCTGACCCTGCCACAGGCAACACAGCCAGTAGACAATACTTTCTCAGGTTTCTGCCCAGTGTCCTGAGGCCCAGTGAACCCTTCCTGGGCACCTCCCATCCTCCTGTCCCTTCTCCCATCTGGAGCTTGTCACCTGTGTCTGGTTGCCCTCCCCAGTGGGCTGCCCCTGCCCCTGCCCCTTCTCCCCCTCTCCCCACCACGGCCGAGGGGGGGGGGGTCTGGGTTGGGTGAAATTCAGGTACCAGATCTTTCCACATTGTCCAATACAATAGCCGCCAGCCACACATGGCTATTTAAATACAAAGCAGCTACAATTCAGTACAATTAAGAATTCAGTTCCTTAGTCACACTAGGCACATCTCAAGGGCTCAATGGCTACAGGTAGCTAGAGGCACCCATATTGGACAGCATAGATATAGAACATTTCTTTCTTTCTTTTTTTTTTTTTTTAAAGATTTTATTTATTTATTTGACAGACATCACAAGTAGGCAGAGAGGCAGGCAGAGAGAGAGGAGGAAGCAGGCTTCCTGCTGAGCAGAGAGCCCGATGCAGGACTCGATCCCAGGACCGTGGGATCATGACCTGAGCTGAAGGCAGAGGCTATAACCCACTGAGCCACCCAGGCGCCCCAATATAGAACATTTCTATTATCAAAGAAAGTTCTTTTGGGTAGCATTGGTCTAAAATATTCACACTAGGGTGCCCAGGTAGCTCAGTAGATTAAGCCTCTGCCTTTGGCTCAGGTCATGATCTCAGGGTCCTGGGATGGAGTCCCATATCAGGCTCTCTGCTCAGCAGGGAGCCTGCTTCCCCCTCCCCCCTCTGCCAGCCTCTCTGCCTACTTATGATCTCTCTCTGTCAAATAAATAAATAAAATCTTTAAAAAAATAAATAAAATATTCTCAGTAAAGATGCAGTGGGCACTTCTCATTTTACAGAATTTTTTTTAAAGATTTTATTTATTTATTTGACAGACAGAGATCACAGGTAGGCAGAGAGGCAGGCAGAGAGAGAGTAAGGGGAAGCAGGCTCCCTGCTGAGCAGAGAGCCCAATTCGGGGCTCGATCCCACAACCCTGGGCTCGATCCCACAACCCTGGGATCACGACCTGAGCCCAAGGCAGAGGCTTTAACCCACTGAGCCACCCAGGCACCCCTCATTTTACAGAATCTTTAGGGCATTCTGTGTTAAAGGCAGGTAACCAGCACAGCTTCTTTCTCTGGGAGGACTCTGGAGGCGCTCTCCATTTGCAGGGCCTTTTCCAAAGCTTCCAGAAAATCCTCAGACCCAACACCCTCCAGGGAGCTGCCCAGCTAAGGCCTCTCTCCACTCTACTCTACCTCTTTGCTATGGCCCCAGTCCCAGGAAGGCACTGCCTTCTGCAGCCCCACCTCACATCCTGGCCACTGATACCCGGAAGGGCCTTATCTGCCCCGGACTTTGGGCTTGGCTTTTGGCCTCACTACACCTGGAGTCCTAATCCACCCAACTTCCCTCCTTCTCACATGGGTCTGGGTGGATACCCTGTGTGTTCAGACAACATGGTCCA
Source organism: Mustela lutreola (assembly GCF_030435805.1). Lineage (NCBI taxonomy): Eukaryota > Metazoa > Chordata > Mammalia > Carnivora > Mustelidae > Mustela > Mustela lutreola. The sequence continues at coordinate 66,655,968 of NC_081291.1, read as the reverse complement.
GCAACCTCCCTACTCCTGAGCCTGGCTTTCCCACCTGTGGTCACAGTTATGTATCCCTACCCTCAAAAGGCTTTAGCCTCTCCATCTCTGGTCCTCCATGACTGCCCTCTCCGGCCCAGACTAGGCCTCAATAGTCCCTTTGGTGATTTAAAGAACTCTTCTCCCCCATCCTTGCCAGCTTGCCAGCTTTAGTTTCCCTGTATTTGGTCCTGGTTGTGTGACCAACCTGGGCACCAACAGGCCAGGCCTGGGTGTCCCCATTTGTGGTCCTGGTCCAGGATTGACCTCCCCACCCCCATCCCCTGCCCCAACCAGCATCCAATTCCCCACACAAGCACAGGGTCCATACTCTGCCCACCCCCTCCACCTGCAGCCATGAGACACTCACACAGCTGGGACTCTGGGGTCCGCATGACCTTGCGCGACTCCTGCCAGATGGTCTTGCAGTCTTCCTGCAACTTGTAGAAACGTTCTCGCCGCCATGAGTTGGACTTCACCTTCAGGAGCTGGCTGCCCTTTAGCAGTGCCTGTAGGTCCTCATCATCCTGTAGGCCTAGAGGGTTACAGCTGGTGAGTTGCCACTTCCTCTGGCATCCCTGCTGTCTCAGGCCCCATGCTAACTACTCCCACCTCTGGGCCCTCTTGGAGAAGGGTCCCATTTCTCACCATCCTCCGCTCATGGTTCCTTCTCCCACCTTCACCCATGCGCCAACCTGATCCTGGAGCCCTGCCTCCTCCAAGAAGTCATCTCTGACTGCCAGCCAAGGCCATGCAAACCTTAGGACACCCACCCACTCACTTGTGACCTGTCATCCACAGCTGAATGGAGAAGGCGAAGCAGCTAATTCAAGAACACCTGAGAAATGCCTGAGAAATGGCCTGACTTTGGAAAACAAAACGTGCCCCTCCTCGTCATACTTAGGGGTCAGAGTGATCTGAAGGAAGCCGGGACCAAAGTAACAGGCCAAGCAGGAACAAAAAGGTTCTAGAGTTGTAGTTCTTGGAGTCAAGGTTATGGTTGCTGTAGGACCCTTGTGCCCATCCCTGTCACCCTCACCCCTGCTGCTCCCCTATCCTGACCTCCACCTACTTGAGTAGGTCTCTGATCCTTGCCCCCAGAAGAGACAGATAAGCCCACTGTGGCCCAAGTTTGGCCTCTGGGATGCCCCTGGCTCTCCCCGCCTACCCCATCTCTGAGTGTCCTGGATCTGGGACTCTCAGGGAATAATAGCCCCAAAGCACAGTGCAGCCTTCCTAGCAGCTGAGGCAGGACCCAGCGGCCCAGGGCCCTAAGCAAGGATCAGACCCTAGCTGCAAGGCCTCTCCTGCTCAGCTATCTTCAGAGTCCCGGGCTGGCCTCCACAGCATGGGCTCCCAAAGATACAATGCCCTTTGCCCTAACAGGTCCAAGCAAGAGGTACCAAAGGGGCACTAGGCCTGGCGCCCCAGGCACCCTCATCCCCTCATTCCCCAAACAGAGTCTGTATGAACTGTGATCAAGGAGAGACAACTCCCCATCTCAATGATTCATCAATATAATACAGAGATAGATGCATCTAGATCCATATCTATCCACGGAGCCAGATCAGTCCAGCAGCCATCTCTGCTCAGAGCTGGTTGGCCATCTCACCTCACTCTATCCCCAGAACTAAAACTATGTGGCCCTTCAGCAATCCTTATCCTTCTGCTCCAGCAGAGCGGTGGCATTGGGGACCATGTGGGTCCAATCGGAGGGGCCTGTGACGAGGTCTATAAGCTTTTCTTTTCTGAGCCCAGATCCACAGTCCGACAGGATCTCCCCACTCCCCAACCCCACCAGCCTGGCCCACACACCCACAAGACAAAGGAAACCTTTTGGACCGCTTCCCCCAGGCCTCAGCCACCTATACCCTCTCTATCCCTCCCCAGTCTCCTGCCACCACTAGGGACAGAGCCCAGTGCTAAACCCACACACACCCCCTCATGGCTTTAGGCAGCTCTCCTCCCCCTGCCTCTGTTCCCCCATCAGCCCTGGGTGAGAACAGCATCAGAAGAAGCATCTGTGTGGGTCTCCTCAGAGGTGACAGTGTGATGTGCCTTCTTCTTTTTTTGTTCCAAGTTTCTGCACACTTCTGGGAGACCCCTCTGTCTTAGTATGAGCAGCCTCCCTTCAACCCCAGGGGAGGTTCAGTGGAGCTGAGAAGGGCTATAGGATGTCCTATACTGCTGGCTGTGTCTGGGGCACTTGGAACAAAAGGAAGGGAGTTCCCAGATACCAGAAGGGAGTCCCTCAGCCTCTGCTGGGGCATTCCATTGTCCTTTCTGAGGCTGAAGTATAATCGGCAGGGCATCTCCTCACCCTGGCCTGCCCCTGGCCCCCAAAGCTGGGCACTCATTAGGACAAGCCATGGCCAACAACACAGATGGTAATGGGGGAGGAGGTTGGAAAGTGGAAGGTGAGCCCCACCCTCCGGTTCTGGAAAACACCGTGGGGAGATGACATGTTCATCCTGTCCTGGAGCCAGGCTGTGGCCTTGTCTACGGTCAGGCAGAGATAAGTCCTCTGTTTGCCGACATGGTTTCCGGAACACGGACCTCAGCCCCAAGGTGGGCCTTGATAATAGCCACTGCCTTCTGGGCCATTAGAGGACCTGGGCAGGCACCCTCACCTCTGAATCTCATTGACAGCTGGCCCTTTTATTTCTGAGGCTTCTGGTGTGGAGTCCTGTCCCTGTACTGATGCATAATGGAGACAAATTGGGTCTGTACCCCACAGCCACACAAAGCTACACAGTTACACACTGCCACACTCAACACACAGTGCCAAAACATCATCACTATGATAATCATAGCAGCTACCATCACATTCATGGCCAATACTTGAATAAGATACCATTCTTAGCACATGTATTTAATCCCCCCAACAACCTGAGGAGGAAAGCACTATCATTACTCCCATTTTACAGATGAGGAAACTGAGGCTCAAGGAAGTTACACTGTGGAGTCAGGACTCCAAAGCCTGCCCAAGGGTTAGTGCTAGGAAACATCACCTTATGCAAGTCCCCGCTCAGGCACACTGAGTAATGTCAGAAAATCCACATAACACATACTGTAACACAGAACCAGTCACCCGGGTCACCCACTGTTGATCTGTCACCCTCAGTCAGTCATGGCACTGAGCATCACACTGGACCACACAAGGTCACACCAGTGCCACAATGTCACACACTTGGTCACACAGTGTTACCAATCATCATTGCTGCCAGTGGCCCCACGTACCACATGAGGGACAGAATCACCACTAGGCTATCACACTTGGCATTCACACTTACACAGCATCACATTGGATCACAGTCTCAGAAAATCATCTCATTGGGTTACACAGTCATACCAGTTACACACTGAGCCACATAAACAGGAGGGGTGAGGGGTGGTAAGGGGTGGGGGGCTTTGGAGTGGCTCAGGTAGATGAGAAGTAACCAGTCCCCCGCGCCCCGCCCCCCGAAAACACTCCACATGCCACCCCTGCAAACACAGAAGTACTCACAGAAGTACTAAACTGGTCCAACCAAAGGATCAAAGGAACATAGTCTACATCCTGCCCTAGCTGCCTTCTCAGCAGAGCTCCGTGCTCCCTGCGGTCCTTACCCAGCCTCTGCCCATTGAGCGCTGCCACCTTGAGGCTCTGCTCCTGCAGGTAGAGCTCTCTGGAGCGGCTCCTGCTCGGGAATCCTAGGCATTGCATGACGCTCCCCACTGCCTCTGGGACACCGAGCCTGACCCGGGCAGCGCAGCCTCTAGAAAGCCCGGGCAGTGGGGGCGGAACTACAGCCCTGGAGTGAAGCACAGCGGCGCCCGGGCGTGGAGGGGCGGAGTCAGAGCCCAGAAGGAGGGGCCAGCTCGGAGGGGCGGAGTCTCGGCCCTAGAGGCGGGGCGTGAGAGAAATCAGGGCTAAAAGGGGCGGAGGCAGACCCCAGGAGACGTGGCCAGTCCGGGAGGGGGAGGACCTTTGTTCCTGGGGGGTGCGGCAAGGGCGGACTCCAGGATAGGAGAGGAGGAGCCAAAACCCAAGAGGCGGAGTGGGACAAATCTGTAACCCAGGAAGCTAATCAGTGGCGAAAGCCAGAACCCAGAAAGCGGATAGGGGACGGAGCCACAGCCACAGAGGTTGGGGTGGGTGGCGGGGGAAAGACGCACGGTCTGGGAGGCGAAGTGCAAGCAAAGCCTCACTCAGGAAGCCGACCCGGGACGGAGCTAAGGCCCAGAGGGCGAGCCGAGGAAGGGCCCCGCGATGAAAACTCGGGGTTCGGGCAGGGAGGGGCGGAACCTCAGCTTTGGAGTTGGTGTCCCACCAGGGGGCGGTGTCCACCGGGGACGGGGCCCAAGTCGCGAATTCGAGACACCTGCTGGGGGCCGGGCGGAGGACGAAGCTTGAGTGAGATTGAGCAGAGGAGGGGAGATCGGGTAGCGGCGGCCTGGGTGGTCAAGTCTGTAAGGACGGGATGGGGCGGGGTCAGACGGAGCCGGGGATGAAGCCTGGGGCAGACCACCAAGCCCGTCAAATATTTTACTTCAATTACTCGACGAATTCATTGTAATTCAGCAGGCTGTTGCCTCACAGGCAGACTTGTTTCCTTCTCACAGTTTCTCCACCCGAGTGGGGTAATCTCCAAGGTTCCAAATGCGAATGGAATTCTTGAAAAAAAGGCTGATCTTAAAATGAGTCCATTAACGCAGGCTTGCTTTTATGAATAGATGAGAACTACTGCAACTTTATACAAAACTGTGCTGCCAGTGTGCTCGGGAACAGTGGGACCTTTCATGTAAGTTACAACTTCTCTTTCATGCACCCAGCCCCTACTGTGTGCCAAGGTCAGGACACCACCCAGAGGCCTGACTCAGCCCTCTCTTTCACTCTCTGCCTCTGAATAGTTCCTCCACTCGCTTTACTGCTGCCCCAGTCACCAGCACTGGCAGTGAGTCACCGGCAAAGCCAGTCATTAGCACGGCCAAGCAAAGCAACACTAACAATAAACTGGAGTGACTTGGGTCGTGCGGCAGAGAATAAATCAAGAGAACGTGTGTTAGTGTAGATGAGCTGAAATATGGGCACAAGCAAGTTGTTCCTCATGTGGAGGGGGAGGAGGCAGAGGGTAAGGCGAACCTGTTTTAGAGAAATCACACAAGGGTTCTCATCCAGAAGATCAAGGACCGCCCCCACCACAGCCCCACACCAAAGATCTATGGATAGAATCACATCTCAATATAATTTGCTTCCTTTGAGTTCTTATGTATTTTATTCAATGTATTTAAAAACATGACCCTGGGATGCCTGGATGGCTTAGTCTGTTAAGTGTCTGCTTTTGGCTCAGGTCACAATCTCAGGGTCCCAGGATCCCACCTGGAATCATCTGGCTTCCTGCTGAGCAGGAAGCCTGCTTCTCCCTCTCCCTCTGCCCCTCCCCCTGCTTCTGTGCACACACTCTCTCTCATGCTCTCTCTCAAAATAAAAATAAATAAAATCTAAAAACAAAACAAAATAAAATAAAAACATGACCCCAAGGAGGGGCCCACAGGCTTCATCTGACTGCCAAAGTGACCAATGGTACAAAATGTTAAGATCAGTGTAGATCAGTGTGTGTCTGTGGGGTATGGGCCTGGAACCTCAGGCACAGTTTGGAAACATAATTGAGGTGATAAGGGGCTGGCCTCCCCAGCTTGCTATGATGGCTCTGGAACCATTATCTCTTGGGGATACTGGCTCTTTTGCTAACCCAGAGTTCCTATGCCAATCTGTGCTTTCTCTTCACGACGTCTCCTGTAAACTGCGTGTTGCTATGCCATGGGGGGACAAAAAGGGCCCAGAGAGGCAAAGAGATGTGCTCTGGGTCAAAACATTTATAAATAGAGGCCAAATGAGGACTGGAGCCCGGGCCTCCTGGGGCCAAGATGAGCCCCTCCCACAGCCTGCCTTCCACTTTTACAAATGCTAGTTTTGACAGTGGGGCAGGGTGGATTCGGGGCAGATAGAGTTAGTGAAGGTGGACCTGTTCTGCAAGGGGAGGGCCTGTAATGTAGTGTCCTTTGGGGTATATGTGGAGACCTGCTGGTGAGGCCAGTGCTGGTCTGGCTAGAACAGAGACAGCAAAGGTAGTGGAGTAGGGGAAGGAAGCCAGGAGACTGGAGCATCAGTCTGAGGGCTTTCCAGAGACACCAGAATGAGCCCCTCGGTTCTTGAGCCCTGTTCTGGGCACATTTTTCCTAGCAAGGGACTCCCTTACAGTGCCCCCCTCATCTCCCAAGAACGAACAGGGTATGATCCCTTGAGGGTGGGCCTCCTGCAGCAACACAGCCGCTACCAAGCGCTAGGCACTGTTCCCATTGCCTTATATGTGTGACAGCATTCAGTCCTCACAGCAAGCCTATGACATCAGTAGTGTTCTTGTCCCTTATTTCACTGAGGAAACTGAGGCACCAAGAAATCAAGGGATTTGTCCGAGATGAAAAAGTCAAGGCTTAGGAGCACCTGGGTGGCTCAATGGGTTAAGCCTCTGCCTTCGGCTCAGGTCATGATCTCAGGGTCCTGGGATCGGGCTCCCTAGGGAGCCTGCTTCCCCCTCTCTCTGTGCCTGCCTCTCTGCTTACTTGTGATCTCTCTGTCTCTGTCAAATAAATAAATAAAATATTAAAAAAAAAAAAAAGAAAAAGAAAAGAAAAAGTCAAGGCTTGAATTCAATTCGCCTCTAGAACCCATGCCTGTAGACTACACTGCATCTGGGGTGAGGACGTAAAGGACAGCTCATATCCAGGGAGGCTCTGTGGCAGACTGCCAACCGCCCAAGCCACATGTTCGGTGCCATAGGGCCCCAAATCTGAAAGGGGTACAGACTCCAATGTGCAGTGTGGACACCCTGGAATGGCACAGGGCAGGGTATAGTGACCACCTCTTCCTGCCATCAACTCCCCTTGCCAGGCTCTTGCTTCCTGATCTGGTTTGCAGGAGGGACCGAGGCAATTAAGGGAGGTGATTCTGGGTGATGACCTTGAAGTGGCAGGGTCTGCAGATTGCAGTGTCCCTGACGGTCCCTCAGGAGAGGCTGGACAGAGTGAGGCATGTGGGAGGCATATCTCAAAGAGAATGGGCCAAACCCACGCTACAGTGCCTCCACATAGCTTCCTCTCCAGGGAAGACACCAGGGGAGAAAGACCGGACAAAGGCACAGACGCCCGAGGATGGAGCCCATTCCAACATGAGCTGTGGTCAGAGGCGACCAGAAAGGGCTTTTAGGAGATCTGAGGGTGAGACAGACCCAGAAGAGGTGGCACTCTGCAGGACAGACAGCAGTGACTAAGGGACGATGAGAGAGAAAGCAGAGGTCTCCACTGTGGTCCTCTGAGCCATCCAGACTCCCTTCCTGCCAGTTTGGCAGGAGCACTAAGGACACCTCTGGTCTGAGAAGAGGAAGCACTGGAAGGGGCAGGAGTCCCATGACCCAGATGGATGAGGTTACCTTGAGGAGCCCAGGCCAGTGGTGGGAGGGTCACAGCTCTGGGCCCTGAATAAGATCTCTCTGGGCCATGGACACTAGGAAACGTAAGACAGACCAGGGGCTGGCTGAAAGAAACATCTCCTATTCCCCTGAATTCCAGGGGGTCTCTAGTGGGCAGCTGGAGGTGTCTGCCTTTCTCTTTTCTATTATCTTCATGTATGGCTTGGATGGATAAGGGGTGGGCACTAAGTCTCCAACCCCAGGGATCCTAGAAAACAGGGAGATAGGGTTAGGCAGTGAGTGTATGGCCTAAGGGGCAGGGTTTGATGAACTGGCAGATGATCTCAGAAATCAGGACAAGGCACCCTTAAAAGTGAGTGAGTCCCCAGGCTAGAGCAGAGAGATGCCAGACCAGGTTGGGGGGCCTGACCTGCCAGAAGACCTCCAGGCTCTGCAGTGGGAAGCTGCTCTTTCTCCTGGAGGGACAGCAATGCGGCAAAGACTGTTCCCCGGTGGGTCAGAGGGACAGAACTCGGCTGGACAAAGGGTGGAGCTGCAGGCAGTTCGAAGTGATACTCAGCCGATCCGCCAGGAGAGTGCGCAAACGGGAGGATCCGGCTGCTGCTTGCAGCTTGGGCATCGCTGACTCCGAGTTCTGCGCGGAGCAGTCGAAGCTGCCCAGCCCGACCTCAGCCAACCTTGCGCACCTCATCTCCTACCCACCCCCCACCCCCCCGCCACACCCACGCGGACTGACGCGGTCCAGGCACGCCTGGACTTTGGGGAGCCTCTCCAGCCGGGCCGGGACGGTGTGGGGGAGAACTTGGTTATTCGTGGATGCTAGTTCCGTCCCTCCTTGGCCCTTCGGTGCACGGTGGACCATGGAGCCCAGGCTTCTGAGACCAGAAGAAGGCAGAATCCTTGAGGCGGGGTCTGGGGGTCGGGGGTCGCCTTTCCAGAAGTCTTCAGAGCCGCACCCCCACCCCAACCACCACCTCGGGCCAGATCTGGGGGACAAGCCTGGAGACGCCCAAGGTCTTGCCTGGCAGTCCCACCCCGAGAGTCCTGTGCCGAGATTTCCCCTAGTGCAACAAAGGAGCTGAGAGGCGGGCCCGGGGCGGGACGGAGGGCGGCCGAAGGAACTGGGGTCCCCGGCCCAGGGCAGCGAACGGCTTCTCGCGGGGTCGGCCCATGCAGGGTCCGCCCGCACGCCAGCCGGGAACTCACCGTGCAGGGTCAGGAAGTCCCGGCCCGAGTCCATGCCCGACGGGCGGCGCAGCGGGAGGGGGCGCCGCGGGACACACGTGCGCGGCGACTGCGCCCGCAGCCTCGGGTCCGAGCGGAGTGTGGTGGAGGGACCCGAAGGGACTCCGGTGGGAGGAGACCGGAGGTGGGCCGGGGAAACCGCCCCGCCCCCCGGGCCCGCCAACGCGCGCCTCTCCCCGCCCCCTCTTGGGGATCGCGGAGGGCAGAAGGGGGGCCAGCAGCCCGGCCAACCCCTGCCGGGGCTAGTGGGCGCGCCTCGGCCAGAAATAGCCGGATTCCTCCCGCTTCCTCTGCCGCCGCCACCCACAGGCCGTGGGCCCTGTCATTACAGCGGGAGGCCCGGCCCCACGCCCTACTTGTGGGCGCCTCTCCGGGTTTGGGGTGCCGCTGGAAAAAATCTTCCCCGAATGGCGTCATTCGGGGAAGGGACAGCGTAACTTCCGACGCCCAGCCGCGGTGCTGCGAAAGGGAGCCTGGGCGTCCTGGCGTCCACCCGCGGCTCCCCGGATCTCTGCTTTTTCTGCAAAATGGGTGCACGGGCATGGGTTAGGAGGTCCTTAGAGAGGTATGCCTAAATCTTGTCCGGAGGATGGTCCTCTCCTCTCTTGATGAGAAGTCTCCAATACCAGGAGTGCCTTTGGTGAGGGCTGGGGCGCAGGCAGGGAAAGCTTACAGCGATTGGGTGCAGGGAACTCACCTTTTAGACTAACCCCTGGTGATCTGTACAGCAGAGTGGTGGGACAGGACCTAAGGGCGGGTTACATTTCTAAGGTTTCTTCTTTGGGTGGCCTCCCAAGGGGCTGTCGGAACGAAGGGCCCCTAGGACCCTCCATGGAACGCCCCCTCCTTGCTCCCCCTCAACTCTTGCAACCCAGATACCCCCTTTATAGGGTACCCATATATGCCCAGGGAAAGTCCAGGAATCCTGCTGCCCACCACCCTTTGGGAAAGTCCCTTGGAGAGCCCCTAGAAGGCCTCCCAGGATGAAGGGTGCTGGGCCCATCAGTGAATTGCCCAGATTTCCTGAGGGCTGATAAAGCCATTGTGAGAGTCTGGTAGAAGTCAGTTGGACCCCTTGCTCACCTTAACCCCTCCTCTTTCCTGTACAACCAGGCCTTGAATACCTCAGGTAAGGATGTAAGCCACAGGGTGGTCTTCCTATTCTGAGTGTAAAGTTTTTTCCGGCGAGATAAACACAACACCAGGCAAAGTGGGTGCAAGGCAAGATTTATTAAAAACGCTCTCCGGCGAAGTTTCAGAGCTCAGGAGAAGGGGAGCCAGGAAAGTTGCGCCGGGAAGAGGTGGGCACCCTCGGGCAAGGTTCAGCCACTCTGGAAAGCAGAGTGGCGGAAGTCGGCCCAAGGCAGGGAGGAGGTGGCTTTTAAGGGGTCTCGGAGGAAGCTCAGGGGTCTTTTGGAAGTTTCCCTTATTTGGATATCCCGCCTGCTCATCGGGATCCCATTGGTCCATGGGAGCCTGGGGCGGGGGTCTCAGATTCCTGCTTGGGCCTTTGTTCTCCTGTCCGAGCTCAGGTCTTATGGCGGGAACTTTTGCCATCTTTAGTAGCCCTTCCTGCCAGCCCAACACTGAGGGTCGAGACTGGGTCAGGACTTTGGGACATCGGAGAGCCCACTCCCTCCCTATGCCTCTCCTCCACATAGAGGGTCTAGCATTCATTCTGGTGGGCCTGTCCCTCAGTAAGAGTGCCCCTGGTCCCTGCAGACCTGTCAGAGCCCTCCTTGGTTACCCTTCCAGTCAGGGATAAGCAAATCCACACTGGCAGGCCTGACTTTCGAGTCCTGGGGGGCGGGGTGGGGGGGCGGGGGACACGGGTGATGCGGGGAGGGTGAATGAGGGGGTTCTTACTCTGCTCTCACCAGTCTCTCTCCCTCCCTCTCTCTCTCTCCATCCTAGGGTAGGGTATATGACAAAAGGCCTGCCCTCTGGGGGCCTCTGACTTTCCTGGGGGCCTTCAAGCCTCTCTACTCAGCATGTTGGGTCTCCTCACGCCCTGCCCCTTTTCTGAGGCAGAGACGCGATGAAATTCTGACACCAGCAGTTGCCTTGGCTTCATCTCAAGCATCATTCCTATTGATCCACGTCACCTCCCAGCTCCGAGCCCCAGCCTCCAAACTAGGGCATTATTTGGCACTGTGGCCTCTCCCTCTGCCCCAGATGTCTGTGGGGTGGGGGCTGCCGCCAGGCCATTCCTCTAGTAGCCCGAACCCTACCCCTCAGGTCCTCTTCTGGCACAGGGCCCAAGCTGAAGCCTCCTCCCTCCCCTGAGATGGTTAGGCATGGCTGACTCAGAGCTGGCACAAGCCACCAGGTTCTGCCGGAATAGAGGGCGGGACAGCGCCCTGCTCAGAGAAGACAGGCTGCTGCCCTGCCCTGCTGCTCCATCCAGCACTCCTGCACTCTGGGATGGTCCTTGCTTCCTCTGTCCGCCCCTCACCTCCTCTGTCTGCCCCCCCTCTCTTACAGGCTGCTGCAAGGCACTCGCCTGCTTCTACTGGGAGCCAGCCTCTGCGGGGAGTGAGTGACTAGATGCCTTTTCGGGGAGGGGCTGGAGGGCCAAGCAAAAGGCTTTGTACCTCCAACCGCAGAGTTGCTGGCTTCTGCTCCCTTGGCCCTAAACAAGCAGGGCCCTCTGTGGGCCCAGCCCTGGTCCTGGCCAGGCGCCTTAATTCCTCTCCCCAAAACCCAGCTCCCGGTATCCTCTGCAAAGTGCCTTGAGATCCTGGTGACTCACAGGCTCAGTCAATGTGGAGAGAAGGGCTGCGCATGCCCAAAGCTGTGTTGTCCTATGGTGGAGTTTCAGACATCCCGTCATCTCAGCTGGCCCTCCTGTCTTCAGTGTGTGTGTGAGGCTGGGTGCAGGCGAAGGGGACTTCTGGGATGACTGGGGACAGGAAAGACCTAGTGAGACCCAATGTTAGGGTTGTGCCTATGCTTTCCTTGGCCCCTCTGGCACTCCCCCCGCCCCCCAGAGGCCCGGGAGAGGGAGGATCAAAGCAGGGAATGTCAACTTTCAGGACAGTCAGGCTCCCGGTGTGCTTCAGGGATCGCCCAGCCCAACCTTTCCCCCCAGAAATGCAAACCCAAGCAAGCCTGAGTAGGTGAGGTAGAGGAGGTTTCTTCTGTCCCTCCTGGTCTTTGGAGCCCCTGTCCCAGGGCACAGGGATGGGGATGAGGGGCTGTTTAAATCTGTGGTGCCGAGGCCCCGCGAAGGGGCGCTCCGGGGCCCCTTTTCCTGTGGGGCCTGGCGGACCGTAGGGTTTCGCATCCGCCAGGTAGAAGCCGAGTGAGCGCCCCCGGCACCTCGTCCCCGTTTCCCCGCCCGGGGAGCTCAGCGCCTGCGACCGCCGCTGTGCTTCCCGCCGAAATCGCTCAGACGCGCCCCTGGCGGCCTGCGCGGCTGCGAGCTACAGAACGCAGTTGGAGCCGTCGTCTGAGGCGTTCGGCCACAGCCGCTTGAGTTTCATTTTCAGGTTAATAACAAAAGGAGACGCACCTGGACTTTCCCCGGAGCCGTCTGCGTTTTTAAGCGTCGGGTGGAATTAGGGGTCCTTTGGCTCTAAACAGCGCTTGTTTGATGAAAATAGAAATCAGTCCTGCACCCCTCAGCGGACAGTTCGTTACCTACAAGGAGTGTCTCCGACTGTGGGCATCCCCTCCCCGGGTGGTTCTTTAAGCCACAAAAAGCTGCACCCAAGCTTGTTTGACGTCTATCCTCTCAAGTGTCCATGATGCTGGGCCCCGAGGGAGGTGAAGGCTTTGTGGTCAAGCTCCGTGGCCTGCCCTGGTCCTGCTCTGTTGAGGATGTGCAGAATTTCCTTTCTGACTGCACAATTCATGATGGGGCTGCAGGCGTTCATTTCATCTACACTAGAGAAGGCAGGCAGAGTGGTGAGGCTTTTGTTGAACTTGAATCAGAAGATGATGTAAAAATGGCCCTTAAAAAAGACAGGGAAAGCATGGGACACCGGTACATTGAGGTGTTCAAGTCCCACAGAACCGAGATGGATTGGGTGTTGAAGCACAGTGGTCCAAACAGTGCCGACACCGCCAATGATGGCTTCGTGCGGCTTCGAGGACTCCCATTTGGATGCACCAAGGAAGAAATTGTTCAGTTCTTCTCAGGGTTGGAAATTGTGCCAAACGGGATCACCTTGCCTGTGGACCCCGAGGGCAAGATTACAGGGGAAGCCTTTGTGCAGTTTGCCTCACAGGAGTTAGCTGAGAAGGCCCTAGGGAAGCACAAGGAGAGAATAGGGCACAGGTATATTGAAGTGTTTAAGAGCAGTCAGGAAGAAGTTAGGTCATACTCAGATCCCCCTCTGAAGTTCATGTCTGTACAGCGGCCGGGGCCCTATGACCGCCCCGGCACAGCCAGGAGGTATATTGGTATTGTCAAGCAAGCAGGCCTGGAGAGGATGAGGTCTGGTGCATATAGTGCAGGCTATGGGGGCTATGAGGAGTACAGCGGCCTCAGCGATGGCTACGGCTTCACCACCGATCTGTTTGGGAGAGACCTCAGTTACTGTCTCTCAGGCATGTATGACCACAGATACGGCGACGGCGAGTTCACTGTCCAGAGTACCACTGGGCACTGCGTCCACATGAGAGGGCTGCCATACAAAGCCACAGAGAACGACATTTACAACTTCTTCTCTCCACTCAACCCTGTGAGAGTCCATATTGAGATTGGCCCTGATGGAAGAGTGACGGGCGAAGCGGATGTTGAGTTTGCCACTCATGAAGAAGCTGTGGCAGCTATGTCCAAAGACCGGGCCAACATGCAACACAGATACATAGAACTTTTCCTGAATTCCACAACTGGGGCCAGCAATGGGGCATATAGCAGCCAGATGATGCAAGGCATGGGGGTGTCGGCCCAGTCTACTTACAGTGGCCTCGAGAGCCAGTCTGTGAGCGGCTGTTACGGGGCTGGCTATGGAGGCCAGAACAGCATGGGTGGATATGACTAGTTTTGTAGGAGCATTTGAGTTATTGCAATCAAATTTTCACAGGCAGCCAACAAGCAGTGAAAAGCAATTATTACTCTTGAGGAAGCTGTGGGACCCATTTTGCACCATGAGTTTGTGAAATCTGGATTAAAAAATTACCTCTTCAGTGTTTTCTCATGCAAACTTTCTTCTAGCATGTGATATTGAGTAAACTAAAACTATTTTCAGCTTTTCTCAATTAACATTTTGGTAGCGTACTTCAGAGTGATGTTATCTGAGTTAAAGTAGTTTTAAGTACATTAAATGGATCTTTTACACCACATCACCGTGAACACATTGGGGAGGCGTGCTTTTTTGGAAAACTCAAGGTGCTAGATCCCTGATTCAAAGAGGAACATTTCTCATGTTTGTTCATTCTAGTTTATTTTCATTTAAAATCTTTTAGGTTAAGTTTAAGCTTTTAAAAAATAAGTTAGTTTTGAAAATTGAGACACATTACTAATACTGTAGGAATTGGTGAGGCCTTGACTTAAAACTTTCTTTGTACTGTGATTTCCTTTTGGGTGTATTTTGCTAAGTGAAACTTGTTAAATTTTTTTGTTAACTAAATTTTTTTCTTAAAATAAAGATTTTTTCACAATGAAAAAAAAAAAAAAAATCTGTGGTGCCCTTTCCTGCTGTGACACTTTGAGAAAACCCTTTAATTTCTGTGATCCCCATAGTCAGGAGCTGCGGTCGCCTTCAGAATCCACTGAAACCACAGATGGCTACCAAGTACTGCTGGATAGACTTACGCCGGCATCCGATGTCTCCACAGCGGTCCCCTCCCTGGTCTCCTCTGCTGCACCTGGTGGTCACAGAGCCCAGCCTCAGGCTCTCCGTCTAAGGGTCTGCCCCTGATGCTTACCAGGGCTGGACAACCCCGTCTGAATCCCCTCCCAGAGGGTCCTGGACCCAAAGCCAGACGCACCAGTAGGGAAAGCAGAGGCGGCCTCTCCCAAGGAAGCAGCTGTGGCAAGTGTGCATGCTCAGATCATACCAGGATGCCAGTCCCGATGGTGCCGGGATCTTGGATACTGGGATGGACCGCAGGGTGTCTGGGCCCGCTGGTTATCCCAGGAGGATATGGAACGACGTGGGGTTACTTTTCCATAATGACATTTGTGGGATTTTATTGTGTATTTGCTTGTGAATGTAACTGTGACATTTATTTGAACACAGACTAAGTTCCAGTGCTCACCTCCACCCTATCCAACCCCAGAGGCAGAGTCTAGGGCTTGGTGTGGGGGAATAGTCAGGAGACTGGCCCTCAGACCCTCCTCTGAGGGAAGAGGCACACTTAAATCTGTGAAGCCAAGAAGACACTGCTCTGCTATTTCTTTGTTCAACAAATATTTATTGGGCACCTACTACGTGCTAGGCACTATTCTGAAGACTTGGGAATCACCAGTGAACAAAATATACCTCCAACCCCTGCCCTTCTGGAGCTTGACTTTTTTTTTTTTTTTTAAAGATTTTATTTATTTATTTATTTGACAGCTCACAAGTAGGCAGAGAGGCAGGCAGAGAGAGAGGGAAGCAGGCTCCTCATGGAGTGGAGAGCCTGACGTGGGGCTCCATCCCGGGACCTTGGGATCATGACCTGAGCTGAAGGCAGAGGCATTAGCCCACTGAGCCACCCAGGCGCCCCTGGAGCTTAACTTCTAATGGGAAGGAAAGAGACACCATAATGAACATGAGAAGTGAATTGTGTGGTAGATTAGAAGGTGTGTAGGATAAAGGCATTCGGGAATCAGAGAGGGTTCAATTTTTAGATAGGTTGGATTTCACAGGGAAAGTGACA